>NC_056080.1:72423297-73623297 GCF_016772045.2 Ovis aries | reverse complement strand
ATGGAACTGAAGATCTTGGTGATTGCAATTCTGATGCAGAGTCATTTAGATCTGTAACTGCAGCCCTCAATTGAATTCTAGGTGAAGTTACTGGAGAAGATAAAGGTGGAGGCATTTCCTGATCTTCACTTTATGGGACTAAATCATCTGGTATCAGTTCATAGTATTGAAAAGGTTCAGGTGTTGGAGGAGAGAAATCTGTTTCAGGTGGTGTAATTAGAAAAGCTGTATCAAGAGTGGTCTGCAGGCAATCAGGAGGTGGTGATGCTGCTGGATCACTGAAAACAATTGGTATAAGTTGAGTCAGGGAATGCATTATTGAGGAAATACTTGTCCTCTTTGAAGCTCTTAATACAGCTAACCAATCAGGTGATAGTGGAGGTGGTGAATTGGGTGCTGCGGGAATCACAAACACCTCTGTTTTAAGATGAGTTCAAGCTTGGGGTCGCAAGTCTTCTCCCATTCCAGTTCCATAATTGACATAGGTATGTGAATTTTTCACATCACCAGCTCCATACTTTGGCTGTTGTAGAGGGCTGGATTTCTTACAGTTCTTGTTAGAAGTTTACTGATTTCACTAAATGGGAAAGTGCAAAATGAATTTTCAGCTGATTGATCTACATATAAATGAGAGGTCTTACCACAGGCATCTGTGATATGGTCCACAGTAATATTATCTTCTATCGGTTGACCTTTGACTCATATGAATAATTAAGTGTTTCTTCTTTTGTTTGACCTTCCCTCCCTTTTGTTCTTCACCTTCAGAATATGAAGCAGGACAAATCTTTAAACTTTCTCTACCATCTTGGCAGTAACGAGCAGGCATAGTAAGAGATGATGTCTGTACACAGGAATCATGTTTTCCACAACTTTTAACAGATTTTGAAGAGTATACTTGCTGTTATTGAAAAGCTATATTTTGAATCATCCTCTTTGATTTTCTAACTTGCAAGGACATGCCTTCATTTGGATCATCTTGGATAATGCCATCAGTTAACTGGATTACACTCTGTTGTAAAGTCTTAAGTTTGAAATAGGGCCTATCAACCTCTTTGGTTAGTTCCCCAAATATGTATTCAGTATATTTATTTAGATCATTTACTTGTCTAGCTATATGGTTTAAAGATATTGGGGTTACATAAACTAACTCTTCTCAAATTTTTCTGGGCCCTGCTGATTGATTTGAGGGCCCTTTATTTTTTCTTCATTTAACGACATTTCAGAATCACATTAGTTTACTGGGAAAAGTTGTGAAGGCTCACCTGTCTCACCTCTTTTGAGCATCTGCAACTCTTTTCAGACTCACTCCAAGCTTTTCAGGGTTTTAAATTCTGCCAGCAACATCTGGCAATTGGCAGATGCTGCTTATATGTGAGAATAAAAGCTCCTACCTCCAGTTTTTGAGCAGTAGTAACCTAGAAACCAAGTCCTATGTCAGAATCTTAATATTGCACAAACAGTGAGAGAATAATGCCTTCAAATCATTGCCACATCCCTCTGGCCCAACCTCTCTGGAACTAGTTTCACAAAGATAGAGACCAGCTGGAGAGGAACAAACAGGGTTATTACCTAACCTCTCATTTAATGTTTCTCAAAATATGGCCCTAGATATGAGACCATACTATCCCATGTGACCACCAACTTACTTCACTGACTTTAAATAGCATTTGTCTCTCATCTGATTCCAAAAATTATCTTACACTTGAAATGTTTGTTCTGAGCTCCACTTGGATATCAACTTGTAGTTGTTCTCTTATTCTTCCCACACCTACCTCTCCTCCCTACATCTCTTATTTATAAATACAACAAGTTCATCAACCCAGTTACTCATGTCCAAAACTTTGTGATTCACTTTATCCTTGACACTTCTCTCATTTCCATATCCAGTCTATAATATGGTCAGTTCTATCTCAAATTATATTCCCCAATGTATCCACTTCTCTCCACCTACCTTACCACTAGTAAATTTCTCACTATCTTTGATAAGAATGATCAGAGCAGCCTTCTAAATAGTATTCCTGTTCTTCTCTTTTCCTCTTCCAATCTATTCTCCTTCCTCCTTCATCCATATGTCTGTGCCTCCTTCCATTCATCATCTATCAAAGTAAGCCATTAAAATATTCAATTTATAAAGACCTCTAGGTAAGATGGTAAGCTATAGCAAAATGACAAAAAAAAAAAAAAACTCATCCTCAAAAAATAAATTATATGAACAAAAATGAATTTTAAAATGAAAAAATAAATACTTCAGCACCATAAAAAAAATAATAAGGGGCATAATCCCCTACCATGCACTAGGGAAATTGGTGTCCAAATATATGGAGACCAGGGATTTTAGGAACTCGTACACAACTTCTATTCACATTGCTTAAGGAGTGTCTTGATGATGGAGTTGAGGCTGGTATTGACTGGAAGAAGTTGGTAAGCATTTAGAAAAATGTCACTCATAACTCCAATCTGTAGGGAAATGGTTGAAAGAAAGCAAATGAGTTTCCTGGGTGAAAGGTACAAGTTATCTCTCTCTCCTCCATACTTCCATACTGACACAAGAGTTTTTTTTTTAAAAAAACCTTCCCAGACTCTCTAGCTGGGAGAAATATGGGAAAGAGAAAACAGAATGTCTTAAATAATCAGAGCTAGTTGGTTGTAACAATAAAAGATTTAATATGAACATATACTACAGATAACTGCAAAAAGATTGGGTAGCCATTTGGGAAAAGGCACAAAGAAAGTCTGTCTCCACAGCTATGGGCTAATAGGGCCTTGGTCAACCACCCCAAACTGCAAAACTGTAACATCATGGCTCTAGAAAAAAGTATAAGTATTATCAACTTGAAAATATACATTCAGTACTGTAAGGAAACAAAAATTGGGAGATAAACTACAAAAGTTTAAGAGTTGTGATTGTTATTGTTTTCATTTTTTAACAGCAAAAATCCAATAGATACCTAAATCTAGAGATAGAAGTTCAAAAACAAAATATAAAATTATAACTATAATAATTCATTTATTCTGCAATGTTTTTAAAATGCTACCATATGATATTCACAGATTTCCACACAGACATAAAATCACATGCAAATACTCTGAGGCATGAACTAAATGTCCTGAACGAGACCCTGCAAGAAGCCCTGTGGCTAGGAAATGGTATGAGATGAGATTTGAAGGATTTATAAATGCATCCATGCAAAAGATGTATCAGAACTGTATTAGCGGTAGAGATAGTTAGAAGTGATTTCATTCAAGGTATATTTTGGAGAGGAAGAACAAGTTTGTAACAGAGGATATGGAAATACAGTGTAAGCAATAAGCAGTCAGGTGTTCTGAGGAAAGTTTGGGCCTGAAGATGAACGTTTGTAGTTGTAAGTGTGTCAATGGTGTTTAAAGTTATGGAATTGGATGAAAAATTCTAGGAGGCAAATACAGGTACAAAAAAGCACATCCTTCATTATCATAAGGAATATAAACAGATATTTAAAACAAATAATAAATGATGCAGCAAAAGTTAAAAAGCTAAAGTATGAAGAACAATAATAACAAATAATTAGAATTAAGAAAAGATAATTCCATATCAGCAAATCTTAATCATTTATTAAATCATTATTTATTAAATCATTATTTATTAAAATCAACAGAATAGTGTTTGAAGCACCAGGGATACAGTAGTGACAAGTACAGATAAAATCTCTGTCTCCCTGGGGTTCATATTCTACTGAATGAGATTAAAATAATCAAGTAAATAAATCAATATATAATATAACTTAAGATGGTGATATGTGCTGTCAAAAAATATAGAGCCAGTTGAGAAGATAGCTGACGGTTAATTAAGGCCCTCCTGAGGAGATAATATATGAAGAGAATCCTAAATCCAAGTTACAAAAGGGATCTAAAACATTGACTTAAAAAGATGAAAGTAAAAGCATAGGATTCAACATGAACAAATTTGTAGTTATAATATTTATGTCAACCAGAATTGAATCTACATGAGGAGAAGGGGACGACAGGGGATCAAATGGCTAGATGGCATCACTGACTTGATGGACATGCGTCTGAGTGAGCTCTGGGAGTTGGTTATGGACAGGGAGGCCTGGTGTGCTGCGATTCATGGGGTCGCAAAGAGTCGTACACGACTGAGCGACTGAACTGAACTGACACATGTTAAACAATACAGGAGAAATATATCATTAAAAGTATAATTAAAAATGAATCTCTAATGGCTATGATATTGTATATAAAATAACACAGCATTAAAATATATAAACAAAAACTGAATAAGCAAAAATCTAAAAATTTAGAAAAATAATTGACAAAATTTAGCAAGGATGGAGAGAATCCAAATAAAATGAATAAAGTTGGTCTAATAGATCTATATGAAACCCTGCTGCCTGACACAACAAAATGCACCTTTTTTACTTACCATTAGAATATTTATATGTTTGACTGTGTATTGGGCCACTACAAATCTAAATAATTAAAAATATATTAAAAAACAATGAAGATCACATTATTTTTATTTTTTAATTTAAATTTACTTATTTTAATTGGAGGCTAATTACTTTAAAATATTGTATTGATTTTGCCATACATCAATGTGAATCTGCCACAGGTGTACACGTGTTCCCAATCCTGAACCCCCTCCCACCTCCCTCCCCATACCATCCCTCTGGGTCATCGTAGTGCACCAGCCCCAAGCATCCTGTATCCTGCATCGAACATAGACTGGCGATTCGTTTCTTATTTGATATTATACATGTTTCAATAGTTTAGTTTGTATATTTTAATTCCATTATTTTCTCAATATGTTTATTATAGTTGCAACTTCATTGTTATGGATTTAGCTGTAGACCCATGTAGTGCTTTATCCTTCAAAATCAGTTTTCTGTAGTTAATATGATTATTTCTGGGTTTTTGGTATCATATAATTTTTATATTTTTACTTTGAGAAACTATAGAACACAGTGATTAAGAGCATGTTTTGCAGTCAGTCAAACTGGATTAAAATTTTGATAGTCTCAAGGACTAAGGAAAATTTCTCATCATTTCATTTCCTCAGTTCTGATTTGTTACACGGTTTAATTATCACACCAATCTCATAGAGATGCTGTGAGATTTAAAGTAATTCATTCATAGCATTTATGAAGAGCTTCTGCTACACAATGTGTGCTGTGCTTAGTCACTCAGTCGTGTTTGATTCTTTGCAACCTCATGGACTGTAGCCCACCAGACTACTCTTTTCATGGAATTCTCCAGGCAAGAATACTGGAGTAGGTAGCCATTCCCTTCTCTACGGGATCTTCTCTACTTAGGGATCAAACCTGAGACTCCTGCATCACAGGTAGATTATTTACCATCCTTCAACACAATAAGCCCATACTAAATGTCAGCTATTAGTATTACTTTCATTCTTTTAGAGTCATGGTGCTTTTCTCTTGATAAAAATAAATATTTTTATTTGACAATGTAGGATAGTTTTTTTCTTAAAAATTGATATTTCTCATTGTGGTTTTGATTTGCATTTCTCTAATAATGAGTGATGTTGAGCATCTTTTCATGTGTTTGTTAGCCATCCGTATGTCTTCTTTGGAGAAATGTCTATTTAGTTCTTTGGCCCATTTTTTGATTGGGTCATTTATTTTTCTGGAGTTGAGCTGCATAAGTTGCTTGTATATTTTTGAGATTAGTTGTTTGTCAGTTGCTTCATTTGCTATTATTTTCTCCCATTCAGAAGGCTGTCTTTTCACCTTGCTTATATTTTCCTTTGTTGTGCAGAAGCTTTTAATTTTAATTAGATCCCATTTGTTTATTTTTGCTTTTATTTCCAGAATTCTGGGAGGTGGATCATAGAGGATCCTGCTGTGATTTATGTCTGAGAGTGTTTTGCCTATGTTCTCCTCTAGGAGTTTTATAGTTTCTGATCTTACATTTAGATCTTTAATCCATTTTGAGTTTATTTTTGTGTGCGGTGTTAGAAAGTGATCTAGTTTCATTCTTTTACAAGTGGTTGACCAGTTTTCCCAGCACCACTTGTTAAAGAGATTGTCTTTACTCCATTGTATATTCTTGCCTCCTTTGTCAAAGATAAGGTGTCCATATGTGTGTGGATTTATCTCTGGGCTTTCTATTTTGTTCCATTGATCTATATGTCTGTCTTTGTGCCAGTACCATACTGTCTTGATGACTGTGGCTTTGTATTAGAGCCTGAAGTCAGGCAAGTTGATTCCTCCAGTTCCATTCTTCTTTCTCAAGATTGCTTTTGGCTATTCGAGGTTTTTTGTATTTCCATACAAATCTTGAAATGATTTGTTCTAGTTCTGTGAAAAATGTGGCTGGTAGCTTGATAGGGATTGCATTGAATTTGTAAATTGCTTTGGGTAGTATACTCATTTTCACTATATTGATTCTTCCAATCCATGAACATGGTATATTTCTCCATCTATTAGTGTCCTCTTTGATTTCTTTCATCAGTGTTTTATAGTTTTCTATATATAGGTCTTTAGTTTCTTTAGGTAGATATATTCCTAAGTATTTTATTCTTTTCGTTGCAATGGTGAATGGAATTGTTTGCTTAATTTCTTTTTCTACTTTCTCATTATTAGTGTATAGGAATGCAAGGGATTTCTGTGTGTTGATTTTATATCCTGCAACTTTACTATATTCATTGATGAGCTCTAGTAATTTTCTGGTGGAGTCTTTAGGGTTTTCCATGTAGAGGATCATGTCATCTGCAAACAGTGAGAGTTTTACTTCTTCTTTTCCAATTTGGATTCCTTTTAGTTCTTTTTCTGCTCTGATTGCTGTGGCCAAAACTTCCAGAACTATGTTGAATAGTAGCGGTGAAAGTGGACACCCACAATGAGGTACCACTTCATACCAGTCAGAATGGCTGTGATCCAAAAATCTGCAAGCAATAAATGCTGGAGAGGGTGTGGAGAAAGGGAACCCTCCTACACTGTTGGTGGGAATGCAAACTAGTACAGCCACTATGGAGAACAGTGTGGAGATTCCTTAAAAAATTGCAAATAGAACTACCTTATGACCCAGCAATCCCACTGCTGGGCATACACACCGAGGAAACCAGAATTGAAAGAGACACATGTACCCCAATGTTCATCGCAGCACTGTTTATAATAGCCAGGACATGGAAACAACCTAGATGTCCATCAGCAGATGAATGGATAAGAAAGCTGTGGTACATATACACAATGGAGTATTACTCAGCCGTTGAAAAGAATTCATTTGAATCAGTTCTGTTGAGATGGATGAAACTGGAGCCGATTATACAGAGTGAAGTAAGCCAGAAAGAAAAACACCAATACAGTATAGTAACACATATATATGGAATTTAGGAAGATGGCAATGACGACCCTGTATGCAAGACAGGGAAAGAGACACAGATGTGTATAACGGACTTTTGGACTCAGAGGGAGAGGGAGAGGGTGGGATGATTTGGGAGAATGACATTCTAACATGTATACTATCATGTGAATTGAATCGCCAGTCTATGTCTGACGCAGGATGCAGCATGCTTGGGGCTGGTGCATGGGGATGACCCAGAAGGATGTTATGGGGAGGGAGGTGGGAGGGGGGTTCATGTTTGGGAATGCATGTAAGAATTAAAGATTTTAAAATTTAAATTAAAAAAAAAATAAAAAATAAAAAAAAGGAAGGCTAGGGAAAAAAATTGATATTTCTAAAATTTTATTTATTTTTGTAATACTTGCATGGCTAGTCTCAATTGTGTCAACATTTTCAATATTTTCTTTTAAGAATCCTTTGATTTATTGGTTAGTGTCTTTTGATTTCAACTTTGAAGACTCTCCTTAGTATTTCTTACATGGCATCTTTGCTAACAATGCATTCTCCCAGCTTTTTTTTTTTTTTTTTTGGTCATCTGAGAATTATTATTTTTTCCTTCAGAAGAATTTTACTAAGGAATTATTTATTGACACATTTTTTTTCCTATCAGTACTTTGAATGTTATCTGGCCTCCATTATTTCTAATTAGAAATCAACTGTTAATATTATTGAAGAGCCCTTGTATGTGATGAATCACTTATCTCTTTATGCTCTCAAGATTCTCTGTTTTTTACTTTCAACAGTGATTTAGAAAGTAATCACTTTCAAATCACTTTCATTTTGATTTTGATGTGTCTACCTAAGGTTGCATTACTTGAGTTACTGTTTGTACTACATTGAGTTTCTTGTATGTGTAGATTAATGTTTATCATCAAACTTTTGAAGTTTTCAAATAATATTTATGCAAGTATTCTTTCTGATTCCTTTTTTGTCTTCTCTGGCACTTCTTTTATGCATATTTATTACACTTAATGGTGTCCTAAAGGTCTTTGAAACTCTGTTAATTCTCTTCCTTCTTTTTTCTTTGTATTCCTCAAATAGATTTTTTTAAAAATTCTTTACTATATTTAATTTTTAAAAACTTTTTATTTTACATTGGGGTATAGCTGATTACCAGTGTCATGATAATTTCAATAGACAGCAAAGAGACTCAGCCATGCATATACATGTATCCAGTCTCCCCACATTCCCTTCCTACCCAGGTTGTCACATAAAATTGAGCAGAGTTCAGTAGGTCATTATTGGTTTTCCATCCCTGGTGGCTCAGATGGTAAAGCATCTGTCTACAATGCGGGAGACCCAGGTTCGATCCCTGGGTCGGGAAGATCCCCTGGGGAAGGAAATGGCAATCCACTCCAATACTATTGCCTGGAAAATCCCATGAACAGAGGAGCCTGGTAGGCTACAGTCCATGGGGTCACAGAGAGTCGGACACAACTGAGCAACTTCACACATTTTAAATATAGCAGTGTATACATGTCCACCCCAACTGTCTACAATTCCTTCCCTGAATTCTTCCTGCTGGCAGCTATAAATTTGTTCTCTTAGTCTTTGTGTCTATTTTGGTTTGCAAATAACTTAATCTGTATCGTATCTTTTAGATTCTGCATATAAAGGGTATCATATGATGTTTCTGCTTCTCTATCTGACTTAATTCACTCAGTAATTAATTAATCACTAGATCCATCCATTTGGCAGCAAATACCATCATTTCATTTTTTGACAGCTAAGTAATATTCCATTGTATGTGTGTATATGCATATGTATATGTGTGTGTGTATATATATATATATATATGCTGCATCTTCTTTATACATTCCTATGTCAGTGTACATTTAGGTTGCTTCCATGCTTTGTCTATTGTAAACAGTGCAGCAATGAACATAGGGGTAGATGCATCCTTTTGAACCATGTTTTTATCCAGATATATGCCCAGGAGTGGGCCTGCAGGGTAATATGATAGCTCTATTTTTAAGTTTTATAAGAAACCTTCATACTGTTCTCCATAGTGGCTGTACAAATTTGCTCAGCAACAGTGTAGGAGGGTTCATTTTCTCCATACCCTCTCCAGCTTTTATTGTTTGAAGATTTTTTGATTATAGTCATTCAGGCTGGTATAAGTTGATAGCTCGTTGTAGTCTTGATTTGCATTTCTCCAATATTTAGCAATGTTGAACATCTTTTCATGTGCATCTGTTTGGCAATCTATTTGTCTATTTTGGGGAAATATCTATTTAGTACTTTTGCCAGTATTTATTGGGTTGTTTGTTTTGATGCTGTTAAGCATTATGAGCTGTTTGTAAATTTTGGAGACTAATTCCTTTTTGATCACATAATTTGCAGATATTTTCTCCCTATCTGTGGGTTGTCATTTCATATTGTTCTTTCCTTTGCTGTGAAAAACTTTTGAGTTTAAGTAGGTCCCATTTGTTCACTTTTGCTTTTACTCTGGGAGATAGACTGAAAAATATATTGATATGATCTATGCCAGAGAATGTTCTGCCAATGTTTCCCTCTTTGAGTTTTATAGTCTTTCGTCTCACATTTAGGTCTTTAATCCATTTTGTCCTTTTTTTAGTGTATGGGGTTAAAGAATGGTCTAATTTCTTTTCTTTTCTTTTTTTTTTTTTTACATGTAGCTGTCCAATTTTCCCAGTACTATTTGTTAAAAATACTGTCTTTCCAACACTGTGTAGTTTTAAGTACTTTGTCATAGATTAATTGGTCATAGGTGCATGAGTTTATTCTGGGTGTTCTATCATGTTCCATTGGCCCATATTTCTGTTTTTGTGCCAGTATCATATGGTTTTGATGACTGGAGCTTTGTTATATATTCTGAAATCAGGGAGACTGACTCCTCCAACTCTGTTTTTCTTTCACAAGATTGTTTTGACTATTTGGGGTCTTCTATGTCTCCATATAAGTTTTAAGATTTTTTTGTTCTAGTTCTTAGAAAAATGCGATTGGTAATTTGATAGGGGCTGCATTTAAGCAATCGGTAAATTGCCTTGGGTAGTAAAATAATTTTGATAACATTGATTCTTCCAATCCACCAACATGGCATATCTTTCCTTCAGTTTGTGTTTTCTTCACTTTCTTTCATTAGCATTTTATATTTCAGGATATAGGTCTTTTATCTCCCTATGTATTTGTATTCCTGGATATATATATTTTTTCTTTTTAATGTGATGGTTGGTCTTCCCTTGTAGCTCAGTTGGTAAAGAATCTGCCAGCAATGCAGGAGACCCGAGTTTGATCTCTGGGTTGGGAAGATCCCCTGGATAAGGAAACGGCAATCCACTCCAGTACTCTTGCCTGGAAAATCCCATGGACAGAGGATCCTGGTAGGCCACAGTCCATGGGGTCACAAAGAGTTGGGCACAACTGAGCCACTTCACTTCACTACATGATCCTTCAACCCTATTTTTGGACATATATCTGGAGAAAAACATAACTTGAGAAGATATATCTATCCCAATGTTCACTGCAGCAGTATATATATATATATACACATATATATATATATACACACACATACATGTATATATATATTTCTGCAACTGATTTTTTTTCTTTTTTTAATCTATTTATTTTAGTTGGAGGCTAATGACTTTGCAATACTGTAGTGTTTTTTTGTCATGCATTGACATGAAACAGTCCATAGGTGTACATGAGTTCCCTATCCTGTGCCCTCCTCCCACCTCCCTCCCCATCTCATAACCAAGATATGGAAGCAACCTAAATGCCCATCTACAGATTAATGGATAAAGATGTTACACACACACACACACACACACACACACACACACACACACACACATATGTGCATGTATAATGAGAATGAAACAATACCATTTGCCTTAACATGGATGAACCTAGAAATTTTCATATTCAATGAAGTAAACCAGACAAAGATAAATATCATATGATATCACTTTTATGTGGAATTAAAAAAATTCCAAAACCAAAATAGTTTTATAAATACAGAAAAAGTTTACAGTTACCAAAGCAAAAGGAGTGGGAGGGGGTTGTGGGGAGGTGTGAATTAAGAGACTAGGAATAGCTATTAACATATATACACTATAATATTTTTATTTTTTAGTTTTTAAAGGAACTTCCATAATGTTCTCCATAGTGGCTGTACCAATTTACATTCCTACCAAGGTTATAGTAGGGTTCCTTTTTCTCCACATCCCCTTCAGCAATTATTATTTGTAGATTTTTTGATGTAAAGAAGTAAAACTATCACTATTTGCAGATGGCATGGGATTATACATAGCAAATCCTAAAGATGCTACCAGAAACTTGCTATAGCTTATCAAAAAATTTGGTAAAGTTTCAGGATGCAAAATTAATATACAGAAATCTTTTATATTTCTATACACTATCAATGAGAGATCAGAAAGAGAAATTAAAGACACAATCTCATTAACATCTCCTCAAAAAGAATAAAGTATCTACCAATAAACCTACCTAAGATGGCAAAAAGCCTGTACTCTGAAAATTATAATATGCTGATGAAAGAAATCAAAGAAGACACAAACAGATGGAAACATAAAAAGTGTACTTGGATTGGGCAACTCAATGGTATCAAAACGGCAATACTACACAAAGCAATCTACAAATTTAATACAATCCCTTTCAAATTACTATTGGCATTATTCACAAAACTAGAACAATAATACTAATAATAAAATGTGTATGGGAACACAAAAGACTCTGAATACCCAAAGCAATTATGAAACAGAAAAGTGGAGCTGGAGGAATCAGGCTCCTTAAATTCAGTCTATAATAAAAAGCTATAGAATTCACCAGAGTACAGTGCTGGCCTAAAAACAGAAATATAGATCAATGGAACCAAGGTAGAAGTTCAGAAATAAACACATCAATCTATGGTAAAATGTTTTGTTCAGTCATTCAGTCATATACGACTCTTTGCAACCCCATGGACTGAAGCATGCCAGACTTCCCTGTCCTTTACTATCTCCTGGAGTTTGCTCAAAATGTCCATTGCATCTATGATGTCATCCAATCATCTCATCCTTTGTCGTCCCCTTCTGCTATCTTTAATCTTTCCCAGCATAAAGGTCTTTTCCAATGAGTCAGCTCTCACATCAGGTGGCCAAAGTATTGGACCCTCAGCTTTAGCCTCACTCCTTCCTGTGAATATTCAGGGTTGGTTTCCTTTAGGATTGACTAGTTTTATCTTACTGTCCAAGGGACTCTCAAGAGTCTTCTCCAGGGGCAGAAAAAGATAGTGGAGGAGTAAAATAGGGAGATAACCAGCCTCCCCACAAATCCATAAAAAACTCATCAAGATACAGAACAACTCCTACAAAGCAATCTCTAGGACACAGTGGATGGAGACATAAAAAGGGTAAAGAGGGAGAACTTCTGCAAGGGAGCTTATGCCCTGAGAGAGGGAGAGAGTTGTGAACCAGGAAAAGTTTCCATGCACTGGGAAGCTCCCTCACAAGGGGGCCCAATGGGGAGCTGTGGAATCTCAGAAAGCCAGGTAAAGCTGGGACTTAGAAAACAGAGAAAGCTGTACTTTTCAGTACAGAATCAGCTCAGGGCTTGTGGCCCTGAACTGACAGAAGCATTCAAAAGCCAAGCAGTGTGGAGTGCAGGCCCAGGGTGCCAAGAGAGAGGCAGCATACAAACCTCAGCAGCACACACAACCTTTGCTATTCAGAGGTTGGGCCCAGGGAGCCAAAAGAGGAACACACAAGCCCTGTGATATACAGGAATGGCTGAGGGAAGCCCACATAAGTCTCCACAATGCAGAGTGCAGGGCCAGGAAGCCAAGAAAAGATTCACATAACTCCCTACCTAGCAAACTTTGGCCTGCATTGCAGGGTGGTACAGGGGAACAGAAACATTGCAATGATTAGAGGGACAAGTAGGGGACTGGTGGCAGTGAAGATATGCTGAGAGGGCCACCCCAACCCAGCTCCAGAAATAGACATGTTGAACACTGCCAAGAAGCAAAAGTTAGAACCGGACATGGAATAACAGACTGGTTCCAAATTGGAAAGGAGTTTGTCAAGGCTGTGTATTGTCATCCTGCTCATTTAACTTACATGTTGAGTACATCATGTGAAATGCTGCGCTGGATAAAGCACAAGCTGGAATCAAGATTACCAGAAGAAATATCAATAACCTCAGATATGCAGATGACATCACCCTTATGGCAGAAAGCAGAGAGGAACTAAAGAGCCTCTTGATGAAAGTGAAAGAGGAAAGTGAAAAAGCTGACTTAAAAAGCTGGCAATCAAAAAACTATGATTATGGCATCGGGTTCCATCACTTCATGGTAATAGATGGGGAAGCAATGGAAACAGTGACAGCCTTCTAAAATCACTGCAGATGGTGACTGCAGTCATGAAATTAAAAGACGCTTCCTCCTTTGATGAAAAGCTATAAGAAACCTAGGCAGCATATTAAGAAGTAGATACATTATTTGCCAACAAAGGTCCAAATAGTTAAAACTATAGTGGTTTTTGTTGTTGTTTTTTTTTTTTTTCCTAGTAGTCATGTATGGATGTGAGAGGTGGACTATAAAGAAAGCTGAGCACTGAAGAATTGATGCTTTTGAACTGTGATGGAGAAGACTCTTAAGTCACTTAGACTGCAAGGAGATCAAACCAGTCAGTCCTAAAGAAAGTCAACCTTGAATATTCATTGGAAGGACCAATGCTGAAGCTGAAACTCCAATACTTTGGTCACCTGATGTGAAGACCTGACTCATTTGAAAAGGCCCTGATGCTGGCAAAGACTGAAGGCAGGAGGAGAGGGGGCAACAGATGATGAAATGGTTGGATGGCATCACCAACTCTATGGACATGAGTTTGAGCAGGCTCCAGGAGTTGGTGATAAACAGGGAATCCTGGTGTGCTGCAGTCCATGGGTTCTCAAATAATTGGACACAACTGAGTGACTGAACTGAATTAAACAATGCCAAAGCCAGAAGGACTGCTCAAAGACATATTGAACCCATAAACACCCCAAAATCTACTACTGGACACTGCACTGCCATTCAGAGGGATTAAATTCAGCTCCATCAAGCAGAACACAGGTACAAGCTCCCTCAACCAGGTAAACTTCATAGAACACTAATCCAGCCCCATCCATGAGGGCAGACTCCACAAGCAAGAAGAGCTATGACCTTGAGAACATTTTTTTTTCCTTAGAAATCACACTCTTTATTTCCCCTACATATTTCTACCTTCACATTAGCCTTTTTCAGTGCTGTGGAGTTTTCCTCTTTATTTTTTGTGTTAAAAATTATGGTTTAAGATTTTTTCACATCTTTTTTGGTGATTTTTCTTGTTTTGTTCTTGACATATTAGACTGCCTTTCTTATAGTTCTTTACCAGCTGTAGCTATTCCTGAATATATAAAAATCTTTTTCATATATGTCTATTTATCTTTGCTTTTCTATGTTTTTAATTTACCCATTTTTTAATTTAATTTTTATTTTATTTTTTTTACTTTGCAATACTGTATTAGTTTTGACATACATCAACATGAATCCACCATGGGTGTACACGTGTTCCCCATCCTAAACCCCCCCTCCCACCTCCCTCCCCATACCATCTCTCTGGGTCATCCCAGTGCACCAGCCCCAAACATCCTATATCCTGTATGGAACCTAGACTGGTGATTCATTTCTTATATGATATTATACATTTTTCAATGCCATTCTCCAAAATCATCCCACCCTCTCCCTCTCTCACAGAGTCCAAAAGTCTATTCTATACATGTGTCTCTTTTGCTGTCTCACATAAACGGTTATTATTACCATCTTTCTAAATTCCATATATATGTGTTAGTATACTGTATTGGTGTTTTTCTTTCTGGCTTACTTCACTCTGTGTAATCAGCTCCAGTCTCATCCACCTCATTAGAACCGATTTTTTACCCTCTCTTCCACCCCCTTCCTTTTGTCTTTTCTCTCCCTTCTCTTATTTTACTTTTTCATTCTCTTTCCCTTATTTTTTTCACTCTTTCTTTTTCCACCACATAAGTTAAATTGTTATGCTCTCTTTGTTATATTTCCCAGTTGGCAATCTGCTCAGGCTCAGTTTTACAGACTAAGCATTAGCTAGCCCTGTTTTAATTGGTTGATAACACTTTTGGTTTCCCTTGTGCACCAATTCAATCTCCTGTACTCATTTCTTTAAAATTCTTTGGTTATAACTGCATGTGTTTTTAAAAGTATGTGTATATGTCCCATTATTTCTGTAATTACCCACTTGATCTGCTTGATCTCCTCCCACTAGAACATAGACACCAGTAACGCCTAACAAGAAGTCAACAAAAACTACTTAATCAGTCTTTCCCTCCAAAGGCAAAATCCAGAAGAAAGAAGGAATAAATACCTAACTCCTGGGAAAAAGAGATCTCAAGCAGAGCAAGTTAAAAAATGAAAAATTAAAAGATAGAAATACCACACAAATGAAAGAACAAGATAGAAACTCACAAGACTAAATAAACAAAGAGGGAATAAGCAATCTACCTGAAAGAGAAGTCAAAATAGTGATAACAAAGATGTTCTGAAGACTTGAAAATAGAATGCAGAAGATGCAAGAAGCAATTAACACCATTAGTACAATCACCAAGGACATATAAGAAATAATGAATAAGGAAACAAAGGTGAATAACACAATTACTGAAATTAAAAATATTCTAGAAGGAACCAATAGAAGAATAACTGGGGCACAAGAACATATATGTGAGCTGAAAGATATAATGGTGGAAATCTGCTCAAGATTTATACTGCTCAAGAGCAGAATAAAGGAAAAAGAATGTAAAGAATTGAGGAAAACCTCAGAGACGTTTGGGACAATATTAAATACATCAACATTTGAGTTACAGGAATCCCAGAGGAAGAAGAAAAAAATAAAAGTCACTGAGAAAATCTTTGAAGAAATTATAGTTGAAAATGTCCCCAACATGGGAAAGGAAATAGTCAATCAAGTCCAAGAAGTGCAGAGAGTCCCTTAAGGATAAACCCAAGGAGAAACATGTTGAGACACATATTAATCAAGCTAACAGTCTAAACACGAGGAAATAATGTTAAAAACAGCAAGCAAAAAGCAAGAAGTAACATATAAAGGAAAACCCATATGGTTAACAGTGTATCTTTCAGCAGAGATTCTGCAGACCAGAGGAGAATGATAGGATATATTTAAAGTACTGAAAGAGAAAATCTACAACCAAGATCACTTTGCCCAACAAAGATCTCACTCAAAAGTGATGGAGAAATCAAAAGTTTCACAGAGAAGCAAAAGTTAAGAGAATTTAGCACCACCAAACCAGCCTTACAACAACACTAAAGGGCCTTACATAGCCAGTAAACACAAGAGAAATGAAAGATCTACAAAAATAAACAATGAAAAATTATTAAAATGTCAAAAGGAACATATACATCAATAATTACTTTAAATATAAATGGATTAAATGCACCAACCAAAAAATACATACTGAGTGAATGGATGCAAAATAAAGACTCATATATATGCTGTCTACAAGAGACCCACTTCAGACCTAGAGACACATACAGACTGAAAGTAAAAGGATGGAAAAAGGTATTCCATGCAAATGAAAACCAAAAGAATGCTGGAGAAAAATACTTATTTCAGACAAAATAGACTTTAAAATAAAGAATAACATAAGAAAGAAAGACACTAGATAATGATCAAATGATCGATCCAAGAAAAAAACATAACAATTGTAAGTATTTATGCACCCAACATAGAAGCACCTCAATACATTAGGGAAACATTAACAGTCATAAGAGAAGAAATTGGCAGTAACACTATAATAGTATGGGACTTTAACACCCCACTTACACCACTGTACAGATCATTAAAACATAGAATCAATAAGAAAACATAAATCTTGGATGAAAAATTAGACTATGTTGTCCTAATTGATATCTTCAGGACTTTCCATCCACATGCAGGAGAATAGTTTCTTCTCAAGTGCACATGAAACTTTATCCAGAATAAATCAAATATTGGGCCACAAATCAAGCCTCAGGAGATTTAAGAAAACTGAAATAATATCAGGTATCTTCTCTGACCACAATGGTATGAAACTAGACATTGATAACAGAGGGTGGTGGGGGGACAAAAAACTCATGGAGATAAACAATATATTAATAAATAACAAAGAGGTTACTGAAGAAATAAGAAGGAAATCAACAGAATCCTGGAAATGAATGATAATGAAAACACGATGACCCAAAACCTATGGGGTTCAGCCGAATATTTTCTAAGTGGGAAGTATATAGCAATAAAATCTACTTCAAGAAACAAGAAAAGCATTGAGTACACAACCTAACTCTACATCTAAATCAGCTGTAAAAAAAAGAAGTAGAACAAAAATAACAACAAAAACAAAGTAAACAGAAGGAAATAAATCATAAAGATCAGAGCAGAAATAATTGAAAAAGAAATGAAGGAAGCAAAGAGTAATCAAACTAAAAGCTGGTTCTTTGAGTAGATAAACAAAATTGACAAACCACTATCCAAAATCACCAGGGAAAAAAGGAAAAAAAAATCAAATCAACAAAATTAGAAATGAGAAAAGAGAGGTTACAAAAGAACAAATAAATACAAAAAGTCATAAGAGAATATTATGAGCAACTACATGTTGATAAAATGGACAACCTAGAGTAAATGGGCAGATTCTTAGAAAAGTTCAACCTCCCAAGACCGAACCAGGAAGATGTAGAAATTATGAACAAGCCAATTATAAACACTGAAATCGAAACTGTGATCAACAATCTAACAAAGTACAAAGGCCCAGGGCCAGATGGCTTTGCAGGGTAATTCTATCAAACATTTAGAGAAGAGTTACTGCCTATTTTTTTTTAATATTCCAAAAATTGAAGAGAAAGGAACACTTCCAAATTCATTCTATGAGGTCACAGAATCCTCGGAATGGGAGAAAATATTAGCAAAGGAAATAACTGGGAAAGAATTACTCTCTAAATTACAGAAGCAGCTCATAGAACTCAATACCATAAAAACAAAGAGCTCAATCAAAAAGTGGGAAAAAGACCTAAACAGACATTTCTCCAAAGAAGACATTCAGATGGCTAGCAAACACATGAAAATATGCTTAACATCACTCATTATTAGAGAAATGCAAACAAAATTACAATGAAAAATCATCTCACAGCAGTCAGAATGGCCATCATCAAAAATTTTACAAAGAGTAAATGCTGGAGATGGTGTGGAGAAAAGAGAACCCTCTTGCATTGCTGGTAGGAATGTAAATTGATACAACTATGATGGAAGATAGTAAAAGATTCCTTAAAAAAAAAAACTAGAAATAAAACCACCATGTGACAGCTGTCTCATTATTAAACATATACCCTGTGGAAAATTGAAAAAGGCACACGTACCCCAATGTTCATTGCAGCAATATTTACAGTAGCTAGAACATGGAAGCAACTTAAATGTCCATTGACATATAAATGGATAAATAACCTGCGGTATACACACAGACACACATACACATGCATACACACATAATCACACAATGGAATATTACTCAGCCTTAAAAAGGAATGCATTTGAGTCAGTTCTAATGAGCTGAATGAACCTAAAATCTGTTGTACAGAGTGAAGTAAGTCAGATGTTCAACCTGGGTTTAGAAAAGGCAGAGGAAAAAGAGATCAAATTGCTAACATCTGCTGGATCATCAAAAAAGCAAGAGAGTTACAGGAAAACATTTATTTCCGATTTATTGACTATGCCAAAGCCTTTGACTGTGTGGATCACAATAAACTGTGGAAAATTCTGAAAGAGATGGGAATATTAGATCACCTGACCTGCTTCTTGAGAAACCTGTATGCAGGACAGGAAGCAACAGTTAGAACTGGGCATGGAAAAACAGACTGGTTACAAATAGGAAAAGGAGTACGCTAAGACTGTATATTGTCACCCTGCTTATTTAACTTATATGCAGAGTACATCATGAGAAAGGCTGGGCTGGAGGAAGCACAAGCTGGAATAAAGATTGCTGGGAGAAATATCAATAACCTCAGATATGCAGATGACACCACCCTTATGGCAGAAAATGAAGAGGAACTAAAAGCCTCTTGATGAAAGTGAAAGAGGAGAGTGAAAAAGTGGGCTTAAAACTAAACATTCAGAAAACCAAGATCATGGCATCTGTTCCCATCACTTCATGGGAAATAGATGGGGAAACAGTGGAAACAGTAGCTGAATTTATTTTTTGGGCTCCAAAATCACTGCAGATGGTGACTGCAGCCATGAAAATTAAAAGACGTTTACTCCTTGGAAGAAAAGTTATGCCCAACCTAGATAGCATATTCAAAAGCAGAGACATTACTTTGCCAAATAAAGTCCGTCTAGTCAAGGCTATGGTTTTTACAGTAGTCATGTATGGATGTGAGTGTTGGACTGTGAAGAAGGCTGAGTGCCGAAGAATATATGCTTTTGAACTGTGGTGTTGGAGAAGACTCTTGAGAGTCCCTTGGACTGCAAGGAGGTCCAACCAGTCCATTCTGAAGGAGATTAACCCTGGGATTTCTTTGGAAGGACTGATGCTAAAGCTGAAGCTCCAGTACTTTGGCCGCCTCATGCAAAAAGTTGACTCATTGGAAAAGACTCTGATGCTGGGAGGGATTGGGGGCAGGAGGAGAAGAGGACGACAGAGGATGAGATGCCTGGATGGCATCACTGACTCTATGGATGTGAATCTGAGTGAACTCCAGGAGATGGTGATGGACAGGGAGGCCTGGAGTGCTGAGATTCATGGGGTTGCAAAGAGTTGGACATGACTGAGCAACTGAACTGAATTGAACTGAAAGGAGATCAGTCCTGGGTGTTCACTGGAAGGACTGATGTTGAAACTGAAATTCCAATACTTTGGCCACCTGGTGAGAAGTGCTGACTCATTTGAAAAGACCCTTATGCTGGGAAAGATTGAGGGCAGGATGAGAAGGGGACAACAGTGGATGAGATGTTTGGATGGCATCACCAACTCGATGGACATAGGTTTGGGTGAACTCTGGGAGTTGGTGATGGACAGGGAGGCCTGGGGTGCTGCAGTTCATGGGGTCACAAAGTGTATACTATATTTATATGTCTCTTTCTGACTTACTTCAGTTCACTTCAGTTGCTCAGTCTTGTCTGACCCTTTGTGACCCCATGAACCACAGCACCCCACTCCAGTACTCTTGCCTAGAAAATCCCATGGAGGGAGGAGCCTGGTGGGCTGCATTCCATGGGGTCTTGAAGAGTCGGACAGGCTGAGTGACTTCACTTTCACTTTTCACTTTCATGCATTGAAGAAGGAAATGGCAACCCACTCCAGTGTTCTTGCCTGGAGAATCCCAGGGACAGGGGAGCCTGGTGGGCTGCCATCTATGGGGTCACACAGAGCTGGACACGACTGAAGCGACTTAGCAGCAGCAGCAGCAACACATATATATATGGAATCTAGAAGGAAGGTACTGATGAATTAATTTGTATAGCAGCAATGGAGAACAGACACAGAGAACAGACTTATGGACATGAGGGGAGGGGAGGAGGGAGAGGGTGCGATGCATGGAGAGAGTAACATGGAAACTTACAAAACCATGTACAAAATAGATAGCCAATGGGAATTTACTGTATGACTCATGGAACTCAAACACCGGCTCTGTCAGAATCTAGTAGGTTGAGATGGGGAGGGAGATGGAAAGGATGTTCAGGAAGGAGGGGACTTCAGAGCACATATGGCTGATTCTTGTTCATGTTTGACAGAAAACAGCAAAATTCTGTAAAACAATTAGCCTTCAATTAAAAAAATAATAAAAAGAGTCTTCATCATCACGACAGTTCAAAAGTATCAATTTTTCAGCGTTCAGCCTTCTTTATAGTATAACTCTCACATCTATACATGACTGTTGGAGGAACCATAGCTTGGACTATATGGATCTTTGTTGGCAAAGTGATGTCTCTGCTTTTTAATACACTATCTAGGTTTGTCACAGTTTTTCTTCCAAGGAACAAATGCCTTTTAATTTCATGGCTGCAGTCACCAACCACAGTGATTTTGGAGCTCAAGAAAATAAATCCGATCACTGTCTCCATTGTTTCTCCATCTATTTGCCATGAAGTGAAGGGACTGGATGCCATGATCTGAGTTTTTAGAATGGTGAGTTTTAAGGCAGATTTCTCACTCTCCTCTTCCACCATCATCAAGAGACTCTTTAGTTCCTCTTTGCTTTCTCCCTTTAGAGAGGTATCATCATTGAACTGTGGTGTTGGAGAAGACTCTTAAGAGTCCCTTGGACTGCAAGGAGATCCAATCAGTCCATCTTAAAGGAGATTAGTCCTGAGTGTTCATTAGAGGGACTGATGTTGAAGCTGAAACTCCAATAATTTGGCCAGCTTATGTGGAGAGCTGACTCATTTGAAAATACCCTGATGCTGGGAAAGATTGAGGGCAGGAGTGGAAGAGGATGATGGAGGATGAGACGGTTGGATGGCATCACCATCATGGACATGGGTTTGGGTGGACTTTGGGAGTTGGTGATGGACAGGGAGGCCTGGTGGGCTGCGGTTCATGGGGTCGCAAAGTGTCAGACATGACTGAGCAACTGAACTGAACTGAACTGATCTGCATATCTGAGGCTATTGATACTTTTCCCAGAAATCTTGATTCCAGCTTGTGATTCATCCAGCCCAGCATTTCTGCATAAAAGTTAAAAAAAAAAGCAGCGTGAAAATATACATCCTTGTAGTATTCCTTTCGCAATTTGAAACCAGTCTGTTGTTCCATGTCCAGTTCTGATTGTTGATTCTTGACCTGCATACAGGTTTCTCAGGAGGCAGGTAATAGGTTCTGGTATTCTTATCTCTTTAAGAATCTTCCACAGTTTGTTGTGATTCACACAGTCAAAGGCTTTGTCGTAGTCAGTGAAGCAGAAATAGATGATTTTCTGGAATCCCCTTCGTTTTGCTATGGTCCAACAGATGTTGACAATTTGATCTCTGGTTCCTCTGCCGTTTCTAAATCCAGCTTGTACAACTGGAAGTTTTCAGTTCACATACTGCTGAAGCCTGGGTTGAAGGATTTTAAGCATTACCTTGCTAGCATGTGAAGTGAGTACAATTGTGCTATATTGTGGACATTGTTTGACATTGTCATTCTTTGGGATTAGAATGAAAGCTGACCTTTTACAGTCCTGCGGCCACTGCTGAGTTTTCCAAATGTGCTTGCATATTGAGTGCAGCACTCTTGCAGCATCATGTTTTAGGATTTGAAATAGCTCAGCTGGAATTTCATCACCTCCATTAGCTTTGTTCATAGTGATGCTTTCTAAGGCCTACTTGACTTCACACTGCAGGATGTCATCACTAGGTGAGTGATGACACCATCGTGGTTGTCCAGGTCATTAAGATCTTTTTGTATAGTTCTTCTGTGTATCACCACCTCTTCTTAGTATCTTCTGCTTCTGTTAGTTCCATACCATTTCTGTCCTTTTTTGAGCCCATCTTTGCATGAAATGTTCCCTTGGTATCTCTAATTTTCTTAAAGAGATCTCTAGTCTTTCCCATTCTATTATTTTCTTATATTTCTTGATATTATTCACTTAAGAAGGTTTTCATATCTCTCATTGCTATTCTTTGTAACTCTGCATTCAGAGGGGTATATCTTTCCTCTTCTCCTTTGCCTTTTGCTTCCCTTAGTTTCTCAGCTCTTTATCAAGTAATCTACATAAAAGAGGCAAAGATATACAACAGAGAAAGGGCATTCTCTTCAATAAGTGGTGCTGAAAAAAACAGACAGGTACATGTAAATAATTAAATTATAAATTTTTTAATACTATACAAAAAATAAACTAAAAGTAGATAAAATACCTAAATGTAAGACTGGATACTATAATACTCGTAGGGAAAAACATAGGCAAGAGAGTCTTAGACATAAATTGCAGCAATATCTTTCAATTTCTCTCTGAAAGTAAGAGAAATAAAAACAAAAATAAGCAAAAAGAACCTCATTAAACTTAAAAGATTTTGCACAGCCAAGTAAGCTATAAAAGAAATGGAAAGACAACTTAAAAGAGGGAGAATATATTTGCAAACAAGGGAAATTTAAAAGGAATTAATTTCCAAAGCACCTAAACATCTCATACAGTTCAATATCAAGAAACAAACAAACAAACAAAACTAATAAAAAAAGGATTAGAAGAAATAGGCAGTTCTCCAAAGAAGACATATAGGTGGCCAAAAGACACATGTAAAGATGCTGAGCATCACAAATTACTATAGAATTTCAAGTTAAAACCACAGTGAAGTATCACCTCACACTGTTCAGAATATCTGTTTTTAAAAAGTCTATTTTATTTTATTTAGGCATACCAGTTATGCCTTCTTAAATTGATTTTTTTACCCAGTATTTTCTGAATGTTTGCTTTTCAAAAGCACTTTTCATATTCAAACACTTCAATCTCCATTATACAGATAATAAAACTGAATCTGAGGAGCTGTGTTTATTGCTGTGCATCCCACATTGGAATCATGTCGAAGAATTGGGACAGTTTATTCTGATAACTTTCCTGAGATCTGGAAATACTTGTATAATACTTTGAATAAGTACTTAAATGATGCTTCCATGTTCATTGCATCTGCCACACAATTTTGTTGAATGAGTTTGTTAAATCAATTGAATTATGGACTTCCCTGGTAGGTCAGACAGTAAAGGGTCTGCCTATAATTTGGGAGACCCAGGTTTGATCCCTGGGTCGGGAAGATCCTCTGGAGAAGGAAATGGCAACCCACTCCAGTACTCTTGCCTGGAAAATCCCATGGACGGAGAAGCCTGATAGATAACAGTCCATGGGGTCGCAAAGAGTCGGACAAGACTGAGCAACTAAACTTACTTAAGTAGTTACATTATTGGCAGTATTAAGAGTATACTGAGAAGATTTGGAAAAGGAGCTTCTGGAAATTACTGAAAGGAGCAATTATTAAAAGTATACTTGGAACCAAATGTGATGAAACTAAATTTCAATACAAGAAAAATCGACTGTGAAAAATATGAAAGCAATCAAAGAGAACTTTATTAAATTTTGGGAGGTGGAAACAGAAATGTAGAGTATTATTGGAATATTGAAATGTTACATTTTTTGAGGAATTTAGAGTGTCCCAGGAGTATTGCCTAAAAGGCACCTTCACTTTTTGTGGAAGCGTCACAAATGTAATAGGCTTTCAGTTTTGAAGTTTCCTTTACTATTCATTTTCAGTACTGTATCAACTACTTTTGTCATAAAAGTTCCTCCCTTGTTTTTATGACATTTTCATGACAATAAACTATCCCAGGTTCTAGTGACTGGAGCCAGGTTGCAAGTTGTTTGTTTGTTTGTTTGTTTTTTAAGATATAACAATAGTAGTGACTGACAGTTGAGGACTGCTTTTGCCCAGTTATTTATTTTATTTATTTATTTGAATTTTGTTTCATGTGCTTTACTGGTTTGTTTTGTTGATTTTGAAAATATCTGCAATATTTTTTGTGTGTGCAGCTAAGTTGGTTAAAGTAAGTAGTTGCTTTCCATATAATAGAGTTTTGTTGCAATGTTTTATTTTGGAAATCAACATGTGGGTGCCTCTAACACAGATTGATATAAATGAAAATTAAATTACCTGTTAACACTATTAAAATATCAGTTTTTAAAGCAGTGTGACATTCAACAAATTCCCAACATAAATTTGTTAAAAAGTTATAAATGAAAATAACCCATTGAGAATGTTATATCTGTAAAAATAGCCACTAAGACAAACTTCCAGATGTTTCTGATGCAAACTGCACCCTGGAGAACTACGTTACTCTCCTAATGTCTGTATGTTCTTGGTTTGCTACTTAGAGTATGCTTTTTTTAAATGATTTCTATTTTTATGCACTCTATATATTTTCTTCCTAGAAAATAAACTAGCAACTCTTTTTCCAACTAATATTTTGGTGAATCTGAAGTTGAACGTTTGTAAATGAAGGATGGAAAAGAAAATCAAAGTAATCATAACCAACTGAGTTTTTTTTTTTTTCTGTCTTTAGGCTTCTACATTTTTCTATTAGTTTTTATTTGTTTACAAATATTTAAAAAGATATATCTCTCTACAAATTTTAAAGAGTAGAGATTTGTATACAAATTATTTGGAAGGAATTTTAGAGGATTTGACATATTTTTCTTGATTTTTCTATTTGAAGTCCAAATTTCTTTTATGAAATGAACAACAAAATCACTTTTGCATAATATGTTTCTATATTAGTAATGTGTCTGTGTTTGAAGATAAAGAGTTTATTTTTTATTTTTTTATTTCTTCCAGGTGTTATAACCAAAACTTACTTTGCCCAGAAATCATCAAATTATAATTAAAAAGCTGGAGCTTTTCAATTTTCCTACTACAGGAGGCTTTCCTGTGTCAGAGTGAATAGTTATAGAACTGGGGAAGGCAGATGCTATTGCTATTTTTATCTTTATTGCTTCATGAGTTTATAACTTTTAGTGCTGGCAAAGTCTATAAGAATGTTACTATTTGAATGAAGACATTTTGGAAATCAAACAGGTTTTTGTAAATCAACTAACTGTTAGAATGTTTAAAAGTCATGAGATTCAGAAAAAAAGGTAACTACAAATGGAATCAATAATATAATTATGGAGAATTAAAGGAAATATAAAGTAAAATGGTAATGAGAAAAGGAAACTGAATAGGGGAGGAAGGAAGGAAAGAAGAAACAAAGGAAGGAAGGGAGAAAGAAAGAAAGCTAGATGGAAAGGAGGAAGAAGAAATTAATAGATAGTTTTATTTTCATCTAATTAAGCTATGCATGTAGTTCTATTGCCATTATTATTGTTCCCTAAAGGAAAATTTTTCAAATTTGTTTTCCTCTCAAATAAATGATATTTTAGGAATCCTGATCTTAATTTTGTGTCATATTGAGTGCCATTTGCAAAAAAAAAAAATATTACAAATTATAATTATCTAATTTCAGACTGTTAAAGTAGAAACTATATCTTAACTATATAATTGGCAAGGGTATTAGATATAAAGTTGACTTTCATATAAAAGGTTGGCACTAATACTAGAATTTGCAACATATGATAGGAAAAACTAATTAAACATTCCAAAATTAAGAATGGACTAAGAGCTATCAATTCAGAATGTATAGCAAAAATATGAATCTCCAGAATAGTTTCTTAATTTATGGGTTTTATAATATATAAAAATAACAAATATCCAGAATACTTTCTCAATTTATGGGCTTTATAATATATGTACAGGAAGGACCACAAAAAAGTCATTACATAAGAAATAAATATAAGTAAAGCACAGAAATTTAACATGTTTCCAGCCTCCCTTTTCCTTCTAAACATGATATGCATAACAACTAGGTGGAAATTATCTTTTCTCCCTATATATTAGCAATTTTACCACTTTAATAGTTTTTATTTTCACTGAAATGAATAGCTGAAAATATATTCCAACTTCCAGCTAAGATAAATGTTATTTAAATAACAGAAATTTTTATGGAGTATGTCAAAGGAAACATAAATAGTATCCTCAAAGCCTAAGTTTAATAACACATTACCAGAAGAAAAGAGCAGCAAGACTCTTGTTTTCTAACCATTGGCTAACTAAGATGACTAAGCTGAGTAAATACATAAACATTTATATTGGAAGCAAAAACTGCTAACAAAGGTATTTTATTATGAACCCTAAACACAATCTTAGCTTTTTCCTTTGCTCTAGGCAACTCAGCTTTTATCCTGCAGAATATCTTACTCTCATGTGCTTTGGCAGAGCTCCAGGGTCCCCAAGGATAAAGCAATATCTCTATTTACATATCAAAGCAAAAGAAGGATCAAACATTATTAGACCTCTAAGAGACTGTGAAAGGACTCTATGAATCAGAAACTTCAACAATTTTCTTCACGCAATTCAGACTACTTCCTTCTTCATCACAGGATGCTTAATATACTCTAGTATCTCACACAGAGGCAACCAAGATAAGCCTAAGAAAGAGCTAATGATACTATGTAAATGGTCATTGAATTAGTTTAATAAGTGCTTTGAGTAAAGATAAAAAGAAAGGAGATGGCAGTCCAAGATCTGGGCCCATTCTAATGGTTTCATTGTTTTGGACATCTACAGAGTTACACAGAGAAGTGGCTAATTGAGGTTCTGCACTTCATGAAAAAGGATGAATGCCCCATAAACCAAAAGGTACTTGTTTTACTTTTACTGACTATTGAAGAACATTTGCAATGGTCATCTGAACTGTTATGTATTTACTAGAATGCAGTTTTAATTTTGTAGATTTCTGTTCTTTGCAGCCTGCAGTATATAATGCAGTATGCAGAAAAAAATGCTGAGTTAGGGTTCGGTTCAGAAGTGAGACTATCCTGAATGTCTTCAGCAAGGCTTTCTTGCTCATACAGCAATGAATGTTTCCTATGAAGATATGAAAAATAAAGAAGGCTAAAAATTTAAATTAAATGATTATAGTTCTCAGCAAATAGTATATAAAGCACTCATAAGAGATTGATGTGTTTTTCTAAGATTATATATAAATATATATATATATATATTTGGTTTACTCTCTTGTTCTTTTTTTTTTTCATTGTTTTAATTTAAATAAATTTAATTGTTTTAATTAGAGGTTAGCACCCCACTCCAGTACTCTTGCCTGGAAAGTCCCATGGACAGAGAAGCCTGGTAGGCTGCAGTCCATGGGGTCTTGAAGAGTCGGACACGACTGAGCGACTTCACTTTCACTTTTCACTTTCATGCATTGGAGAAGGAAATGGCAACCCACTCCAGTGTTCTTGCATGGAGAATCCCAGGGACAGCGGAGCCTGGTGGGCTGCCATCTACGGGGTTGCACAGAGTCGGACATGACTGAAGTGACTTAGCAGCAATTACTTTACAATATTGTACTGGTTTTGCCATACATCAACATGAATCCGCCACGGGTGTACATGTGTTCCCCATCCTGAAATCCCCGCCCACTTTCCTCCCCGTACCATCCCTCTGGGTCATCTCAGTGCACCAGCCCCAAGCATCCAGTATCATGCATTGAACCTGGACTGGCTATGCATTTCATATATGATATTATACATGATTCAATGCCATTCTCCCAAATCATCCCACACTCGCCCTCTCCCACAGAGTCAAAAGGATATTTTTTAAAAGATTTTCATAAGTGTACAGATAATTTCTTTTAGCAATCAAATTTTGTCCTCTGTCAAGTTTTAACCCTTCTAAACCTGCATTTTTTCACTCACTGCATGGATTAACAAGAAATAAGATTTTTTTCACTTCATCTTCAGTTCAAACTTCCTTTCTTTAATGAAATGACATTCATAATAGTAAGCGTAATGAGTTTTCATATTTAAGAAGTGCTCTTATACTTTTAAAATTCCTCTGAGGAAGGCAGATAAGGAACTAACAGACACTCCAGACCAGACTGAGATTGAACTGTTGTTTTCCCTTCCTTCCATATTTTTTCTCCCTCTCCTCATCTTCCTCCTTCTCTCTTTTTATTATCTTTCTATCTATCTATCTTCATTCTTTCTGCACATAATGATTTTGATTTCTTTGTATGCTTTAGGCATTGTGTTAAAGTGTTTCCATACATTATCTTTGTACATCCTCACAACGTTTTACTTCAGTGATAAAGCAGAGTGTTAAGAAAGTAAGTATGGGCCTTCTTTGTGGTCTTTGTTCAGAGATTCTTAGTGTCTCTTTCACTATCACTATAAACATTGCTTGAGCATAATCCAGTGTTAGGTATTTAAAAATTCCCTGCAACTCTAGGTATATGAATAACACAATCAATATCAAAGATATTTTTTTAATATACTCCTTTATTGTCCTGAGTACAATTCCAAGTTCCTGAAGGCAATGAAGCATATCCTTGAAGTTGTTGAGAACAGTCATTGCATTTTCTTTATTATTATTATTATTATTTTTACTTTACAATATTGTATTGGTTTTGCCATACCTTTTAATAAATATATATTGAACATCTACCAGGTGCCAATCACTGTGGCTTTTACTGGAGATATAAATGAAGTACAACAAAATCCCTGGTCTCAAGAGATATCTTAATGAGAAAAACACAGCAAAACAAACAAACAAACAAACAAAAACCCTAATGAGTATAAAGCAATGATAAGTCTTATAATAAAGGAATAGCACACAGTTACAGGAAAGACAAGAAGAAGCACAAAATTTTATATGGCTGATGAGTCAGAAAACAGTTTACAAGAAGATGGGTCTTAAAGATGAAGGACATTTTCTGATGGATAACAGCATGCACAAATATTATTATTATTATTATTATTACATTTTATTAGGCCTCTATTATAGAGGTAGTAGACCAGGTATAGTGATTATTAATTCCATTTTACAAATAAGGTAGATGAGGTTGAACAGGGTTCTTGTGAGGATCACATTATATGAGAGGTTTGCAAAGGCCTATGAAGATTGAAAAATTGAAAAAGTGCACGCTATTATTTATTTATTATAGACAATTTCAGCTGCCAAAGTTTGCTTCATTTTTAGTTAATTTAAGCTTTGCTTCCAGTCTAACTATGATTTACTTGAGTCTGTTGATTTCTTCTTTGTATGCGTGTAAGATGACATGTTATATTTCTTTATAATTATATTTAATTGACTTATAGTTAGTATTCTGATTTGGCAATAATTACTTGATAATCTGTGAATAATGTCTGCTTAATTATTTGTAAGCTGGCTAACATCAGTTATTTTCATTCTCTACCCTTGTACAATTTTGTAGATACATGTGTACTTGTTTCTGCATGTGTAGCTCTATATTAAATCACCAACAAAACTGAATTTAACTAACCTAGGCTTCATGTCACTAACCTAAGTTTCAAGTATTGAGCTTATGCATTCAATGATCTTTATGTGACTGACATTTCTTGATTTTTTAATATGGTGGTGACACCAACACTTTTTCTATTTTTGACTTGTTTTGAATGTTATTTTCCAATAAGCAGTTGTTTTTTGGATACTTTTCTATGAAATTTACTAAGCTAAGTATGTCTTTACTCATTATTTATTTTAATAATTTTTATACTTCCATTTATTTTCATATTAAAATATTTATTTCTGCATTATTTTTAAGTAGTTTGTTCTCAGCCTTCTGGCATCTAGACTCTAAAACATTTTGGCTGGTTTATTTATATTTTTTAATAGTAAATAACTTGCAATTATTTCACCTAAAAATTCTACGAGGTATATACTAAGGTCAAATATCTTGAGATTTTAAGCAATATTTTAAATAATTTTGCTATACATTTCTCTTCTCCTCTGTGCTTCAATGCTACTTATTAGAATTTTAGAATTTCAGGGAATTATAACCATAAGTTTTATTGGCCCAGCCTGATAGCAAGATGATGAACATACTGTATGCAGTGAGAATGGAGTGATACATACTTTCCTGACTATGTATTAATTATCTTTAAATTAATTATTTTCAGAAATTCTCTCATATATTGAACTTAGCTGTTTATTTGTGTGAAGTAGTCTTTTCTTTAGTCCAAAAAAACTACCCTGATTAAAATTTTCAATATATGCTTCTTAGTTTAAATTAAGATTTTTATAATTAATAAACAAAATTAAAATGAATGAAGTGGTTGAATATCTTTTTTTCTCCATGTATGTTTTCCATTAAACAATATTGTAACTATGTTTGAGCAATAAGCTGTAGGCTAGAGAAATTGAAATGAAAATTTAGGAAACTTTAATAGGCTGTGTACAGTTGAGAGTATAAAGAGTCTTAACCTACAAGGTTCTACTCCACCCTCACCCTAGGATCTGAAAACAGATAAGAATATAAAAACCAGGAGTGTATTCCCATTTGTGGAATTAAAAAAAAAAAGGGGGGGAAAGAGTTCTATCACCTATTTTACATGTAACACCCACATTGCTTTCCACCATGTTCTGGCAGTTTCCTCTAAATTAGCTAGTTCCAAATACAGTTAAGGAAGCATGCCAGAACAGTTTGTACTTTACCTTCATGTTGAATTCCTAGTCCTTATTTTGTGGAAATTCATCCCAGCACTATTGGCCATAGCACTGAATTCTCTAAGTTATATCACATTAAAGCTTTTCCAAAACAGTATACTTATTAAAATATCTAAAATGTGTCATTATATAATAGTCTAGTCTACAAGGATGCAGTACAGGATTTTGAGCGTTAAAAATAGAGGGTTGCAGGAATAACAAACAGATACTTCCAGATCATGTTGATTGTGATTATAGTTGCTCTTGCTGGTTTCCTCATTCATCCTGTGCAGACAAGAAAGATTATTTCCATTGACTAGTGTAGCACCTGGTATGTGTTATTAGAGAGAAAAATGTCTTCAGATAAACAGTAGTCAACAGATGAGGACGAAGGACAGTTATCCTGACTGATCAAGAAATCTAGAGACTCCTCCTTCGTCCTTGTAGGGATAGAAGGCTTTATGACTGTGGTGTCCTATGGTGTCTTTACAAGTTAAAATACAGAAGAGATCAGAAAATGTTCACTCATCTTTTTTCACATGAGAGTTGCTGCCCAAGGATTTGTTGTAGGAGCTGTGACTCTAGGTGTTCTCTACTCTATGTAGAAGGATTACATTAGACCTCAATTCTTCAATGGGTCCAAAAAATGAAGCTGCTGCTGCTGCTGCTGCTAAGTCACTTCAGTCTTGTCCAACTCTGTGTGACCCCCAAGACAGCATCCTACCAGGTTCCTCATCCCTGGGATTCTCCAGGCAAGAATACTGGAGTGGGGCGCCATTGCCTTCTCCAATGCATGAAAGTGAAAAGTGAAAGTGAAGTCACTCAGTCGTGTACAATTCTTAGCAACCCCATGGACTGCAGCCTACCAAGGCTCCTCCATCCATGGGATTTTCCAGGCAAGAGTATTGGAGTGGGGTACCATTGCCTTCGCCAAAAATTAAGTTACACACCAGAAAAATAAGAAGCCTTCTGAAAAGTACTAACAAAGAATGGATTTTCCATATGTAGAAAATTATACTGCCAAAGTTTCAGCCACAATTCTCATAGCCTTCAATTGTTTACAATGTTGACTTCCAAATCAACAATCATAAATAGTCAACACAAACACACACACACACACACACACACACAATGCAGTACAGAAACTGTAGACTACTTTTTAAGAAAGCTATCACAGGTGGTAGCTTGCTGTCTTGTGCTATACACTCATAGGAAAATTTGGATAGATTGTCTCCATTCTAATACAAAAATTATACTTAGCGTAATATGTAGGCGAGACTAGATTAATTGTGTTAGTCATAATCGAGCACAAATGGTAAGTACCAATGATAAGCAAGTCTTTGATATGTATAAGCCATTATAGTATTTTCCTAAATTTCCAGGAGAAAATGAATAGATGACAAACGGTTTATAAACAGCTGTCTTTTTCTCATTGTTGATACCTACTGCATTGTACATTGTCGCATACATCTCATTTAGAGTAAGTTTCAGTTGACATACAGAAACATGCATTTCAAGTTACCAGTGTCAATATTTCTTACTTAGTATAATCTTAGAAAACTTGTGAATAAGTAGATAATACATAATTTCTGGTAGTTTAAAAATATGGATTCTAAACCTGTATTATTCCTGAAAAGAAATTAGAAAGTTATCACAAAAAAGACCTTTTTTATCAGTTAAAATGTTAGATTGTAAAAAGCAAAACAACTAAACAAGCCTTATATCTAACAACATGACATTTATTCCACATGCATTTAACACACATTTACTAAGTGAAAACTGCAGGCATGGTCCTGGGCTATGTGCTGTGAGACACAAAGAAACATGTAATATGAACCCTATCCTTAATGTAAATATACCGTGTGTAAAGAGAGATAATTATGCATTAATAGATACTGAACTGTTGATGAATCAGCCTAAGCCAATCTCACAGGCATGATATTATATGAAAAATCAAACACGAGGCTTAGGTGATCAGTGTTATGGATGTTCAATGAAGAGAGGGCAATGTGGGTTGAAGTAATCAGGGAAGGCTTTCTGAACAAAATGTGACTTGAGCTTGGCCATGAAGTAATTCCAGATGGTAAAGAATTGTGTGGATAACATTAAGGAATAGGAATTATTCTATGTCTGAAAAAAAAATGATTAGTAAATTATTTTTTAATGTAATTAATGATTGCAAGATTTTTTTTTTTTCTGAAAAAAAGAATTACTACTGAAGAGCAATGATAGACTAGCAGCCATGGACCCCTGGGATAAGTTCTGTACTACTCTGACTTGTTCCTATTGCCGTAATTTCTGTGTTCCCAAATTACTTTACTGGGCCAGTTTCATTATTTCCTACTCTCAAATCAACATAAGTCAATCAATTACTATGTGGCATGCTTTACAAATAAAAACATTGCAAATGAATATATATAATATGGCACAGAAGACTTTCATCTTATGTTTGCTAACTAAATAGCTAGACCTAGTTTTTAGAAGGATCACACACAGATGTTTCACAGAAAATGAAAGGAATAAGAGAGAAAAAAGTCCTCCCACAAAGAATATATTTAATCTTACTAGGGCATCTGCATGAATGATGCAAGCTGTGTAAAAATATTAATTTTAAATGTGACATATTCTGTGCATGTATATAAAAAGAAAAGTATAGGTAGGTCAGTGAGTTAAAACAGATATGCTGGAAGTTATTTGTAACCTTAGTTAAGTTATATTTTCCTGGGTTGTGGATTGTTATTGAGGTCAATTTTGTATTGCCTGTAAGGTCAGAGGTGAAATTTCTCATATTTTTTCATTTGAATAGAAAGGACACCTATCCCCTCAAAGTCCTCCAAGCTGAAATAATTAAGAATACCTTCTTATCTTCTGGAGTTTATAAGAAGCTTTAAATGGAGGAAAGAAAAAAAAAAGTATTAAATCTTTGCTTCCCCAGATAGAAAATAGTAAATTCATTAGGTCTTCTTCCTCTGTGTCTAATGTCTACTTTCTATTCTAGCAGAGGATCCTGCGGTTTCTGAAATTTTCTAGGTGGATTCAATTTTAATACTTACTAATTTAGAAATTCCCCAGAATATCTCAGGCTAGCAAAAAGGAAGGATTTTGCCTTTTGAGGAAGACTAAGTCTGGATCAGCTCTGCAAAAGGATCATTTATGCTAAAGATGCCTCTGTTGTTGCTGGAAAGTGAACAGAATTGCCTTGACTTTCATTTTGTAACTCCTTCTTTACATCTTAGCTTAATAAGCCTCTAAATTTCTGTTCACTCAGTAATTACAATAACTATTAATAGTGGGGTAAAATTAAAATGTCCCAATTTAAATGATCTTAGAAAAAAGAAGTACTGAACATTTACTACATAGTAGGTGGCTCAGTTGATAAATAAACCACTTGCAATGCAGGACACCTGGGTTCGATCCATGGGTTGGGAAGATCCCCTGAAGAAGGAAATGACAACCTACTCCAGTATTCTTGCCTGGGAAATTTCATGGACAAAGAAGCCTAGTAGGCTACAGTCCATGGGTTGCAAGAATCAGAAATTATTTAATGACTAAACCTCTAACACCATGCTTATTCTAGATAGTTTAATCTGCTGTTTCACTGAATTCTTATATTATCAATTAGGGGATTCCCTGCTGCTCAGTGATAAAGAGTTCACCTGCCAATGCAAGAGACATGGATTCAGTCCCTGATCTGAAAAGATCCTGAATGCTGTCGGGAACGTAAGCAGATGTGCCACAACTATTGAACCTGCTCTCTAGAGCCCAGGAGCTGAAACTATTGACCCATATTTTGCAATTACGGAAGCCTGTGGTCCCATGCTCTGCAACAAGAGAAATCACAATGAGAAGCCTGTGCACTGCTACTAGAGAGTAGTCTCTGGTCGCCACAACTGGAGAAAAACCTGTTGAGAACAAAGACCTAGCACAGACAAAAATAAACAAATAAGATATCAATGGGACTCATACCTGTTACGTATTAATCTTTAATGATACCACACTTAAAAATTAATTCCACTAGCACAGTGTGATGAGGTTACAAACAATAATGACCATTTTAGCAAAGTGAACTCACAAGAAGCACTATACATTTTTCACTTTTCCAGACTGTGGGTAAATATCACAGTGATCTCCATTTCAGAAAATTACACTTATTGAGGTTTTCACAAGGTACTCTGTAGAAGTCATCCTACTCAGTCTGTTTGATATGACAGTTGTTTCATTGCAGGTATATGGACAGTGTTTTTAGAAGAGTTTTGTTGTTTTGTTTTGCTTACCAACATGTTAAATTGGCTTTTGAGTTCTAGTATTTGTGACTTCCTCCTGAGCAGATGATTTAACATATTTTATTTATGTGGTCATATCAGAACTTCTTGGCTGTCACATAAGAGAGATTGTATCCACTGAGTGTAGAAGTTAGCCATGGTGCAAAAAAATTATGTTTAAATAGCACTTAACCTTCTAATCTAAACCCCTAAACTTCTACAAGGGTCTTGTAGGCAGTTAACACAAAAACTGAATTAGATGAATTTTAGGTTGAAGTCAGAAGACTCTTGATTTTGTACTTATTCAAAACAATCAGGGCAGAAAATTAAAAAAAGTCTGTGTATGATATGCTTTTTTCCTTACTTCTCTGGTGCTTGTCTAATTAAATGAGCCAGAAAAAAAAAAAAAAGCATATAAAGAATAACTCTTCAACAAGTGGTGCTGGGAAAACTGGTCAACCACTTGTAAGAGAATGAAACTAGATCACTTTCTAACACCATACACAAAAATAAACTCAATCCAAAAATGGATTAAATATCTAAATGTAAGACCAGAAACTATAAAACTCCTGGAGGAAAACATAGACAAAACACTCTCTGATGTAAATCATAGCAGGATCCTCTATGACCCACCTCCCAGAATAATGGAAATAAAAGCTTACCAACATGTAAGAATCATGGAAATAAAAGCAAAAATAAACAAATGAGACCTAATTAAACATAAAAGCTTTTGTACAATGAAAACTATAAGCAAGATGAAATGACAGCCTTCAGAATGGGATAAAATAATAGCAAATGAGGAAACTGACAAACAATTAATCTCAAAAATATCCAAGCAACTCCTACAGCTCAATACCAGAAAAATAAGTGACCCAATCAAAAAATGGGCCAAAGAACTAAACAGACATTTCTCCAAAGAAGACATACAGATGGCTAATAAACACATGAAAAGATGTTCATCATCACTCATTATCATAGAAATGCAAATCAAAACCACAATGAGGTACCATTTCATGTGGGTTAGAATAGCTGCTCTCAAAAAGTCTACAAACAGGGAGGCGGTCCTAAGATCGTGGAGGAATAGGATGGGGAGACCACTTTCTCCCTCACAAATTCATCAAAAGAACATTTCAACGCTGAGTAAATTCCACAAAACAACTTCTGAATGCTGACAGAGGACATCAGGCATCCAGAAAAGCAGATCATTGTCTTCAGAAATAGGTAGAAAAAAATATAAAAGACAAAAAAAGAGACAAAGGAGGTACGGAGGGAGCTCCATCCCAGGAAGGGAGTCCCGTCCCGGGAAGGGAGTCTTAAAAGAGAGAAGTTTCCAAACACCAGGAAACACTCTCACTGCCAAATCTGCGGTGACCCTTGGAAGCACAGAGGGCAGCATAACAGGGAAGAAAAATAAATAAATATTTAAAACCAACAGATTATGAGCCCAACGGTAACTCCCCCAGTGGAGAAGCAATGCAAACGCCTGCATCAACCACTAGCAAGTGGGGGCTGGGCAGGGAGGCATGGGCTGCAGTGCTTTTTAAGAATCGGACTGGAATGCCCTGAATGTAACCAGAGTGAACTAACTTGGGCTAGCATACCAGACTGTGGGATAGCTACCACGCAAAAAGCTCTAACATAAGACACCACCAGGACCATGCACAGAACAAAGGATGGAACAGAAATAGCTGGCTGCAGACCATCCCCCTCTGGTGATAGGCAGCCAGAGCCGTAAGGCTGGAAGGGGGTAATCGCAGCCCTGGAGAGGCATTACCTACCAAACTGAAAGCAGGCTTATTTGCTAAGACTTCTTGGGGTTCTGGACAGTCAACATCCACCTGAGAAGTGGAGCCAGCAATACACACAGAAAACTGAGCAGCAGGGATGGGAAAGGCGATAAGTCACAGCGACCGTGCTCACCAAACATCTGAGCTACTCGGACCTGGGAAGGGCACAAAACCCAGGCCCAACCTAATCTGCACCTCTGAGGGCTACCTGAGAGTCGAGCCTGAGCGGCTTAGACCTGGGAGGTGCATGCAGCCTAGGGCCGGCATCAGACGGTTCCCGGTGGAGCAACGTAGAGCCTGAACGCTGTGTGCCATGATCGGGGCAGACCCAGCGTGGCTGAGACACTGTGAGCACACACCAGTGTTATTTGTTTGCAGCATCCCTCCCTCCCCACGGTGCAGCTGAACAAGTGAGCCTAAAAAAAAAAAAAAAAAGTGTCCACCACCACCCCCCCTTATGTCAGGGCGGAAAGCAGAACTGAAGAGACCAGCAAACAGAAGAAGCTAAACAGACTGAACCACCTTGGAAGTGACCCCACACTGCTTACAACACCAGAGAAAGGCCCAGATATATCTTTACTATTTTTTTGATCATTCTCTTTATGTTTTGTCTTGTTGATGTTGTTGTTTGATTTTTTCTTTTCTTTTTCTTTTTTTAACATTTTTAAATTTCTAAGTCCTCTATTTCTCCTTTGATTTTTATTTTTATAACCTACTATTACTTTTTAAAAAATACCCTATTTTTAAAGCAAACACTGCATATATATTTTTTGTGGAAGTTGCTGTTTTTTAATAATTCTTGTAACTTTTTTCCTCTTCTTTTCTTTAATATTGTATTATTGATAATCCAAAATATACTGTAGATTTTTAATGTTTGCTTTTTAATATTTGTTATCAATTTTGTACATTTAAAAACCCAATCTTCAGTACCCAATTTTACCTGAGAGCGAGATTACTGGCTTGACCACTCTCTCCTCCTTTGGACTCTCCTTTTTCTCCACCAGGTTGTCTCTGTCTCTTCCCTCCCCCTTCTCTTCTCCACCCAACTCTGTGAATCTCTGTATGTTCTAGATGATGGAGAACACTTAGGGAACTGGTTACTGGCTGGATCTGTCTCTCTCATTTTCATTTCCCTCTTTTATCCTCCTGGCCACCTGTCTATTTCTCCCCTCTCCTCTTCGATATATAACTCCGTGAACATCTCTGAGCAGTCCAGACTGTGAAGAGGACATAAGGAAGTGATTACTGGGTAGCTTGCTCTCTCCTCTTTCGATCCCACCTCATCTCATTCCAGTCACCTATAACTACCTCCTCCTTCTTCTCTTCTCCATGTAACTCAGTGAACCTCTCTGGGTGTCCCTCAATGTGGAGAAACTTTTCACCTTTAACGTAGATGTTTTATCATTCATGCTGTATAGATGGAGAAGTCTTGATGCTACTGTAAAAATAAAACTGTAAACCAGAAGCAGGAGCCTTAAGTCCAAAACCTGAGAACATCAGAGAACTCCTGAATCCAGGGAACATTAATCGATAGGTACTGATCAAATGCCTCCATACCTAGACTGAAACCAAGCACCACCCAAAGGCCAACAAGTTCCAGAGCAAGACATACCATGCAAGTTCTCCAGCAACACAGGAACACACACCTGAGCTTCAATATACAGGCAGCTCAAATTTACTCCAAAACCACTGACATCTCATAACTGATTACTGGACACTTCACTGCGCTCCAGAGAGAAGAAATCCAGCTCTACCCCACAGAACTCTGACTCAAGCTTCCCTAAACAAGAAACCTTGACAAGCCACTGATACAACCCCACCCACAGCAAGGAAACTCCATAATAAAGAGAATTCAACAAACACCCAGATTACAGAAAGGCCACTCCAAATGCAGCAATATAACCAAGATGAAGAGACAGAGGAATATCCAGAAGGTAAAGGAATAGGAGAAATGCTAACCAAACCAAACAAAAGAGGAAGAGATAAGGAATCTACCTGAGAAAGAATTGCTAATAAGGATAGTAAAAGTGATCCAAAATCTTGAAATCAAAATGGAATCACAAAAAATAGCCTGGAGACAAGGACTGAGAAGATGCAAGAAAGGCTTAACAAGGACTTAGAAGAAATAAAAAAAGAGTCAATATATAATGAATAATGCAATGAATGAAAATTCAGTATGAAAAGGGAAAATGATAGGATACCAAAGAGGAACTACCCAGGTCAGTAGGTGCCCAATATGCTACTGGAGATCAGTGGAGAAATAACTCCAGAAAGAATGAACGGATGGAGCCAAAGCAAAAACAACACCCAGTTGTGGATGTGACACGTGATAGAAACAAAATCCGATGCTGTAAAGATCAACATTAAATAGGACCCTGGAATGTCAGGTCCATAAATCAAGGCAAATTGGAAGTGGTCACACAAGAGATGGTAAGTGTGAACGTTGACACTCTAGGAATCAGCGAACTAAAATGGACTGGAATGGGTGAATTTAACTCAGATGACCATTATATCTACTACTGTGGGCAAGAATCCCTCAGAAGAAATGGAGTAGCCATCATGCTCAACAAAAGAGTCCAAAATGCAGTACTTTGATGTATTCTCAAAAACGACAGAATGATCTCTGTTCATCTCCAAGGAAAACCATTCAATATCAGAGTTATCCAAGTCTATGCCCCAACTAGTAATGCTGAAGAAACTGAAGTTGAATGGTTTTATGAAGACCTACAAGACCTTTTAGAACTAACACCCCCAAATGATGTCCTTTTCATTATAGGGGACTGGAATGCAAAAGTATTAGGTCAAGAAACACTTGGAATAAGAGGCAAATTTGGCCTTGGAATGCAGAATGAAGCAGGGCAAAGACTAGTAGCGTTTTGCCAAGTAAATGCACTGGTCATAGCAAACACGCTTTTCCAACAACACAAGAGAAGACTCTACACATGCACATCACCAGATGGTCAACACCACAATCAGACTCATTATATTCTATGCAGCCAAAGAGGAAGAAGCTCTATACAGTCAACAAAAACAAGACCAGGAGCTGACTGTGGCTCAGATCATGAACTCCTTACTACCAAATTCAGACTGAAATTGAAGAAAGTAGTGAAAACCTTTAGACCATTCAGGTATGACTTAAATCAAATCCCTTATGATTATACAGTGGAAGTGAGAAATAGATTTAAGGGCCTTGATCTGATAGATAAAGTGCCTGATGAACTATGGAATGAGGTTTGTGACATTGTACAGGAGATAGGGATCAAGATTATCCCCATGGAAAAGAAATACAAAAAAGCAAAATGGTTGCCTGGGGAGGCCTTACAAATAGCTGTGATAAGAAGAGAGGCAAAAAGCAAAGGAGAAAAGGAAAGATATAAGCATCTGAATGCAGAGTTCCAAAGAATAGCAAGAAGAGATAAGAAAGCTTTCTTCAGCGATCAATGAAAAGAAATAGAGGAAAAGAAGAGAATGGGAAAGACTAGAGATCTCTTCAAGAAAATGACAGATACCAAGGGAACATTTCATGCAAAGATGGGCTCGATAAAGGACAGAAATGGTGTGGACCTAACAGAAGAGAAGATATTAAGAAGAGAGGACAAGAATATATAGAAGAACTGTACAAAAAAGATCCTCATGACCTAGATAGTCATGATAATGTTATCACTAATCAAGAGACAGACATCTTGGAATGTGAATTCCAGTGGGCCTTAGAAAACATCATGATGAACAAATCTAGTGGAGTTGATGGAATTCCAGCTGAGCTGTTTCAAATCCTGAAAGATGATGCTGTGAAAATGCTGCACTCAATATGCAAGCAAATTTGGAAAACTCAGCAGTGGCCACAGGACTGGAAAAGTTCAGTTTTCATTCTAATTCCAAAGAAAGGCAATGCCAAAGAATGCTCAAACTACCGCACAATTGCACTCATCTCACATGCTAGTAAAGTAATGCTTAAAATTCTCCAAGCCAGGCTTCAGCAATACGTGAACTGTGAACTCCCTGATGTTCAAGGTGGTTTTAGGAAAGGCACAGGAACCAGATATCAAATTGCCAACATCTGCTGGATCATGGAAAAAACAAGAGAGATCCAGAATAACATCTACTTCTGCTTTATTGACAATGCCAAAGCTTTTGAGTGTGTATATCACTATAAACTATGGAGAATTCTGAAAGAGATGGGAATACCAGACCACCTGACCTGCCTCTTGAAAAATCTGTATGCAGATCAGGAAGCAACAGTTAGAACTGGACATGGAACAACAGAATGGTTCCAAATAGGAAAAGGAGTATGTCAAGGCTGTATAATGTCACCCTGCTTATTTAACTGATATACAGAGTACATCATGAAAAACCCTGGACTGGAAGAAACATAAGCTGGAATCAAGATTGCTGGGAGAAATATCAATAATCTCAGATATGCAGATGACACCACCCTTATGACAGAAAGTGAAGAGGAGCTAAAAATCCTCTTGATGAAAGTGAAAGAGGAGAGTGAAAAAGTTGACTTAAAGCTCAACATTTAGAAAACCAAGATCATGGCATCCAGTCACATCACTTCATGGGAAATAGATGGGGAAAAAGTGGAAACAGTGTCAGACTTTATTTTTTGGGGGTCCAAAATCACTGCAGATGGTTATTACAGCCATGAGATTAAAAGAAGCCTACTCCTTGGAAGAAAAGTTATGACCAACCTAGATAGTATATTCAAAAGCACAGAAATTACTTAGCTGACTGAGGTCAATCTATTCAAGGCTATGGTTTCTCCTGTGGTCATGTATGGATGTGAGAGTTGGACTGTGAAGAAGGCTGAATGCAAAAGAAATGATGCTTTTGAACTGTGGTGTTGGAGAAGACTCTTGAGAGTCCCTAGGACTGCAAGAAGATCCAAACAGTCCATTCTGAAGGAGATCAACCCTGGGATTTCTTTGGAAGAAATGATGCTAAAGCTTAAACTCCAGTACTTTGGCCACCTCATGAGAAGACTTGACTCCTTGGAAAATACTCTGTTTGCGGGAGGGAAGGGGGCAGGAGAAGAAGGGGTTGACCAAGGATGAGATGGCTAGAAGGCATCACGGACTTGATGGACATGAGTCTGAGTGAACTCCGGGAGATGGTGATGAACAGGGAGGCCTGGCATGCTGCGATTCACGGGGTTGCAAAGAGTCGGACACGACTGAGCGACTGAACTGAACTGACTGAAATGAATGTAATCAGAAACGCTCTGGAGGCAACAAATAGTAGAATAATGGAGGCAGAAGATAGGATTAGTGAAATAGAATGGTAGAAATAAATGAATCAGAGAGGAAAAAAGAAAAATGAATTAAAAGAAATGAGGACAATCTCAGAGACCTCCAGGACAATATGAAACGCTTCAACATTTGAATTATAGGGATCACAGAAAAACAAGACAAAAGGAAAGACCATGAGAAACTACTTGAGGAGAGAATAGTTGAAAACTTCCCGAAAATGGGGAAGGAAATAATCACCCAAGTCCAAGAAACCCAGAGAGTTCCAAACAGGATAAACCCAAGACATAACATCCCAAGGCACACATTAATCAAATTAACAAGATCAAACACAGAGAACAAATATGAAAAGCAGCAAGAGAAAAACAACAAATAATACACAAGGGGATTCCCATAAGTATAACTGCAGATCTTTCTTTTTTTTTTTTTTTGCATTTTTTTTTTAGTTTTTTATTTTTTAAATTTTACAATCTTTAATTCTTACATGCATTCCCAAACATGAACCCCCCTCCCAACTCCCTCCCCATAACATCTTTCTGGGTCATCCCCATGCACCAGCCCCAAGCATGCTGCATCCTGCGTCAGACATAGACTGGCGATTCAATTCACATGATAGTATACATGTTAGAATGGCATTCTCCCAAATCATCCCACCCTCTCCCTCTCCCTCTGAGTCCAAAAGTCCGTTATACACATCTGTGTCTCTTTCCCTGTCTTGCATACAGGGTCGTCATTGCCATCTTCCTAAATTCCATATATATGTGTTACTATACTGTATTGGTGTTTTTCTTTCTGGCTTACTTCACTCTGTATAATCGGCTCCAGTTTCATCCATCTCAACAGAACTGATTCAAATGAATTCTTTTTAACGGCTGAGTAATACTCCATTGTGTATATGTACCACAGCTTTCTTATCCATTCATCTGTTGATGGACATCTAGGTTGTTTCCATGTCCTGGCTATTATAAACAGTGCTGCGATGAACATTGGGGTACATGTGTCTCTTTCAATTCTGGTTTCCTCAGTGTGTATGCCCAGAAGTGGGATTGCTGGGTCATAAGGTAGTTCTATTTGCAATTTTTTAAGGAATCTCCACACTGTTCTCCATAGTGGCTGTACTAGTTTGCATTCCCACCAACAGTGTAGGAGGGTTCCCTTTTCTCCACACCCTCTCCAGCATTTATTGCTTGCAGATTTTTGGATCGCAGCCATTCTGACTGGTGTGAAGTGGTACCTCATTGTGGTTTTGATTTGCATTTCTCTAATAATGAGTGATGTTGAGCATCTTTTCATGTGTTTGTTAGCCATCCGTATGTCTTCTCAATAGAAACACTTCAGCCCAGGAGGGAATGGCAAGACATACTTAAAGTGATGAAAGACAATAACCTACAGCCCAGATTACTGTACCCAGCAAGGATCTCATTCAAAGATGAAGGAGAAATCAAAAGCTTTACAGACAAGCAAAAGCTGAGAGAATTCAGCACCACCAAACCAGCTCTCTAACAAATGCTAAAGGATATTCTCTAGACGGGAAACACAACAAGGGCATATAAACCCGAACCCAAAACAATAAAGTAAATGGCAATGGAATCATACTTATCAATAATTATCTTAAACGTAAATGGGTTGAATGCTCCAACAAAAAGACAAAGACAGGCTGAATGGATACAAAACAAGACCCCTATATATGCTACCTACAAGAGACCCACCTCAAAACAAGGGACACATACAGACTGAAAGTGAAGGTCTGGAAAAATATATTCCAGGCAAATAGAGACCAAAAGAAAGTGGGAGTAGCAATACTCATATCCGATAAAATGGACTTTAAAACAAAGGCTGTGAAAAGAAACAAAGAAGGTCACTACATAGTGATCAAATGATCAATCCAAGAAGAAGATATAACAGTTGGCCGAAGTATTGATACTTTTGAAATCTGGTGTTGGAGAAGAGTCTTGAGAGTCCCTTGGACTGCAAGAAGATCCAACCAGTCCATTCTGAAAGAGATCAGCCCTGAGATTTCTTTGGAAGCAATGTAGCTAAAGCTGAAACTCCAGTACTATGGCCACCTCATGAGACAAGTTGACTCATTGGAAAAGACTCTGATGTTGGGAAAGATTGGGGGAAGGAGGAGAAGGGGATCACCGAGGATGAGATGGCTGGATGGCATCACGGACTGGATGGATGTGAGTCTGAGTGAACTCCAGGAGGTGGTGATGGACAGGGAGGCTTGTTCAGTTCAGTTCAGTTCAGTCGCTGAGTTGTGTCCGACTCTTTGCGACCACATGAACTGCAGCACGCCAGACCTCCCTGTCCATCACCATCTTCCGGAATTCACTCAGACTTACGTCCATCAAGTCCGTGATGCCATCCAGCCATCTCATCCTCGGTTGCCCCCTTCTCCTCCTGCCCACAATCACTCCCAGCATCAGAGTCTTTTCCAATGAGTCAAGTCTTCTCATGAGGTGGCCAAAGTACTGGAGTTTCAGCTTTAGCATCATTCCTTTCAAAGAAATCCCAGGGCTGATCTTCAGAATGCACTGGTTGGATCTCCTTGCAGTCCAAGGGACTCTCAAGAGTCTTCTCCAACACCACAGTTCAAAAGCATCAATTCTTCAGTGCTCAGCTTTCTTCACAGTCCAACTCTCACATCCATACATGACCACAGGAAAAACCATAGCCTGGACTAGACGTCCCTTAGTTGGCAAAGTAATGTCTCTGCTTTGAATATGCTATCTATGTTGGTCATAACTTTTCTTCCAAGGAGTAAGCTTCTTTTAATTTCATGGCTGCAATAACCATCTGCAGTGATTTTGGAGCCGCCAAAAATAAAGTCTGTCACTCTTTCCACTCTTTCCCCATCTATTTCCCATGAAGTGATGGGACCAGATGCCATGATCTTCGTTTTCTAAATGTTGAGCTTTAAGCCAACTTTTCGCTCTCCACTTTCACATTCATTAAGAGGCTTTTTAGTTCCTCTTCATTTTCTGCCATTAGCGAGATTTCATCTGCATATCTGAGATTATTGATATTTCTCCCTGCAATCTTGATTCCAGCTTGTGTTTCTTCCAGTCCAGCGTTTTTCATGATGTATTTCTGCATATCAGTTAAATAAACAGGGTGACAAAATGCAGCCTTGATGTACTCCTTTTCCTATTTGGAACCAGTCTGTTGTTCCATGTCCATTTCTGACTGTTGCTTCCTGACCTGCATATAGACTTCTCAAGAGGCAGGTCAGGTGGTCTGTATTCCCATCTCTTTCAGAATTTTCCACAGTTTATTGTGATCCACACAGTCAAAGGCTTTGGCATAGTCAATAAAGCAGAAATAGATGTTTTTTCTGGAATTCTCTTGCTTTTCCATGATCCAGCGAATGTTGGCAATTGAATCTCTGGTTCCTCTGCCTTTTCTGAAACCATCTTGAACATCAGGGAGTTCACAGTTCACGTATTGCTGAAGCCTGGCTTGGAGAATTTTGAGCATTACTTTACTAGCATGTGAGATGAGTGCAATGGTGCGGTAGCTTGACCATCCTTTTCCATTGCCTTTCTTTGGAATTGGAAAGAAAACTGACCTTTTCCAGTCCTGTGGCTACTGCTGAGTTTTCCAAATTTGCTGGCATATTGAGTGCAGCACTTTCACAGCATCATCTTTCAGGATTTAAAACAGCTCAACTGGAATTCCATCAGCTCCAGTAGCTTTGTTCTTAGTGATGCTTTCTAAGGCCCACTTGAATTCACATTCCGAGATGTCTGTCTCTTGATTAGTGATCACACCAACATGGTTAGCTGGATCATGAAGATCTTTTTTGTACAGTTCTTCTATGTGTTCTTGCCACCTCTTCTTAATATCTTCTGCTTTTGTTAGGTCCAGATCATTTCTGTCCTTTATCGAGCCCATCTTTGCATGAAATGTTCCCTTGGTATCTCTAATTTTCTTGAAGAAATCTCTAGTCTTTCCCATTCTCTTCTTTTCCTCTATTTTTTTTCATTGATGATTGAAGGTTTTCTTATCTCTTCTTGCTATTCTTTAGATGTCTGCATTCAGATGCTTATACCTTTCCTTTTCTCCTTTGCTTTTCACCTTCCTTCTTATCACAGCTTTTTGTAAGGCCTCCCCAGGCAGCCATTTTGCTTTTTTGCATTTCTTTTCCATGGGGATAGTCTTGATCCCTGTCTCCTGTACAATGGTAAGAACCTCATTCCATAGTTCTTCAGGCACTTTATCTATCAGATCTAGGCCCTTAAATCTATTTCTCACTTCCACTGTATAATCATAAGGGATTTGATTTAGGTCATACCTGAATGGTCTAACGGTTTTCCCTACTTTCAATTTGAGTCTGAATTTGGTAATAAGGAGTTCACAATCTGAGCCACAGTCAGCTCCTGGTCTTGCTTTTGTTGACTGTATAGAGCTTCTCCATCTTTGGCTGTTAAGAATATAATCAATCTGATTGTGGTGTTGACCATCTGGTGATGTGCATGTGTAGAGTCTTCTCTTGTGTTGTTCAAAGAGGGTGTTTGCTATGACCAGTACATTTTCCTGGCAAAACTCTATTATTCTTTGCCCTGCTTCATTCCATATTCCAAGGCCAAATTTGCCTGTTACTCCAGGTATTTCTTGACTTCTGACTTTGTATTCCAATCCCCTATAATGAAAAGGACATCTTTTGGGGATGTTAGTTCTAAAAGGTCTTTTAGGTCTTCATAAAATCGTTCAACTTCAGTTTCTTCAGCGTTACTAGTTAGGGCATAGACTTGGATAACTGTGATATCGAATGGTTTGATTTGGAAAAGAACAGAGGTCATTCTGTCGTTTTTGAGATTGCATCCAAGTACTGCATTTCGGATCTTTTGTTGACTATGATGGCTACTCCATTTCTTCTGAGGGATTCCTGCCCACAATAATAGATACAATCATCATCTAAGTTAAATTCACCCATTCCACTCCATTTTAGTTTGCCGATTCCTAGAATGTCGACGTTCACGCTTGCCATCTCTTGTTTGACCACTTCCAATTTACCTTGATTAATGGACCTGACATTCCAGGGTCCTATGTAATATTGATCTTTACAGCATCGGATCTAGTTTCTATCACCTGTCACATCCACAACTGGGTGTTGTTTTTGCTTTGGCTTCATCCGTTCATTCTTTCTGGAGTTATGTCTCCACTGATCTCCAGTAGCATATTGTGCACCTAATGACCTGGGGAGTTCCTCTTTTGGTATCCTATCATTTTGCCTTTTCATTCTGTTCATGGAGTTCTCAAGGTAAGAATACTGACGTGGTTTGCCATTCCCTTCTCCAGTGGACCACATTCTGTGAGACCTCTCCACCATGACCCTCCCATCTTGGGTTGCCCCACAGGCATGGTTTGGTTTCATTGAGTTAGACAAGGTTGTGGTCCTAGTGTGATTAGATTGACTAGTTTTCTGTTAGTATGGTTTCAGTGTTTCTGCCCTCTGATGCCCTCTTGCAACACCTACCATCATACATGGTTTTCTCTTACCTTGGGTGTGGGGTATCTCTTCACGGCTGCTCCAGGAAAGCACAGCCGCTGCTCCATACCTTTGACGAAGGGCATCTCCTTAACACCGCCGTTACTGACCTTCAATGTGGGATAGCTCCTCTAGGACTTCCTGCACCTGGGAAGCCACTGCTCCTTGGGTTGCTCCTCCCAGCCGCCATCCCCAGTCTTGGGTGTGAGGTGGCTTCTCCCAGCCGCCCCGGACCTTGGACATGGGATGTCTCCTCCAGCCCGCTGCTGGCCTTGGACGTGGGGTAGCTCCTCCTGGCCGCCGCTCCTGACCTCGGACGTGGGGTTGCTCTTCCCGGCTGCCACTGACCTCGGACGCGGGGTAGCTCCTTTTGGCCACTCTCAGTGTGCAGGCTCACAGCTGACGTGCTGCAATTCATGAGGTTGAAAAGAGTCGGACACGACTGAGTGACTGAACTGAAATAAATTGATGCACCCAACATAGGAGCACCACAATATGTAAGAGTAATGCTAACAAGTATGAAAGGGGAAATTAACAATAACACAATAATAGTGGGAGACTTTAATACCCCACTCACACCTATGGACAGATCAACTAAACAGAAAATTAACAAAGAAACACAAACTTTAAATGATACAATAGACTAGTTAGACCTAATTGATATCTATAGGACATTTCACCCCAAAACAATGAATTTCACCTTTTTCTCAAGTGCTCACGGAAACTTCTCCAGGATAGATCACATCCTGGGCCATAAATCTAACCTTGATAAATTCAAAAAATTGAAATCATCCCAAGCATCTTTTCTGACCATAATGCATTAAGATTAGATCTCAATTACAGGAGGAAAACTATTAAAAATTCCAACATATGGAGACTGAACGACACGCTTCTGAATAACCAACAAATCACAGAAGAAATCAAAAAAGAAATCAAAATATGCATAGAAATGAATGAAAATGAAAACAACAACTCAAAACCTCTGGGACACTATAAAAGCAATACTAAGGGAAAAGTTCATAGCAATACAGGCATACCTCAAGAAACAATAAAAAAGTCAAATAAATAACCTAACTCTATACCTAAAGCAACTAGAAAAGGAAGAAATGGATAACCACAGAGTTAGTAGAAGGAAAGAAATCTTAAAAATTAGGGCAGAAATAAATGCAAAAGAAACAAAAGAGACCATAGCAAAAATCAACAAAGCCAAAAGCTGGTTCTTTGAAAGGATAAATAAAATTGACAAACCATTATCCAGACACTTCAAGAAACAAAGGGAGAAAAATCAAATCAATAAAATTAGAAATGAAAATGAAGAAGTCACAACAGACAACACAGAAATTCAAAGGCTCATAAGAGACTACTATCAGCAATTATAAACCAATAAAATGGAAACTTGGAAGAAATGGACAAATTTTTAGAAAAGTACAACTTTCCAAAATTGAACCAGGAAGAAACAGAAAATTTTAACAGACCCATCACAAGCATGGAAATTGAAATTGTAATCAGAAATCTTCCATCAAACAAAAGCCCAGGTCCAAATGGCTTCACAGCTGAACTCTACCAAAAATTTAGAGAAGAGCTAACACCTATCCTACTCAAACTCTTCCAGAAACTTGCAGAGGAAGGTAAGCTTCCAAACTCATTCTATGAGGCCACCATCACCCTAACACCAAAACCTGACAAAGATGCCATGAATAAAGAAAACTACAGGCCAATATCACTGATGAACATAGATGCAAAAATTCTTAACAAAATTCTAACAATCAGAATCCAACAACACATTAAAAAGATCATACACCATGACCAAGTGGGCTTTATCCCAGTGATGCAAGAATTCATCAATATCCACAAATCAATCAATGTAATTCACCACATTAACAAATTGAAAAATAAAAGCCATATGATTATCTCAATAGATGCAGAGAAGGCCTTTGACAAAATTTAACATCAATTTATGATAAAAACTCTCCAGAAAACAGGAATAGAAGGAACATATCTCAACATAATAAAAGCTATATATGACAAGCCCACAGCAAACATTATTCTCAATGGTGAAAAATTGAAAGCATTTCCCCTAAAGTCAGGAACAAGACAAGGGTCCCCACTTTCACTGCTACTATTCAACATAGTTCTGGAAGATTTGGCCACAGCAATCAGAGCAGAAAAAGAAATAAAAGGAATCCAAAATGGAAAAGAAGACGTAAAACTCTCACTGTTTGCAGATGACATGATCCTCTACATAGAAAACCCTAAAGACTCCACCAGAAAATTACTAGAGCTAATCAATGAATATAGTAAAGTGGCAGGATATAAAATCAACACACAGAAATCCCTTGCATTCCTATACACTAATAATGAGAAAGTAGAAAAAGAAATTAAGGAAACAATTCCATTCACCATTGCAACAAAAAGAATAGAATACTTAGAAATATATCTACCTAAAGAAACTAAAGACCTATATATAGAAAAATATAAAACACTGGTGAAAGAAATCAAAGAGGACACTAAGAGATGGAGAAATATACCATGGTCATGGATCAGAAGAATCAATATAGTGAAAATGAGTAAACTACCCAAAGCAATCTACAGATTCAATGCAATCCTTATCAAGCTACCAGCGGTATTTTTCACAGAGCTAGAACAAATAATCTCACAATTTCTATGGAAATACAAAAAAAAAAACCTCAAATAGCAAAAGCAATCTTGAGAAAGAAGAATGGAACTGGAGGAATCAACCTGCCTGACTTCAGGCTCTACTACAAAGCCACAGTCATCAAAACAGTACTGTACTGGCACAAAGACAGAAATATAGATCAATGGAACAAAATAGAAAGCCCAGAAATAAATCCACACATCTATTGACACCTTATCTTCGACAAAGGAGGCAAGAATTAAAGACAATCTCTTTAACAAGTGGTGCTGGGAAAACTGGTCAACAACTTGTAAAAGAATGAAACTAGATCACTTTCTAACACCATACACAAAAACAAACTCAAAATGGATTAAATATCTAAACGTAAGACCAGAAACTATAAAACTCCTAGAAGAGAACATAGGCAAAACACTCTCCGACATAAATCACAGCAGGATCCTCTATGATCCACCTCCCAGATTTCTGGAAATAAAAGCAAATGTAAACAAATTTGACCTAATTACAATTAAAAGCTTCTGCACAACAAAGGAAAATATAAGCAAGGAGAAAAGACAGCCTTCTGAATGGGAAAAAATAATAGCAAATGAAGCAACTGACAAACAACTAATCTCAAAAATACACGAGCAACTCCTGCAGCTCAATTCCAGAAAAATAAACGACCCAATCAAAAAATGGGCTAAAGAACTAAATAGACATTTCTCCAAAGAAGACATATGGATGGCTAACAATCACATGAAAAGATGCTCAACATCACTCATTATCAGAGAAATGAAAATCAAAACCATTTCACACCATTTCACACCATTCAGAAAGGCTGCGATCCAAAAGTCTACAAGCAACTGGAGAGGGTGTGGAGAAAAGGGAACCCTCCTACACTGTTGGTGGGAATGCAAACTAGTACAGCCACTATTGAGAACAGTGTGGAGATTCCTTTAAAAATTGCAAATAAACTGCCTTATGACCCTGCTGCTAGGCATACACACCAAGGAAACCAGAATTGAAAGAGACAGGTGTACCTCAATGTTCATCGCAGCACTGTTTATAATTGCCAGGACATGGACGCAACCTAGAGGTCCATCAGCAGACGAATGGATAAGAAAGCTGTGGTACATATACACAATGGAGTATTACTCAGCCATTAAAAAAATACATTTGAATCAGTTCTAATGAGATGAATGAAACTGGAGCCTATTATACAGAGTGAAGTAAGCCAGAAAGAAAAACACCAATACAGTATACTAACACATATATATGGAATTTAGAAAGATGGTAATGATAACCCTGTATGTGAGACAGCAAAAGAGACACAGATGTATAGAATGGACTTTTGGTCTCTGTGGGAGAGGGAGAGGGAGAGGGTGGGATGATTTGGGAGAATGGCATTAAAACATGTATAGTAACATGTATAGTAACATGTAAGAAACAAATCGCCAGTCTATGTTCGATGCAGGATACAGGATGCGTAGGGCTTGTGCATGGGGATGATCCAGAGAGATGATATGGGGTGGGAGGTGGGGGGAGGGGGTTCAGGATTGGGAACTCATGGACATCCGTGACAGATTCATGTCAATGTATGGCAAAACTGATACAGTATTGTAAAGCAAAATAAAGTACAAATAAAAATTTAAAATAGAAAAAAAAATGTCTACAAACAATAAATGCTAGAGAGGGTTTGGAGAAAAAGAAACCCTCTTACACTGTTGGTGAGAATGCAAAATAGTACAGTCACTATGGATAACAGTGTGGAGATTCCTTAAAAAACTGGAAATAGAACTGCCATATGACCCAGCAATCCCACTGCTGAGAATACATACTGAGGAAACTAGAATTGAAATAGACATGTATACTCCAATGTTCGCTGAAGCACTATTTAAAATAGCCAGGACATGGAAGCAACCTAGATGTCCATTTGCAAGTGAATAGATAAGAAAGTAGTGGTACATATATACAATGGAATATTACTCAGCTATTAAAAAGAACGCCTTTGAATCAATTCTATTGAGGTGGATGAAACTGGAGCCTTTTATACAGAGTGAAGTAAGTCAGGAAGAAACACCAATACTGTATATTAACACGTATATACAGAATTTAGAAAGATGGTAACAATGACCCTATATGCGAGACAGCAAAAAAGACACAGATGTAAGTAACAGACTTTTGGACTCTGTGGGAGAAGGTGATGGTGGGATGATTTGAGAGAACAGCATTGAAACATGTATATTATCATCTGTGAAACAGAACACCAGTCTGGGTTCGATGCATGAAACAGGGTGCTCAGGGCTGGTGCACTGGGATGACCCTGAGGGATGGAATGGGGAGGGAGGTGGGAGGGGGTTCAGAATGGGGAACACATGCATACCAATGGCTGATTCATGTGAATGTATAGCAAAAACAACTACAATATTGTAAAGAAATTAGTCTCCAATTAAAAAAAAAAAAAAGAATAACCAAGAGAGAGCTTCTGGGAAGATTTTCCTTGCAACTTCAGCTATGAGAAGACAGTTTTACTCATTAAGACCTTAATGTGCTCCTACACCATACTCATGAGACCTAATATCATTAAATCTTAGTTTAGTGTCTTTCTTGTTTCATTGCAAAAATCATGTAAATTTTTTTTACTGACCAATTGCATATGAAGGGTTAATGCGGCCACAATAGGGAAAGTGGAGATGTGCTGCTTACAAACAAGATGTTCTGCCAAGGAGACGGACACAGCCTTGAGACTAATGGTCCCTTGAAAACGAGGGAACACTTTCTTCTTGTGATAAGGGCTCTGGACAGACTCTGCAGTAAGCCAGAATTTCACTCCCTCTTGCTGTACGATAACATGTATGCACCTGCACTGTACTGAAAAGGCTTATTCATGCAGTCTGGAATTCTGCCTAGGGGGGCTTTATAATAATAAAGTGCAAATAGTTTGCGCAGTTCTGTTCCTCCGGCCGGAGTGTGCGTATCGTCTGTCTCTTGTGTGTCTGTGTCTTCTTTTGTGTCATTTCACTCGTAATCTCCAACAGCATATATTGATTTTGCACGTGGATTGCTATAAAAATAATTAAATGAAGGGAAAATGAGGATACATCAGTGATATTTGGTCTTACTGCACACACTTTAGTGACGCATGAATACTGATTTGCTTAAGACACACAATCCAATGAACTTGATTAGTCTCAGACATCATTGAATTTGCATTTGGCATTTTAGATGTTGTTTTCCATTAAGGCACACAGAGATGGGAAATATCTAAAGAGCAAAAGTGAAGCTTAATGGTATCAATTGTGTAATACTCTTCCCATTATATATACCTGCTTTTACCTGGTCAGTCCATAGCCATTCTGGATGATAATGCTAAAGAATCTTTAGCTAATAGTTTCATGAACTTTAATTCCGCCATTATGAATCTTAACATAAGTTTGTTATTTTTATATCATAAATGATTTAACAATATGTTTCTTTATTTAATGCTTTAAAAAAAAGTTCTGAGACATTATAGTAGATATTGATGATTTCATATACAAATTCAGCCTTCCCATTTTCCCTCTCTACTAGAACCCTAATTTTTCTTTAGGTATCACTTTCTTCTTGATGTTTTACACTTAATGGAAGTAAAAGCCTTACCAATCCAGGGGATGAACATGTATGCAAAATTAATGACATCAGTTTTCTGTCCAGTAACTGGTTTAGTTATAAGCATAGGTCAGAATTCTGACCAATGAGATCTGAGAGGAAGTCTATTTGGAAGCACCTAGGACAAACATTCCTTGAAGATATGCAAGGAATAGCGACTATTGTTCTTGTTCTTCTGAATACTTTCAGGCTTTAACCTGATTGCTGAATGCAGAGTTCCAGAGAATAGCAAAGAGAGATAAGAAAGCCTTTTTAAGTAAACAATGCAAAGAAATAGAGGAAAACAATAGAATGGGAAAAACTAGAGATTTCTTCATGAAGATCAGAAATACCAAGAGAACATTTCATGCAAAGATAGGTACAATAAAGGACAGAAAGGGTATGGACCTAAAAGAAGCAGAAGATACTAAGAGGTGGCAAGAATACATAGAAGAACTATACAAAAATAAATAAATAAATAAAAAGAGAGATTTTCATGACCCAGATAACCATGATAGTGTGATCACTAACCTAGAGCAAGACATCTTGGAATGCGAAGTCAAGTGGGCTTTAGAAAGCATCAATATGAACAAAGCTAGTGGAAGTGATGGAATTCCAGCTGAGCTATTTCAAATCCTAAAAGGTGATGCTGTGAAAGTGTTGCACTCAATATGCCAGCAAATTTAGAAAACACAACAGTGGCCACAGGACTGGAAAAAGTCAGTTTTCATTCCATTTGTAAAGATGAGCAATGTCAAAAGATGTTCAAACTACTACACAATTGCATTCATTTCACACACTAGCAAAATAATGTTTAAAATCCTTCAAGCTAGGCTTCAACAGTATGTGAACCTAGAACTTCCAGATGTACTAGCTGGTTTTAGAAAAGGCAGGGGAATCAGAGATCAAATTGTCAACTTCCTTTGGATCATAAAAAAAGCTAGAGAATTCCAGAAAAACATACTTCTGCTTCATTGACATTGCCTTCAACTGTGTAGATCACAACAAGCTGTGGAACATTCTTAACATGATGAGAATACCAGACCACCTTACCTTCCTCGAGAGAAACCTGTATGCAGGTGAAGAAGCAACAGTTAGAATCAGACATGGAACATCAGACTTGTTCCAAATTGGGAAAGGATTACATCAAGGCTGTATATTGTCACCCTGATTATTTAACTTACTTACAAAGTATGTCATGTGAAATGCCACTCTGTATAAAGCCCAAGCTGGAATCAAGATTGTGGGGAGAAATATCAATAACCTCAGATATGCAGATGAGACGACTCTTATGGCAGGAAGTGAAGAGAAATTAAAGAGCCTCTTGATGAAAGTGAAGCTTCCCTGGTGGCTCAAATGATAAAGCATCTGCCTGCAATGTGGAGACCCGGGTTCAATCCCTGGGCCGGGAAGATCTACTGGAGAAGGAAATGGCAACCCAGTCCAGTATTCTTGCCTGGAAAATCCCATGGATGGAGGAACCTGGTAGACTACACTCCATGGGGTCGCAAAGAGTCAGACACGACTGAGCGAATTCACTTGATGAAGGTGAAAGAGACGAGTCAAAAAGATACGTTAAGACTCGACCTTCAAAAAACTAACATGGCATCCAATCCCATCATTTCATGGCAAATAGATGGGGAAACAATGGAAACAGTGACAGGCTTTATTTTCTTGGGCTCCAAAATCACTGTGGATGGTGACTGCAGTCATGAAATTAAAAGGCACTTGCTCTTTGACAGAAAAGCAAAGACACACCTAGACAGCATATTCCTGAAAGTGTCGCAGCTATCTTGCTCCCATTAAGAGACATAAATATTAACAATTGAAATGACAGGCTGAAATTTTACAACAACCTTGGTGTTAAATGGTGTCACTGTGACACTGAATGAACAGGCTAAAACCAGACAGCTGCTGCTGCTGCTAAGTCACTTAAGTGGTGTCCAACTCTGTGTGAACCTATGGACAGCAGCACACCAGGCTCATCTAACCACGGGATTCTCTAGGCAAGAATAATGGATTGGGTTGCCATTTCCTTCTGCATAAAACTGGACTCAGTTCAGTTCAGTTCAGTCGCTCACTCCTGTCCAACTCTTTGCAACCCCATGAATCACAGCACGCCAGGCCTCCCTGTCCATCACCAACACCTGGAGTTCATTCAGACTCACCTCCATTGAGTCCGTGATGCCATCCAGCCATCTCATCCTCGGTCGTCCCCTTCTCCTCCTGCCCCCAATCCCTCCCAGAATCAGAGTCTTCTCCAATGAGTCTACTCTTCACATGAGGTGGCCAAAGTACTGGAGCTTCAGCTTTAGCACCATTCCTTCCAAAGAAATCCCAGGGCTGATCTCCTTCAGAATGGACTGATTGGATCTCCTTACAGTCCAAGGGACTCTCAAGAGTCTTCTCCACATCACAGTTCAAAAGCATCAATTCTTCGGCTCTCAGCATTCTTCATAGTCCAACTCTAACATCCATACATGACCACCTGAAAAACCATAGCCTTGACTAGACGGACCTCAGTCTGCAATGTAATGTCTCTGCCTTTGAATATACTATCTAGGTTGGTCATAACTTTTCTTCCAAGAAGTAAGCATCTTTTAATTTCATGGCTGCAGTCACCATCTGCAGTGATTTTGGAGCCCAAAAAAATAAAGTCTGACACTGTTTCCACTGTTTCCCCATTTACTTCCCATGAAGTGATGGGACCGGATGCCATGATCGTCATTTTCTGAATGTTGAACTTTCAGCCAACTTTTTCACTCTCCTCTTTCACTTTCATCAAGAGGCTTTTTAGCTCCTCTTCACTTTCTGCCATAAGGGTGGTGTCATCTGCATATCTGAGGTTATTGATATTTCTCCCGGCAATCTTGATTCCAGCTTGTGCTTCTTCTAGTCCTGTGTTTCTCATGATGTACTCTGCATATCAGTTAAATAAGCAGGGTGACAATATACAGCCTTGACGTACTCCTTTTTCTATTTGGAACCAGTCTGTTGTTCCATGTCCTGTTCTAACAGTTGCTTCCTGACCTGCATACAGATTTCTCAAGAGGCAGGTTAGGTAGTCTTGTATTCCCATCTCTTTCAAAATTTTCCACAGTTTATTGTGATCCACACAGTCAAAGGCTTTGGCATAGTCCATAAAGCAGAAATATATGTTTTTCTGGAAACCTCTTGCTTTTTCCATGATCCAGCGGATGTTGGCAATTTGATCTCTTTTTCCTCTGCATTTTCTAAAACCACCTTGAACATCAGGGAGTTCACAGTTCACGTATTGCTGAAGCCTGGCTTGGAGAATTTTGAGCATTAGTTTACTAGCATGTGAGATGAGTGTAATTGTGCGGTAGTTTGAGCATTCTTTGGCATTGCCTTTCTTTGGGATTGGAATGAAAACTGAAATTTTCCAGTCCTGTGGCCACTGCTGCATTTTCCAAATTTGCTGGCATATTGAGTGCAGCATTTTCACAGCATCATCTTTAAGGATTTGAAACAGCTCAACTGGAATTCAATCACCTCCACTAGCTTTCTTCGTAGTGATGCTTTCTAAGGCAGACTTGAATTCACATTCCAGGATGTCTGGCTCTTGATTAGTGATCACATCATCATGATTATATGGGTCGTGAAGATTTTATTTTGTACAGTTCTTCCATGTATTCTTGCCACCTCGTCTTAATATCTTCTGCTTCTTTTATGTCCATACCATTTCTCTCCTTTATCCAGCCCATCTTTGCATGAAATATTCCCTTGGTATCTCTAATTTTCTTGAAGAGATCTCTAGTCTTTCCCATTCTGTTGTTTTCCTCTATTTCTTTGCATTGAATTTTGAGGAGGACTTTGTTATCTCTTCTGGATATTCTTTGGAACTCTGCATTCAAATGCTTATATCTTTCCTTTTCTCCTTTGGTTTTTGCATCTCTTCTTTTCACAGCTATTTGTATGGCCTTCCAAAGCAGCCATTTTTCTTTTTTGCATTTCTTTTCCATGGGGATCATCTTGATTCCTGTCTCCTGTATAATGTCATGAACCTCATTCCATAGTTCATCAGGCACTCTATCTATCAGATCTAGTCCCTTAAATCTATTTCTCATTTCTACTGTATAATCATAAGGGATTTGATTTAGGTCACACCTGAATGGTATAGCGGTTTTCCCTACTTTCTTCAATTTGAGTCTGAATTTGGCAATAAGGAGTTCATGATCTGAGCCACAGTCAGCTCCTGGTTTGTTTCTATTGACTATATAGAGCTTCTCCATCTTTGGCTGTAAAGAATATAATCAATCTGATTTTGGTGTTGACCATCTGTTGATGTGCATGTGTAGAGTCTTCTCTTGTGTTGTTGGAAGAGAGTGTTTGCTATGACCAGTGCATTTTCTTGAATAAACTCTATTAGCCTTTGCCCTGCTTCATTCTGCATTCCAAGGCCAAATTTGCCTGTTACTCCAGGTGTTTCTTGATTTCCTACTTTTGGATTCCTGTCCCGTATAATGAAAAGAACATCTTTTTTGGATGTTAGTTCTAAAAGGTCTTGTAGGTCTTCATAAAACCGTTCAACCTAAGTTTCTTCAGCATACTGGTTGGGGCATAGACTTGGATAACTGTGATATTGAGTGGTTTGCCTTGGTAACAAACAGAGATCATTCTATCGTTTTTGAGATTGCATCCAAGTACTGCATTTCGGATCTTTTGTTGACTATGATGGCTACTCCATTTCTTCTGAGGGCTTCCTGACAGAATGTGGTCCACTGGAGAAGGGAATGGCAAGCCACATCATTATTCTTGCCTTGAGAACCCCATGAACATTATGAAAAGGCAAAATGATAGGATACCGCAAGAGGAATTCCCCAGGTCAGTAGGTGCCCAATATACTACTGGAGATCATTGGAGAAATAACTCCAGAAACAATGAAGGGATGGAGCCAAAGCAAAAACAATACCCAGTTGTGGATGTGACTGGTGATAGAAGCAAGATCCAACGCTGTAAAGAGCATTATTGCATAGGACGCTGGAATGTCAGGTCCATGAGTCAAGGCAAATTGGAAGTGGTCAAACAAGAGATGGCAAGGGTGAATGTCGAAATTCTAGGAATCAGTAAACTAAAACCAGACTATCCCTGGATATTTTCTTATGCTAAATAATTCATCTCTTATTGTTTAACCTGTTTGAATTAGTGTTTTATGTTACTTTCAAGTAAAATGAGTCTAAATTGATATAAATACATATTAACTATATCTTTCAGATGAAGAATCTGAGGTTCACAGATGCTAATTGAAATGTCCAGTATCTTGAGCTAAAAATTGGAAGGGTATAGATTCACATATAGTTAGGTGGTTAAAAATTTTATGCTATTTTCACTGCAGCATACAGATTCCTGTTGTTTATTGCCACAATTATATATTTTTAAAATTGCCGGGGTCTAGCCCCAGTGGATCCAGGGTGATTCGAAGGGGAGATGGAGTAGGCGAGGAAAAAACTTATTTATTTATAAATATAAGATTAGATTAGGATGAAATATTGTTGTAGGACAATTTAGTGGAGAAAAGTGGCTGAATAACTTGGTTTACGTGGAAAGCCAATAAAGTTCCAGACAGGGAACTTGCACCATCTGCGTTAGGCCACTGGCGTCCTCTTGAATAGTGGGGGATGCCCCACCTTGGGGTCCCTCTCTCGTGGATCTTAGAAGCCGGGGTAAGTAAGTAGACATGGCGAACCTCCACGACCCAGATGGGAATTCAGCCAGAAAATAGGAGACATGGGGGAAACCAGTCCAGCGACTGGTCCAGCCCCTATTGTCTAGAAAGGCCTTTTATACCTTTTTGATTGTACATAGAGATCAATGCATAATACAAAATTATGCAGCATCAGCAGCCCTGATTCTTATCAAATCCAGGCTTTCTCTCTGCATACCTAATTGTATACACAAGTCTTAGGTGATTTACATCATCTTCTAGCCAGAGGGGCATTTAACATTTTACAGCCCTTTTTCTGACATGGGTTTGTCAACCAGAAGACTTTTTGTGTTGTTCTTCCCAAAGTCTGGTGCCACTCTCAGGAAGCACTAAATAAAGTTACATTCTTACATAGCAAGGACACAACAATTTATAACAAATAAAAGGAGTACAGTGATTTATAATGAAAGAAAAGTAATTAACTCAAAAGTCTAGTGTTGCTAACATCAAAACTACTATATACCTTTTTCCACATCCTGATTACATTGATTAATATCCTTCAGGTGTCTAAAAGATAAAGAATATGGAGGCCTGGCAGCAGTCATTGAGTCAACAGTGAAAACCCATCACCAATATGATTTTTAGCTCTTAGAAAAGGCTCTGTATCTAAGATGCTTTAAGCTTTGTGCCTCTTGTGGTTAGGTGGCTGTAAACAATCCACAAATTGTAAAAGTCTCTAACTGTTAGGCAAGTTAGAGAGCCATCAGAGGGGTTTGAGCTGAGACACTCCTTTTGCAGGAGACTGTTAACTGAAGCCCTGAGTTAACTCTTTCCAGAGAGTGTCAGAAGAGTGGAAAGCACAGAACAATAAAATCAGGCTGACTCTGGTTTTTGGAGTACATGCTCAGGAAAACTCGGGGGAACCCCTGAAGCTAGATCACGCCTTTGCATTTTGTTTGACTTCCTTCCTCATGACCATTGCCATGCGTGGGATTCCTCACGCTGGCTCCTGGCATAAAATGTTGCAGTTATTCTTCGAATTTAATAGTGAAAGCAATGAATGTAGCATAGTTTGAGAAAACACTACCCACATTTATTGGCTAATGTGGTATTTCTTGTAGTTTCTGACCCTGAGTCGCTTCAGTCGTGTCTGACTCTGTGCGACCCCATCCTTGGGATTCTCCAGGCAAGAACACTGAAGTGGGTTGCCATTTCCTTCTCCAATGCATGAAAGTGAAAAGTGAAATTGAAGTTGCTCAGTCGTGTCCGACTAGTAGCGACCCCATGTACTGCAGCCAACCAGGCTTCTCTGTCCATGGCATTTTCCAGGCAAGAGTACTGGAGTGGGGTGCCATTGCCTATTCATGTCTGATTTCTTGTTTTACTAAATTCTGGATCTCATGAACATCATATGTACTTCCAACTGCATATTGGCTATTTCCACCTTGATACCAGGTTTAACATGTTCAGTACTGAAATCACCATGTTTAGTCAAAACCTGTTCCACCTCCTATATTCCACATTTTCATTTATGATGCCAAATTTATCCAGAGACCTAAACTAAATATCTGAAAATCATTCTCAACATGTCTGTCACTTTTCATGTCTTGTTCAAAATGGTATCTTGTAATTTTTATTTTCTAATTTTTATCTTTTCCCAACTTATTAATCTATACTATAGATAGACATTGAGATCTATGGTTTGTAGTATCTTCCATATTCAAAACACACGCAAAAAAATTGTTTAGGACTACATGGACCTGCAATTTAAGATCAGTGCTCAGCCCTGGCATATTATGACCAATAACTGCAAACATCTGTATTTACAGGTAGTACTATTTGCTCCCCGGGGATACTTTTTTTCCCATATGCTTTACCTTATGTCCTTGAACTAAATTATTATTGCATTTAAATATCACGGAGGTTTTATTTGCCTGTTTCAGGCATGAAACAGAAGTATAGATCAATGGTACAGAACAAAAAGCACGGAGAGAAACCCACACAACTATGTCACCTAATCTAAGGAAAAGAAGGCAAGAATATACAATGAAGAAAAGACAGCCCCTTCAATAAGTGGTACTGGGAAAACGGTAAGTTCAGTTCAGTTCAGTCTCTCAGTCATGTCTGACTTTGCGACCCCATGAATTGCAGCATGCCAGGCCTCCCTGTCCATCACCAACTCCCGGAGTTTACCCACACTTATGTCCATCGAGTTGTTGATGCCATCCAGCCATCTCATTCTCTGTCGTCCCCTTCTCCTCATGCCCCCAATCCCTCTCAGCATCAGAGTCTTTTCCAATGAGTCAACACTTCGCATGAGGTGGCCAAAGTATTGGAGTTTCAGCTTTAGCATCAATCCTTCCAATGAATACCCAGGACTGATTTCCTTTAGAATGGATTGGTTGGATCTCCCTGCAGTCCAAGGGACTCTCAAGAGTCTTCTCCAACACCACAGTTCAAAAGCATCAATCTATTGCTGCTCAACTTTCTTCACAGTCCAACTCTCACATCCACACATGACCACAGGAAAAACCATAGACTTGACTAGATGGACCTTTGTTGGCAAAGTATATCCCTGCTTTAGAATATGCAATCTAGGTTGGTCATAACTTTCGTTCCAAAGAGTAAGAGTCTTTTAATTTCGTGGCTGCAATCACCATCTGCAGTAATATTGGAGCTCCCCAAAATAAAAGTCTGACACTGTTTCCCCTATTTGCCCATTTATATCCCATGAAGTGATGGGACCAGATGCCATGATCTTAGTTTTCTGAATGTTGAGCTTTAAGCCAAATTTTTCACTCCCCCTTCTCAGTTCCTCTTCACTTTCTGTCACAAGGGTGGTGTCATCTGCATATCTGAGGTGATTGATATTTCTCCCAGCAAACTTGATTCCAGCTTGTTCTTCCAGACCAGCGTTTCTCATGATGTTCTCTGCATATAAGTTAAACAAGCAGGGTAACAATATACAGCCTTGACATACTCCTTTTCCTATTTGGAACCAGTCTGTTGTTCCATGTCCAATTCTAACTGTTGCTTCCTGACTTGCATACAGGTTTCTCAGCAGACAAGTCAGGTGGTCTGGTATTCCCATCTCTTTCAGAATTGTCCACAGTTTATTGTGATCCACACAGTCAAAGGTTTTGGCATAGTCAATAAAGAAAAAAAAAATATATGTTTTTCTGGAACTCTCTTGCTTTTTCCATGATCCAAAAGATGTTGGCAATTTGACCTCTGGTTCCTCTGCCTTTTCTAAAACCAGCTTGAACATGTGGAAGTTCACGGTTCACATATTGCTGAAGCCTCGCTTGGAGAATTTTGAGCATTAGTTTACTAGCATGTGAGATGAGTGCAATGGTGCGGTAGTTTGGGCATTCTTTGGCATTGCCTTTCTTTGGAATTGGAATGAAAACTGACCTTTTCCAGTCCTGTGGCCACTGCTGTGTTTTCCGAATTTGCTGGCATATTGAGTGCAGCACTTTCACAGCATCATCTTCCAGAATTTGAAATAGCTCAACTGGACTTCTATCACCTCCACTAGCCTTGTTCATATGTTGCTTTGTTCAATGTTGCTTTCTAAGGCCCACTTGACTTCACATTCCAGGATGTCTGGCTCTAGGTGAGTGATCACACCATCGTGATTATCTTGGTCAAGAAGATCTTTTTGTACAGTTCTTCTATGTATTCTTGCCACCTCTTCTTAATATCTTCTGCTTCTGTTAGGTCCATACCATTTATCTCCTTTATCCAGCCCATCTGTGCATGAAATGTTCCCTGGGTATCTCTAATTTTCTTGAAGAGAACTATAGTCTTTCCCATTCTGTTGTTTTCCTCTATTTCTTTGCATTGATCTTGGAGGAAGACTTTCTTATCTCTTCTTGCTATTCTTTGGAACTCTGCATTCAGATGCTTATATCTTTCCTTTTCTCCTTTGGTTTTTACCTCTCTTCTTTTCACAGCTATTTGTATGGCCTCCCCAAGCAGCCATTTTTCTTTTTTGCATTTCTTTTCCATGGGGATCGTCTTGATTCCTGTCTCCTGTACAATGTCATGAACCCCATTCCATAGTTCATCAGGCACTCTATCTATCAGATCTAGTCCCTTAAATCTATTTCTCATTTCTACAGTATAATCATAAGGGATTTGATTTAGGTCCTACCTGAATGGTCTAGTGGTTTTCCCTACTTTCTTCAATTTAAATCTGAATTTGGCAATAAGGAGTTCATGATCTGAGCCATAGTCAACTCCCAGTTTCGTTTTTGCTGACTGTAGACAGGTTCTCCATCTTTGGCTGCAAACAGTAGAGCTACATGTAAAAAGAATGAAATGAGACCATACACAAAAATAAACTGAAAGTGCATTGAAAACCTGAATGTAAGGCCAGGAATCATAAAACCCTTAAATGAAAACATAGGTAGAACACTCTTTAGTATAAATCACAGCAAATTCTTTTCTGACAAGCCACCTAAGGTAATGAAAATAAAAACAAGAATAAACAAGTAAAACCTAATTAGGCTGAAAAGTTTTGCACAGCAAAAGAAACAACCAACAAGTCAAAAAGAACTGAACAAAATAATTTCAAATGAAGCAACTGACACAGGGTTAATTTACAAAATATACAAGCAGCTCTTGCAATTCATTTAAGGAAAAAAAAAAAAAAAGGAAACACCCAATCAAAAAATGGACAGGTCTAAATAGACATTTCTCCAAAGAGACATTAAGATAACCAACAAACATTTGGAAACATACTCAGTACCACGAATTATTAGAAAAATGCAATTCAAATGTAAAATGAGGTGTTAATTCACACTAGTCAGAATGGCCATAATCAAAAATATCTACAAATACTAAATTCTCAAAAGGGTGTGGAGAAAAGGAAACCATTTTGCACTGTTTGTGGCAGTGTAAATTAATATAGCCACTATAGAGAACAGTATGTAGATTTCTTTTAAAAAGTAGGAATAAATCTACAATATAGCCCAACAATCCAACTACTGGGTATATGCCCTAAGTATAATTATGGTTTCAATTATTCAAACTGTAATTGTAAATATACATGCACACCAATATTCATAGCAGCAAAGTTTATAATAGCCAGGGCATGGAAGCAACTTAAATGTCTATCAACAGATAAATGGAAAAAGAAGTTGTGGTACTTATATACAATGGAATATTACTTGGCCATAAAAAGGAATCAAATTTGGTCATTTGCAGAGACATGAATGGATTTAAGACTATAGAGTAAAGTCAGAAAATGAAATATCATATATTAATGCATACATGCATAATCTAAAATAAAAGGTATAGATGATATTTGTAAAGCAGAAGTAGAGCCATAGATATAGAAAACAAAAATATGGATACCAAGGGAGAAGCAGGGTGGGAGGAATTGGGAGATTGGTATTGACATATATACACTATACATGAAATAGGTAACTATTGAGAACATATTATATAGTACAGGGAAATCTACTTAACGCACTGTGGTGAACTGAATGGGAAGATGTTCTAAGAGGTAAGGGATCCAAATATATAAATATGACTGATTCATTTTGCTGTACAGTAAAGCGTCTGCCTGGCATGCAGGAGACTCGGGTTCAATCCCTAGGTCAGGAAGATCCCCTGGAGAAGGAAAAGGCAACTCACTCCAGTATTCTTGCCTGGAAAATACCATGGTCGGAGGAGACTGATAGGTTACAGTCCACGGGATAGCAAAGAGTTGGACATGACTAAATGAGTTCACTAAAAACTAGTACAACTTGTAAAACTACATTTCAATAAAAATTAATTAAAAATAAATGTCATGAAGTTTTATGGATTGTATCAATGTTGGAGATGAACACAATTTTAGTGTGAGGAAGATTTAGGTAACAGAGGTACATATTTAAGAAAAAGGTAAATAATTGTCATAACTTTTTTTCAGATGTTATAAATGCTAGAAATTCTTGCATAACAAAACATCATTTTTGAGTGCTGTTAAACATATATTTTTCTTGTTTCTCTTCATGTTCTAATTCATGATTCTAGATGAACCTCCACAGCATGATGCATATCAGCTGAGGAACATTTTAAAATTGTTGAACAAATCATATTACTCATATACATATATATGTAGTTCCAGATGTTATATGGATTAAACTTGATACTGATTCGTTATTTTGGCAACTAGATTAATGTTAAAGTGCCAGAGATACTAGTAGCTCCACTTTGTAAAATCATTTTATAAGATTGAATTATGGTTACATAAATTAAAAGTATTTCAGGTTTATTTGGATAAGTGTGAAATATAACTCTGATTTCATTAGCTGTAATATGTATTTTCTCTTTTCACTCCTCTTTCTTTTTTTTTTTTAATTATGAAAGTAAGACAGAACATTTACAAGATACTTGGAAAATATAGAACAAAGTTACATATAGTTCCACTATATATCACAATTATTTTTTAAGTAGATACATTAAGATTTTTAGTTGGATTTTCAATGTCAAGCTCTCAAAAATCAACAACATGAATAGATAGAAAAATAGGTTATAGTATACATGAAAAGCACTATAAACCAATTTAACATAATTAAGATTTAAACAATTTTCACACAAAAGTAGAATGCAAATTCTATTCAAGTTCCCATAGACTATAAACTAAGAGACACCAGAACATATCTAGGGTCATAAAGTGAAAAAATTTCATGGTTTAAAGGTAGTTAAATCATATAGAATCTGTTCTGTTATTAATATTGAATTACCTTAGAAACCAGTACTGAAAGATACTTGAAAATTACCCATGTATTTTCAAGTGGATTGTGGGACATTTACCAAGAGAGATATTTGACTTAGCTCAATAAAGTTAGAAGTCTGAAAAAACACAGAGGGTGATTTAAGAGAATAAAGCATTTAAATGAGAAAGTAATATCAAAATGAGAAACTAATATCAAAGAAACTTTAAAAACTCTATGTATTTGGAATTTAATGTCCACTTTTGAATGATGGGTATATCTAAGAAACCATAAAAAGGAAAATTTGAAAATATTTGCAACAGAATAAAGACAAACAGAGAATTTACCAGTGTTTTTTGCATGCAGCTGAAGCTGCTCATGTACTTTCTCTTTTAAGGTCAATAAATTATTTTTGAATGTTTTAGAAACAAATAAAATATTTTAAAATTTTTAAATATTTTCCTAAATTTACATTTCTTGAAAATATATTCAAATTCTGTACCTTTCAAATACAACTATTTTTTTAATTCTTTAGATTATTAAGATGAGGAAATATTCAGATAAAAATAAATAATATGAAAAGAGAATACAGAAAAGAAATAAAGATAAAAAGAAATATAGACATATTGCAAGTTTATATTTTTTATAAAAAGATCAATGAAAGTGAGTAGATTTCTGTTGAGCATGATCTCCACAGAATTCATTAATAGGGCAAGATATTATACATTCATTAGTGTCAAGTTAATTTCTAAATGTAATAAGGGAATTGTTCTCACCAGGTCCAAAATTTGAAAAGATCAAATGAAACCCTTGAATTTTTTTTTCTTTTCTATATGAAGATTAATTAGTGCTCAAAACAATGAAAGAGAAAAGAAAATTAATATCAAATTCACAACTAAGAAACAACAAATGTAGCAACTCTCACTAATCCATTAGATGATGCAGGAAATTACATTCGTGAAATCCTGAAACTTCTGAGTCTTTATTATGTTTATTGGATCACAATTACAGAAAATGACTTACATCCTTATAACAATGTGACAATGTTTCTAGCATAGCATAACAAAATTTTGATTAATCTGTATTTTTCCCAATTAGATGAGCATAGCAGAACATTTAGTATTTTATTGTTCACCAGAATTCTTTCAAATGAGGAAATAAAATGCGGAAAGAGAATTTTGTATACTACAATCAAAAACAATGCATCTTATCATCCTCACTAGATATTTTACAATTAATCTTCAAGATAAGCTTCGGTCAATGAAGGTATCTATAACACTGAAAAAGATTCACAACTAAAAGAAAACACAATGTCACTTGCATATAGGCAACTACTGGAATTGAGGGAAAAACTTAAGCAATAATAATTAAGAATAAGATTTTTAATTGAATAGATTAAAAATAAATCATGAAATTTAAAAATGAATTTTATTTAGTACAATTTGATTATAGGAGGGGAAATTCATGTTGAATAAATGGCATTTAATATAAAAATATAGGTTTTGATTTTATAAGGGACTGAAAGTAAATTATTTTCAATTTTAAGCATAGGTTTAAAAGATTGTTGAGAATGAACCTGTTCTTACTACTGAAAAGCTTGGTTTTAAGAAAAGCTGTACAAGACAAAATTATGTGCCATGTACAGAGCAGAATACTTGTTGAATATATTGAATTTGATACTCATAGGAAAGGCCTCAACTGTGCTGATAGTAATCACACTTTCTTTTAATGATTCAGAGGTTAGACCTGCATAAGAACAATTAAATATGGCATTTCTGGTATTTTGTCCCAAACACTGTGAGTTTTAGTGAATAGCTTTTTGTCCATTTGCACTCCTATTGTCTTATTTTAACTTTCAACTATCTCTCAACTTCAATATTTTTAGTATTCTTCTAACAGCTTCCACCTCATCCCATCCTCTGATTCTCTCTATATACAATCGTTAGAAAATTATTTGAACAATATTAAATTTTATGCCACTGTCTTGTTTAAAATTCTTTGCTGCTGCTGCTGCTAAGTCGCTTCAGTCGTGTCCAACTCTGTGCGACCCCATAGACTGCAGCCCACCAGGCTCTGCTGTCCCTGGGATTCTCCAGGCAAGAACACTGGAGTGGGTTGCCATTTCTTTCTTCAAAGCATGAAAGTGAAAAGGGAAAGTGAAGTCACTCAGTCGTGTCCAACTCTTCACGATGCCATGGACTGTAGCCTACCAAGCTCCTCCATCCATGGGGTTTTCCAGGCAAGGTACTGGAGTGGGGTGCCATTAGTGAGTCTTTATTATATGTAGGATAAAGTTCAAACATTCTTGCAGAACATCCAGTAATCTTTATGAATGGACACTTGCCTACCATGTTTTTTGTCTCCTTTTTCAACATTCTCCCCATAGTCACCCTTCACTATAACTAGGTCTAACTAATTTGTGGGACCAGTGTAAAACTTTTTCTCAAATTTTATTAACACTTTCGAAATGGTGATGACAGATTATTAAATAAAATATGGGGCCCTTCTGAGTGGGGAGCCCGGTGCTGCTACACAGAAAACTGGCCCTGATTTCAGCTACTCCAAATGATTTACAATTTCCTGAATATCTCCATTCATTTATCTCTGATGTACCTTTGTATATTCTGTGCTTTTTTAATACTACATTTTTCCCTCATATTTTAAAAGATTTTTCTACTAGGTTAAAAAATGTTTCCTCTTCTAGAGTTCCATAACATCTGGAACATGAACTTGTTATAATATATTTCACATTACTACTACATGTTTACTTTTGTTTACAAATCTGTCTCCTTCAACAGTCTCTCCAAATGTTTAGGGCAGAGATCATATCTTTATTCATCTGTATGTCTTCAGCTTCACCTCAAGATCTATTACAGAAAAGGTGTTCTTGAAAGTAGATGTAACATTTATGTGGCTTAGTTTCTGCACTATGAAATGGAAATAACTAGTAGAAAGTAAACAACTGATTTAGTAGCAGAATTGCTTGAATGATAGTACCAATGTATCATTAAAAAGCTGTGTACTTAATCACTTTGATGTGCTCATGTACAAATATCTATGGGGCTTATTTCAGTCACATTTGCAGACAAAATGAGGAATATGATCCAACATACTTTTATTGGGCCAATGGGGGAAAACGTTGGATGGTTGATGCCTTTGTCTTCTGGTTAAACTGACAGGGTGACAATATCTGAGAGTAGGCATTTATAATTTTAGTCCATATCTCACTAATCACATTTTCTTTGCTAAGGGGACAGAGGATGGTTTTGACAAAACTTGTGACTATAAACATTACAGGTCTAGTTATAAAAAGCACTTCAATTTTATACCTTTGAGAAGCAAAATATTCACACAAAAGTAGACAGAATACAGAGGTTTGTGAGAAAGAAATCCAGTAAGTGTTTGTTGTGAAGCACAGATAGGTACTATTCTGGAGCATTGAGATTTCTGTATAATGTTACTGAATTTAAAGTCTTTCCGAAAGGCCATTGTTTTTCAGATCCTTACTTAAAAATGTGTGTGCTTTACATTACGATGAGATTCTGACATATGCCAAGGCAGAAAGACCAGAATGACAGGGTCATTTTAATACATACTTTTGTTGGATATAATGCCTTGCCACACTTGTACAAGAATCTCAGGTTTCTAGGGATGTCTGAACAAAAATCTTATTGTTAGGAATGCCCTTATCTTCATAGATCAAATTTTGCTTAATGATGATCAGCAGGAAATGCATTTACCATGATTCAAAACCGTAATATCTCAAAGCTCCTCACAAAGGGCTTCAGGAAATATGTATGTACACAGTGATATAGACATATAACCTCTGCTGTCTGTGCTTTAATTGATATGTATTCTGTTGGGCTTATTGAGATTCTAGATTGTCATTTCTTCCATTTGGATCCACTTTGGGGAGGGACAAAGCATACGTTCTGCCAGGAATGACCTTAACTACTAGTTAAGGAAATGGTAGAGTTTATTGGGCAGCCACAAGTAACAGTAAATGATCCCAGTAAAGGAAAGATATATTGAAAAATAAGATGGTTTACCTTCATAATTTTGCCCAGAGTCACACACTAAGGTTCCTGTATCTGAATGCCTAAGGGAACTTGCACATAGACCCAGAGTAAGAAGGAGAACTTTGTAGACTGTTTTCTCAAAAAACTCATTTGCTAAAAATAAATGATGGTGGGGCCTTTGGAAGGTATTAATATTGGGGTAATGAGAGTAGAGCAGTCATGAATGTAATAGTATCTTTATAAAAGAGATCCAGAGAGTTCCCTTGCCCGTTTTACCATGTGTGAATATATTAAGGATGAACCATGAATGAACAAAAAAATGTCTCTTTACTAGACAATATGCTGGAGTCCTAACTTTGGACCTGTATCTTCTCAAATGATGAGAATTAAATTGTCTAAGCAACCTAGTCAATGGAATTTCTTTTACAACTTCTGGAATTAGACTAATACAACATCTTTCATTTCCGTCCTCCAAAACTTGAATCCCTTCTACAACATTTTAAACAAATGAATGTTCAGAATTTTTGCTAGATGAACCTCACTGACAGATAACTCACTAATTGCCCAGGCAATCAATTTTACCTTCATTTTCCCTAAAAACATTGAAAAATTTTCCCTTAATTTAGGTTATGTGGAAATACAGGTTTTACTGCTATTCCACATATCAGTTCTTCAGCTATTGAAGACAGAAATTAAAGCACTTGGATATCTCATTACCCTAAGTTCAAATTTCTGTCAATTATTTTTAGTTTGACATGACTTTTCACCCTTATATTATGCCTGAATTTCCTATTTTTTTTATAAAATTTTACCAAAGTATAGTTTAATTACAATATCATTTTACTTTTGCTCATACAATATAGTGATTTGATAGTTTCATATATTTTGCTCCTTATAAAATTATTATAAAATATTGGCTGTATTCCCTGTGCTGTACATTGCATCCTTGTGTATTATTTATTTTATATCTTGTAGTTTGTACCTCTTGATTCCCTTCTACCATATTGCCCCTTTCCTCACCCCTGTTCCCACTGCTAACCACTAGTTTGTTTTCTGTATCTGTCAGTTTATGCATTGTTATACTTCTCTGTTTCAAATTACAGAATCACATGTGAGTGAAAACATACAGTATTTTTCTTTCTAACTAAACAGTAACTTCCAGGTCCATTCATGATACTTCAAGTGGGAAAATTTTGCTCTTTCTGTGTAGAAATAATATTCCTTTATATATATATATATATATATATATATATATATATATATATATAAAAGTGAAGTGTATAATGTATATACATTATATATATATAAAATGGAAAAGTGAAAAAGTGAAAGTGTTAGTCACTCAGTCATCTAACAACTGCAGTGCAACCCCACAGACTATAGCCTGCCAGACTCCTCTGTCCATGGAATTCTCCAGGCAAGAATACTGGCCTGTGTAGCCATTCCCTTCTCCAGGGGATCTCCCCAACACAGGGATCAAAGCCAGGTCTCCAAAGTTGAAGACAGATTCTTTACCATTTGAGCTACCCTGAAAGTCATATATATATGTGTGTGTGTGTGTGTGTGTGTGTGTGTGTGTGTGTGTGTGTGTGTCACACACACACATATATGTATATATACCATGACTTTATTTTTTCATATATTGATGTACACTTATGTTGCTTTCATATCTTGGCTATGGTAAATAATGCTATGAACACTGGAGTGCATATATCTTTTCAGATCAGTGTGTTTGTTTCTTTGGATATACATTCAGCAGTGGAACTGCTGGATTTATTAATGTTAGCTATATTTTTAATTTTTAGGAAGCCGCATAATGTTTTCTATAGTGGCTGTAACAATTTACATTCCCACCAATAGTGTACTACAGTTCCCTTTCCGTCATATCCTCACCAACACCTGTTTTTTGTGATCTTTTTCATAATAGCCATTCTGACAGGTGTGAGATGATACATCATTGCTGTTTTCATTTACATTTTCCTGATAATTAGTGATGCTGACTTTTTTTATGTGCCTTTTGGCCATCCATATATCTTCTTTGGGAAAATGCTTACTCAGGTCCTCTGCCAAGTTTTTAATTAGATTGTTTGTGTTTTTTTTTTTACATTGAGTTGTGTGAGTTATTCATATTTATTTAATATTAACTTCTTATCAGACATTGTCTTCTATTAATGTGTGACTTTTCATTTTTCTCTTGGTTACCTTTTCTGTGCAAAAGCTTTTCAGTTTGATTAGGTTCCATTTGTTTATTTTTGATTTGTTTCCTTGTCTGGGAAGACAGATACAATTTTTTCCCCCCTAATATCTATGACAAAGTGTTACAGCTTATATATTGTTCTATAAATGTTATGATTTCTTGTCTAACATTTAGATCTTTGAGTTTAATCTTGTATGTGGTGTGGAGAATGATCTTTTTTTTTTATGAGTAGCTGTCCAGTTTTCCCAATACCACTTATTGAAGAAACTATCTTTCTCCATTGTATAGTCTTGCCTCTTTTATCACATATTAATTGACCATATATGTTTATTTCTGGGCTTCCTATTCTCTTCCATTTATGTATATGTCTGCTTTTGTGCCAATATAATATTCTTTTGATTATTGTTGCTTTGTAGCATAGTGAAATCAGGGAGCATAAAACTTCAGCTTTGCTCTTTTTATTCCAAGATTGCTTTGAAAATTTAGGTTTTTTCGGTTGCATCCACATTTTAAGTGTATTAGTTGCAATTCTATGAAAATTAATATTGATATTTTGATAAGTATTGCATTAAATCTATAGATAGCTTTACATAGTGTAGACATTTTCAAAATATGTAACCACAGGAATGATGTTACTTTCAAGTGTCCTATAATGTCTAAACAGTATATAACAGCTATAGAAGCTGTTAGACGATGGGTGAATGCATAGATGGATGGAATGATTACAGATAGGTGGGGAAATAAACATAAAAATAAATGGAAAATCAATATAAATTAAAAAATAACTCTTCCATTTCTTAAACACAATATATATTTCCATTTAAATGCATTGTCTTCATTTTGCTTCATCTGTGTCTGAAGTTTTTAGAATATACGTCTTTAACCACAAATTTATTCCTAGATATTTTATTACTTTTGATATGGTTGAAAAGTAATTGCTTTCCTGATTTATCTTTCTAATGTTTCATTATTAATGTATAGAATAACAACAAATGTATGCACAGTAATCTTGTATACTGTGACTTTATTGTATTAACTTATTAGTTCTAAGTTTTTTCGTGGAGACTTTAGTGTTGTCTATATACAATATTGGGCTTCCCAGGTGGCACTAATGATAAAGAACTCAGCTGCCAATGCAGGTAGATACGAGATGTGGATTTGATCCTTAGGTTGGGAAGATCCACTGGAAGATGGCACAGGAACCCACTCCAGTGTTCTTACCTGGAAAATCCCATTGACAGAGGAGCCTGGTAGATTATGGTCCATAGGGTCACAAAGAGTCAGATACAACTGAAGCAACTTAGCACACACACATATATAGTATCATGTCAGCTGTAAATATGGGGAGTTTTACTTCTTGACTTCCAATTTGGATACCTTTTATTTATTTTTCTTATCTCATTACTACAGGTAGGATTTCCAATACTATGCTAAGCAGAAAAGACATGATTGTGTACCCTTTTCATATTCTTTATCTTAGAGGAAAATCTTTTGGTTTTTCATCATTGTGTGTAATGATTTTGTCATTCAGTTCAGCTCAGTTGCTGAGTCATGTCTGACTCTTTGTGACTCCATGGATTGTAGCATGCCAGGCTTCCCTGTTTATCACCAACTCACGGAGTTTACTGAAACTCATGTCCATCCAGTCAGTGATGCCACCCAAGCATCTCATCCTCTGTCATCCCCTTCTCCTCCTGCCTTCAACCTTTCCCAGCATTAAGGTCTTTTCCAATGAGTCAGTTTTTCACATTAGGTGGCCAAAATATTGGAGTTTCAGCTTCAGCATCAGTCCTTCCAATGAATATTCAAGACTGATTTCCTTTAGGGTTGACTGATTGGATCTCCTTGCAGTCCAAGAGACTCTCAAGAATCTTCTCCAACACCACAGTTCTAAAACATCAATTCTTCAGCACTCAGCTTTCTTTATAGTCCAACTGTTACATCCATACATAATTACTATAGTTTTGACTAGACAGACCTTTGTTGGCAAAGTAATGCCTCTGCTTTTTAATAGCCTTTACCGTGTTGAGATATGTTCCCTATATGCCCACTCTGTTGAGAATTTTTATCATTTAGGAAAAAAAAGGATGCTGAGTTCTGTCAAAATTTTTTTCTGCATCTACTGAGATGGTCATGTGATATTTACCAATTGTGTTGTTAAAATGGTGTATCAAGTTGAATGGTTTGCAGATATTGGACTATCTTTGGGTAATTTCACTTGAACATGTTGCATGATCATTTTATGTATTGTTCAGTTCAGTTTGTGAATATTTGTTTAAGAAGTTTTATATTGTTCAAACATACTGACTTACAATTTTTGATGTGCTATCAAGGTAAGGCTGGCCTCATAGATTGAGTTTGGGAGTATTCTTTCTTTTCCAAATTTTGAAATAGTTTGAGAAAGATATATACTAACACATCTTTAAGTGTTTTATATCTCCTCTGTGAAGCTGTCTCATTCTGAATATTTGTGTATTGAGAGTTTTCTTAATACTGAATAAATTTTAGTACTAGTGACTGATCTGCTTATGTATCTATGTCTTTCTGATTCACTTTTTTTAAAGATAGGTTCTAGAGATTTAGCCATTTATTCTATTCTGTGCAACATTTTGGTAAATACCTATTCATAATATTCTTTATGATATATGTATTTTTTGTGATAATTGTTGTAAAATCTCTTCTTTCATTTCTCACTGTTGTTATCATTCAGCCACTCAGACATGTCCCATTCTGCAATCCCATGGACTGAAGCATGACAGGGTTCCCTGTCCTTCAACATCTTATGGAGCTTGAGCAAATTCATGTCCATTGACTCAGTGATGTCATTCAACACTCTTGTCCACTGCCTTCAATACATTCTCTTCCTGCCTTCAATTTTTCCTAGCATCAAGTTTTTTTCTAACATGTCGGCTCTTAGTGTTAGGTGGCCAAAGTATTGGAGATACAGCTACAGCATTAGTCTTTCCAAAGAATATTCAGGACTAATTTTCTTTAGAATTGACTGATTTGATATCCTTGATGTTCAAAGGACTCTCAAGAGTCGTATCCAACATCACAGTTCAAAAGCATCAATTATTTGGCACTCAGCCTTCTTTATGGTCCACCAGCCTTCTTATGGTCCATGACTACTGGAAAAAACATAGCTATGACTAGCTGGACCGTTATTGGCAAAGTAATATCTATGCTTTTTAATATGCTGTCTAGGTTGTCATAGCTTTTCTTCCAAGGGGCAAGGGTATTTTAATTTCATGGCTGCAGTCACCATCTGCAGTGATTTTGGAGCCCCAGAAAGGAACTCTGTCAATGTTTCCATTTTTTCCCGTCTATTTGCTTTGAAGTGATGGGACCTGATGCCATGATCTTACTTTTTTGAATGTTGAGTTTTAAGCCAGCTTTTTCACTCTCTTCTTTCGCCTTCAACAGGAGGCTCTTTAATTCCTCTTCACTTTCTGCCGTAAGGGTGCTGTCATCTGCATATCTGAGGTTATTGGTATTTCTTCTATCAATCTTGATTCCAGGTTGTGCTTCATCCAGCCTGGCATTTCACGTGATGTACTCTACATATAAGTTAAATAAGCAGAGTGACAATATACAACTGTGAGGTACTCCTTTCCCAATTTGGAACCAGTCCATTGTTCCATGCCTGGTTTTAACTGTTGCTTTTTGACTTGTATACAGGTTTCTCAGGACGCATTTAAGGTGGTCCGGTATTCCCATCTCCTTAAGATTTTTGCACAATTTGTTGTGATCCACACAGTCAAAGGCTTTAGCATAGTCAATGAAGCAGAAGTAGATGTTTTCTACTGGAATTCCCTTCCTTTTTCTATGATTCAAAGGGTGTTGGCAATTTGGTTTCTGATTCCTCTGTCTTTTCTAAATCCAGTGTTACCATCTGGGAATTCCTGGTTTATATATTGTTGTAGCCTAGCTTGGAGAATATTGAGCATTGCTTTGCTAGCCTGTGAAATGAGTGCGATTTTGCAGTAGTTTGAATATTCTTTGGCATTGCCTTCCTTTGAGATTGGAATGAAAAATGACCTTTATCAGTCCTGTGGCAACTGCTCAGTTTCCCAAATTTGCTGGCATCTTGAGTACAGTGCTTTCACGGCATCATCTTTTAGAACTTGAAATAGTTCAGCTGGAATTCCAACATCTCCACTAGCTTTGTTCATAATGATGCTTCCTAAGGCTCACTTGACTTCTTACTCCAGGATTTATGGCTCTAGGTGAGTGATCACACCATGGTAGTTATCTGAGCAATTAAGGGTTTTTCTTTTTTTTTTCTTTTTTGCTTATTTCTTCTTTGTATTCTTTCCATCTTTTCTTAATCTCTTCTGCTTCTGTCCATACACTTTCTGTCCTTTATTGTGCTCATTTTTGTAGGAAATATTCCCTTGGTATCTCTACTTTTCTTGAAGAGATCTCCAGTTTTTTCTATTCTTTTTTTCTTTCCTTTATTTCTTTGCATTGATCAATGAGGAAGTCTTTCTTATCTCTCCTTCCCATTCTTTGGAAATCCCCATTCAAATGGGCATATCTTTCCTTTTCTCCCTTGACTTTAGCTTCTCGTCTTTTCTCAGCTATTTGTAAGGCCTCCTCAGACAACCGTTTTGCCTTTTTACTTTTATTTTTCTTACAGATGGTGTTGATTACTGCCTCCTGTAAAACAGGCACTTTATCAGATCACATCCTTTGAATCTATTTTTATTTCCACTGTGTAATCGTAAGGCATTTTATTTAGGTCATACCTGAATGGTCTAGTGGTTTTTCCTACTTTCTTCCATTTAAGGCTGAATTTTGCTATAAGGAGTTTATGATCTGAGCTGCATTCTAGCTCCTGGTCTTGGTTTTGCTTGCTCTATAGAGCTTCTCCATCTTCTGCTACAAAGAGCATAATTCATCTGTTTTCAGTATTCACCATCTGGTGACGTCCATGTATAGAGTCATCTCTTGTGTTGTTGGAAGATGGTGTTTGCCATGACCATTGAGTTCTCTTGACAAACTCTGTTAGCCTTTGCCCTGCTTCATTTTTGTACTCCAAGGCCAAATTTGCTTGTTACTCCAGGTATCTCTTGACTTCTTACTTTTGCATTCCAATTCCCTATGATGAAAATGACATCGTTTGGGGTGTTAGTTCTAGAGGGTCTTGCAGGTCACATTAGAACCATTCAAGTTCAACTTCTTCAGCATTAATAGTGTGGCACAGATGTGGATTACTGTGATATTGAATCGTTTGCCTCAAAAGGATCAGAAACCATTCTGCCATTTTCGAGATTGCACCCAAGTACTACATTTTGAACCCCTGTTGACTCTGAGGGCTACTCCATCTCTTCTAAGTTATTTTCGCCCACTGTAGTAGGCATAATGGTCATCTCAATTAAATTCTCCCATTCCAGTCCATTTTGGTTCACATATTCCTAAAATGTCATCCCTAAAATATATATTCCCTTGGTATCTCTAATTTTCTTTAAAATATCTCTTGTTTTTCCCATTCTATTGTTGTCCTCTATTTCTTTGCACTGATCACTTAGGAAGACTTTCTTATCTCTTCTTGCTATTCTTTGGAACTCTGCGTTCAGTTGGGTATATCTTTCCCCTTCTCCTTTGTCTTTTGCTTCTCTTCTTTTCTCAGCTATTTGTAAGCCTTCCTTAGACAATCATTTTGACTTTTTGCATTTATTTTTCTTGTGGATGGTTTTGATCACTGCCTCCTGTACAATGCTACAAAACTCCATCCATATTTCTTCAGTAACTCTATCATATCTAATCCCTTGAGTCAAATTTTCACTTTCACTGTATAATCATAATAGATTTGATTCAGGTTATGGAGATCCAACTAGTCCATCCTAAAGGAGATTAGTCCTGGGTGTTCACTGGAAAGACTGATGCTAAAGCTGAAACTCCAATACTTTGGCCACCTCATGCGAAGTGTTGACTCATTGGAAAAGATCCTGATGCTGGGAGGGATTGGGGGCAGGAGGAGAAGGGGACGACCGAGGATGAGATAGCTGGATGGCATCACCGACTCGGTGGACATGAGTTTGAGTAAACTCCAGGAGTTGGTGATGGACAGGGAGGCCTGGCATGCTGTGATTCATAGGGTCACAAAGAGTCGGACACAACTGAGTGACTGAACTGAACTGAACTGATACCTGAATGGCCTAGTAGTTTTCCCTCTTTTCTTATGATGACCCTGTCTAAAGGTTTATCAATTTTGTTTATTTTTTCTTAAAAAAAAAAAAAAAAAAGCTCTTTGTGGCATGGACTTTTTTCTTTTAGTTTTTAATCTCTATTTTATTCAGTTTCTCACTGATCTTTATTATTTTATTTCTTACCCTCATTTTGAACTATTTTTTTTTCCAGTTTCTTCAGCTGGGAGATTAGGAAGTTTGGGATTTTCCTGATTTCTTGAGTTAGATTGTATTGCTATAATTTTCTCTATTTGAAATAATTTTGCACTCTCCTGAAGATGTGTATTTTTTTCATTTGTCTTAAAGTATTTTCTGATTTCATATTTTAAGTTTTCTTTAAGCTATTCCTTTTTCAGTAGCATATTTCTACTTTTTTTTTTTTTTTTGGTATCTGGGTTTTTTTTTTTTTTTCCATTTTGTCCCCCTGTAGTTGATTTCTAGTTTTTTTTGTTGTTGTTGTTTAATGTTCTAGTCAGAAAATGTCTTTACAGAAATTATGTCTTCTTAAGTTTGTAGATATTTATTTGTGGCCTAACGTGATATATCTTAGAGAACCTTCACTCTTCACAATTGAAAAGAATGTGGGAGATTTCCCTGCTGGTCCAATCATTAAGAATCCTCCTTCCAATGCAGGGGATGTGGATTTGATCCCTGGTAAAAGTACTAATATTTCACATGCCAGTGGAGGCAACTAAGCCCACATGCCACAATCAGAGATCTCACGTGTTTCAGGTATTGAGCCTGTACACTCCAGAGCCTGTGTTTGACATAGAGAGAAACCCATGAACCACAACTAGAGAAGCCTGCACACCAAAAAGAACAGTCTGTGTGCCACAGTGAAAAATATTGCATTGCACAATAAAGATTCTGTGTGCCACAACTAAGACTTGATAAAGCCAAAAAAATATTTTCTTAAAAGAAAAGAATGTGTATTCTACTATTTTTGATTGGGATGTTTTATAGATATTCATTAAGTTCAAGTGGTCTAATATGTCATTTAAGTCCACTATTTCTCATTGATTTTTTGTCTGAGTGATCCATTCATTGCTGTAAGTGGGGTGCTAAAGTCACCTCTCTCTGCTGATGCCCAGTCATATCCTACTCTTTGTGACCCCATGAACTATAGCCCACCAGACTCTTCTGTCTATGGGGTTTCCCAGGCTAGAATACTGGAGTGAGTTGACATTTCTTCCTCCAGTTAACACCCCCTTCAGTTCAGTTCAGTTCAGTTGCTCAGTCGTGTCCAACTCTTTGCGACCCCATGAATCGCAACACACCAGGCCTCCCTGTTCATCACCAACTCCCTAGTTATTCTATTACTATCAATTTCTCCCATTATGTCTGTTAATATAGTTTGTGCTTCTATATAATTATGCACTCTTATATTACCTGCAAGAGCTTTCCAGGTGGCACAGTGGTGAAGAATCCGCCTGCCATTGCAGGAGACAGGTTCAATCTCTGGGCTACGAACATACCCTGGAGTAGGAAATGGCAACCCCCTTTAGTATTCTTGCCTGGAAAATTCCATGGACAAGGGAGCCTGGTAGGCTATGTTCCATGGAGTCACAAAGAGTCAAACATGACTGATGACACATGCACATTAGCTGCATACATGATAACAAATGTTATATCCTCTTTTATTGACATATTCATCATTTTATAATCCACTTTTGTCTTGTATTGCAGACTGTTTTAAATACTACTTGTCTGATATGAGTTCCACTATGTTAACTTTCTTTTTACTTTCATTTGCTTGGAATTTTCTTTTATCCCCTCACTCTTAGTAAGTATGTCTTTAGCTCTAAAGTGAGTCTCTTGTATGCAGCATATAAATGGGTATGATTTTTACCCAATCAGCCACACTATAGTGTTGGATTGGAGCATTTAGCCCATTAATACTTACAGTGATCATTGATAGATTTGTACTTATTCCTTTTTTTTTTTTTTTTCTTAACTTGTTTCTGGGTTGCTTTGTAGTTCTTGCCCCTTCCTTTTTCCATCTTATAGTCTCTTCCCTTACAGTTTGATGGCTTTCTTTAATGTTATATTTGTTTTCCTTTCTAGTTATTCAGTATGTATTATGTATATTTTTGGTGATTACCATGGAGTTCATATGTATTCACCTGTAACTCTATCTGCTTATTTGAAATGGATATTTGAGTTCAAATATATTCTAAAAGATCGACATTTTTACTACCTCCTCTAATGTTTTGTGGTTTTGATGTCTCTTGTTTTTTGGTTTTCATATGTTATTTTATATCTTCATGCCAATCCTTTTTTTATTGTAATTATAGTTTACTTTACAATTTTGTATTTCAACCATTATACTAGTTTATCTAAGTGGTTGATCAACTTTCTTCTCTGTATATTTGCCTTTACCAGTGGGATTTTCCCCTTGCTATATATATATATATATATATATATATATATATATATATATATAATTCCTTGATGTAGATTTTTCTTTTTCCCTTAAAGTATGCCCTTTAACATTTCTTGTAACTTTGATTTAGTGCTGATAAGCTATTATTTTTATTTGTATGAAAAACCATTTATCTCTCCTTCAATTTTATTTATTTTTTTTTCTTTTTTTTTAAATTTTAGTTTTTTATTTTTTAAATTTTAAAATCTTTAATTCTTACATGCATTCCCAAACATGAACCCCCCTCCCACCTCCCTCCCCATAACATCTTTCTGGGTCATCCCCATGCACCAGCCCCAAGCATGCTGCATCCTGCGTCAGACATAGACTGGCGATTCAATTCACATGATAGTATACATGTTATACTAAGCTGTAGGGTTTTGTTTTTGTTGTTGTTGTTGCTGTCATTGTTGATTTTTTTCCCCTCGGTGCTTTAAATATATCATGCTACTTCTGGCCCACAAGCAGTCTGCCAACAAAGCAAATGACAGGCTTATTGGGCTTCCTTTTTATATGAATCTTTGGTTTTTTTCATTTTGCCTTTAAAATTCTCTCTCTCTTTTTTTTTGCCATTTTAGTTATGATATGTCTTAGTGTGGGTCTAATTGGGTTTGTCTTGTTTCTGTCCCTCTGTGCTTCCTGGATCTGGGTATCTATTTCCGTCTTCAAATTTGGTAAGTTTTCAGCCATAATATCTTCAAATATATTTTCAATCCCTTTTCTCTCTCTCTCGTGCTTCTGGGACCCCTATAATATGTTTATTAGTATGTTTGATGTTGTCCCCAGGTCCCTTAAACTAAACCTTTGTAATATTTTTGTTTGTTTTTATCCAGCAGTTTCCACTATTCTGTCTTCTGTACCACGTATGAGTTCTTCCGTGTCACCTATTCTATTCTCAATAACTTCCAGTGTATTTTTCATTTTGGCTAGTATATCCTTCAGCTCTGGCTGATTTATTCTTATATTTTCTAGTTTTTTGTTGATATTCTCACTGGGTTCGTGTTTTCTTTTCTCAAGTCATTACCATTTATTACTGTTTCTTTGAATTCTATCAGGTAAATAATTTAACTCCATTTTGTTAATTTTTTTTTCAGGGTTCTGTCTTTGTTTTTTTATTTGAAACATATTCCTCAGTTTTCTCACTTTCCTACCTTTCTCAGTCCATATGAAATTAGGTGAAACAGTCATCGACTCTTGTCTTAAAGGGGTATATCTTTGTGGGAGCATAACTATGTGGTTGTATGTGCCCAGCAGCTTTGGTAGGAAGGCTGGGTCTGAAGCGAGTACAGGTCATATCTCTCCTCAGAATATGCTGGAAGTTGCTACCTTGTTGGGAGTTAGTTAGGCTCGGATTTGGAGGGGCTATAGCCAGAGACTCTGCAAGCCAGAATTTTTCATAGGCTCAGTGCCAGTCACCACTCTATTGGAAGTAGGGTCCAATCCTTTTGGACAAATGGGTTGTAATAGTAGCCCTAAGGGAGTTGGGGTTCTCCTGAGTGTGATGACAGTCTCTGCCTTAGTTGTAGGTGCAACCATGGTCCAAAGGCTTGAGTCTCTTCTGAGCTGATAAGCTACTTTTTTCTTATGTGTGTTCCTTGGTTAGAGGTTGGGTCAAGGCCAGAGGGATTGAAGCTGCACGATTGAGTCCATTCTTCACTTCCCCAGGTGTACACTCATGTACATGATGGCAATGCTGGTCTCTTCTTTTACCAGAGGCAAGGATGGGCCCCAAGTTGGCTTTCTTCCTCCTAACCGTGTGCATGTTTGTTGACAATGGATGCTTCTGCTTTAGCGTTGTGTAGCATTGGAACAGGATTTTCTGGAATTGAGAAACAATGCAGGGTGTGAGGGGCACACTGGGGCAATCTTTGTTGCTTCCAGGGACAGTCAGTAGTTTTTAATCTGCTGTCTACTCACTGGGATAAGGAGTAACTAAGACTATATACATTCTTCAAGAGATGAGTCTCAGTTTTTTTGTTTTTTTGTTTGTTTTTTGTTTTTGTTTTTTTTTTTTCAGTCCTCTGATAATCCGTACTCATTTTCAAACCAACTAAGTGAGCTCCTTTTCTCAATGTTGTGCCTCAGGGCTGCAGTGCCTAATATTTGGCTTGAACCCCTTGCTCCCCAGGCAGGATCTCTGAGCCTGTGATATTCCACTCCTCTTTTGAGTGTCTCACTATGATTGTAGGCCTAACTACATCTATTCTCTCTTAACAAATAGTGTCATTTTTTCTTTAAAGCTTTGGTTGCAGATTAGCTATTCTACTAGTTTTCGGTTAAAAAAGGGAGTCTTGGCCAGAAGGGCCAGAAGGGGGCAATCACAGCCCCAGAGAGATATTAACTACCAAACTGCAAGCAAACTTCTTTGCTAACTAAGACTTCTTGGGGTTCTGGACGGTCACCATTCGCCTAAGAAGGAGTGCTAGTTGTACACCCAGAAAACTGAGCATCAGGGACGGGAAAGATGATAAGTCGCAGGGACCATACTCGCAAAACACCTGAGCTACTCGGATTTGGTAAGGGAACAAAACACAGGCCCAACTGAGTCTGTGCCTCTGAGGACTACCTGAGTGCCTGAGCCTGAGCAGCTTAGACCGGGGAGGTGCATGCAGCCCAAGGCTGGCCTCAGACTGTTCCCAGCAGAGCAACCTATAGCCTAAGCAGTGTGCACCATAAGCGGGGGCAGGCCCAGCGTGGCTGAGATATTGAGAGCACACACCAGTGTTCTTTGTTTGCTGCATCCCTCCCTCCCCACAGCGCTAATGAACAAAAGAGCCTAAAAAAAATTGTCCACCACCATCCCCCTTGCGTCAGGGCAGAAAACAGACACTGAAGAGACCAGCAAACAGAAGAAGCTAAAACAGAGGGAACCACCCTGGAAGTGACAAATGGAGAAGTCTTGAGGCTACTGTAAAAATAAAACTGAAAACCAGAAGCAGGAGGCTTAAGTCCAAAACCTGAGAACATCAGAGAACTCCTGACTCCAGGGAACATTAATCGATAGGAGCTCATCAAACGCCTCCATACATACACTGAAACCAAGCACCACCTAAGGGCCAACAAGTTGCAGAGCAAGACATACCACACAAATTCTCCAGCAACAAAAGAAGACAGCCCTGAGCTTCAATATACAAGCAGCTCAAAGATACTCCAAAACCATTGACATCTCATAACTGATTACTGGACACTTCATTGCACTTCAGAGAGAGGAAATCCAGCTCCACCCACCAGAACTCTGACACAAGCTTCCCTAACCAAGAAACCTTGACAAGCCACTGATACAACCCCACCCACAGCGAGGAAACTCCATAATAAAGAGAACTCCACAAACTGCCAGAATACAGAAAGGCGACCCCAAATGCAGCAATATAACCAAGATGGAGAGACAGAGGAATACCCAGGAGGTAAAGGAGTAGGATAAATACCCACCAAACCAAACAAAAGAGGAAGAGATAAGGAATCTACCTGATAAAGAATTCTGAATAATGATAGTGAAAGTGATCCAAAATCTTGAAATCAAAAGGGAATCACAGATAAATAGCCTGGAGACAAGGACTGAGAAGATGCAAGAAAGGTTTAACAAGGACCTAGAAGAAATAAAAGAGTCAATATAATGAATAATGCAATAAATGAGATCAGAAACACTCTGGAGGCAACAAATAGTAGAATAAGATAGGATTAGTGAAAGAGAAGATAGAATGGTAGAAATAAATGCATCAGAGAGGAAAAAAGAAAAACGAATTAAAAGAAATAAAGACAATCTCAGAGACCTCCAGGACAATATGAAATGCTCCAATATTCGAATTATAGGAGTCCCAGAAGAAGAAGACAATAAGAATGACCATGAGAAAATACTTGAGGAGATAAAAGTAGAAAACTTCTGTAAAATGGGGAAGGAAATAATCACCCAAGTCCAAGAAACCCAGAGAGTCCCAAACAGGATAAACCCAAGGCAAAACACCCCAAGACACATATTAATCAAATTAACAAAGATCAAACACAAAGAACAAATATTAAAAGCAGCAATGGAAACAAACAAACAAACAAAACAACAAATAACACACAAAGGGCTTCACATAAGGATAACAGCTGATCTTTCAATAGGAACTCTTCAGGCCAAGAAGGAATGGCAAGACAAAGTGATGAAAGAAAATAACCTACAGCCCAGATTACTGTACCCAGCAAGGATCTCATTCAAATATGAAAGAGAAGTCAAAAGCTTTACAGACAAGCAAAAGCTGAGAGAATTCAGCACCACCAAACCAGCTCTCCAACAAATGCTAAAGGATATTCTCTAGACAGGAAACACAAAAAGGGTGTATAAACCTGAACCCAAAACAATAAACTAAATGGCAATGGGATCATACTTATCAATAATTACCTTAAACATAAATGGTTTGAATGCCCTAACAAAAAGTCAAAGACTGGCTGATTGGAATTAAAAACAAGACCCCTATATATGTTGTCTACAAGAGACCCACCTCAAAACAAGGGACACATACAGACTGAAAGGGAAGGGCTGGAAAAAGCTATTCCATGCAAATAGAGATGAAAAGAAAGCATGAGTAGCAATACTCATATCCAATAAAATAGACTTTAAAACAAAGGTTGTGTAAAGAGACAAAGAAGGCATTACATCATGATCAAAGGGTCAATCCAAGAAGAAGATATAACAATTATAAATATATATGCACCCAACGTAGGAGCACTGCAATATATAAGACAAATGCTAACAAGTATGAAAGGGGAAATTTAAAACAAAACAAACAAACAAAAAAAACACAATAATAGTGGGAGACTTTAATACCCCACTCACACCTACGGACAGATCAACTAAACAAAAAATTAACAAAGAAACACAAACTTTAAATGATACAATAGACCAGTTAGACATAATTGATATCTACAGGACATTTAACCAATAAACAATGAATTTCATCTTTTTCTCAAGTGCTCACGGGACCTTCTCCAGGATAGATCACATGCTGGACCATAAATCTAGCCTTGATAAATTCAAAAAAAAATTGAAATCATACCAAGCATCATTTCTGACCATAATGCATTAAGAGTAGTTCTCAATTACAGGAGAAAAACTGTTAAAAATTCCAACATATGGACGCTGAAAAACACGCTTCAGAATAACTGACAAATCACAAAATAAAGCAAAAAAGAAATCAAAATATGCATAGAAACGAAGGAAAATGTAAACACAACAACCCAAAACCTGTGGGACACTATAAAAGCAGTGCTAAGGGGAAAGTTCATAGCAATAGAGGCATACCTCAAGAAATATGAAAAAAGTCAAATAAATAACCTAACTCTACACTTAAAGCGACTAGAAAAGGAAGAAATGGAGAACCCCAGGGTTAGTAGAAGGAAAGAAATCTTAAAAATTTGGGCAGAAATTACTTTGTCCAATAAGGTCCGTCCAGTCAAACCTATGGTTTTTCCTGTGGTCCATGTATGGATGTGAGAGTTGGACTGTGAAGAATGCTGAGAGCCGAAAAATTGATGCTTTGGAACTGTGGTGTTGGAGAAGATTCTTGAGAGTCCCTTGGACTGCAAGGAGATCCAATCAGTCCATTCTGATGGAAATCAACCCTGGGATTACTTTGGAAGGAATGATGCTAAAGCTGAAGCTCCAGTCCTTTGGCCACTTCATGCGAAGAGTTGACTCATTGGAGAAGACTCTGATGCTGAGAGGGATTGGGGGCAGGAGAAGAAGGGGACGAATGAGGATGAGATGGCTGGATGGCATCACTGACTCGACAGACATGAGTCTGAGTGAACTCCGGGAGATGGTGATGAGGCCTGGCGTGCTGTGATTCATGGGATCGCAATGAGTTGGGCACGACTGAGAGACTGAACTGAACTGAACTGAGGGCAGATATACATGCAAAAGAAACAAAAGAGACCATAGCAAAAATCAACAAAGCCAAAAGCTGGTTCTTTGAAAGGATAAATAAAATTGACAAACCATTAGCCAGACTCATTAAGAAACAAAGGGAGAAAAATCAAATCAATAAAGTTAGAAATGAAAATGAAGAAGTCACAACAGACAACACAGAAATACAAAGGATCATAAGAGACTACTATCAGCAATTATATGCCAATAAAATGGACAATGTGGAAGAAATGGACAAGCTCTTAGAAAAGTACAACTTTCCAAAACAAAACCAGGAAAAAATAGAAAATCTTAACAGACCCATCACAAGCACAGAAATTGAAGCTGTAATCAGAAGTCTTCCAGCAAACAAAAGCCCAGGTCCAGACAGCTTCACAGCTGAATTCTATCAAAAATTTCGAGAAGAGCTAACACCTATCCTACTCAAACTGTTCCAGAAAATTGCAGAGGAAGGTAAACTTCCAAACTCATTCTATGAGGCCACCATCACCCTAATACCAAAACCTGACAAAGATGCCACAATAAAAGAAAACTACAGGCCAATATCACTGATGAATATAGTTACAAAAATCCTTAACAACATTCTAACAATCAGAATCCAACAACATATTAAAAAAGATCATACACCATGACCAAGTGGGCTTTATCCTAGTGATGCAAGGATTCTTCAATATCTGAAAATCAATCAATGTAATTCACCACATTAACAAACTGAAAAATAAAAGCCATATGATTATCTCAAACAATTCAGAGAAAGCCTTTGACAAAATTAAACATCCATTTATGGTAAAAACTCTCCAGAAAGCAGGAATAGAAGGAACATACCTCAACATAATAAAAGCTATATGTGACAAACCGACAGCAAACATTATCCTCAGTGGTGAAAAACTGAAAGCATTTTCCCTAAAGTCAGGAACAAGACATGGGTGTCCACTTTCACCGCTACTATTCAACATAGTTCTGGAAGATTTGGCCACAGCAATCAGAGCAGAAAAAGTAATAAAATGAATCCAAATTGGAAAAGAAGAAGTAAAACTCTCACTATTTGCAGATGACATGATCCTCTACATAGAAAACACTAAAGACTCCACCAAAAAATTACTAGAGCTAATCAATGAATATAGTAAAGTGGCAGGATATAAAATCAACATATAGAAATTGCTTGCATTCCTATACACTAATAATGAGAAAGTAGAAAAAGATATTAAGGAAACAATTTCATTCACCATTGCAACGAAAAGAATAAAATACTTAGGAATATATCTACCGAAAGAAACTAAAGATCTATATATCAGTTCAGTTCAGTCGCTCAGTGGTGTCCGATTCTTTGAAACTCCATGAATTGCAGCACGCCAGGCCTCCCTGTCCATCACCAACACCCGGAGTTCACTCAGACTCACGTCCTTCCAGTCAGTGATGACATCCAGCCATCTCATCCTCGGTCGTCCCCTTCTCCTCCTGCCCCCAATCCCTCCCATAATCAAAGTCATTTCCAATGAGTCAACTCTTTGCATTAGGTGGCCAAAGTACTGGAGTTTCAGCTTTAGCATCATTCCTTCCAAAGAAATCGCAGGGCTTATCTCCTTCAGAATGGACTGGTTGGATCACCTTGCAGTCCAAGGCACTCTCAAGAGTCTTCAACACCACAGTTCAAAAGCATCAATTCTTTGGCACTCAACCTTCTTCACAGTCCAACTCTCACATCCATACATGACCACTAGAAAAACAATAGTCTTGACTAGATGGACCATAGTCGGCAAAGTAATGTCTCTGCTTTTGAATATGCTACCTCGATTGGTCATAACTTTTCTTCCAAGAAGTAAGCGTCTTTTAATTTCATGGCTGCAGTCACCATGTGCAGTGATTTTGGAGCCCAAAAAAATAAAGTCTGACACTGTTTCCCCATTGATTTCCCATGAAGCGATGGGACCGGATGCCATGATCTTCGTTTTCTGAATTTTGAGCTTTAAACCAACTTTTTCACCTCCTCTTTCACTTTCATCAAGAGGCTTTTTAGCTCCTCTTCACTTTCTGCCATAAGGGTGGTGTCATCTGCATATCTGAGATTATTGATATTTCTCCCAGCAATCTTGATTCCAGCTTGTGTTTCTTCCAGTCCAGTGTGTCTCATGATGTACTCTGCATATAAGTTAAATAAGCAGGGTGACAATATACAGCCTTGACGTACTCCTTTTCCTATTTGGAACCAGTCTGTTGTTCCATGTCCAGTTCTAACTGTTGCTTCTTGCCCTGCATATAGGTTACTCAGGGGCAGGTTAGGTGGTCTGGTATTCCCATCTCTTTCAGAATTTTCCACAGTTTATTGTAATCCACAAATCAAAAGTTTTGGCATAGTCAATAAAGCAGAAATAGATGTTTTTCTGGAACTCTCTTGCTTTTTCCATGATTCAGTGGATGTTGGCAATTTGATCTCTGATTCCTCTCCCTTTTCTAAAACCAGCTTGATCATTTGGAATTTCACGGTTCACATATTGCTGAAGCCTGGCTTGGAGAATTTTGAGCATTACTTTACTAGCATGTGAGATGAATGCAACTGTTTGAGCCTTCTTTGGTTTTGCTTTTTGGGGGGGATTGGAATGAAAACTGACCTTTCACAATTTGTGCAGAAGTACAAAATACTTCGAATATCCAAAGCAATCTTGAGAAAGAAGAATAGAACTGGAGGAATAAATCCGCCTGACTTCAGGCTCTACTACACAGCCACAGTCATCAAAACAGTATGGATCTGGCACAAAGACAGAAATATAGATCAATGGAACAAAATAGAAAGCCCAGAGATAAATCCACACACCTATTGACACCTTATCTTCAACAAAAGAGGCAAGAGCATACAATGGATTAAAGACAATCTCTTTAACAAGTGGTGCTTGGAAAACTGGTCAACACTTGTAAAAGAATGAAACTAGAACACTTTCTAATACCACTCACAAAAATAAACTCAAAATGGATTAAAGATCTAAACATAAGCCCCAAAACTATAAAACTCCTAGAGGAGAACATAGGCAAAAATCACAGTAGGATCCTCTATGATCCAACTCCCAGATTACTGGAAAGAAAAGTGAAAATATACAAATGGGATCTAATTAAAATTAAAAGTTTCTGCACAACAAAGGAAAGTATAAGCGTGGTGAAAAGACAGCCTTCTGAATGGGAGAAAATAATATCAAATGAAGCAACTGACAAACAACTAATCTCAAAAATATGCAAGCAACTTATGCAGCTCAATCCCCAAAAAAATCAAAAAATGGGCCAAAGAACTAAATAAACATTTCTCCAAAGAAGACATATGGATGGCTAACAAACACATGAAAAGATGCTCAATCAATCATTATCAGAGACTTGAGAATGAAGACCACAATGAGGTACCATTTGACAGCAGTCAGAATGGCTTCAATCCAAAAGTCTACAAGCAATAAATATTAGAGAGGGTGTGGAGAAAGGGGAACCCTCTTATACTGTTGGTGGGAATGCAAAATAGAACAGCCACAATAGAGAACAGTGTGGAAATTCCTTAAAAAACTGCAGATAGAACTGCCTTATGACCCAGCAATCCCACTGCTGGACATATACACTGAGGAAACCAGAACTGAAAGAGACACGTGTACCCCAATGTTCATCGCAGCATTGTTTATAATATCCAGGACATGGAAGTAGCCTAGACGTCCATCAGCAGAAGAATGGATAAGAAAGATGTGGTACATATACACGATGGAGTATTACTCAGCCATTAAAAAGAATACATTTGAATCAGTTCTAATGAGGTGGATGAAACTGGAGCCTATTATACAGAGTGAAGAAAGCCAGAGAGAAAAAACACCAATACAGTATACTAACACATATATATGGAATTTAGAAGGATGGTAATGATAACCCTGCACGAGACAGCAAGAGAGACACAGATGTATCTAACAGTTTTTTGGACTCTGTGGGAGAGGGAGAGGGTGGGATGATTTGAGAGAATGGCATTGAAACATGTATGCTATCATATAAGAAATGAATCGCCAGTCTAGGTTCGATACAGGGTACAGGTTGCTTGGGGCTGGTGCACTGGGATGACCCAGAGAGATGATATGGGGAGGATGGTGGGAGGGGGGTGGTGGGAGGGTGGTTCATGATTGGGAACTCATGTAGACCGCGGCAGATTCATGTCAATGTATGGCAAAACCAATACAGTATTATAATGTTAAAAAAAAAAAAAAGAGCCAAAAAAAAAAAAAGAAAGAAAAAATAATAATACTCACCTCAACAGGCTGTCATGAAAGCTAAGTGAGATGATACATGTCTTGGTCCTGAATGCAGTACTTCATCCATGAGTTAGTCATGGTCTCCAGAGAAAGAAAGAGAGATTATTTTCAAGGATGTGGTTTACAGGGTTCTGGGGCAAATCCCAAATCTACAGGGTGAGCTAGCAGGCTGAAGACCCAGGGGAGAGATTATCTTGCAGCTTGTGTCCAAAGGCCATCTGGAGGCAAATTCCCTGCCTCCTTTGGGGAAGTCAGTCTGATTACACCACATGGCTGGTGAGACCTTAGTATCCTGACCAGGGATCGGGGGGCGGGGGGGGGGGAAGGAGTCTTTCTACTTTCCCCTGGGCTCTGCTATTGTCATAAGGCATGAGAGTGTCCCCCTTTTATCCCTTGGACCTATTTTAATTTCAGTTCAGTTCAGTTCAGTCACTCAGTCGTGTCCGACTCTTGGCAACTCCATGAATTGCAGCACGCCAGGCCTCCTTGTCCATCACCAACTTCCTAAGTTCACCCACACTCTTGTCTGTGGAGTCTGTGATGCCATCCAGCCATCTCATCCTCTGTCGTCCCCTTCTCCTCCTGCCCCCAAACCCTCCCAGCATCAGAGTGTTTTCCAATGAGTCAACTCTTCACATGAGGTGGCCAAAGTATTGGATTTTCAGCTTTAGCATCAGTCCTTCCAAAGAAAACCCAAGATTGATCTCCTTTAGAATGGACTGGTTGGATCTTCTTGCATTCCAAGGGACTCTCAAGAGTCTTCTCCAATATCACAATTTAAAAGCATCGACTCTTTGGTGTTCAGCTTTCTTCACAGTCCAACTTTCACATCCATACATGACCACTGGAAAAACCATAGCCTTGACTAGATGGACCTTTGTTGACTAAGTAATGTCTGTGCTTTTTAATATGCTATCTAGATTGGCCATAACTTTCCTTTCAAGGAAAAAGCGTCTTTTAATTTCATGGCTACAATCACAATCTGCAGTGATTTTGGAGCCCAGAAAAATAAAATCTGACACTGTTTCCGCTGTTTCTCCATCTATTTGCCATGAAGTGATGGGACCAGATGCCATGATCTTAGTTTTCTGAGTGTTGAGCTTTAAGCCAACTTTTTCACTCTCCTCTCACTTTCATCAAGAGGCTTGTTAGTTCCTCTTCACTTTCTACCATAAGGGTGGTGTCATCTGCATATCTGAGGTTTTTGAAATTTCTCCTGGAAATCTTGATTCCAGCTTGTGCTTCTTCCAGCCCAGTGTTTCTCACGACATACTCTGCATATAAGTTAGATGAGCAGGGTGACAATATCCAGCCTTGATGTACTCCTTTTCCTCTTTGAAACCAGTCCGTTGTACCATGTCCAATTCGAACTGTTGCTTCCTGACTTTCATACAGGTTTCTCAAGAGACAGGTTAAGTGGTCTGGTATCCCCATCTTTTTCACAAATTTCCAGTTTATTGTGATCCACACAGTCAAAGGTTTGGCTTAGTCAATATGTTTTTCTTTAGTGACTTTCACACTTTCCCCTTTTGATCTTTCTCTAAAAATATTGCTGATCAAGAGTCAGGTTTTCTGGTTTCAGTGGCTTTTTTTCTCTTCAGTGTCAAGAATGACCACTCCTGTGTGTAATATTTCATGTCAAAAAGAGAGTATACTTATTAGAAATTGATTGAGGTCACACATGATTAATTAGGCATGGTAGAAGGAAAATAATTAAGGTATTCTTTATCTAAAGTCCATTAATTATCAATATCACAGACATTGGAGATCATTTGAAGCATTTTCATCAAAGGTTTAGGGGAGAAATACTCAACATACGTGTTGTGGATGATATTAATATCTTGGAAAAGATGTCTCATCATATGCAGTCTGCATCAATTCCAAAAAATATATACTTTCATGTCAACAAATGGGGTGAAGTTTCCATCAGGGTTTGACACTTTCTTTAGATCTGTCATGTGAATACCAGAGCCTATTCCTTGAAGTTTGGCAGGACAAGGATAAGTTAGCATTATTAGATAAGGGCTTTCCCAGCAAGTTTGAAGAGACTTATTACAGAAGTGCTTTTTCCAATAGAATAAATATATAAGTTGTGAGGTGTGATGTTCAAGGTTTTCATCTCCTGAAAGTACACTGAAAAGATTGTTCTATTATAACATGGTCATTTTTATTAGAAGCAATTAAACTAATAAAATGTTAAAATATCTCTTCTTCTATCAGTTATGGATCATAGATGCAGGAGCCCCTAATCTATGAAAAAGGAGGCAAGAATATATCAATACAATAGAGAAAAGACAGTCTCTTCAATAAGTGTGTCTGGGAAAACTGGACAGCTACATGTAAAAGAATGAAATGAGAACACTACCTGACACCAGACATAACAATAAACTCAGAATGAATTAAAGACCTAAATGTGAGACTGGATAGTGTAAAACACCTAGAGGAAAATATAAGTGCAACACTCTGACATAAATTACAGCAAGATCTGTTTTGATCCACCTCTGAGAATTGCTGGGGTCCAGCCCGGGTGGATCCAGGGAATTCAAAGCAGGGACAGCGTGGGTGAGGAAAAACTTATTTATTGATTAATATAAGATTAGATAAGGAAGAAATTGTGTAGTAGGAAATTGTGTAGTAGGAGAAAAGAGGCTGAATAACTTGGTTTACATGGAAAGCCAATAAAGTTCCAGACAAGGAGCTTGCACCAACTATGTTAGGCCACCGGCGTCCTCTTGAATAGTGGGAGGTGCCCCACCTTGGGCTCCCTCTCGCATGGATCTTAGAAGCCAGGGCAAGTATAAGTATACATGGCAAGCCTCCATGCCCCAGATGGGAATTCAGCCTGAAAATAGAGTAAAGAGGAGACACGGGGGAAACCAGCCCAGCAACTGGCCCATCCCCTCTTGTCCAGAAAGGCCTTTTATGCCTTTTTGTTGTTGTTCATAGACATCAATGGATAATATAAAATTATGCAGAGTCAGCATCCCTGACTTTCATTGAGACCAGGCTTTTCTCTCTGCATACCTAGTTATATACACACGTCTTAGGTGATTTACATCATCTTTTGGCCAGAGGGCCAATTAACATTTTACAGCCCTTTTTCTGATAAGGGTTTGTCAACCAGAAGACTTGTTTGTCTTAGAATATTGTTCTTCCCAAAGTCTGGTGCCACTCTCAGAAAGCACTAAATAAAGTTACATTCTTACATATCAAGGACACAAGAGGAGTGCAGTGATATATAACAAAGAGAAGTAATTAACTTAAAAGTCTAGTGTTGTTAACATCAAAATTACTATATTCCTTTTTCTATATCCCAATTACATTGATTAATATCCCTCAGGTGTCTAAAAGATAAGGAATATCGAGGCCTGGCAGCAGTCATTGAGTGAACAGTGAAAACCCATCACCAATATGATTTTTAGCTCTTTAGAAAAGGCCCTGTATCTTTAAGATGCTTTAGGCTTTGTGCCTCTTGTGGTTGGGGGGCTGTAAACAATTCACAAATTGTATAAAGTCCAGGGGGATCTGTTAGGTAAGTTAGAGAGCCATCCAAAGGGGGTCCAGACCTGCCGGGAGCCAGCATGAGGAACTCCGCCCATGGCAAAGGTCATGAGGAAGGCGGCTCAGCATTATGCAAAGGCGAGATCAAGCCTCAGGAAACCCCCCTGTTCCCAAGCATCTACCTCCAAAACCAGAGTCTACCTACTTTACTGTTTTATGCTCTCACCTATACCCCTGACTTTACAGGGGGCTGACCCCCATTACCTCTCTTGGAGAAGGAGTTAACTTACAGCTCCAAGTCAATAAAAATTCCTGAGTGTGACAAGTGTTTCAACTTATGAACTCCTCTGAAGGTTATCTAGCCTGCCTGTATAGGTTCCTCCAGCCACATGTGATTGTTTAGAGCCTTCCAATCGTGAGAGGCACGAGATGTTTTAGACTTACTAAAGGCAGATTCTTTTGGGTAGTTAGAAATTATTAGTATAGTGGGTTGATTAGGAATTATATTGGTGAAGGGTTTTTCATTTGTTGTGCCAATAATTGCTGCTAATTCCTTGCCCTGGGTGTGACAAGGGTGTCTCAGGTCAAACCTCTCTGCTGACAAACTAGCTTGTGTGACAGGATTATCCATACTCCTGCCACTAAACACATGATTGTTTACTACCTCTCAACCATAAATAGCACAGAGGTTTTGGAGTATTTTGAAAGTCTTAATTAGCACAGGGCTTTTCTCATTGTTGAGTCAATGATTGCCACCAGGCCTCCATATCCTTAGGCACCTGGAAATATATTAATTAATGTTTTTGGAATATAGAAAAGGAAATATAGTATTTTTGATGTTAGCAATACTAGACTTTTTGAGTTAATGAATTTTCTCTTCTGTTATAGATCACTGTACTTTGTTACAGTTAAATCACTCTGTCCTTGCTATGCAAAAATGTAACTTTATCACTATCTTAAGACTAAAAAGATCTTAAGGGGAACATTGGTGAAGGGTTTTCATTTGTTGGGTTGATGTTTGCTGCTAAATCTCCATATTCCCTGCCCTTATAATGAATATAACTAACATATAGGAGAAATAAGTATTAACCTTTAAGATTAATCATGTTAACCTTAGGTTAAATAAATTCCTTTCTTGGTTGTAACCCACTACACCCTCACCCTATAGGAATGCAACTTTATCTGCTACCTTCAGAGGGTGGCTCCTGGTTTAAGAAAAAACACCCTTGGAAAAATAAGTTTTTTGGTTTTCAGAAAGAAAGGATCATAAAATGTCAGCAGGCCTTATGGCCAGAAGATGATGTAAAACCCCTAAGACATTTTTTATACATTTATGTGAAGCACCTGATTTTGATAAAGGTCAGGACTGCTAACCACCGCATGACTCTGTATTCATCCCTACGTATAACAAAAGGTATATAAGCAAACCTAAAAAATAAAGAAATCGGATCAGTTTCTGGAAAGACTGATTCCCCCATGTCGCTTCTTTCTTGCTCTCCGTTTTTCTGGCTGAATTCCCATCTGGTACGTGGGTACTCACCAAGCCTGCTAATTTTGCCTGGGCTTCTAAGATCAGACCAGGGAGGCCTCAGTGCCTCCTCTCCCTCGGGAGAACGGAAAGAAGCCTGTGGCCTACGTAGGTGGTGATTGGTATTCCACGTAAACCAAGTTATTCAACCTCTTTTTCTCTGCTAATTTTCTAATCTCTCTCTATCTGTAATTAAATAAGCTTTTTCCTAGGATGCCGATTTTGTCCCCACCTTTGAATTACCCTGGATCCACTGGGGCTGGACCCCGGCACAGACTGAGACATTCTTTTTATATGCAATAAGGCCGGCAGACTCTGGTTTTGGGGCATAGATGTTCAGGAAAACTCAGGGGGAACCCCTGAATCTAGATCACGCCTTTGCGTTTTGTCTGGCTTCCTTCCTCATGACCATTGCTATTGGCAGGATTCCTCACACTGGTTCCCGACAGAGATTAATGAAAATAAAAGCAGAAATAAACAAATGGGGCATGATTAAACTTAAAAGCTTTTGCACAGCATGGGAAACTATCATGAAAATGAAAAGAAAAACCTCAGAATGGGAGAATATATTTACAAAGGCAGCAACTGACAAGTTATTAATTTCCAAAGTAGACAAAAACTTCCTACAACCCAATATCAGAAAAGCAAAACAAAACAAAACAAACAAACAAAAAAAAAACTAATAAAAAAATAGAAGACCTAAGCAGACATTTCTCCAAAAGAGATTTACAGATGGCCAAGAAGCACATGTAAGGTTGCTCCACATCCCTAATTATTAGAGAAATATAAATGAAAACTATAATGAGGTATCACCTCACACTGGTCAAAATGGTCATCTACAAAAAATAGGAGAGAGTGTGGAAAAAGGGTATTGTTTTATACTATTGGTGGGAATATAAATTGGCACAACCACTATGGAAAACAATATGTGCTTTGGTTAGTCACTCAGTCATGTCCGACTCTTTGTGACCCCATGGACTGCAGTCCTTCAGGCTGCTCTGCCCATGTGCATTCTGCAGGCAAGAACACTAGAGTAGGTTGCCATGCCCTCCTCCAGGGGATCTTCCCAACCCAGGGATCAAACCCAGATCTTTTGCATTGCAGGCTAATTCTTTACCATCTGAGCCACCAAGGAAGCCCAAGAATACTGAAGAGAGTGGTGTATTGGGTCAGGGGAACTTCCTGACCCAGGAATTGAACCAGAATCTCCTGAATTGCAGGCAAATTCCTTATCACCCAAGCTACCAGGGAAGAACAGAGAACAGTATTGAGGCTACCTAATACAATAAAAATATTATCTGAAGTCAGGCAGGTTGACTCCTCCAGTTCCGTTCTTGTTTTTCAAGATCGCTTTGGCTATTCAACGTTTTTTTGTATTTCCATACAAATTGTGAAATTATTTGTTCTAGTCCTGTGGAAAATACCGTTGGTAACTTGATAGGGATTGCACTGAATCTATAGATTGCTTTGGGTAGTATACTCATTTTCACTATATTGACGCTTCCAATCCATGATCATGGTATATTTTCCCATATATGTGTGTCCTCTTTGATTTCTTTTCCTGTTTAGTTTTCTATATATATATAAGTGTTTTGTTTCTTTAGGTAGATTTAAGGAAATGGCAACCCACTCCATTGTTCTTGCCTGGAGAATCCCAGGGTCGGGGAAGCCTGGTGGGCTGCCGTCTATGGGGTCGCACAGAGTCAGACACGACTGAAGCGACTTAGCAGCAGTATTCCTAAGTATTTTATTCTTTTCATTGTAATGGTGAATGGAATTGCTTCCTTAATTTCTCTTTCTGTTTTCTCATTGTTAGTGTATAGGAATGCATAGGATTTCTGTGTGTTAATTTTATATCCTGGAAATTTACTATATCCATTGGTTAACTCTAGTAATTTTCTGGTGGTGTCTTTAAGGTTTTCTGTGTAGAGGATCATGTCATGTGAAAACAGTGAGAATTTTATTTCTTTTCCACTCTGGATTTCATTTATTACTTTTTCTTCTCTGATTCCTGTGGCTAAAAACTTCCAAAACTGTTGAATAGCAGTGGTAAGAGTGGAAACCCTTGTTTTGTTCCTGACTTTAGGGGAAATGCTTTAAATTTGTTAACGCTGAGGAAAATGTTTGCTGTGGGTTTATCATATATGGCTTTTATTATGTTGAGGTATGTTCCTTCTATTCCTGATTTCTGGGAATTTTTTTGGTCCTAAATGTGTGTTGAATTATTTTCAAAGGCTTTCTCTGCATCTATTGAGACAATCATATGGTTTTTATCTTTCAATTTGTCAATGTGGTGTATCCCATTGATTTATTTGTGAATATTGAAGAATCCTTGCAGCCCTGAGATAAAGCCCCCTTGGTCATGATGTGTGATCTTTTTAATATGTTGTTGGACTCTGTTTGCTAGAATTTTGGTGCCAATTTTTGTATCCATGTTAATCAATGATATTGGCCTGTAGTTTTCTTTTTTTGTGGCAACTTTGTCAGGTTTTTAGGGTGATGGTGGCCTCATAGAATGAGCTTGGCAATTTACCTTCCTCTGCTATTTTCTGGAAGAGTTTGAGTAGGATAGAATTTAGCTCTTCTCTAAATTTTTAGTAGAATTCACCTGTGAAGCCATCTGGTCCTGGGCTTTTGTCTGTTGGAAGATTTTTGGTTATAGTTTTAATTTCTGTGCTTGTGATGGGTCTGTTAAGATTTTCTATTTTTTCCTGGTTCAGTTTTGGAAGGTTATACTTTTCTAAGAATTCGTCCATTTCTTCCAAGTTGTCCATTGTATTGGCATACAGTTGCTGATAGTAGTCTCTTATGATCCTTTGTATTTCTGTGTTGTCTGTTGTGACTTCTCCATTTTCATTTCTAATTTTGTTGATTTGATTTTTCTCCCTTTTTTTCTTAATGAGTCTGGCTAATGGTTTGTCTATTTTATTTATCTTCTCAAGGAACCAGCTTTTTAATTTTGTTGATTTTTGCTATGTTCTCCTTTGTTTCTTTTTCATTTATTTCTGCCTTAAATATGATGATTTCTTTCCTTCTACTAACCTGGGCTTCTTCATTTCTTCTCTTTCTAGTATTTTTAGATGTAAAGTTAGTTTATTTATTTATTTTTCTCTTGTTTCTTGATGTAAGCTTGTACTGCTCTAAACCTTCCCCTTAGCACTGCTTTTACTGAATCCCATAGGGTTTGGGTTGTTTTATTTATATTTTCATTCATTTCTATGTATATTTTTATTTCTTCTGTGATTTGTTGGTTATTTAGAAGCTCTCTGTTTAGCCTATATATGTTTTTATTTTTAATAGTTTTTTCCTACAGATATCTAATCTTACTGCATTGTGATCAGAAAAGATGCTTGAAATGATTTCAATTTTTTGCAACTTACCAAGGCCAGATTTCTGGCCCAAGATGGGATCTATCCTGGAGAATGTTCCATGTGCACATGAGAAAAAGATGAAATTCATAGTTTTGGGGTGAAATGGCCTACAGATATCAACTAGGTGTAACTGGCCCATTGCATCATTTAAAGATTGTATTTCCTTGCTAATATTCTGTTTGGCTGATCTATCCAATAGATGTGAGTGGAGTATTAAAGTATCCCACTACTATTGTGTTTCTGTTAATCTCCCCTTTCATGCTTGTTAACATTTGTCTTTTGTATTGCATTGCTCCTATGTTGGTGCATATATATTTATAATTGTTATATCTTCTTCTTGGATTGATCCTTTGATCATTATGTAGTGCCCTTCTTTGTCTCTTTTCATGGCCTTTATTTCAAAGTCTATTTTATCTGATATCAGTATTACTATTCCTTCTTTATTTTGTTCTCCATTTGCATGAATTGTCCTTTTCCAGCCCTTCACTTTCAGTCTGTATGTGTCCATTGTTTTGAGGTGGGTCTCTTGTAGACAGCATGTATAGGGGTCTGTTTTTGTATCCATTGAGCCAGTCTCTGCCTTTTTGTTGGGCCTTTCAACCCATTTACTTTTAAGGTAATTATTGTTAAGTATTATCCTTTGGCCATTTACTTTGTTGTTTTGGTTTTGAGTTTATACATCTTTCCTGTGCTTCCTTTCTAGAGAAGATCCTTTAGCATTTGTTTAAGAGCTAGTTTCGTGATGCTCAATTCTCTCAGCTTTTGCTTGTCTGTAAAGCTTTTGATTTCTCCTTCATATTTGAATGAGATCCTTGCTGGGTATAGTAATCTGGTTTATAGGTTTTTCTCTTTCATCACTTCAAGTATGTCCTGCCATTACCTTCTGGCCTGATGAGTTTCTATTGAAAGGTCAGCTGTTATCCTTATGGGAATCCCCTTTGTGTGTTATTTGTTGCTTTTCCCTTGCTGCTTTTAATATTTGCTCTTTGTGTTTGATCTTCATTGATTCTATTAATATGAGTCTTGGGGTGTTTTGCCTTGAGTTTATCCTGTTTGAGACTCTCTGGCTTTCTTGGACTTGGGTGGCTATTCTCTTCCCCATTTTAGGGAAGTTTTCAAGTATTATCTCCTCAAGTATTTTCTCATGGTCTTTTTTTGTCTTCTTCTTCTAGGACTCCTATGATTCGAATGTTGGGGCATTTAACATTGTCCCAGAGGTCTCTGAGGTTGTCCTAATTTCTTTTAATTCTTTTTTTTTTTTTCTCTCTACTTCATTTATTTACACCATTCTATCTTCCACTTCACTTATCCTGTCTTCTGCCTCTGTTATTCTACTGTAGGTTCCCACCAGAGTGTTTTGATCTCAGTTATCACATTATTCATTATATATTGACTCTTTTTTTATTTCTCCTAGGTCCTTGTTAAATATTCTTGCATCTCTTCTATCCTTATCTCTAGCCTATTTATCTGTAACTCCATTTTATTGTCAAGATCTTAGATCATCTTTACTATCATTATTCTGAATTCTATTTCCGGTTGACTCCCTATCCCCTCCTCTTTTGTCTGGTTTGCTGGACGTTTATCATGTTCCTTTCTGTGCTGAAAATTTCTATGTCTTTTCATTTTATTTAGATTGCTCTGTTTGGGCTGCCCTTTCTGTAGCCTGGAATTTTGTGGTTCCTTTTTATTGTGGAGGTTGCTGCCTGTGGGTGGGGCTGGACTGGTGGCTTCTCAAAGTTTCCTCAGTAGGGAAGCTTGTGTCGGTGTTCTGGTGGGTGGAGCTGGATCTCTTCTTTCTGGAGTGCAATAAAGTGTCCAGTAGTGAGTTTTGGGGTGTCTATGGGTTTGGCATAACTTTGGGCAAAAAACCTCAAAAACCCAAAGCAATCTTGAGTAAGAAGAATGGAACTGGAGGGATCAAGTTGCTTGACTTCAGACTATACTATAAAGCTATAGTCATCAAGACAATATGATACTGGCACAAAGACAGAAGTATAAATCAGTGGCAAAAAAAAAATAGAAAGCCCAGAGATAAATCCATGCACCTATGGACACCTTATCTTTGACAAAGGAGGCAAGAATATACAATTGAGAAAAGACAATTTCTAACAAGTGGTTGTGGGAAAACTGGTCAACGACTTGTAAAAGAATGAAACTAGAACACTTTCACAACATTCGCAAAAATAAACACAAAATAGATTAAATATATAAATATAAGACCAGAAAATATAAAATTCCTAGAGGAAAACATAGGCAAAACACTCTCATATAAATTGCAGCAGGATCCTCTATTACCCACCTTCCAGAGTAATGGAAATAAAAGCAAAAATAAACAAATGGGACCTGATCAAACTTAAAAATTATTGCACAATGGAGGGAACTATAAGCAAGGTGAAAAGACAGTCTTCATATTGAAATAAAACAATAGCAAAAAAAGCAACTGACAAATAATTAAACTTAAAAATATACAAGCAGCTCATGCAGCTCAATACCAGAAAAATGAGTGACCCAATCGAAAAATGGGCCAAAGAACTAAACAAACATTTCTTCAAAGAAGACATACTGATGGCTAACAAACACATGAAAAGATGCTCATCATCATGCACTATCAGAGAAATGCAAATCAAAACCACAATGAAGTACCATCTCACTTCAGTCAGAATGACTGCTATTAAAAAGTCTACAAGCAATAAATACTGGAGAAGGTGCAGAGAAAGGGGAACACTCCTACACTGTTGGTGGGAATGCAAAGTAGTAAAGCAACTATGGAGAACAGTGTGGAGATTCCTTCAGTTCAGTTCAGTCGCTCAGTCATGTCTGACTCTTTGCGACCCCATGAATAGCAGAATGCCAGACCTCCCTGTCCATCACCAAGTCCCAGAGTTCACACAGACTCACATCCATCGAGTCCGTGATGTCATCCAGACATCTCATCCTCGGTGGTCCCCTTCTCCTCCTGCCCCCAATTCTTCCCAACGTCAAAGTCTTTTCCAATGAGTCAACCCTTCACATGAGGTGGCCAAAGTACTGGATTTTCAGCTTTAGCATCATTCCTTCCAAAGAAATCCCAGGGCTGATCTCATTCAGAATAGACTGGTTGGATCTCCTTGCAGTCCAAGGGACTCTCAAGAGTCTTCTCCAACACCACAGTCCAAAAGCATCAACTCTTCAGCACTCAGCCTTCTTCACAGTCTAACTCTCACATCCATACATGTCCACAGGGAAAACCATAGCCTTGATTAGACGGACCTCAGTCACAAAGTGATGTCTCTGCTTTTGAATATGCTATCTAGATTTGTCATAACTTTTCTTCCAAGGAGTAAGCATCTTTTAATTTCACGGCTGCAGTCACCATCTGCAGTGATTTTGGAGCCCAAAAAAATTAAGTCTGGCACTGTTTCCACTCTTTCCCCATCTATTTCCCATGAAGTGATTCCTTACAAAACTGTAAATAGAACTGCCATACGACCCAGCAATCCCAGTGTTGGGTATACACAAGGAGGATACCAGAATTGAAAGAAACACGTGTATGCCAATGTTCATCTCAGAAAAAGGTTGTTGCTGAACCACATGAAAATGCCGGGATTCTTGGTCTTCAGAGGAGAAGAATTCAATCCAGGGCCAGAGATGAGGCTTGATCACTCAGAGTTTTTGTGTAACAAAGTATTATTAAAGTATACAGGAAATAGAGAAAACTTCTGACATAAGGATCAGAAGGGGGTAGAAAGAGTATCCAGAATACACAGAAGAACTGTACAAAAAAGATCTTCACAACCCAGATAATCATGATGGTGTGATCACACATCTAAGGCCAGACATCTTAGAATGTGAAGTGAAGGGGGCCTTAGAAAACATCACTACGAACAAAGCTAGTGGTGGTGATGGAATTCCAGTGAAGCTATTTCAAATCCTGAAAGATGATGCTGTGAAAGTGCTGCACTCAATATGCCAGCAAATTTGAAAAACTCAGCAGTGGCCACAGGACTGGAAAAGGTCAGTTTTCATTCCAATCCCAAAGAAAGGCAATGCCAAAGAATGCTCTAACTACTGCGCAATTGCACTCATCTCACACGCTAGTAAAGTAATGCTCAAAATTCTCCAAGCCAGGCTTCAACAATATGTGAACCATGAACTTCCTGATATTCAAGCTGGTTGTAGAAAAGGCAGAGGAACCAGAGATCAAATTGCCAACATCCACTGGATAATGGAAAAAGCAAGAGAGTTCCAGAATAACATCTATTTCTGCTTTATTGACTGTGTCAAAGCCTTTGAATGTGTGGATCACAATAAACTGTGGAAAATTATGAAAGAGATGGGAATACAAGACCACCTAACCTGCCTCTTGAGAAATCTGTATGCAGGTCAGAAAGCAACAGTTAGAACTGGACAAGGAGCAACAGATTTGTTCCAAATAGGAAAAGGAGTACGTCAAGGTTGTATATTGTCACCCTGCTTATTTAACTGATATGCAGAGTACATCATGAGAAACACTGGACTGGAAGAAACACAAACTGGATTCAAGATTGCCGGGAGAAATATCAATAACCTCAGGTATGCAGATGACACCACCCTTCTGGCAGAAAGTGAAGAGGAACTAAAAAGCCTCTTGATGAAAGTGAAAGAGGAGAGTGAAAAAGTTGGCTTAAAGCTCAATATTCAGAAAACTAAGACCATGGCATTCGGTCCCATCACTTCATGTGAAATAGATGGGGAAACAGTGGAAACAGTGTCAGACTTTATTTTTGGGGGGTCCAAAATCACTGTAGATTGTGACTGCAGCTATGAAATTTAAAGACGCTTACTCCTTGGAAGAAAAAGTTATGACCAACCTAGTCAAAAGCAGAGACATGACTTTGCCGACTAAAGTCCGTCTAGTCAAGGCTATGGTTTTTCCAGTGGTCATGTATGGATGTGAGAGTTGGACTATGAAGAAGGCTGAGAGCCAAAGTATTGATGCTTCTGAACTGTGGTGTTGGAGAAGACTCTTAAGAGTCTCTTGGAATGCAAGGAGATCCAAACAGTCCATTTTGAAGGAGATCAGCCCTGCGATTTCTTTGGAAGAAATGATGCTAAAGCTGAAACTCCAGTATTTTGGCCACCTCATGCCAAGAGTTGACTCATTGTAAAAGACTCTGATGGTGGGAGGGATTGGGGGCAGGAGGAGAAGGGGACGACCGAGGATGAGATGGCTGGATGGCATCACTGACTCGATGGACGTGAGTCTGAGTGAACTCCGGGAGTTGGTGATGGACAGGGAGGCCTGGTGAGCTGCAATTCATGGGGTCGCAAGGAGTCGGACATGACTGAGTGACTGAACTGAACTGAACTGAGTTTTAGCAATGGAGTTATATATGCTCCAATGAATCAAAAGAATGTCTGGAGGTTGTAAAAACCTCACCAGACCTACTTCCATAATTTACACTTAAGATAACAGGATTAGCCACAGGGATTAATCCAGAGACTGTCCTCAGGCAGGATACATTATTGTTATACAATCCTTGTAAAGACCAGATCTACTCCCATAATTTACATTTTAACATAACAGGATTAGCCAGAAAATTTAATCCAGAGACTGTCCTCAGGCAGGATACCTAATCCTAAGAAATGTAGAGGGAAAAAAAAAAAAAAAGTTTGTCATTTTTACCTCTTTGAGAATTCCAGACACCTCTCTCTTTCTGGACGCCTAGAGGCCTCATCAACCTGGCTAGGGAATGCATCTCTCAGCAGCAATTTTTACAACACATAGGACATGAAAGCAACCTAGATGTCCATTGGAAGGTGAATAGATAAGAAAGCCGAGTACGTATCAGCTCAGTTCAGTTCAGTCACTCAGTTGTGTCTGACTCTTTACGACCCCATGAATTATAACATACCAGGCCTCCTTGTCCATCACCAACTACCAGAGTTCACTCAAACTCACGTCCATCAAGTCGGTGATGACATTCAGCCATCTCATCCTCTGTTGTCCCCTTTTCCTTCTGCACCCAATCCCTCTCAGCATCAGAGTCTTTTCCAATGAGTCAACACTTTGCATGAGGTGGCCTATGTACTGGAGTTTCAGCTGTAGCATCATTGCTTCCAAAGAACATCCAGGACAGATCTTTAGAATAGAATGGTTAGATCTTCTTGACTCTCAAGCATCTTCTCCAACAGGACAGTTCAAAATCATCAATTCTTCAGCATTCAGCTTTCTTCACAGTCCAACTCTCACATCCATACATGACTACTGGAAAAACCATAGCCTTGACTAGACGGACCTTAGTCGGCAAAGTAGTGTCTCTGCTCATGAATATGCTATCAAGGTTGGTAATAACTTGCCTTCCAAGGAGTAAGGGTCTTTTAATTTCATGGCTGCAATCACCATGTGCAGTGATTTTGGAGCCCCCCAAAATAAAGTCTGACTCTGTTTCTACTGTTTCTACATCTATTTCCCATGAAGTGATGGGACCAGATGCCAAGATCTTAGTTTTCTGAATGTTAAGCTTTAAGCCAACTTTTCTACTCTCATCTTTCACTTTCATAAAGGGGCTTGTTAGTTCTTCTTCACTTTCTGTCATAAGGGTGGTGTCACCTGCATATCTGAAGTTATTGATATTTCACCCAGCAATCTTGATTCCACCCTGTGCTCCTTCCAATCCAGCATTTCTCATGATGTACTCTGCATATCAGTTAAATAAGCAGGGTGACAATTTACAGCCTTGACATAGTCCTTTTCCTATTTGGAAGTAGTCTGTTGTTCCATGTCCAGGTCTAACTTTTGCTTACTGACCTGTATACAGATTTCTCAAGAGGTGGGTCAGGTGGTCGTGTATTCCCATCTCTTTCAGAAATTTCCACAGTTTATTGTGAAAGGCTTTGTCACATGGTCAAAGGCTTTGTCATAGTCAATAAAGCATAAATAGATGGTTTTTTTCTGGAACTCTCTTGCTTTTCCATGAACCAGCATATGTTGGCAATTTGACCTCTGGTTCCACTGTCTTTTCTAGAATCAGCTTGAACATCAGGAAGTTCACGGTTCATGTATTGCTGAAGCCTAATATGGAGAACTTTGAGCATTACTTAACTAGCTTGTGAGATGAGTGCAATTGTGCGGTAGAGTGAACATTCTTTGGCATTGCCTTTCTTTGGGATTGGAATGAAAACTGACATTTTCCAGTCCTGTGGCCACTACTGAGTTTTCCAAATTTGCTGGCATATTGAGTGCAGCACTTTCACAGTATCATCTTTCAGGATTTGAAATAGCTCCACTGGAATTCCATCACCTCCAGTTGCTTTGGTTGTAGTGATGCTTTCTAAGGCCCAATTAAATTCACATTCCAAGATGTCTGGCTCTAGATGAGCGATCACACCATCGTGATTATCTGAGGTGTAAAGATCTTTTTTGTACAGTTCTTCTGTGTATTCTTGCCACTTCTTCTTAATATCTTCTGCTTCTGTCCGGTCCATATCACTTTGGTCCTTTATTGAGCCCGTCTTTACATGAAATGTTCCCTTGGTATCTCAGATTTTCCTGAAGAGATCTTTCCCATTCTGTTGTTTTCCTCTATTTCTTTGCATTGATCACTGAAGAAGGCTTTCTTATCTCTTCTTGCTATTCTTTGGAACTCTGCATTCAGATGCTTATATCTTTCCTTTTCTCCTTTGCTTTTCACTTCTCTTCTTTTCACAGCTATTTGTAAGGCCTCCCCAGGCAGCCTTTTTTTTTTTTTTTTCTTTTCCATGGGGATGGTCTTGATGCTTGTCACCTGTACAATGTCACGAACCTCATTCCATAGTTCATCAGGCACTCTATCTATCAGATCTAGTCCCTCAAATATATTTTTCACTTCAAATGTATAATTGTAAAGGATTTGATTTAGGTCATACCTGAATGGTCTGGTGGTTTTCCCTACTTTCTTCAATTTAAGTCTGAATTTGAAAGGAGTTCATGATCTGAGCCACAGTCAACTCCTTGTCTTGTTTTTGCTGACTGTATATAGGTTCTCCATCTTTGGCTGCAAAGAATATAATCAATCTGAGTTTGTTGTTGACCATCTGATGATGTCCATGTGTAGTGTCTTCATATACAGGGTGGAGTATTGCTCATCCATTTAAAAATAATGCATTTGAATCAGTTCTGATGAGATAGATAAAACTGGAGCCTATTATATGGAGTGAAGTCAGAACGAAAAACACAAATATAGTATATTAATGAAGTCAAGTGGGCTTCAGTAAGCATCACTACAAACAAAGCTAGTGGAGGTGATGGAATTCCAGTTTAGCTGTTTCAAATCCTGAAAAATGATGCTGTGAAAGTGCTGCACTCAATATGCCAGCAAATTTGGAAAACTCAGCAGTGGCCACAGGACTGGAAAAGGTCAGTTTTCATTCCAGATCCAAAGAAAGGCAATGCCAGAGAATGCTCAAACTACCGCACAATTGCACTCATCTCACACGCTAGTAAAGTAATGCTCAAAATTCTCCAAGCCAGGCTTCAGCAATACATGAACTGTGAACTCCCTGATGTTCAAGCTGGTTGTAGAAAAGGCAGAGGAACCAGAGATCAAATTACCAACATCTGCTGGTCATGGAAAGAGCAAGAGAGTTCCAGAAAAACATCTATTTCTGCTTTATTGACTATGCCAAAGCCTTTGACTGTGTGGATCACAATAAACTCTGGAAAATTCTGAAAGAGATGAGAATACCACACCCCCTAACCTGCCTCTTGAGAAATCTGTATGCAGGTCAGGAAGCAACAGTTAGAACTGGACATGGAACAACTGACTGATTCCAAATAAGAAAAGGAGTACGTCAAGGCTGTATATTATCACCCTGCTTATTTAACTTATATGCAGAGTACATCATGAGAAACGCTGGACTGGAGGAAGCCCAAGGTGGAATCAAGATTACCGGGAGAAATATCAATAACCTCAGATATGCAGATGACACCACCCTTATGGCAGAAATTGAAGAGGAGCTAAAAAGCCTCTTGATGAAAGTGAAAGAGAGTGAAAGAGTTGGCTGAAAGCTCAACATTCAGAAAACAAAGATCATGGCATCTGGTCCCATCACTTCATGGGAAGTAGATGGGAAACAGTGGAAACAGTGTCAGACTTTAATTTTGGGGGCTCCAAAATCACTGCAGATGGTGACTGCAGCCATGAAATTAAAAGACTCTTACTCCTTGGAATAAAAGTTATGATCAACTTAGATAGTATATTCAAAATAAGAGACATGACTTTGCCGACTAAAGTCCGTCTAATCAAGGCTATGGGTTTTCTGTGGACGTCTATGGATGTGAGAGTTGGAATGTGAAGAAGACTGAGCGCCAAAGAATTGATGCTTTTGAACTGTGGTGTTGGAGAAGATTCTTGAGAGTCCCTTGGACTGCAAGGAGATCCAACCAGTCCATTCTGAAGGAGATCAACCCTGGATTTTCTTTGGAAGGAATGATGCTAAAGCTGAAGCTCCAGTACTTTGGCCACCTCATGCGAAGTGTTGACTCATTGGAAAAGACTCTGATGCTGGGAGGGATTGGGGACAGCAGGAGAAGGGGACAACCGAGGATGAGATGGCTGGATGGCATCACGGACTCGATGGACGTGAGTCTGAGTGAGTGAACTCTGGGTGATGGTGATGGACAGGGAGGCCTGGAGTGCTGCGATTCATGAGTTCGCAAAGAGTTGAACACAATTGAATGACTGAACTGAACTGAACTGAACTGGTGATGATGACCATATATGCGAGACAGAAAAAGAGACACAGATATAAAGAACAGACTTTTTGATTCTGTGGGAGAAGTTGAGGGTGGGATGATTTCATAGAATAGCATTGAAAATCTATATTGCCATATATGAAATGTATCACCAATCCAGGTTTGATGCATGAGACAAAGTGCTCAGAGCTAGTGCACTGGGATGACCCTGAGTCATTGGATAAGGAGGGAGGTCGGAGGGGTTTCAGAATGGGGGACACACATACACCAATGTCTGTTTCATGTCAGTGTATGGCAAAACCCACTACAATATTTTAAAGTAATTAGCCTTCAGTTAAAATTGAAAAAAAAAAAAAAACTAAACTAAAATAGAGCTAGCATGTGATCCAACAATCCCTCTCTTGAACATATATCTGGAGAAAACCATAATTTGAAAGGGTGCATGCCCCCCAGGTTCCATTTCAACGCTCTCTACAATAGTCCGGTATAGAAATAACCTAAAGTCTGTTGATGAAAATGGATAACATGCAATGCAATGTTGCTCTGTCATTAAAAAAAAGAACAAAATAATACAATTTGCCATGACACGTTTGGACCTACAGCACTGTCAAACTGTGTGAAGTAAGTCAGACAGAGAAAGACAAATAGCATATGGCATTTCTTATATTTTGAATCTAAAAAAATGGTACAAGTAAACCTATTTATAAAACAGAAATTGAGGCACAAATGTAGAAAACAAATTTATGATTACCAAGAGGGAAAGGGAGAAGGATCAATTTTAAGATTGGCAGTGACATATATATTTACTACTATGTACAAAACACATAAGCAGTGAAAATCTACTGTGTAGCACAGTGAATGCTATTCAGTACTCTAGAGTGACCTATATAGGAATGGAATTTTAAAAAGAGGAGATATGTGTTTATGTACAACTGATTCACTTTGCTGTACAGCACAAACACTATATTGTAAATCAATTACATATTAATAAAGTTAATTTGAAAAGATGTAGAAGCCAAGTCCATTAAACATTTGTGACTATCTCAAAGGATGAGAGCTTAAGAATTGAAAAGAGATGGGTCTGATCTGTAATTTATTATTAGAAGGACCAATAGCAATGATTTTGACCAATTTATTTAGAAGTCTTCTATGAATCTTGCCAATTGAGTTGTAATGATGTAATTAGCATGTTCCACTGAAACAGAGGATTGAGTGTGCTAAGGTCAGTAAAAAATATTTTACAACTGACCAAAGAGAATAGATTTGTCAAAGTGCCTGACAAGCTAAATGGCTTCCTTGATCACTAAAGTTTTATAGGAGTTCCCAAAGTAGGACTTTAGTCACAGAAGAGTCAGTGATCTGAAATGAAAGGCTATTATCCACTGTGAAAACATACAGACTGTCACTTCTTTGGTGGCATAATGGTGAAAAACCCATCTGCCAATGCAGGAGACAGGAAAATTCTGGAAAATCCCATGGAGAAGGGAAAGGCAACCCACTCCAATATTCTTGTCCAGGACACCCCATGGACAGGGGAGTCTGGTGAGCTACAGTCCATGGAATTGCTAAAGAATAAGACACAACTTAAGGACTAAACAACAGAAAATATATTTATATACATGATATGTAGGCAGTTGTATGAAATCTATTTACCAGACCTCAAATGTCCTTGAGCAGTAGAAACATACTTCTCTGACTTTTATTTCAAATAAATAATAGAAACTTTCTGTGGCCTTATTAATGTTTTCCCACCAATGTTGATTGATGAATGCTGTCATGCTGTCATTATATGAATGGTTTAATACATGAATAATGGTGAGTAATGTTAATTTTAGTGTCTCTCATAGGACTGGATTATTCTTTGTTCTGCACCATAGCGTTCTCTTCTTATCAAACCAATGATTGTTGAATTAACAAATTTGTTGTTCCTTTCCTTAGGTTAATTATTGGGATTCTCAAAGCAATGTTTCTAAGTTATCATTTGGGGAAATAGTCCTTTGTGCCATGACAGTTATCTGATTGATATTGATTCCTTTAAGGGTAGTACTCCTTTCAAAAATATCAGCAAGTTGATTTTCCTTAGTTTTCAGGGTCAAATTTGGAAGATTCCAGAATCTTAACAATAACTAGAGTTGCAGTAAAAGTGTTGCATCCAAAAATGCTCGTACATAGGGGTCATTTTTAATTTTATACCCACTGGAAGTAAAGAAGCCATGTTGCTTCCACAGCATTCTGAACTAATGGCTTCTCCAAATGAATATCTACTATCAGTATAAATATCGGCTTTTTTGCATGTGGCTAATGTGTAAGAGTACATACCAAGCCTACTGGGCTGAAGTAACAATAGGTAATATTTTTGCCTAAAGGGCTGCGACCTGCACACCAAGCGTGGTGGAGAGGGGCTATCCCACATCTGAGGAAAGGGGCAGAAGCCGGGAAGACCCCATGTCCGAAGGGCAGCAGCCAAGAGGGGTTACTCCACGTCCGAGGTCAGGGGCAACCACTGAGAGTACCAGGCTGTGACAGCACAGAAACGGCCGAGAGGAGCTACCTGCGTCTGAGGTCAGGGGTGGTGGCTGGGAGGAGCAACACGAAGTCCAAGGAGTGGTGGCTGCGCAGGCGCAGGAGAGCCTAGAGGAACTATCCCACATTGAACGTCAGGAAGGGTGATGCTGAGGAGATATCCCTCATCCAAGGTACATAGCAGCATCTGAGCTTTGCTGGAGCAGCCATGAAGAGATACCCCACACCCAAGGTAAGAGAAACCCAAGCAAGATGGTAGGTGTTGCAAGAGGGCATCAGAGGGCAGACACACTGAAACCATACTCACAGAAAACTAGTCAATCTGATCAAACTAGGACCACAGCCTTGTCTAACTCAATGAAACAGAGCCATGCCTGTGGGGCAACCCAAGACGGGTGGGTCACGGTGGAGAGGTCTGACAGAATGTGATCCACTGGGGAAGGGAATGGCAAACCACTTCAGTATTCTTGCTTTGAGAACCCCATGAACAGTATGAAAAGGCAAAATGATAGGATAATGAAAGGGGAACTCCCCAGGTGGTAGGTGCCCAACACACTACTGGAGATCAGTGGAGAAATAACTCCAGAAAGAATGAAGGGATGGAGCCAAAGCAAAACCAATACCCAGCTGTGGATGTGACTGGTGATAGAAGCAAGATCCGATGGTACAAAGAGCAATATTTCATAAGAACCTGGAATGTCAGGTCCATGAATCAAGGCAAATTGGAAGTGGTCAAACAAGAGATGGCAAGGGTGAACATCGACATTCTAGGAATCAGTGAACTAAAATGGACTGGAATGGGTGAATTTAACTCAGATGACCATTATATCTACTACTGTGGGCAGGAATCCCTCAGAAGTAATGGAGTAGCCATCATGGTCAACAAAAGAGTCCGAAATGCAGTACTTGGATGCAATCTCAAAAACGACAGAATGATCTCTGTTCGTTTTGAAGACAAATCATTCAATATCACAGTTATCCAAGTCTATGCCTCAACCAGTAACACTGAAGAAGCTGAAGTTGAATGGTTTTATGAAGACCTACAAGACTTTTTAGAGCTAACACCCAAAAAAGATGTCCGTTTCATTATAGAGGACTGGAATGCAAAAGTAGGAAGTCAAGAAACACCTGGAGTAACAGACAAATTTGGCCTTGGAATGTGGAATGAAGCAGGGCAAAGACTAATAAAGTTTTGCCAAGAAAATGCACTGGTCATAGCAAACACCCTCTTCCAACAACACAAGAGAAGACTCTACACATGCACATCACCAGATGGTCAACACCAAAATCAGATTGATTCCATTCTTTGCAGCCAAAGATGGAGAAGCTCTATACAGTCAACAAAAACAAGACCAGAAGCTGACTGTGGCTCAGCTCATGAACTCCTTATTACCAAATTCAGACGTAAATTGAAGAAAGTAAGGAAAACCGCTAGAGCATTCAGATATGACCTAAATCAAATCCCTTATGATTATACAGTGGAAGTGAGATATAGATTTAAGAGCTTAGATCTGATAGATAGAGCGACTGATGAAATATGGAATGAGGTTCACAACATTGTACAGGAGACAGGGATCAAGACCATCCCCATGGAAAAGAAATCCAAAAAAGCAAAATGGGGAGTCCTTACAAATAGCTGTGAAAAGAAGAGAGGTGAAAGGCAAAGAAGAAAAGGAAAAATATAAGCATTTGAATGCAGAGTTCCAGAGAATAGCAAGAAGAGATAAGAAAGCATTCTTCAGCAATCGATGCAAAGAAATAGAGGAAAAGGACAAAATGGGAAAGACTAGAGATCTCTTCAAGAAAATTAAAGATACCAAGGGAACATTTCATGCAAAAATGGGCTCGATAAAGGACAGAAATGGTATGGACCTAACAGAAGCAGAAGATATTAAGAAGAAGTGGCAAGAATACACAGAAGAACTGTACAAAAAGGATCTTCATGATGCAGATAATCACGATGGTGTGATTACTCATCTAGAGCCAGACATCCTGGAATGTGAAGTCAAGTGGGCCTTAGAAAGCATCACTACGAACAAAGCTAGTGGAGGTGATGGAATTTCAGTTGAGCTAATTCAAATCCTGAAAGATGTTGCTGTGAAAGTGCTGCACTCAATATGCCAGAAAGTTTGGAAAACTCAGCAGTGGCCACAGGACTGGAAAAGGTCAGTTTTCATTCCAATCCCAAAGAAAGGTAATGCTAAAGAATGCTCAAACTACCGCACAATTGCACTCATCTCACACGCTAGTAAAGCAATGATCAAAATTCTCCAAGCTAGGCTTCAGCAGTACATGAACTGTGAACTTCCTGATGTTCAAGCTGGTTTTAAAAAAGGCAGAAGAACCAGAGCTCAAATTGTCGACATCCACTAGATCATGGAAAAAGCAAGAATGTTCTGGAAAAACATCTATTTCTGCTTTATTGACTATGCCAAACCCTTTGACTGTGTGGATCACAGTAAACTGGAAAATTCTGAAAGAGATGGAAGTACCAGACCACCTGACCTGCCTCCTGAGAAATCTGTATGCGGGCCAGGAAGCAACAGTTAGAACTGGACATGGAACAACAGACTGGTTCCAAAGAGGAAAAGAAGTACGTCAAGGCTGTATATTATCACCCTGCTTATTTAACTGATGTGCATTGTACATCATGAGAAATGCTGGACTGGAAGAAACATAAGCTGGAATCAAGATTGCCGGGAGAAATATCAATCACCTCAGATATGCAGATGACACTACCCTTATGGCAGAACGTGAAGAGGAGCTAAAAAGCCTCTTGATGAAAGTGAAAGAGGAGAGTGAAAAAGTTGGCTTAAAGCTCAACATTCAGAAAATGAAAATCATGGCAAACGGTCCCATCACTTCATGGGAAATAGATGGGGAAACAGTGGAAACAGAGTCAGACTTTATATTTTTGGGCTTCACAATCACTGCAGATGGTGACTGCAGCCATGAAATTAAAATACGCTTACTCTTTGGAAAAAAAGTTATTACCAACCTAAATATATTCAAAAGCAGAGACATTTCTTTGCTGACTAAGGTCCGTCTAGTCAAGTCTATGGTTTTTCCTGTGGTGTATGGATGTGAGAGTTGGACTGTGAAGAAGGAAGTGTGCCGAATAATAGATGCTTTTGAACTCTGATGTTGGAGAAGACTCTTGAGAATCCCTTGGACTGCAAGGAGATCCATCCAGTCCATTCTGAAGGAGATCAATCCTGGGATTTCTTTGGAACGAATGGTGCTAAAATTGAAACTCCAGTACTTTGGCCACCTCATGCGAAGAGTTGACTCATTGGAAAAATCTCTGATGCTGGGAAGGATTGGGGGCAGGAGGAGAAGGGGACGACCGAGGATGAGATGGCTGGATGGCATCACTGACTCGATGGACGTGAGTCTGAGTGAACTCTGGGAGATGGTGATGGACAGGGAGGCCTGGAGTGCTGCAATTCATGGGGTCAGAAAGAGTTGAACACGACTAAATGACTGAAGTGAACTGAATATTTTGTCACAGTCAATATCAAGGTGAGTTGTAGAAAATATCTCAGCACAATATTTACTATTTTCACCTTTTATATAAGAAATATCAATGAACGATGAGAAGTCAGCATTACCGAAATAACTTTCTGGAAGAGTATCACAAGGAGTTAGGAGGTGATCCCTCAACATGCGACTTGAAAGACTCTGTTGGTAATGAAAGGGAGAAGACTAGCAGGATTAAAGTTATTATAATGTAAAAGAGTTATGAAAAGCAACTAACAAAAAATCTTCATAGTTGAGGGAACTGACAGAACTGTTGAATGTGATGAGAGTTCAGGAGGGCTTCTACTGCATATAGTACTAAAATAGTTAGATACAGTCCCACAGTGATTTTCTCAGAGTCTTAGCCCAGAAGGCCATGATATTATTGGCTCCAAAGCAAGGTGAATACTCTTGTGCCATGGAGTCTGGTTTCTAGCTATAATAATCTATTGTTCAATGGTGGACCTTGTATTTTTGAGTGAGTATACCAAGGGAATATACTAAAAGAAAAAAAATGAAGATAATCTGATAATTGGGATGCCCAAGGCCAGGCAAGTTTATGAAACTCTCTTTCAAAACCTTAAATGTTATGTTGTCCTGTTCTTTTCATAAATTTGGATTAGGATGTTATTCTTCAGATGTTTGGCCATAAGATAGAAAGTTGAAATCTAATTTTCCAGTAACTAACTAGCTCAAGTAAACCTGGCAATTGACACTATTTTGGAATTTTGGAGAACTTAGGATACTAGTAAGCCTATGTGGTTCTAGATGTAGTTCTTGTTCTAAAATCACATGCCTTAAATATCATGCCTTGTTTTGGACAAATTACAAATTTTTCTTGTTGGCCTTATGTCTCTTTAAGATTAAAAGCTTTAGAAAGTAGATGCTATCTTCCTGTAAGGTGATTTGAGAAGGAGAGCAAAGAAACATATCATCTACATATTGCAACAAGGTGGGAATCCTTATGAAACTTTATATCATCCAGGTCAACCTTCAGGATTTATAAGAAATAATGACTTTCAGCATAATCCTGTGGCATTACTGCCCAGGCAAATATTTTTCCTCCCTAAATGAAGTCAAAAAGGTATGGCTAGCTTCATCAACTGGAATACTAGTGAATGCATTGCATAAATTAATTACAGTAAAAAATTAGTTTCTGGTTGGAATGATTGTTAGTAGCAAATGAGGATTAGGAACAACAGTGTGTCAAGGGATAACAATATTGTTTTTTTGTTTAGAGATCCTGGACAAACCACCTCCCTCAGCTGTTAGATTTTCTCACTAGTAAGATAAATCTATTACAGGGACTAGTAGAAGATATAATGAGATCTTGAGCCTTGTAATCTATTATGGGTTTTATGCCTTGAAAGACTTAATCTGTTATACAGAGTGAAGTAAGTCAGAAAGAGAAAAGCAAATGTCATATATTAATACATATATGTGGAATCTAGAAAAAAATGGTACTGATGAGCATATTTTCAGGGCAAGACTAGGGACACAGAAATAAAGAAGGTGGGGGGGGGGGTTCAGGATGGGGAACACATGCACACCCATGGCTGATTCATGTCAATGTATGGCAAAACCCACTACAATAGTGTAAAATAATTAGCCTCCAATTTTAATAAATACATTTAAAAAAGAGAGATTAGTGGACATAGTGGGGGAAAGAGAGAGTGGGAATAATTGAAAGAGAAGCACTGAAACATATACATTGCCATCTGTAAAACCCATAGCGGGTGAGAAGTTGCTGTAAAACACAAGGAGCTAAACCTGGTATTCTGTGACAGCCTAGAAGGGTGGGATGGCGGGAAGTCGGAGGGAAGTTCAAGAGGGAGGGGATATATGTATACTTATGGCTGATTCATGCTGTTATATGGCAGAAATCAACACAATATTGTAAAGCGATTTTCTTTCAACTTAAAAATTAAAAAAAAAAAAGACTCTTTACTCATAGCTTATTGATGAATTTTGATAAGAGGCTTTGACTGACCTATTTGAATCTTTATGGGAGGTGTGTTATAAATTGTGCCAAAATTATTTGGATATTTTGCCCATGAATATGGTAGTTGATTCAATAGGGACAAAAGAGCATGGTTTCCAGAATCTACTTTAGTATTACCAGAAAAAATTAAAAAGTCAAAGTTTCGTTTAATTTACCTGTTTGGCTGCTTTGATGACTGCATTCAGATTCTAGACTTATTTATCCCTTTTGGGAGAAATTCCAACATGATGATTCTCTAACAAGTCTCAGATTAATAAATGAATGGGATTAGAGGAACTAAGGAGTCAATTTTGTGTACCTCTCAAAGGACCTAAACAAAAGAGAATAGGTTCAGAGAGAAGAATCCATTCGGGTTCCTTAGAGAATCTCACAATTTCAACTACTGTAGTATTCAGAGGCTGCTGCTGCTGCCGCTAAGTCGCTTCAGTCGTGTCCGACTCTGTGCGACCCCATAGATGGCAGCCCATGAGGCTCCCCCGTCCCTGGGATTCTCCAGGCAAGAACACTGGTGGGTTGCCATTTGCTTGTCCAATGCATGAGAGTGAAAGGGAAGTCGCTCAGTCGTTTCCAACTCTTCACTACCCCATGGACTGCAGCCTACCAGGCTCCTCCATCCATGGGATTTTCCAGGCTAGAGTACTGGAGTGGGGGTGCCATCACCTTCTCCGTGTATTCAGAGGCAGGTGCTGTTTAATAGCTTATTGCTTGTGCACTAAGAGTATAGCCCCAGTGTCAGTTTGGACTGGAAAAAGATTCATCCCCAGTGTGGAGGGATGTTTCTACAAACAAATTAAAAGGAAAGATTTAGAAGAAACCATATTGTTATTTGGAGCCCTACTACTGAGAATTGAGAGGATGTTGGAAAGACTGGCTAGAGAGCTGAAGGCACCTGAAACACTTTAGTTTGTACCAGTATCTTTTCTCAATGTCCTGGATCTTTGCAATAATAGCAGAATCTAAGGGGATTTTTATTTCATTTGGGGGGTCTTCATTTGCAGAAGTTGAAAAATAAGAATTTCAGTGGTCTTCCTTTTAGGTGACTCATTTGAATGGGAGAGAACTTTTGCCAGATTGACTAAATCTGGAGTGGAGATAGTTTCCCATTCCATTCTGGTTCTTTTTTACTAGAATGGAAGGGTCCTAGTTCTGCCCATTAATAAACAAAAGTTAAAGGCTACCCAGGTAAAATCAATATCTGATGGAAGACCAAAACTTTCTTTAAAAATAATCTGAAATCACTTTTAATAGTCATGAAAAAATTCACTAGACTTTTGTGTGTAAGCCTGAATTTTGTTTCAAACAACAGGCTTTGGAAAAGCCCAAGGGATTGCTCGTTTAGTGACTGCTCAAGTCTAATCATATAACAAGTTAGCCACTTGGTTTCTTTGTAATTCAAGAGACTTTTAATGCTTTTCCTAATCAGCAGTATTCATCCAATGCTGGGTCTGGCCTTCACTGACTGATGTGTGAACTAGCTAATATGTCAGAAAAACCAAGTTGTTAAGTCTGAATCATTATATTAAGTTCCTGAACAAATGTTTGGTTACTTTAGGAAAATTTTGACTATGGCTTTCAGTTCGATTTTTGTTTAGGGAATATAAGAAATTAGGGGAACACGTGTACATCTGTGGTGGATTCATGTTGATGTATGGCAAAACCAATACAACATTGTAAAATAATTAGCCTCCAATTAAAATAAATAAATTTAAACTTAAAAAATTTAAAAAAAAGAAATTAAGAGTTTAGCCTCTGAATCCTCAGAAGGCTTAATTTTAAAGAGAAAAGTTCTTATAGGTTCAGAGGAAATGAGGCCAAGGAGAGTTTCAGGGAAAAATGCAAGTTGAGCTAGAGAATTAGAATGTGGGAACTGTGGTTATAGCAGAGGTACAGGTGGTAAATAAGGGAAGGAAGAAGAAGGCACTGTAGGTGGAGGCTAATCATAGGGAGCTGAGGGAAAGAGAAAAAATAGCCCCAGAGTCAGACCCTGAGCCAAAGAAGATAAAAAGAGCATGTTGTCTTGGAAGCCATTTTGTCTTTCTTCAATTGTTTGTTTGCTTCAGTTAATCTTAAAATCTTCTGTTGCAGAGAGACAATTTTAGTCTCCTGGTAACATTTGAAAGGCTCAAAAATCCCAATTGAAACAGGTATTCCATTGAATTTTAGAAAATTTAGAGCTATAGTTATTCAATTAATTTTTAAGAAAAAAATAAGTTTGGATACTGTAAAAGTTACCCAAAATGGTTGTTGATATTCTCAAGTGCCTTTGGTCAGATTGGCCCATTTAGTAAGAAATTCACTTAAGGAAGGACCACTATTTTTAAACCAAAAATCAGCTGGGGCCTCTTTAAAGGGACACCCTCAAAATATTTAAATAACTAGGATACCATGTCCAGGAGTTTTTCTCTAGAGTAAGAGAATAATTTTCAAATAGCCCGAATAACTCAAACAGCTCCAATACCTCAAATAGCACAAACAACCTAAATAGCCTACAGTCCTAATACCAGTTTGAATGGAACTGGTCCTGGAGAAGACAAGCTGAATGCCTTTCAGAACAGTTGCTATACAACAGTCTCTATTCTAAAGGAATGGGCTAAAACCTGAACAAGCACTGTTCTAGTTAACCAGCCCCTGTTCCTGAAAGAATGGGCTGAAGAATAGCCAGTTTCAGCTGGGAAAGTCTTATTAAAAATATCAGGTCAAAGTAAGAAACAAGTACCCACATACAGAATAAGGCCTTAAGTAGAAAAGACAAATTCTTTTCTAAAATATCCTGAATAAACTTGGAGAGCTTTAAAATGAAAGAGGACAAATGCCAGATTCAGGAGTAAAACTTATCTTAAATTTTCAGGATCAGTGACAAAAACAGTGAGCAACAATGGGCTTAGTGGGTACCACATCTGCTTACTCACCAGCCTTGGAGTCATCAAGGCTTTTCTCTGGACCCCTGTATGAGCCAACAAAATGTTGGCCTGAAACAAATAGAATGCCAAGTACCTCTCTAGAAAAAATGGGCTTATCTAAGATCTACAATGAACTGATATTTAGGTTCTGGAACAATGGCTAGCTATATGCAATTCTTCATGAAACAGGGAGAAGAGAACTCTATCATAAATGGGAAAAGGAATTTAGAGCTATAATCAAAGAAGAGTCCATGGCTTTTCACTGGCAGAATTTGATGAGTTCTTGTCAGGAAAGAAGAATGAGCCTTTCTTCTTCCTACTTGGCTCTGTTATTATTGTAGGAAATGATTGCCCCCAGTTCAGGTCTTTGGATTCTACAATTTAAGTTTCTGTTTATTAATTTTTGCAATTATTTTCTCCCTCTCCTTCTCTATCCTTCTCTTTTTATCTTTCTTGATTTATTGATTTATTTCTAATTCATTTTGTTTAAAACATATTTCTTATCTTGAAATCAATATGGTACACGATTTTTTTACTTAACTATACTCAAACTATATTCAGAAGTTTAGATAATTCTGACTTTCTCAATTGTGTGCACACCAGCCATTAGCCTAGAAATCTCATAAAAGTTGTAAGTTTTGATATATTTTTTTCTTTTTTTTATACATGCATGCCAAGACATCAATAAAAGAGCTGATGGTATCTCTTCCCTTTCAGTATCTAACCTCAACTTGAAACATTGATTCAAAGAGAAAAGTGATCAAAATATTTTTTTTAGTTTAAGGAAAACACATTCTCAAACAATTGAATTTCTTACTAATGATGATTTATATACTTTAAAATATTCTTTAAGCTCATTTGAAGATTTATCACCTTAGAGAAGTATGTAGTCTCCACTTAAGATCAAATCATCCCATTTAATGCTGGGCATACACACCGAGGAAACCAGAATTGAAAGAGACACATGTACCCCAATGTTCATCGCAGCACTGTTTATAATAGCCAGGACATGGAAACAACCTAGATGTCCATCAGCAGATGAATGGATAAGAAAGCTGTGGTACATATACACAATGGAGTATTACTCAGCCGTTAAAAAGAATTCATTTGAATCAGTTCTGATGAGATGGATGAAACTGGAGCCGATTATACAGAGTGAAGTAAGCCAGAAAGAAAAACACCAATACAGTATACTAACACATATATATGGAATTTAGGAAGATGGCAATGACGACCCTGTATGCAAGACAGGGAAAGAGACACAGATGTCTATAATGGACTTTTGGACTCAGAGGGAGAGGGAGAGGGTGGGATGATTTGGGAGAATGACATTCTAACATGTATACTATCATGTGAATTGAATCGCCAGTCTATGTCTGACGCAGGATGCAGCATGCTTGGGGCTGGTGCATGGGGATGACCCAGAAAGATGTTATGGGGAGGGAGGTGGGAGGGGGTTCATGATTGGGAATGCATGTAAGAATTAAAGATTTTAAAATTTAAAAACTAAAAAACTAAAAAAAATAAAATAAATAAATAAATAAATAAATAAATAAATAAATAAAATTTAAAAAATAAAAACTAAACCTGAAAAAAAAAAAAAAGAAAAAATAAATAAACTCAATAAATATGAGTTGGTGGTGAGGATAATTAGGACTTTCTAATCCTTTCTCTGGCCAGAAATGAAGTTTTCAGAGGAATCCCTATTCAAATAGTCTACTGAGTGTAACATAAAAGCATTGACATTCTTGCTCTCTATTCTTTCGATCCCACATAGTTCAGACATCGACATGACATTTACAACTCCCACAACGGTTTCTTAAAAAAAAAAAAAACTAATTTATTTATTTTAATTGGAGGCTAATTACTTTACAATATTGTGGTGGTTTTGCCATACATTGACATGAATCAGCCACGGGTGTACATGTGTCCCCCTGTCCTGAACTCCCCACCTCCTCCCTCCCCATCTCATCCCAGTGGTTTGTCCCAGTGCATGAGTTCTGAGTACCATATTTCATACATCAAACTTGGACTAGTCATCTATGTCACATAGTAATATACATGTTTTAATGTTATTCTCTCAAATTATCCCACCCTCCCCTTCTCGCACAGAGTCCAAAAGCCTGTTCTTTACATCTGTATCTCTTTTTCTGTCTTGCAAATATATGTGTTATATATTATATAAATATGTAATATATATATTATATGTATATGTGTATACATGTGTATATATATGTGTGTTATATATATATGTGTATATATGTGTTAATATACTGTATTGATGTTTGTTTGTTTTTTTTTTTTTCCTGACTTACTTCACTCTGTATGGCAGGCTCCAGTTTCATCCACCTCATTAAAACCGACTCAAATGTTTTGTTTTTAATAGCTGAGTAATATTCTATTGTGTATATGTACCACTACTTTCTTATCCATTCATCTGCTGATGGACATCTAGGAATAAATTTACCTAAAGAAACAAAGGATCTATATATAGAAAACAATAAAACACTAATAAAGAAATTAAAGATGAGGCAAATAAAGAGAGAAAAATACCATGTTCATGGATAGGAAGACTCAATATGGTGAAAATGTTTGTGCTACACAAAGCAATCTATAGATTCAGTACAATCCCTATCAAGCTACCAATGGTATTTTTCATAGAAATAGAACAAATACTTTTACAATTTGTATGGCAACACAAAAAACTCTAATAGCCAAAGCAATTTTGAGATAGAAGAATGGAACTGGAACAATCAACCTGCTTGACTTTAGACTATACTACAAAACTACAGTTATCAAGACATTATGGTACTGGCAAAAAAGACAGAATTATAGATCAACGGAACAAAATTGAAAGCCCAGAGATGAATCCATGCAAGTAGGAGCACCTTATCTTTGACAAAGGAGGCAAAAAATATACATTGGAGCAAAGACAATCTCTTTAACAAGTGGCGCTGGGAAAACTGGTCAGCCATTTGTAAAAGAATGAAACTAGAACACTTTTGAGCACTATAAACAAAAATGAATTCAAAATGGATTAAACACTTAAATGTAAAACTGGAAACTATAAAAACTCCTAGAGGAAAACATAGGGAGAACACGCTCTGACATGAATCACAGCAAGATTCTCTACGACCCACCTCCCAGAGTAATGGAAATAAAAGCAAAAATAAACTAATGGGACCTAATTAAACTTAAAAGCTTTTCCCACAATGGTTTCTACTACTTGATCTATTTAATTTTTATTTTCTGTGTGGTCTAAATGAAGAAATGTGAGCATGTGAAAAAACATTGAACTGACAGGGACGTTGTTTCACAGCCTCAAGGGATTTATAAAGCTGAAATACATCTGAAGGCTTATGGCGTTTTCTTCTAACTTTACTATGTAGCCTTAGGAAGATTACTTCCCTGAGCTTCAATTGCCTCTACCACAATTCCAGCATGATTACACAATCACATAATAACTTTTAAGAGAAGAAAACTCTCTAACATAATTGGTTATATAATTATAGCTTCTGGAATAACACTTCATGCTCAGTTATCCATTAGCAAGTATTTTGTCTTTAGAAATACTTCTACCGTCCTTAAAAAATTGTTGTAAGGATTACTTGAGATACCATATGTAAAAGTGTTTCAAATATTAAGAATTATACAATTGATATTTTAATTCACAATTAACAAAATAAAATATTAGTGTGGATTTTAAAATACTTTCATATTCATTTTCTCCATTGATTTTGATAACAACTTTATGAGGTGAATGCTCTTATTTTTATTTTGCTTTATTTGTTTTCAGTTCAGTTCAGTACACTTGCTCAGTCATGTCTGACTCTTTGCAACCCCATGAATCACAACACGCCAGGCCTCCCTGTTCAGCACCATCTCCCGGATTTCACTCAGACTCATGTCCACTGAGTCCGTGATGCCATCCAGCCATCTCATCCTCAGTCGTCCCCTTCTGCTCCTGCCCCCAATCCTTCCAAGCATCGGAGTCTTTTCCAATGAGTCGACCCTTCTCATGAGGTGGCCAAAGTACTGGAGTTTCAGCATTAGCATCATTTCTTCCAAAGAAATCCCAGGATTGATCTCCTTCAGAATGGACTGGTTGGATCTCCTTGCAGTCCAAGGGACTCTCAAGAGTCTTCTCCAACACCATAGTTCAAAAGCATCAGTGCTTCAGCACTCAGCCTTCTTGACAGTCCAACTCTCACATCCATACATGACCACAGGAAAAACCAGAGCCTTGACTAGAAAGACCTTAGTCGGCAAAGTAATGTCTCTGCTTTTGAATATACTATCTAGGTTTGTCATAACTTTTCTTGAAGGAATAAGCGTCTTTTAATTTCATGGCTGCATTCACCATCTGCAGTGATTTTGGAGTTCAAAAAAATAAAGTCTGACACTTTTTCCACTGTTTCCCCATCTATTTCCCATGAAGTGATGGGACCAGATGCCATGATCTTCGTTTTCTGAATGTTGAGCTTTAAGCCAACTTTTTCACTCTCCTCTTTCACTTTCATCAAGAGGCTTTTTAGTTCCTCTTCACTTTCTGCCATAAGGGTGGTGTCATCTGCATATCTGAGGTTATTGATATTTCTCCAGGCAATCTTGATTGCAACTTGTGTGTCTTCCAGTCCAGCGTTTCTCATGATGTACTCTGCATATAAGTTAAATAAGCAGGGTGATAATATACAGCCTTGACGTACTCTTTTTTCTATTTGGAAACAGTCTGTTGTTCCATGTCCAGTTCTAACTGTTGCTTCCTGACCTGCATACAGATTTCTCAAGAGGCAGGTTAGGGGGTGTGGTATTCTCATCTCTTTCAGAATTTTCCAGAGTTTATTGCGATCCACAGAGTCAAAGGCTTTGGCATAGTCAATAAAGCAAAAATAGATGTTTTTCTGGAACTCTCTTGCTTTTTCCATGACCAGAGGATGTTGGCAATTTGATCTCTGGTTCCTCTGCCTTTTCTAAAACCAGCTTGAACATCAGGAAGTTCACAGTTCACATATTGCTGAAGCCTGGCTTGAAGAATTTTGAGCATTACTTTACTAGCATGTGAGATGAGTGTAATTGTGCGGTAATTTGAGCATTCTTTGGCATTGCCTTTCTTTGGGATTGGAATGAAAACTGACCTTTTCCAGTTCTGTGGCCACTGCTGAGTTTTCCAAATTTGCTGGCATATTGAGTGCAGCACTTTCACAGCATCATCTTTCAGGATTTGAAACAGTTCAACCTGAATTTCTTCACCTCCACTAGCTTTGTTCGTAGTGATGCTTTCTAAGGCTCACTTGACTTCCCAGTCCAAGATGACTGGCTCTATATTAGTGATCGCATCATCATGATTATGTGGGTCATGAAGATATTTTTTGTACAATTCTTCCATGTATTCTTCCCACCTCTTCTTAATATCTTCTGCTTCTGTTAGGTCCATATGATTTCTGTCCTTGATCGAGCCCATCCTTGCATGAAATGTTCCCTTGATATCTCTAATTTTCTTAAAGAGATCTCTAGTCTTTCCCATTCTGTTGTTTTCCTCTATTTCTTTGCATTGATCACTGAAGAAGGCTTTCTTATCTCTTCTTGCTATTCTTTGGAACTCTGCATTCAGATGCTTATATCTTTACTTTTCTCCTTTGCTTTTCGCCTTTCTTCTTTTCACAGCTATTTGCAAGGCCTCCCCAGGCAGCCATTTTTCTTTTTGCATTTATTTTCCATGGGGATGGTCTTGATCCCTGTCTCCTCTACAATGTCACAAACCTCATTCCATAGTTCATCAGGTACTGTATCTATCAGATCTAGGCCCTTAAGCCTATTTCTCACTTCCACTGTATAATCTTAAGGGATTTGATTTAGGTCATACCTGAATGGTCTAACGGTTTTCACTACTGTCTTTAATTTAATTCTGAATCTGGTAATAAAGAGTTCATGATCTGAGCCACAGTCAGCTCTTGGTCTTGTTTTTGTGGACTGTATAGAGCTTCTCCATCTTTGGCTGCAAAGAATAGAATCAATCTGATTTTGGTGTTGACCATCTGGTGATGTGCATGTGTACAGTCTTCTCTTGTGTTGTTGGAAGAGGGTGTTTGCTGTGACCAGTGCATTTTCTTGGCAAAACTCTATTATTCTTTGCCCCGCTTCATTCCACATTCCAAGGCCAAATTTGCCTGTTACTCCAGGTGTTTCTTGACTTCCTACTTTTCCATTCCAGTTTCCTATAATGAAAAAGATATCTTTTTTGGGTATTAGTTCTAAAAGGTCTTGTAGATCTTCAAAAAACCGTTCAACTTCAGCTTCTTCAGCATACTGGTTGGGGCATAGACTTGGATAACTGTGATATTGAATGGTTTGCCTTGGAGATGAACAGAGATCATTCTGTCATTTTTGAGATTGCATCCAAGTACTGCATTTCAGACTCTTTTGTTGACCATGATGGCCACTCCACTTCTTCTGAGGGATTCCTGCCAGCAGTACTATATATGATGGTGATCTGAGTTAAATTCACCCATTTCAGTCCATTTTAGTTCGCTGATTCCTAGAATGTTGACGTTCACTCTTTGTAACCCCATGGACTGCAGTATTTCAGGCCTCCCTGTCCATCACCAACTCTCAGGGTTTACTCAAACTCATGTCTATTGAGTTAGTGATGCCATCCAATGGTCTCATCCTCTGTCATCCCCTTCTCCTCCTGCCTTCAATCTTCCCCAGCATCATGGTCTTTTCAAATGAGTCAACTCTTCACATCAGTGGGCAAAGTATTGGAATTTCAGCTTCAACATCAGTCCTTCCAAAGAACATTCAGGAATTATTTCCTTTAGGATGTTTTGGTAGGATCTCCTTGCAGTCCAAGGGACTCTCAAGAGTCTTCTCCAACATAGCAGTTGAAAAGCATCATTTCTTCCGTGCTCAGCTTTCTTTATAGTCCAACACTTATATCCATACATGACTACTGGAAAAACCATAGCCTTGACTAGACAGAACTTTGTTGGCAAAGTAATGTCTCTGCTTTTTAATATGCTGTCTAGGTTGGTCATAACTTTTTCTTCTGAAGAGTAAGCGTCTTTTAATTTCATGGCTGCTGTCACCATCTGCAGTGATTTTGGAGCCCCCAAAAGTAATGTCTGCCACTATTTCCACTGTTTCTCCATCTATTTCCCATGAAGTGAAAAATATTTTGTTTTATTTTATTGATAAATAAATTTGGAGTCAGTGGCTCACTTGCTTGTCAGGAATTGCTCAGAGACTCTAACGCAGGGTTTCTGCAATTGCTTCATATTTATTTTTCAATTTCTAAATCTTTTGGTGAATCTTACATTACAAAAAACATATGTAATATGTGGCCCAAAATATAAACCATATAGTTTTAATGGTTGCATACATTTTCATTGTTTCCCCTTGCTTAACCCGCACATGATTTGTGAAAATCATTCTTCAAGCCACATCATCATTAAAGGTGAAACTCATGCTTTTGAAAGGTCACAATTCCAATCTAACAAGGAAGTAGAAATTGAGCAGGGGTAAATTTGCAACAAGAAGAGGCAAAGAAAACACTTTTTGCTCTGACATTTAAACAACATGACTCACTGTAACTTTCTCAAAATTTATGTGAAAGTTATTTCAAATTGTTGTTAAATTGAGTATACAGATATCTGGTGCTGAATTTAGAAGCAACAACTACATCAATTTCATACAAACTGAACTTTCAAATTTTATTGCAATTATTTATTTTAATGGCCAAGGGCTTATACTTAATGGCCTCTGAAGTAGTACCTTTTAATTTCATATTATGTGCACTACCATTCTTTACTTATCACCTTGAGGCAACCAATAAAAAAAATCATTTTTCTGAAATCAGTGACAAAAAAATAAGTACTTGAGGGTGAATGATTCTGAAAGACCATTGTTTGATTTGGTGCTGTTTTATTTTTATTTCTTTTGAACTTAGTAGATGGCTCATGTGACTTGGAGAAAAAACATTTCTTCTCTCCAGTAAGGTTATTCTTTGCTATGAGAATTAAAATATAGCTTTAAGCCATCCACAATTATGACCTTGACTAGAAAAATGTAAGTTAATAAGGCTTCAACAAATTATGGTCTTTTTGGTAGATTTGCCTAGTGAACTGTTAATTGTAAAACTGAAAGACATTATGTTCAGCTTTCTCTATCACATCTTTTGTGTTTTAACAGTGACACTTCATTGAGTGCAATTAACAAAGCCTAGGAGATTTATTAACACACTTCTTCATGGCCAATGATCCATTCCACTTAAGACATAACACTGTAAAATTCACATTATCTCCTTTTGGCACTTACAATAATGCTTCATGAACTAGGAAGGCATATGTTAGAGCAGATAAAATAGCATTATTAGCTGACAAATTTTACAATTTATTAGACAGTTAATTTATCAGCTTAAAAGACACTAAAACAGCTGTGCATTTAATGTCTTTTTAATGTATCCAGTAAAACTTGCATAATTGCCTGTAGTGCAATTTATTTTTAGCTATGTTGCAAAATGCCTGCATTTACTATTTACATCTTTTTTAATTTTTCCTGCAAGGCTCATCTTATCTCTGCCTGAGCCTTAACAACCAGGGCCAATAATCTGACAAAAAAGCCCCTTCAAACAAATGATTCCCCATGAATGAAGTATTCAAAAGTGCATTCTGTTTGTGACCCAAGGAGAGTAAGCATTTTACCTCCACCCCAAGGGCAAAGGCTGAGGTTCCAGATAAATAAATAAAACAGAAGAATAAAATCAGGGTGACTCAAATAAATACGGTTTATTTGGAGTCTTGAAGGCCGATTCATGCCTTCACTTATCAGAGAGCAGCAGTCTAAGTATTCAAATTTGGAGCCCATTCAAAACTAAATGTCTGTGTGTGAACTAACAAGGCTTGCAAGCTACATTAGCAAAAACAATTTTTTTTTTCATTTTATAACTAAGCAAACAGCTCCCTGTTAATCAACTGGTATATACCTAAATACTGCAGTAGTGGAACAGGGGCACAGGAGAAAAGTGTGGAAGATAAGATAGGGTTCATACCTCTAACATGTCATTTGGTTCAGTTTGCTTACTGATCTTTGATTTAATGGAACTGTAAACTACAAATTAGCACTTACCAAGAGCAGGGCCAATGACTGAACAACAAAGGCGTTTGCCATCTGCCTCTGCAGAGACTGAACCCCATGCTGCTATAGCTGTTGACATTCAACAAGCCCCAAGGGAGTTCAGGGTGGAGGGAGTCACTCTGTGCTCCAGGCAATCTGATGGGACAGGTCTTTAGATAGTTGGATGTTTTTAGAAACAGATTTTATGATCTCAATCCTTGCATTTCCTTGTATCTAGTTCAGTTCAGTTCAGTCTCAGTCATGTCTGACTCTTTGCGACCCCATGAATCACAGCACACCAGGCCTCCCTGTCCATCACCAACTCCTGGAGATGACTCAGATTCACATCCATTAAGTCAGTGATGCAAAACAAACAAACAAACAAACAAAAAGTCAGTGATGCCATCCAGCCATCTCATCCTCTGTCGTCCCCTTCTCCTCCTGCCCCCAATCACTCCCAGCCTAATGGTCTTTTCCAATGAGTCAACTCTTCGCATGAGGTGGTCAATGTATTGGGGTTTCAGCTTCAGCATCAGTTCTTCTAATGAACAGCCAGGGCTAATTTCCTTTAGGATGGACTGGTTAGATCTTTCCACAGATCAAGGGACTCTCAAGAGTCTTCTCCAACACCACAGTTCAAATGCATCAATTCTTCAGCGCTCTGGTTTCTTCACAGTCCAACTCTCACATCCATACCTGACCACTGCGGGGGGGGGGGGGGGTGAAGCTTTGATTAGACGGACATTTGTTGGCAAACTAATATCTCTGCTTTTTAATCTGCTGTCTAGGTGGGTCATAACTTTCCTTCCAAGGAGTAAGTGTCTATTAATTTCATGGCTGCAGTCATCATCTGCAGTGATTTTGGATCCCAGAAAATGAAGTATGACACTGTTTCCACTGTTTCCCCATCTATTTCCCATGAAGTGATGGGAGAAGATGCCATGATCTTAGTTTTCTAAATGTTGAGCTTTAAGCCACCTTTTTCACTCTCCTCTTTCACTTTCATCAGGAGGCTTTTTAGTTCCTCTTCACTTTCTGCCATAAAGGTGGTGTCATCTGCATATCTTTGGTTATTGATATTTCTCCCAGAAATCTTGATTCCAGCTTGTGCTTCTTCCAGTCCAGCGTTTCTCATGATGTACTCTGCATATCAGTTAAATAAGCAGGGTGACAATATGCAGCTTTGACATACTCCTTTTCCTATTTGGAACCAGTCTGTTGTTCCATGTCCAGTTCTAACTGTTGCTTCCTGACCTGCATACAGATTTCTCAAGAGACAGGTCAGGTGGTCTGGTATTCCCATCTTTTTTTTAGAAATTTCCACAATTTATTGTGATCCATACAGTGAAAGGCTTTGGCACAGTCAATAAAGCAGAAATAGATGTTTTTCTGGAACTCTCTTGCTTTTTCCATGATCCAACAGATGTTGGCAATTTGATCTCTGGTTCCTCTGCCTTTGCTAAAACCAGCTTGAACATCTGGAAGTTCACAGTTCATCTACTGCTGAAGCTTAGCTTGGAGAAATTTGAGCATTACTTTACTAGCTTGTGAGATGAGTGCAACTGTGTGGTAGTTTGAGCATTCTTCGGCATTGCCTTTCTTTGGGATTGGAATGAAAATTGACCTTTTCCAGTCCTGTGGCCACTGCTGAGTTTTCCAAATTTGCTGGCATATTGAGTGAAGCACTTTCATGGCATCATCTTTCAGGATTTGAAATAGCTCAACTGGACTTCCATCACCTCCACTAGCTTTGTTCATAGTGATGCTTTCTAAGGCCCAGTTGACTTCATATCCCAGGATGTCTGGCTCTAGATGAGTGATCACACCATCGTGATTTTCTGGGTCATAAAGTTTTTTGTTTTTTTTTTTTTTGTACAGTTTTTCTGTGTATTCTTGCCACCTCTTCTTAATATCTTCTGCTTCTGTTAGGCCCAGACCATTTCTGTCCTTTATCCACCCCACCTTTGCATGAAATGTTCCCTTGGTATCTCATTTTCTTGAACAGATCTCTAGTCTTTCCCATTCTGTTCTTTTCCTCTATTTCTTTGCATTGATTGCTGAAGAAGGCTTTCTTATCTCTCCTTTCTATTCTTTGGAACTCTGCATTCAGATGCTTATATCTTTCCTTTTCTCCTTTGCTTTTCAATTCTCTTCTTCTTACATCTATTTGTAAGGCCTCCTCAGATAGCCATATTTTTTTATTTGCATCTCTTTTCATGGGGATGGTCGTGATCCCTGTCTCCTGTAAAATGTCATGAACCTCTGTCCATAGTTTATCATGCACCCTGTCTATCAGATGTAGTCCCTCAAATCTATTTCTCACTTCTACTGTATAATCATAAGGGATTTGATTTAGGTCATACCTGAAAAGTATACTGGTTTTCTCTACTTTCTTCAATTTAAATCTGAATTTGCCAATAAGGAGTTCATGATCTGAGCTACAGTCAGCTTCAGGTCTTGTTTTTGCTGACTGTATAGAGCTTCTCCATCTTTGGCTGCAAAGAACATAATCAATCTCATTTTGCTGTTGAAAGTCTGGTGATGTCCATGTGTGGAGTCTTCACTTTTTTTGTTGGAAGAGGGTATTTGCTATGACCAGTGCATTCTGGAAAAACTCTATTAGCCTTTGCCCTGCTTCATTCCGTACTCCAAGGCCAAATTTGCCTGTTACTCCAGATGTTTCTTGACTTCCACTTTTGCATTCCAGTCCCCTATATTGAAAAGGACATCTTTTTGTGGTGTTAGTTCTAAAAGGTCTTGGAGGTCTTCATAGAACCATTCAATGTCAGCTTCTTCAGTGCTATTGGTTGGGGCATAGACTTGGATAACTGTGATGTTGAATGGTTTGCTTTGGAAACGAACAGAGATCATTCTGTCATTTTTGAGATTGCATCCAAGTACTGCATTTCGGACTCTTTTGTTGACCATGATGGCTACTCCATTTCTTCTAAGGGATTCCTGGCCACAGTAGTAGATATAATGGTCATCTGAGTTAAATTCACCCATTCCAGTCCATTTTAGTTCACTGATTCCTTGAATGTCGATGTTCATTCTTGCAATCTCCTGTTGGCCACTTCTAATTTGTCTGGATTCATGGACCTAACATTCCAGGTTCCTATGCAATATTGCTCTTTACAGCATCAGGCCTTGATTCTATCACTAGTCACATCAACAACTGGGTATTGTTTTTGCTTTGGCTCCATCCCTTCATTCTTTCTGGAGTTATTTGTCGACTGATCTCCAGTAGCATATTGGGCATCTACTGACCTGGGGAGTTTCTCTTTCTATATCCTATCATTTTGCCTTTTCATACTGTTCATGGATTTCTCAAGGCAAGAATACTGAAGTGGTTTGCCATTCCCTTCTCCAGTGGACCACATTCTGTCAGAGCTCTCCACCATGACCCGGCCATCTTGGGTGGCTCCACATGGGATGGCTTGGTCTCTTGGTCTCTCTCGAAATCTGTGTGAAGATCAAGAACCAACAGTTAGAATCGGACATGGAAAAATGGACTGGTTCAAAATTGGGAAAGGAGTACTACATCAAGGCTGCATATTGTCACCCTGCGTATTTAACTTACATGCACAATACATCATGCAAAACACCAGGCTGAATGACTTAAAAGCTGGATTCAAGATTGCTTGGAGAAATATCAACAACCTCCAGTAATCTGATGATACCACTTTAATGACAGAAAGCTAAGATGAACTAAAGAGCCTCTTAATGAAGGTAAAAGAGGAGAGTGAAAAAGCTGGCTTAAAACTCAACTTCCAAAAAAAACTAAGATCATGGCTTCTGGTCCAATCACTTCATGGCAAATAGATGGGGGAAAAATGGAAGCTGGAAGATTTTATTTCCTTGGGCTCCAAAATCACTTAACCTGGTGACTGAAGCCATGAAATTCAAAGGCACTTGGTCCTTGGAAGAAAAACTATAACAAATGTAGACAGTGTATTAAAAAATAGAGACATCACACTGCCAACAAAAGTCCATATAGTCAAACCTGTGGTTTTTCCAGTAGTCAAGTATAGATGTGAGAGTTGGAACGTAAAGTGGACTGAACACTGAAGAACTGTGGTGCTGGGGAAGATTCTTGAGAGTCCCTTGAAATTCAAGGAGATCAAATGAGTCAATCCTAATTGAAATAATCCCTCAATATTCATTGGAAGGACTGATGGTGAAGGTAAAGTTCCAATATTTTGGCCTCCTAATGCAAAGAGCTGTCTCATTGGAAAAGACTCATACTAGGAAAGATTGATGGCAGGAGGATAAGGGGACAACAGAGGATGATTGGTGGGATGGCATCACAGACTCAATGGACATGATTTTGAGTAAACTCTGGGAGACAGTAAAGGACAGTGAAACCTGGTGTACTGCAGTCCATGGGGTCACAAAGAGTCAGAATTTAGTGACTGAATAACAATTAGTCTTTTAAACTCTTTTCAAATTTTGAAATTACATCCAAAAGACAGAGAAAGAGGTGTCAGCATACATGCACAACCACACACTATTAAAATAATTTTGACAATTATAAACTTCCATGGATTGGCCAAGATGTTAGGTATTAGGTTTAATGGGAACCAGACTTCACATTTAATTCTTAAATATTCAATATCATAGCAAATATAAATTAATCAGGTAGACAGAAATGAGAAACTTCATACATTTTGCATTTTATTTTCTAACTTGTTTTCCATTTATGTGGGTTTTTCTCTAGCAGGTTGCAAATGTCGGCATGCTATAAAGAAATTTTAAGCTTATTCTCAAAGCTTGTTAAAGAAGGTGCTGATGGCTAAGAGGAGGGATTACAACAAGACCCAGCAAGTCAAGGTTGTTTGCAAGATAGATTTTCTGTGGATTTAAACACCAGAAATAAATTGTTTTGCTAAATTTCTTACCTAATTTAAGTGTAAAATCACTTGAGGCTCAGAAATTTAGTTATAACAAACACCTTCTTCCAACAACACAAGAGAAGACTCTACACATGCACATCACCAGATGGTCAACAACAAACTCAGATTGATTATATTCTCTGCAGACAAAGATGGAGAAGCTCTATACAGTCAACAAAAACAAGACCAGGAGCTGACTATGGCTCAGATCATGAACTCCTTATTAAGAAATTCAGACTTAAATTGAAGCAAGTAGGGAAAACAGCTAGACCATTCAGGTAAGACCTAAATCAAATCCCTTATGATTATACAGTGGAACTGAGAAATAAATTTAAGGGCCTAGATTTGATAGAGTGCCTGATGAACTATAGAATGAGATTCGTGACATTGTACAGGAGACAGGGATCAAGACCATACCCATGGAAAAGAAATGAAAAAAGCAAATGTCTGCCTAGGGAGGCCTTGCAAATGGCTGTGAAAAGAAGAGAGGCAAAAACCAAAGAAGAAAAGGAAGATATAAGCATCTGAATGCAGGGTTCCAAAGAATAGCAAGAAGAGATAAGAAAGACTTCTTCAGCGATCAATGCAAAGAAATAGAGAAAAGAACAGAATCGGAAAAACTAGAGATAACTTCAAGAAAATTAGAGATACCAAGGGAACATTTCATGCAAAGATGGGATCGATAAAGGACAGAAATGGTATGGACGTAACATAAGCAGAAGATATTAAGAAGAAGTGGCAAGAATACACAGAAGAACTATCCAAAAAAGATCTTCAGGTCCCAGATAATCATGATGGTGTGATCACTCATCTAGAGCCAGAAATCCTGGAATGTGAAGTCAAGTGGGCCTTAGAAAGCATCACTACAAACAAACTAGTGGAGGCGATAGAATTCCAGTTGAGCTATTTCAAATCCTGAAAGATGATGCTGTGAAAGTGCTGCACTCAATATGCCAGCAAATTTGGAAAACTCAGCAGTGGCCACAGGACTGGAAAAGGTCAGTTTTCATTCCAATCCCAAAGGAAATCAATGCCAAAGAATGCTCAAACTACCACACAATTGCACTCATCTCACAAGCTAGTAAAGTAATGCTCAAAATTCTCCAAGCCAGGCTTCAGCAATATGTGAACCGTGAACTTCCTGATGTTCAAGCTGGTTTTAGAAAAGCAGAGGAACCAGAGATCAAATTGCCAACATCCGCTTGATCATTGTAAAAGCAAGAGAGTTCCAGAAAACATCTATTTCTGCTTTATTGACTGTGTCAAAGCCTTTGACTCTGTGGATCACAATAAACCCTGGAAAATACTGAAAGAGATGGGAATACCAGGCCACTTGACCTGCCTATTGAGAAATCTGTATGCAGGTCAGGAAGCAACAATTAGAACTGGACATGGAACAACAGACTGGTTCCCAATAGGAAAAGGAGAATGTCAAGGCTGTATATTGTCACCCTGCTTATTTAACTTATATGCAGAATACATCATGAGAAATGCTGGACTGGAAGAAACACAAGCTGGAATCAAGATTGCTCGGTGAAATATCAATAACCTCAGGTATGCAGATGACACCACCCATATGGCAGAAAGTGAAGAGGAACTAAAAGCCTCCTGATGAAAGTGAAAGAGGAGAGTGAAAAAGTTGGCTTAAAGCTCAACATTCAGAAAACAAAGATCATGGCATCCGGTCCCATCAATTCATGGGTAATGCATGGGGAAACAGTGGAAACAGTGTCAGACGTTATTTTTTTGGACTCCAAAATCATTGCAGATGGTGACTGCAGCCATAAAATTAAAAGACACTTATTCTTTGGAAGAAAAGTTATGACCAACCTAGATAGCATATTCAGAATCAGAGACATTACTTTCCCTACTAAGGTCCATCTAGTCAAGGCTATGGTTTTTCCTGTGGTCATGTATGGATGTGAGAGTTGGACTGTGAAGAAGGCTGAGTGCCAAAGAATTGATGCTTTTGAACTGTGGTGTTGGAGAAGACTCTTGAGTCCCTTGGACTGCAAGGAGATCCAACCAGTCCATTCTGAAGGAGCTCAGCCCTGGGATTTCTTTGGAAGGAATGATGCTAAAGCTGAAACTTCAGTACTTTGGCCACCTCTTGTGAAGAGTTGACTCATTGGAAAAGACTGATGCTGGGAGGGATTAGGGGCAGGAGGAGAAGGAGACGACAGAGGATGAGATGGCTGGATGGCATCACTGACTCGATGGACGTGAGTCTGAGTGAACTCCTGGAGATGGTGATGGACAGGGAGGCCTGGCGTGCTGTGAATCTTGCGGCCACAAAAAGTTGGACACGACTGAGAGACTGAACTGAATTTTAACTTTATTTTAACACATAGTGTTTTATCAACTCATGGAAATCGTTGTAGTCTCTTTTTTATTAGCAAGTTTACTTTTCTTATTTATGGTCAAAGTGTATGAATATACTATATTGTTTTCTCCAAACTACAGGGAATGATTTTAGACCCTAGACTCATATATACTGTATTAATAGATGCATTCTAACCACGGTGTTTCAGATTTCATATATTATCTTTATATTCCAATATTTCTGTATGAAATAATGTAATAAACCATGAAGAATGTGTCTGTTTTATTCTTTCCTATGGCCGAATAATATTCCATTTTATGTACTTGTATATGTTTATAGTATATTTCTTTATATTTCACATATTCTTTATTCATCTGTTGATGGGAACTTAGATTTCTTCCACATCTAGTCTTCTGCAAGTAATGTTGTCATGCATATTGAGCTGCATGTGTGTGAGTGTGCATGCTCAGTCATGTCAGACTCTTTGCAACAGCTTGGTCTGTAGCACTCCAGGCTTCTCTATTCTTGATATTTCCCAGACAAGGATACCTGGCTGGTTTGCCATTTTCTACTCCAGGTATTGAGGGGCATATATCTTTTCAAATGAAAGTTTTAGTTGTTTTTTTTTTTTCCAGATATATACCCGAGTGTAATTGCTGGATCATATGATAGTTTTATATTTAATTGTTGGAGGTACTCCCATAATGTTTTCCATAGTGGTTGCACTAATTTACATTCCCACCAAGAGTATACTATGGCTCTCTTTTTTCCACACCCTCTACAACACTTATTCTTTGTCTTTTTTATAATAAACATGATGACAGTTATAAGGTGTTCTCATTGTGGCTTTCATTTGCATTTCTTTGATGATCAGCTTTTTAATGTTCCTGTTAAACATCTTTTAATGTAACGTTGGTTTTGTACATCTTGTTTGGGAAAATTGGCAATTCAGGTCTTCTGCTCATTGAAAAAATTATTGGAGTATAGTTGATTTACAATGTGTTAGTTTCAGGTGTGTAATAAAGTGAATCTATTATATATATATACATATATATATATATATATACACACACACTCACAATTATATATATATATTTTATATATATTCACTCTTTTCCCCATATGGGTCTTTAAAGAGTATTGAGTCAAGTTCCCTGTGCTATACCAGAGGTCCTTATTAATTGTCTATTTTATATAGTGATGTATATATGTTAATCCCAAACTTTCAATTTATCCCTCTCCTCTTTTCCCTCTGGTAATCATAAGTTTGATTTTTACATCTGTTTACTTTAATATTGCTTTGTAAATAAGTTCATTTCTACCATTTTTCATAGATTCCACATATAAGTGATATCTAATGATATTTGATTTTCTCTGACTTCACTCATTATGACAATCTCTAGGTCAATCTATGTTGCTGAAAATGGCATTCAATTAGATTGTCTCTTTCTCTCTTTTTTTTTTTTTTTTTTGGTATCGAGTTCTTTGAGTTTGAGCTCCCCAGGTGGTATATTTTAAATAATATCATCTTTTCAGTTATATATTTGAAAATATTTTCTCACATTCATTAGGGTAACTTTGCATTTTGTTGATTTTTACTTTTGTTGTACAAAAAGCTTTTAAGTATAATTAGCTTCCATTTGTTTGCTTTTGTTTCCTTTGTCTTAGGAAGCAGATTAAAAAAAAAATAATTCTGCAATTTATGTCAGTATTTTTTCTGTACTTTCTTCTGGTGATTTATGGTTTCCAGTCTTATATATAAGTTTTTAATCCATTTTTTGGTATACAGTGGTAAAATGTTTTGATTTTATTATTTTATATATAGCTGTCCAATTTTTTCAAGAGCATTTGTTGATGAGACTTTCTTTTTTTTTTTTTTCTTTTTTTTTTTTTTTAATTTATTTATTTATTTATTTTTTTTTTTTTTCATGCATTCCCAAACATGAACCCCCCTCCCACCTCCCTCCCCATAACATCTTTCTGGGTCATCCCCATGCACCAGCCCCAAGCATGCTGCATCCTGCGTCAGACATAGACTGGCGATTCAATTCACATGATAGTATACATGTTAGAATGTCATTCTCCCAAATCATCCCACCCTCTCCCTCTCCCTCTGAGTCCAAAAGTCCGTTATACACATCTGTGTCTCTTTCCCTGTCTTGCATACAGGGTCGTCATTGCCATCTTCCTAAATTCCATATATATGTGTTAGTATACTGTATTGGTGTTTTTCTTTCTGGCTTACTTCACTCTGTATAATCGGCTCCAGTTTCATCCATCTCATCAGAACTGATTCAAATGAATTCTTTTTAACGGCTGAGTAATACTCCATTGTGTATATGTACCACAGCTTTCTTATCCATTCATCTGCTGATGGACATCTAGGTTGTTTCCATGTCCTGGCTATTATAAACAGTGCTGCGATGAACATTGGGGTACATGTGTCTCTTTCAATTCTGGTTTCCTCGGTGTGTATGCCCAGAAGTGGGATTGCTGGGTCATAAGGTAGTTCTATTTGCAATTTTTTAAGGAATCTCCACACTGTTTTCCATAGTGGCTGTACTAGTTTGCATTCCCACCAACAGTGTAGGAGGGTTCCCTTTTCTCCACACCCTCGCCAGCATTTATTGCTTGCAGATTTTTGGATCGCAGCCATTCTGACTGGTGTGAAGTGGTACCTCATTGTGGTTTTGATTTGCATTTCTCTAATAATGAGTGATGTTGAGCATCTTTTCATGTGTTTGTTAGCCATCCGTATGTCTTCTTTGGAGAAATGTTCTCCATTATATATTTTCACCTACTTCATCATAGATTAATTGAACATAAGTGTGTGGGTTTATTCGTGGGCTCTAGGATTTACTCTGCTTCGTTGTTCTGTGTTTCTGTTTTTGTGCTAGTATGAAATTGTTTGAATCCTGTAGCTTTCTAATATGCTCTGAAGTCAAGGAGTTTGCTAACTCAAGATAAGTGGAATTTCTCTGTGAATTCATCCAGTCCTGGATTTTTGTATGCTAAGAGGTTTCCTCTTTTTAATTGCATATTCAATATATGTGTGCCTCAAGAAACAAGATTTGATTTCACTATAGGTGATCATTGTGTTTATGTTTTTGGTTTTCTTCTTGATTGAATGTTGAAAGATTGTGTGTTTCTAGAAATTTATTCATTTCCTCTAGGCTTCCAATGCATAACTGTTTGTAGTATTACCTGATGAATTTTTGTATCTCTGGCATATTGGTTGTATTTTCCCCACTTTCTTTTTTTTTTTTTATTTTGCTTATTTGGGTCCTCTCTCTTTTATTCTTGATGAGCCTGGATAAATATTTATCAATTTTGTTTACCTTTTAAAAAAATAGCTCAGTATCATGAACCTTTACTACTTTTTTAAAATTTATTTCTCTTCTGTTCTTTACTATTTCCTTCTTAGTGTGACTTTGGGCTTTGCTATTCTTTTTCAAAATCCTTTAGATTGTAAGTTAAGTTTTTTTTTTCTTAAGATTTTTCTTGTTTCTTGAGGTACACATGTATTTCTATGTACTTCCCTCTGAGAATTGACTTTTCTATGTCAATCAGGTCTTGAAAAGTTGCATCTTATTTCCATTTGGCTAGAGGTTTTTGTTTTTGTTTTTGTTTTTGTTTTTTTTTCTTCTTTGATTTCTTCATTGAACCATTAATTTTTTAGTAGCATCTTGTTCAGTTTCCACATGTTCATGTTTTTCCCATTTTTCTACCAATATTTGATTTTAGGTTCATACAGTTATTGTCAGAAAAAATTGCTTGACATAATTTTTATTCTGAGACTTTTTTATTTTTTTGGTCACATATGTGACCCCTCCTAGAAAGCACTCGATGTGCCCTTGAAAAGAGTATGTATTCTGCTGTTTTTGGATGGAATGTCCCATAGATAGTTAAGTACAACTAGTCTAATGTGTCATTTTAAGACCACTGTCTTTGCTTATTCATTTTCTGTCTAAATGATTTGCCAGTTGATGTGAACGGGTTGTTAAAGTTCTCTACTATTTTTGTCTGATTTTCAATTTATTTCTTTTATATTTATTAATATTTGATTTATATGTTTATGTTCTGTATTAGTTGCATGCACTGTTTATAAGTGTTATATCTTATTTTTGTATTGACTCCTTTATCATTATAAAAACTCCTTATTTAACTTTTGTTACAGACTTTGTTTAAAAGTCTAGTTTTTCTGATAAGATTATGGCTTCCCCATCTTTACTGTCATTTATGTTTACATAAAATATCACTTCCCATCCTTTTACTTCTTTTTTATTCACTTATTTTTTAATCAACTTTATATATATATATTTTTAATTAGAGGATAAGTACAATACTGTGATGGCTTTCCTCAAACTTTAACATGAATCAGCATTAGGTATACAAATGTTCCCTCCCTCTTGAAAACCACTCCCACTTCCTTCGCCATTCCATCCCTCTAAGTTGTCACAGAGCACTGATATTTGGTTCTTTACATCATACATCAAATTCCCACTGTCTATTTATTTTACATATGTTGGTATATATGTTTTAGTGCTATTCTATCATATCATTCCACCTTCTTCTCCTGCCTCCCAGTGTCCAAAATATCTGTGTCTCTTCTGCTGCCCTGTAAGTAGGATTATCAGTATTATCTTTCTAGACTCCTTAATCTAGAAAGATATTAATGCTTTAATCTATGCATTAATATACAATATTTGTCATTCTCTTTTTTATTTATTTCATTCTCTATAATAGGCTTAGGGTTCATCCACCCCAATCTATATGACTCAGATGCTTTCCTTTTTATACCTGAGTAATATTCCATTATGTACATGTACCACAGCTTTGTTATACATTAATCTGTCAATGGACATCTAGGCTGGTTCCATGTCCTGGATAATATAAATAGTGTTTCAGTGAATATAGAGGTACATGTGTCTTCTTCAGTTATGGTTTCATCAAGGTATATGAACAACAGTGGGGTTGCTGGGTCATATGGTAGCTTTATTCTTAGATTTTTAAGGAATCTCCATACTGTTCTCCACAGTGGCTGTATCAGTTTGTATTCCCACCAAGAGTGCAAGAGGTCTCCCTTTTCTCTACATCCTCTACATCATTTATTGTTTGTAGACTTTTTGATGGTGGCCATTCTGACTGGTGTGAGATGATACCTCATTGTAATTTTCATTTGCATTTCTCTAATAATGAGTGATGTTGAGAATCTTATCATGTGTTTATTAGCCATCTATATGTCTTCATTGGCAAAATACCTGCTTATGTCTTCTGTCCCCTTTGATTAAATTCTTTGTTTTTTCTGGTATTGTGCTGCATGAGCTGCTTATATATTTTGGAGATGCGTTCTTTCTCAGTTGATTCATTTGCTAAAATTTTTTTTTCCATTCTGAGGGTTGTCTTTTCACATTTTTTATAGTTTTCATTGTCATGCAAAATCTTTTACATTTACTTAGATCTCATTTATTTATTTTTGCTTTTATTTCTGTTATTCTAGAAAGTGAATTATAGAGGATCTTACTGTGGTTTATGTCATAGAGTGTTCTGTCTATGATTTTCTCTAAGAGTTTTATAATCTCTAGTCTTACATTTAGGTTGTTAATTCATTTTGAGTTTAGTTTTTTGTTCAGTGTTAGAAGGTGTTCTAATTTCATTCTTTTAAAAAAATATTTACTTATTTTAATTGGAGGCTAATTACCTTACAATATTGTGGTTGTTTTTGCCATGAAAGAAAGTGAAAGTGAAGTCGCTCAGTCGTGTCTGACTCTTTGTGACCCCGTGGACTGTAGCCTACCAGGCTTCTCTGTCCATGGGATTCTCCAGGCAAGAATACTGGAGTGGGTTACCATTTCCTTCTCCAGGGGGTCTTCTGACCCAGGGATCGAACCCACACCTCCCACATTGGAGGCAGATGCTTTAACCTCTGAGCCACCAGGTTTTTGCCATACATTGACATAAATCAGCCATGGATGTTCTTTTACACATAGTTGACCAGTTTCCCAGCACCAATTGTTGAATAGTCTTTTCATCATTGTATATTTTTGCCTCCTTTGTCAAAGATAAACTGATTATAGGTGCATCGGTTTTTTATCTTGTTCCACTGCTCTATATTTCTGTCTTTGTGCCAGTACCATACTGTCTTGATGGCTGTTGATTTGTAGTATAGTCTGAAGTCAGGAAGGTCAGTTCCTGCACTTCCATTCTCCTTTCTCAAGATTGCTTCAGCTATTCAGGGTACTTTGTGTTTCCATAAAAATTTTGAAATTATTTGTTCTAGTTCTATGAAGAAATACTGTTGGTAGTTCGATAAGGATTGCCTTTAATCAATAGATTGCTTTGGGTAATATATAGTCACTTTCACTATATTGATTCTTCGAATCCGATATCACTCCATCTGTTTGTGTTGTTTTTCATTTCTTTCATCAGTGTCTTATGGTTTTCTTCATAGAGGTCTTTTGTCTCTTTTGGTAAATTTATTCCTAAACATTCATTCTTTTTGTTGCAGTGGTGAGTGGGATTGTTTCCGTAGTTTCTCTTTCTGAATTTTCATTGTTAATGTATAAGAATGAAAGGGATTTCTGTGTATTAAGTTTATATTTTTTCAAATTTACTGTATCCACTGATTAGCTCTAGTAATTTTCTGTTCACATCTTTATGTGAGTTCATATGAGTTCTATGTAGAGAATCATGTTATCTGAAAACAGTAAGAGTTTTAGCTTATCTTTTCTGATCTGGATTCGTTTTATTTCTTTTTCTTCTCTGGTTGTTGTGAATAGGACTTCCAAAACAATTTCAAACAACAGTGATGAGAGGGGGCACCATATCCCATTGCTGAATTTAAAGAAAATGCTTTCAGTTTTTCATCATTGAGAATAAAGCTTACTGTGTGTGTGTGTTAGTCACTCAGTTGTGTTCGACTCTTTGTGACCCCATGGACTCTAGCCCACCAGACTCCTCTGTCCATGGAATTCTCCAGGCAAGAATACTGGAGTGGGTTGCCACTTCCTTCTCCAGGGGATCTTCTCAACCCAGGGATTGAACCTGGACTACTGCATTGCAAACTGTTTATCCACTGAGTCACAGGGAAGACCATGTTTACTGTGGGTTTATCATATATGGCCTTTATTATGTTGAGGTATTTTCCTTCTATGCCTACTTCTGAAGAGTTTTTCATTATCAATCGGTGTTCAATTTTTGTAAAAGGCTTTCTCTGCATGTATTGAGATGATCTTTTTTTTTTAATCTTTCAGTTTGTTAATATGTTGAATCACATCGATGGATATACATATACTAATAAATCCTTGCATCCCTGAGATGAAGACCACTTGATCATGATGTATGATCATTTTAATATATTGTTGGATTCTACTTGCTATAATTCTGTTGAGGCTATTTTCATCTATTTTCATTAGTGATATTGGCTTGTAATTTTATTTTTGTGTGGCATATTTGGTTTTGCTATCAGGGTGATGAGTTTGGGAGTTTTCTTCTGCAATTTTCTGGAAGAGTTCAAACAGGATATTTGTTAGATATTCTCTAAATTTTTGGTAGAAATCACCTATGAGGCCATCTGGCCCTGCCATTTTGTTTGTTGGAAGTTTTTTTTTTTTTTTCTTTTAATTGCAATTTATACTTCTGTGTTTGTGATTGCTCCATTCATATTTTCTATTTATTTCCAGTTCAGTTTTGGAAGGTTATACTTTTCTAACTATTTGTCTATTTCTTCCACTTTCTCTGTTATATTAGCATATATTTGTTCATAGTATTTTCTTATGATTCTTTGCATTTCTGTATTGTCTATTGTAACTTCTTTTTATTTTCTAATTCTATTGGATTGTGCCTTCTCTCTTTTTTCTTCATGGGTCTGTCTAACAGTTTGTCAATTTTGTTAATCTTCTCAAATAACCTGCCTTTAGTTCTATTGATCTTTGTTATAGTTTCCTTCATTTAAAAAAAAAAATTCTGCTCTGATCTTTATGGCTTATTTCTACTAGCTTTGAGTTGTCTGTGTTGTTCTTATTTTTCTAGTTGTAATGTTAGGTGTAATGTTAGGGTGTTTACTTGATGTCTCCCTTGTTTCTTGGGGTAGGCTTGTATTGCTGTAAACTTCCCTGTTAGCACTGTTTTTACAGCATTCCATGGATTTTGAGATGCGCTTTCACTGCCTTTTGTTTCTAGGCATATTTTGATTTCTTCAGTGATTTGTTGATTGTTCAGAAGTGTATTGATTAGCCTCTATGTATTTGTGTTTTTTAGAGAAACACATGTGTTTAGTTGATATTAAATCTTACAGCATTATGATCAGAAAAAAATGCTTGAAATTATTTCACTGTATATGTATTTTTTAATTTACCAAGCCTAGATTTATAGCCCAGGATGTGATCTATCTTGGAGACTGTTCCATCTGTACATAAGAAAAAAAGTGGCATTTATTATTTTAGGGTGAGATGCCTTATAGATATCAATTAGGTCCAACTTGTTCATTGTATTGTTTAAAGCTTGTGCTTACATACTAATTTTCTGTCTGGATGATCTGTTCATTGGTGTGGGTAGATTATTAAAGCGCCCTACTATTATTGTGTTACTGCCTGGGAATTTTGCATTTAATTTATGCATGCAAAGTCACTTCAGTTGTGTCCGACTCTTTGTGACCCTATGGATTCCAGCCTGCCAGGCTCCTTTGTCTATGGGATTCTCCAGGCAAGAATGTTATAATGGGCTGCTGTGCCTTCCTGCAGGGTTCCCCTTTAATAGTTGTTAACATCTGCCTTATATAATGAGGTGCTCTTTTATTGGGTGCATGTATATTTATGATTGTTATGCCTTCTTCTTGGATTAATTCTTACATCATGTTCTTCTTTGTCTCTTGTACCAGTCTTTATTTTAAACTTTATTTTATCTGATATGAGTATTGCTACTCCCATTTTCCTTTGATTTCCTTTTGCATGGTACATCTTTTTCTAGTTCCTTACTTTCAGTCTGTATGTGTCCCTAGGTTTCAAGTGGGTCTCTTATAGACAGCATATTTAGGGGTCTTGTTTTTGTATACATTCAGCCAAAACGTATCTTTTGCTTGGGGCATTTAGTCCATTTAAATTTAAGGTAATTATTGATAAGTAAGAAGTTCTTTAGCATTTGTTGAAGAGCTGGTTTGGGGCTGCTGAATTCTCTTAGCTTTTGTTTGTCTGTAAAGTTTTTGATTTCTCCATAAAATCTGAACAGAGTTCTTGCTGGCTAGAGTAATCTAGGAGGAGGAGATGAGCTCATGTCCTTCTACTCAACCATCTTGAACCGGAAGCCTAGAGTAATTTTATTTGTAGGTTTCTCCCTCTCATCACTTTAGGTATATCTTGCCATTCTTGTCTGGCATGCAGAGTTTCTGATGAAAGTTCAATTTTTAGCGTTATGATTATCCCTTTGTATATTTGCTGCTTTTCCCTTGTTATTTATAATAGTTGTACTTTATATTTATTTTTGGTTAACATGATTAATATGTGTCTTGTTGTGTTTCTCCTCGAGTTTATCTTGTATTGGATTCTGAGGACTTCCTGAACTTGGGTGGCTATTTCCTCTGCCAATTTAGGGAAGTTTCTGTCTATTATCTCCCTAAATATCTTTTCATGCCCTTTCTTCACATATCTGTTCTTCTGTCTCAGTTATTCTAATGTATCCCTCCTGTGTATTTTTAATCTGTTATTGCATTTTTTATTGTTGATCATTTATTCTTTAATTCTTCTATGTCCTTGTGAAACATTTATTGCAACTTCTTGATATGTGCTCCCATTTTGTTTTTGGAGTTTTGCCTTTTCTTCCTCGCTTATTTGGTCTGGCAGTTTCTACCTTGTTCCTTCACCTGCTGCATATTTCTCTGTGCTTTCATTTTGTTTACTTTGCTGTACTTAGGGTCTCCTGTCTGCAGGCTGGAAAGTTTTTCTTCCTCTTAGTTGTGGAGTATTTACCCTAGAGGTAAAGTTGGACCAGTGCCTTTTACAGGTTTCTTGTTTGGAGGGACTTGTGCCTGTGTTCTGATGGATGGAACTGATCTTGTCCCTTTGAAGGACAGTCCCTTGTCCAGTAATGAGTTTTGGGGTGTCTGTGCATTTGGTATGGCTTTGGGTAACCTGTCTTCTAATGTGCAGTGTTGTGTTTCTGTTTTATTGAAAGACTGGCATGGGGCATCTGGGCATTGAGGCTTTATGGTCTTTGAGTGGACTTGGTTTTGACGTTGAGATGGAGGCCTTTGGGAAGGCTTTCACCTATTAATCTTCCCTGAGGTTAGTAGTTCTCTGGTGAGTCAAAGTCTTCACCTGGGTCTCACAACTCAGGCTTGACCCCTACTATAGATCCAAGACCTCACAAGCCAGCCATACAGCACAGAAGACAAGTCCCCAAGACTCTTGGTGAAGGCAACACTTAGCAGCCAAGAATAGCCAGCAAGACTTAACACTTAGGTCCTCTAATATTTCTAGAGATGCCTTTGGACCTGTTGTGGGCAGCATGGGGTCAGTTCAGTCTCAGATATGGCCTTATTCCAGTTTGTATTTGCTCCTAAAATTCACAGTTGCCCCTAAAATCCACAATCTGTCCCCCACCTAGACATAAGTGTGCAAAGACTGAGGCTCATTAGGACTAACATGCTCTCTTGGGCTTGGGGGAGGGGAGGGTATGGCAGCCACAATTGGGATGTACTAGGGTGTACCTGGGGTAGTAGAGACCTGTTGGATGTTGTAACAATCTCAGGCAGGTCATGAGGTATCCCAGAGTTTGTGTGTCCAAGAGGCCCCAGTTTATGTGTCCCTAGCAAGAGCTAAGCTGTTTAAACTCCCAGCAAGGCATGTGCAATAACCTATGCCTGCTCATAGCCTGGTGGGAGCTGCCACCTCTGGGATTAGGACCCAATCAGTGGTATTTTGTTCACTGTCTCAGGCACCTCCTAAAGTTTGGACACATGATGAGAAGAGCCAACTCATTAGAAAAGATCCTTATGCTAGGAAAGCTTGAGGGCAGGAAAAAAAGGGTGAAAGGTTGTTGCTGAACAAAAAGACGCCAGGATTCTTGGCCTCCACGGGAGAAGAATTCAATCCAGAGTCAGAAACGAGGCTTGATTGCTCAGAGCTTTTGTGTAATAAAGTTTTATTAAAGTATAAAGGAGATAGAGAAAGCTTCTGACTTAGGCATCAGAAGGGGGCAGAAAGAGTGCCCCTCTGCTAGTCTTCAGCTGGATGTTATACAGTCATTAGCAGTTTGTTAATGAAAGAAAGGAATGTTTTAAAACTCAAAATGACACCAGGCCCCTCATTCATAAGAAGTATTTTGAGATAATCTTGGCACCATTCATCTCGGGCTGTAGAACAATTGACTTGAATCTGGTAGAAGGGCAGATTACCATACAGATAGTTTCGTTAACATAAATTAGGGGAACAATATCTGAGTATAGCATACTGGTTTGTCAAGTATGTTCTGAGCCATTAGGTGGAACTGACTTGAAGACAGAGTCTGGGGTAAATGCATAGTACATTAACACACCTTAAGACAAGCATTTTCATAAAATGCAATGGTTAAATCAAGGTTTGAGAATAGTTAACTTCAGGTGAAACCAGGTGTCATTATGACAACACAGTATTTTAAGAGAAACCTCCTTTTAAATGTGTATAGAGAAGGAAAAATAATATATATATTATATTAAAATATATATTATATATTAAAATAATATATATATTATATATATAATATATATATATATCCGACACTTGTAGCTTATTTCCTCCGTTTGGAGACCCCTTGCCTTCCTGCCTGTTACCCTCTCAAGGGGATGACAGAGGGTGAGATTGTTGGATAGCATCACTGAATCAGTGGAGATGAATTTGAGCAGACTCCAGGGGATAGTGAAAGACAGGTAAGCCTAGCATGCTGAAGTCCATGGGGTCGCAAAGAGTCACTTATGACTTCGTGATTGAACAACAAGAAATCAGGGAACTTCCCTGGCTTTGGCAGTGGCAGTTCAGTTCAGTTCAGTCACCTAGTCATGTCTGACTCTTTGCAACCATATTGACTACACAATCCTGGGCCTCCTTGGCCCTCACTATCACCCAAAGTTTGCCAAAGTTCATATTCATTGCATCAGAGATGCCATCCAGCCATCTCATCCTCTGACTTCCTCTTCTTTTTTTGCCCATAATCTTTCCCAGGATCAGGGACTTTTCCAATGAGTCAGCTGTTTACATCAGATGACCAAAATACTGGAGTTTCAACTTAAGCATCAGTTCTTCCAACAAGTATTCAGGATTGATTTCCCTTAAGACTGACTTATTTGATCTCTTTGCTGTCCAAGGGACTTGCAGGAGTCTTCTCCAGCACCAAATTCCAAGGCATCAATTCACAGGTTTTCTGCCCACTTTATGGTACACTTCTCACAGTCATACATGAAAACTGGGAAGACCATAGCTCTACTGCATGCACCTTTGTCAACAGAGTACTGTCTCTGCTTTTCAACACACTGTCTAGGTTTGTCATAGATTTCCTGCCAAGAAGCAAATGTCTTCTTATTTTGTGACTGCAATCATCATCTCCAGTGATTTTAGAGCCCCCAAAGCGGAAATCTGACACTACCAAAAAAGAGGAAAGGTGTCACTTCCACCTTTTTCCCTCCTGTTTGCCATGAGGTAATGGATCTATCACAGTTATCCAACTCTATGCCCCAACCAGTAATGCTGAAGAAGCTGAAGTTGAATGGTTTTATGAAGACGCACAAGACCTTTTAGAACTAAAACCCAAAAAAGATGTCCGTTTCATTATAGGGGACTAGAGTGCAAAAGTAGGAAGTCAAGAAACACCTGGAGTAACAGGCAAATTTGGCCTTGGAATGTGGAATGAAGCAGGGCAAAGAATAATAGAGTTTTGCCAAGAAAATGCACTGGTCATAGCAAACACCCTCTTCCAACAACACAAGAGATGACTCTACACATGCACATCACCAGATGGTCAACACCGAAATCAGATTGATTGTGTTATTTACAGCCAAAGATGGAGAAGCTCTATACAGTCAACAAAAACAAGACCAGAAGCTGACTGTGGCTCAGATCATGAACTCCTTATTACCAAATTTAGACTCAAATTGAAGAAGGCAGGGAAAACCGCTAGACCATTCAGGCATGACCTAAATCTAATCCCTTATGATTATACAGTGGAAGTGAGAAATAGATTTAAGGGACTAGATCTGATAGATAGAGTGCCTGATGAACTACGGAATGAGGTTCGTGACATTGTAGAGGAGACAGGGATCAAGACCATCCCCATGGAAAAGAAATCCAAAAAAGAAAAACGGCTATCTGGGGAGGCCTTATAAATAGCTGTGAAAAGAAGAGAGGCAAAAACCAAAGGAGAAAAAGAAAGATATAAGCATCTGAATGCAGAGTTCCAGAGAATAGCAAGAAGAGATAAGAAAGCCTTCTTCAGAGATCAATGCAAAGAAATAGAGGAAAACAACAGAATGGGAAAGACTAGAGATCTCTTCAAGAAAATGAGAGATACGAAGGGAATATTTCATGCAACGATGGGCTCGAAAAAGAACATGAATTGTATGGACTTGACAGTAACAGAAGATATTAAGACTAGGTGGCAAGAATACACAAAATAACTGTACAAAAAATATCTTCATGAACCAGATAATTATGATGGTGTGATCATTCATCTAGGGCAAGGCATCCTGGAATGTGCAGTCAAGTGGGACTTAAAAAGCATCACTACGAACAAAGCTAGTGGAGGTGATGGAATTCCAGTGGAGCTACTTCAAATCTTGAAAGATGATGCTGTGAAAGGACTGTAGTCAATATGCCATCAAATTTGGAAAACTCAGCAGTAGCCACAGGACTGGAAAAGTTCAGTTTTCATTCCAATTTCAAAGAAAGGCAATGCCAAAGAATGCCCAAACTACCGCACAATTACACTCATCTCACATGCTAGTAAAATAATGCTCAAAATTCTCCACGCCAGGCTTCAGCAATATGTGAACCATGAACTTCCTGATGTTCAAGCTGGTTTTAGAAAAGGCAGAGGAACCAGAGATCAAATCGCCAACATCCGCTGGATCATGGAAAAAGCAAGAGAGTTTCAGAAAACATCTATTTCTGCTTTATTGACTATGCCAAAGCCTTTGACTCTGTGGATCACAATAAACTGGAAAATTCTGAAAGAGATGGGAATACCAGGCCACTTGACCTGCCTCTTGAGAAATCTGTATGCAGGTCAGGAAGCAACAGTTAGAATTAGACATGGAACAATAGACTGGTTCCAAATAGGAAAAGGAGTACGTCAAGGCTGTATATTGTCACCCTGCTTATTTAACTGATATGCAGAGTACATTATGAGAAACGCTGTATTGGGAGAAACACAAGCTGGAATCAAGATTGCCTGGAGAAATATCAATAACCTCAGATATGCAGATAACACCACCCATATGGCAGAAAGTGAAGAGGAATTAAAAAGCCTCTTGATGAGAGTGAAAGTGGAGAGTTAAAAAGTTGGCTTAAAGCTCAACATTCAGAAAATGAAGATCATGACATACAGTCCCATCACTTCATGGGAAATAGATGGGGAAACAGTGGAAACATTGCCAGACTTTATTTTTCTGGGCTCCAAAATCACTGCAGATGGTGACTGCAGCCATGAAATTAAAAGACGCTTACTCCTTGGCAGAAAAGTTATGACAAACCTAGATAGTATATTCAAAAGCAGAGACATTGCTTTGCTGACTGAGGTCCGTCTAGTCAAGGCTATGGTTTTTCCTGTGGTCATGTATGGATGTGAGAGTTGGACTGTGAAGAAGGCTGAGCACCGAAGAATTTATGCTTTTTTTTTTTTCTTTTTAATTTTTATGTTTACTTTATTTACAATACTGTATTGGGTTTGCCATACATTGACATTAATAGCCATGGGTGTACATGAGTTCCCAATCCTGAACCCCCCTACCTCCCACCTCCCAGCCCATTTGTGGTGTTGGAGAAGACTCTTGAGAGTCCCTTGGACTGCACGGAGATCCAACCAGTCCATTCTGAAGGAGATCAACCCTGAGATATCTTTGGAAGCAATGATGCTAAAGCTGAAACTCCAGTACTTTGGCCACCTCATGCGAAGTATTGACTCATTAGAAAAGACTATTATGCTGGGAGTGTTTGGGGGCAGGAGGAGAAGGGGACGACAGTGGATGAGATGGATGGATGGCATCACTGACTCGATGGACATGAGTCTGAGTGAACTCTGGGAGTTGGTGATGGACAGGGAGGCCTGGCGTGCTGTGATTCATGGGGTCACAAGAGTTGTACACTACTGAGTTTCTGAACTGAACTGAACTGAATGGATCTAGATGACGTGAAATTAGTTGTTTTACTTTTTTTTTTTTTTAATATGTACCTTTAAGCAAATTCTTTCAATCTCCTTCACTCTCTTGTGTTGTTGGAAGAGGGTGCTTGCTATGATGAGTGCATTATCTTGGTAAAACTCTGTTACCTTTTGGCCTGCATAATTTTGTACTCTGAGGCCAAATTTGCCTGTTACTTCAAGGTATCTCTTGACTTCCTACTTTTGCAACCCAGTCCCCTATGATGAAAAAGACATCTTTTTTGGATCTTAGTTCTAGAAGGTCTTGGCAGTCATCAGAGAACCAGTCAACTTAAGCTTCTTCTGCATTAGTGCTTGGGGCATAGACTTGGATTACTGTGATATTGAATGGTTTGCCTTCGAAACGAACAGAGATCATTCTGTCGTTTTTGAGATTGCACTCAAGTACTGCATTTCAGATTCTTTTTCTCAATATAACGCCTACTCCATTTCTTCTAAGGGATTCTTGCCCATAGTAGTAGATACAATGGTCACTTGAATTAAATTCACCCATTATGGTCCATTTTATTTCACTGATTTCTGCCAATACCCAAACCATATTGATTATATTCTTTGCAGCCAAAGATGGAGAAGCTATAGACAGAAATGAAAAACAAGAGCAGGAGCTGACTATGGCTGAGATCATGAACTCTTTATTGCCAAATTTAGCCTTAAATTGGAGAAAGTAGGGAAAACCTGCTAGACCATTCGGGTATGATTTAAATCAAACACCTTATGATTATATAGTGGAAGTGACAAATCAGATTCAATCTGATAGACAGAGTGCCCAAAGAACTATGGATAGAGGTTCATGACATTGTACAGGAAGCAGTGATAAAGATCATCCTGAAGAAAAAGAAAGGCAAAAAGGCAAAATGGTTGTCTGAGGATGCCTTACAAAGAGTTGAGAAAAGAAGAGAAGTGAAAGGCAAAGGAGAAAAGGAAAGATATATCCATTCGAATGCAGAATTCCAAAGAATAGCAAGGAGAGATAAGAAAGGGTTCCTCAATGATCACTGCAAAGAAATAGAGGAAAACAATAGAATGGGAAAGACTAGATATCTCTTTAAGAAAATTAGAGATACCAGAGGAACATTTCAGGCAAAGATGGGCACAATAAACGACAGAAATGGTATGGACCTAACAGAAGCAGAAGAGATTAAGAGGTGACAATTATACACAGAAGAACTATACAAAATAAGAACTTCATGACATAGATAACCATGATGATGTGACCACTCACCTAGAGCCAGACATCGTGGAATGCAAAGTCAAGTGGGACTTAGGAGGCATCACTATGAACAAAGCAAGTGGAGGTAATGGAGTTCCAGCTGCACTATTTCAAATCTTAAAAAATGATTCTGTGAAAGTGTTGCACTCAATATGCCAGGAAATTTGGAAAACTCAGGAAAATGTACATTTTCAATCCAATCCCAAAGAAAAGCAATGCCAAAGAATGTTCAAATTACCAAACAGTTGCACTCAGATAATGTGCTAGCAAATTAATGCTGAAAATTCTCCAAGCCAGGCTTCAACAGTACATGAATGGTGAACTTCCAGATGTTCAACCTGGATTTGTAAAAGCAGAGGAACCAGAGATCAAACTGCCATTATCAGCTGGTTCATCGAAAAAGGAAGAGAGTTCCAGAAAAACATCTACTTCTACATTATTGAATATGCCAAAGACTTTAACTATGTGGACCACAACAAACTGGAAAATTCGTAAAGTGATGGGAATACCAGACCACCTTCCATGACTCCTGATAAATCTGTATTGCAGGTCAAGAAGCAACAGTTAGAACTGGACATGGAACAACAGACTAGTTCCAAATTGGGAAAGGAGTATGTCAAGGCTGTATATTGACAGCCTGCTTATTTAATTTATATGCAGAGTATATCATGTGAAATGCCCAGCTGGATAAATCACACGATGGAATCAAGATTGTCAGTCGAAATATCAATAACCTCAGATATGCAGATGACACCACCCTTATGGCAGAAAGTGAATAAGAATGGTAATTAGCCGCCAATTAAAACAAACAAATAAACAAAAAATAGTTGCAACCAAGACCATATGCCCTATAAACCTAAAATAAAATAAAATAAAGAGCCTCTTGATGAAAGTGAAAGAAGAGAGTGAAAAAGTTGGCTTAAAACTCAACATTCAAAAAGCTAAGATCATGGTATTCCTTCCCATCAATTCATGGCAAATAGATGGGTAAACAAAGGAAACAGTGAGAGACTTTATTTTCTTAGGCTGCATACAGTGACTGCAGCCATGAAATTAAAAGGTGCTTGATCCTTGGAAGAAAAGCTATGCCCAACCTAGACAGCATATTAAGAAGCAGAGACATTAATTTACCAGCAAAAGTCCATTTAGTCAAAGCTATGGTTTTTCCAGTAGTTATGTATGGATGCAAGAGTTGGAGTATAAAGAAAGCTCAGAGCCAAATAATTGATGCTTTTGAACTGTGGTGTTGGAGAAGACACTTGAGAGTCCCTTGGACTGCAAGGAGATCCAACCAGTCTATCCTAAAGGAAATCAGTCCTGAGTATTCATTGGCAGGACTGATGCTGAAGCTGAAACTCCAATGCTTTGGCCACCTGATGCAAAGAACTGACTCATTCGAAAAGACCCTGATGCTGGGAAAGATTGAAGGCAGGAGGAGAAGGGGCAAACAGAGGATGAAATGGTTGGATGGCATCATTGACTCTCTGGACATGAGTTAGAGTCAGCTCTGGGAGTTGGTGATGGGCAGGGAAGCCTGGCATGTTGCAGTCCTTGAAGTCACATAGAGCTAGACAGGACTGAGTGACTGAACTGAACTGGTAACTATATCTACATAAAACTGGTATTCATTTAAGTTAAAACATTCTAAAAAATCTACATTTTTACTTATTTCTTTCACATTTTTGCTTCTTAGTTAGTTCTAGTGTTAAAGAATCAGCCTGCCAATGCAGGAGACTTAAGAGACACAGGTTAGATCCCTGGGTCAGGAAGATCACCTGGAGAACGAAATGACAACCCCCTTCACTATTCTTGCCTGGAAAATCACATAGACAGAGAAGCCTGGTGAGCTACAGCCCACGGGGTCACAAACTTAAGTGACTTAGCACAATGTCACATTTTATATCTTAGTGTGTAAATCTTAAGTGTTTACTGTAATATATGTTGATTTAAAATGTTTTGTCTTTTAATCTGGATACTAGCTTATTTAACTGCTTTATACACAGCTTTTACTATATATATGATTTAGTCCCAGTGAATTTTAAGTTCTTGCCTCATTATGAGAGAATTTGGCTATGAAGCAGGGAGTTTAAGAAAGCAAATTAAGAATGTATTTGAGTAGGAATATGCTCTTAGAGGGAGAGTAGGCAGATAGTTGAGGAGCTGCTCCCCAGAGTTTCTTTGGCAAGTTGGTTATAAGGGACATAACAATGAAAGCCAGAATATTCACTGTGGAAGGAGAGACTTGGTGTCATAATTGACATAATCCCCTATTTCCCCCTTTCCCCAGGGGAAGAATGATTTTTTTTGTCCTAATTAACTTAGAAGTGTCATGTCATTGGTGCATGATGGATACTTCCTATCAATTCACGTCAGTTCAGTTCAGTTGCTCAGTCGTGTCCGACTCTTTGCCACCCCATGGACTGCAGCACACCAGGTCTCCCTGTCTATCGCCAACTCCTGGAGTTTACTCAAACTCTTATCCATTGAGTCAGTGATGCCAACCAACCATCTCATCTTCTGTCATCCCTTCTCCTCTCGCCTTCACTCTTTTCACCAACAGGGTCATTTCCAGTGAGTCAGTTCTTCCCATCAGGTGGTCAGAATATTGGAGTTTCAGCTTCAACATCAGTCCTTCCAAGGAATATTCAGGACTGATTTCCTGGATAGACTGGTTGGATCTCCTTGCAGTCCAAGAGACTCAAGAGTCTTCACCAACATCACAATTCAAAAGCATCAATTCTTTTTTTTTTTTTTTTTAGTTTTTTATTTTTTAAATTTTAAAATCTTTAATTCTTACATGCATTCCCAAACATGAACCCCCCTCCCACCTCCCTCCCCATAACATCTTTCTGGGTCATCCCCATGCACCAGCCCCAAGCATGCTGCATCCTGCGTCAGACATAGACTGGCGATTCAATTCACATGATAGTATACATGTTAGAATGTCATTCTCCCAAATCATCCCACCCTCTCCCTCTCCCTCTGAGTCCAAAAGTCCGTTATACACATCTGTGTCTCTTTCCCTGTCTTGCATACAGGGTCGTCATTGCCATCTTCCTAAATTCCATATATATGTGTTAGTATACTGTATTGGTGTTTTTCTTTCTGGCTTACTTCACTCTGTATAATCGGCTCCAGTTTCATCCATCTCATCAGAACTGATTCAAATGAATTCTTTTTAACGGCTGAGTAATACTCCATTGTGTATATGTACCACAGCTTTCTTATCCATTCATCTGCTGATGGACATCTAGGTTGTTTCCATGTCCTGGCTATTATAAACAGTGCTGCGATGAACATTGGGGTACATGTGTCTCTTTCAATTCTGGTTTCCTCGGTGTGTATGCCCAGAAGTGGGATTGCTGGGTCATAAGGTAGTTCTATTTGCAATTTTTTAAGGAATCTCCACACTGTTTTCCATAGTGGTTGTACTAGTTTGCATTCCCACCAACAGTGTAGGAGGGTTCCCTTTCTCCACACCCTCGCCAGCATTTATTGCTTGCAGATTTTTGGATCGCAGCCATTCTGACTGGTGTGAAGTGATACCTCATTGTGGTTTTGATTTGCATTTCTCTAATAATGAGTGATGTTGAGCATCTTTTCATGTGCTTGTTAGCCATCCGTATGTCTTCTTTGGAGAAATGTCTATTTAGTTCTTTGGCCCATTTTTTGATTGGGTCGTTTATTTTTCTGGAGTTGAGCTGCAGAAGTTGCTTGTATATTTTTGAGATTAGTTGTTTGTCAGTTGCTTCATTTGCTATTATTTTCTCCCATTCAGAAGGCTGTCTTTTCACCTTGCTTATATTTTCCTTTGTTGTGCAGAAGCTTTTAATTTTAATTAGATCCCATTTGTTTATTTTTGCTTTTATTTCCAGAATTCTGGGAGGTGGATCATAGAGGATCCTGCTGTGATTTATGTCTGAGAGTGTTTTGCCTATGTTCTCCTCTAGGAGTTTTATAGTTTCTGATCTTACATTTAGATCTTTAATCCATTTTGAGTTTATTTTTGGAAAGCCCAGAGATAAATCCACACACATATGGACACCTTATCTTTTACAAAGGAGGCAAGAATATACAATGGAGTAAAGACAATCTCTTTAACAAGTGGTGCTGGGAAAACTGGTCAACCACTTGTAAAAGAATGAAAAAGCATCAATTCTTATCTGGAAGTGTGATTTTATTGTAATGAGAACATAATGAGCAAGAAATTACATTGAAACTTAAGAGAATCATCTTTCCCCATGTTTTTGTCTGCTTCCAGGACCCTTATCACACATAAGGCATTGTTTCTTGTCAGTCTCCATGTTCCTACTTTCCTTTGTCTGCCTATGGACCCCTGCTGTTTGTAATGTCATGTGAGTGTATGCTCCTTGGTTCTTTGTCTCGTCACAACAAAGATTTGGAGCAACGGACATTAAAGCCCTCGGTACATCACAGCTCTCAGGTCTTGGACAAACCGTGTTATAGCTCTTAGGTAAATCAATGTTACAACTCTATTTTATTTACAAGATAGCAGGAGAATCCATCCTTGAAGTGTGAGGGCATACCAACCCAAAGATTTGAAGGGAAGAGAGTGGAAGAGCATGTGGGAGAGAGAGAGGGAGAGAGAAGGAAAAACCACACGCATGCGGGAGAGGAAGAGAGAGAGAAAGCGCTTTGACTCCTCCTTTTATATGTTTTTTTTTTCCTCCACCTGGGCCTGCCCTATGCAAATTGGGCTTAGCCAGGAGTGCTGTTTGTTCTACCCGAAGTCTTCATTCTAGTCCTCAGTCCTTCTTTTGACCTTCCCTGTTTTTTTCGCCACTTCCATTTTGGACTCCTTTTCCCTGTTCTACCTACCTAATAGTAAGATATGTGATTTTCTGCCTCCTGGCCCCTGCCCTCATTTCTCTGTTTATTGATAGCTACTTGCCTGCTGTAATAACTTTATTAGTGGCATTTTTTTCCCTTTCCTATAAGTTCTTACTTTTCTGTTGTACCTCTTTCTTTTACAGTTAGTGAAGACCATTAAACATTTATGTTTTGAGTCCTTTTATCGCTGCACTAATAAACTCCTAGTTTTTGGTTATCTGAAAAGTTTTATTTATTTCTCCTGTAATTCTTAATAATACTCCTGCTGAGTAGAGTATCCTAGATTTTAGGTTTTTCCTCTTTCAGGACTTTTAATATGTCATGCCACTGTGTTCAGGCCTACAAAATTTCTGTAGGAAAATTAGTTTATATATAGTTTTAAGTCAGTTCTTTTATATGTGAATCTTTGTTACAAATCTTTGTTACAATCTTTGCAGTTCTCTTTTTGCCTTTAGAATTCTCTCTTTAACTTTTGTCGTTTCATTTATGATATGTCTTTGTGTCAGTTTCTTTGGGTTGGGGCTCTCTGTGCTTCTTGTACCTGGATATATGTTTCCTTTAGGTTCAGCAAACATTCAGCCATAACTTGATCAAATAATTTTTTTATACTTTTCTCTTTTCCTTCTTGTACCTGTATTATGGTGGTGAATTTGAAGTTCTTTCTTCATTGAAGAAAAAAAAAAGAATTTGGAGATGAAGCAGAGAGGTCAAGAAAGTAAATGAAAGAGGTAAACGAAAGTAAATGAAAGAGGTCAAGAAAGTAAAATGAAAGTTTAGGTAAGCAAGGTAAACTCTCAGAGCGAGTGTGGACAAACAGGTGAGGAACATCTACATGGAGGCTCTTTGGCAAGCTGATTATGAGGGACATACAAATAAAGAGACAGAATAGTTACTAGAGAAGGAAGATTTTGGAGGCTGACTTCCCTGACTTTCATCCCAGCTCAGTTTTCTCAAGGTGTGGAAGGATTTCTGTCCTCATTTACCTTAAATCAGAAGTGTCATGGCAGTGGTACATGATGAGAACTTCTCTGTAACGTTAATTTTATTATAATGAGAGCACAATGAGCAAAAGCATGCATGTAGATGCAGGAAATCCCTGCTTTCCTCCACCTTTCTTTGTCTGCTACTGGAACTTTTATCACCCAAAATATGTGGTCTCCTGTCAATCTGTAGGTTCCTACTTTCTTTTATCTGCCTATGGACCCTGATGCTTATAAGATATATGTGATTTCCTGCCACCTGACCCTTGCGCACACTTATGTTCTCCTACCTAGCTACTTGGGCTGCACAGCGCTGGAGCAGTGAGCAGCAGCTGTGCAGCACTGGAGTGGCTGTGAGGAGATACCCCACATCCGAGGGCAAAAGAGAAGCCCCAACAAGATGGTAGGAAGGGCAAATTCACATTTAGAATCAAACCCCATTCCTGCCAGAGATGCTCAGGGGGCTCAAACAAACCTTGTGTGCACCAGGACCCAGAGACTCCACAGAGACTGACATATAACTGTGTTTGAGCACCTCCTGTGGAGGTATGGGTCAGCAGTGATCTGCCACAGGGACAGAGGCTCTGGGTGCAGCAGATTTAGGTATGGCATAAGCCCTCTTGGAAGAGGTCACCATTAACTCCACCACAGAGCTGCCAGAACTTACACAGGGCTGGGAAAAAACTCTTGGAGGGCACAACAGAATCTTGTGCAATAGGACCCAGAAGAAAGAAGCAGTGACCCCACAAGAGACTGCCCTGGACTTGCCTGAGGGTGTCCAGGAGTTTCCAGTAGAGGCATGAGTAAGTGGTGGCCTGCTGCAGGGTTGGGGGCACTGAGTGTAGCAGTACATGCATGGGATCTTTTGAAGGAGGTCACCATTATCTTCTTTACCTCCACCAGAGTTTGGCCCCAGATAAATAGTGGGGAGGGAACACAGCTCCACCCATTAACAGATAATTGGATTAAAGATTTACCGAGCACAGCCTCGCCCATCAGAACAAGACCCAGTTTCCCCCTCAGTCAGTCTCTCCCACCAGGAAGCTTCCATAAGCCTCTCATCCTTCTCCATCAGAGAGCAGAGAGACTGAAAACCACAATCACAGAAAACTAATCAATCTGATCACATGGACCACAGTCTTGTCTAACTCAAAAAAACTATGAGCCATGCCATGTAGAGCTACTCAAGACAGACGGGTCATAGCGGAGAGTTCTGACAGAATGTGGTCCACTGGAGAAGGGAATGGCAAACCGTCGGGAGCCAGCATGGGAGATCCCACCCATGACAAAGGTCATGAGGAAGAGACCAGATGGGCAAAGTTGAATCAGGATTTGAGGGACCCCCTGGACCTGCTCGAGCATCTACCCCAAAACCAGAGTCTGTCTCACTATTTTATGCCTTTCACCAACTCTTCTGACATTAACAGGGGGCTATCCCCGACCACCTTTCTCTGGAGAAAATCAACTTAGGGATCTAGTTAATAAATCTCCTGGGCATAATAGGAGTGTTGCAATTCAAACCCCTCTGATGGCTCTCTAACTTTCCTGACAGGTTTATCCGGACTTTTACAACTACACTTGTGATTGTTTACAGCCTCCCAACTGCGAGAGGCATGGGAAGCTTAAATAAAGCCTTTTGAGGAGTTAAAATTATTAGAATGGTGCTGGTGAAGGGTCTCATTGTTGAGCCAATGTTTTCATATTGTGTGCATTAATTAACATAGTTGATATAAAGAAATATCAGTAGTGGCCTTGATATTAACAACACTAAGCCTTGAGTTAATAAATTATCTCCCTGTTATAGCCCACTGATCCTTTGCCCTATAGGAATGCAAATTTATTTAGCACTTTTGGAGAATGGGGCCTGACTTTAGAAAAAACACTTTTAGAGAAAATAAGCTTTCTGGTCAACTAACCTTTATCAGAAGAAAGAGTCACAAAATGTTAGCAGGCCTCCTGGCCAGAAGATGATGTAAATCACCTAACCTGTGTATACAGATAGGTATACAGAAAGAAGGCCTGGTTCTGTAAGGGTCAGGGCTGCTGACCCCACATGACTCTGCACCTTCCATTATTCTCTATGTAAAACTTAAGGTATAAAAGCTGTCTGTGAAAATAAAGTTGCAGACTTTGCTCACCAAAGCTTGCTCTCCCCGTGTCATTCTATTTTCTCTCTCTTTCTCTTTCCTTTTCAGGTTGACTCCCTGGAGCACAGGGGCCCTCTGAGTTCTCTTTCCTGCCCAGGCTTCTAAGACTCACTTGAGAAGGTGCCTAAGGTGGGTCACCTTCAGCAGTTTGAGAGGGCGCCTGTGGCCTACATGAACAGTGCAAGTCCCACGCTGGGGCTTTATTGGCTTTCTGCATAACCAAGGAATATCAACCTCTTCTTCTCCTCTATTTTCTTAACTGCAACATTCATTCTTTCTTTCTTTCCCTCACCCCCTCACCGACATCACCCTGAGGATATCCCTGGATTCAACCAGGGCTGGACATCGGTAGCAAACCATTTGAGCATTCTTGCCTTGAGAACCCCATGAACAGTATGAAAAGGCAAAAAGATAAGACACCAAAAGATAAACTCCCCAGGTCGGTAGGTGCCCAATATACTACTGGAGATCAGTGGAGAAATAACTCCAGAAAGAATAAAGAGACAGAGCTAAAGCAAAAACAACACACAGTTGTGGAAGTGACTGGTGATGGAAACAAGGTCTGAGGCTGTAAAGAGCAATATTACATAGGAACCTGGTATGTTAGATCCATGAATCAAGGCAAATTGGAAGTGGTTAAATAAGAGACTGCAAAAGTGAACAACAGCATTTTAGGAATCAGCGAATTAAAATGGACTGCTACTGCTAAGTCACTTCAGTCGTGTCCGACTCTGCATGACTCCATACGCAGCAGCCCACCAGGCTCCACCATCCCTGGGATTCTCCAGGCAAGAACACTGGAGTGGGTTGTCGTTTCCTTCTCCAATAAAATGGACTGGAATGGGTTAATTTAAATCAGATGACCATGATATTATGGGCAAAAATCCCTCAGAAGAAACGGAGTAGCCATCATAGTCAACAAAAGAGTCTGAAATGCAGTACTCGGATGCAGTCTCAAAAACAACAGAATGATCTCTGTTCATCTCCAAGGCAGACCATTCAATATTGCAGTAATCTAAGCCTATGCCCCAAAAAGTAATGCTGAAGAAGCTGAAGTTGAACAGTTCTATGAAAGCCTACAAGACCTTCTAGAACTAACAGCCAAAAAAGATGTCCTTTTCATTATAGGGGACTGGAATACAAAAATAGGAAGTCAAGAAACACCTGGAGTAACAGGCAAATTTGGCCTTGGAGTACAGAATGAAGCAAGGCAAAGGCTAATAGTTTTGCCAAGAGAACACACTGGTCATGGCAAACACTCTCTTCCAACAACACAAGAGAAGACTCTATTCATGGACATCACCAGAAAGTCAACATCAAAATCAGATTGATTATATTCTCTGCAGCCAAAGATGGAGAAGTTCTATACAGACAGCAAAATCAAGACTGGGAGCTGACTGTGGCTCAGATCATGAACGCCTTATTGCCAAATTCAGACTTAAACTGAAGAAAGTAGGGTAAACCACTAGACCATTCAAGTATGACCTAAATCAAATTATACAGTGGAAGTGAGAAATAGATTTAAGGGACTAGATCTGATAGGTAGAGTGCCTGATGAACTATGGAATGAAGTTTGTGACATTGTACAGCAGACAAGAATCAAGACCATCCCCAAGAAAAAGAAATGCAGAAAAGCAAAATGGTTCTCTGAATAGACCTTACAAATAGTTGTGAAAAGAAGAGAAACAAAAAGCAAAGGAGAAAAGAAAAGATATAAGCATCTGAATGCAGAGTTCCAAAGAATAGCAAGAATAGATAAGAAAACCTTCCTCAGTGATAAGTGCAAAGAAATAGAGGAATACAACAGAATGGGAAAGACTAGAGACCTGTTCAAGAAAATTAGAGATACAAAGGGAACATTTCATGCAACATGGGCTCGATAAAGGACATAAATGGTATGGAGCTAACAGAAGCAGAAGATATTAAGAAGAGGTGGCAAGAATACACAGAACTATACAAAAAAGATCCACACGACCCAGATAATCACTATGATGGGATCACTCACCTAGAGCCAGACATCCTGGAATGTGAACTCAAGTGGGCCTTAGGAAGCATCACTACAAACAAAGCTAGTGGTGGTGATGGAATTCCAGGTGAGCTATTTCAAATTCTGGAAGATGATTCTGTGAAAGTGCTGCACTCAATATGCCAGCAAATTTGGAAAACTCAGCAGTGGCCACAGGACTGGAAAAGGTCAGTTTTCATTCCAATCCCAAAGAAAGGCAATGCCAAAGAATGCTCAAACTACAGTACAATTACACTCATCTCACACACTAGTAAAGTAATGCTTAAAATTCTCCAAACCAGGCTTCAACAATACATAAACTGTGAACTTCCAGAGATTTATTTTGGATGTAGAAAAGGCAGAGGAACCAAGGGTCAAATTGCCAACATCCGTTGGATCCTCAAAAAAGCAAGAGAGTTTCAGAAAAAAAAATCTATTTCTGCTTTATTGACTATGTCAAAGCCTTTGACTGTGTGGATCACAACAAACTGTGGAAAATTCTTCAAGAGATGGGAATACCAGACTACCTGACTTGCCTCTTGAATAACCTGTATGCAAGTCAGGAAGTAACAGAACTGGACATGGAACAACAGGCTGCTTCCAAATCAGGAAAGGAGTGCATCAAGGTTGTATATTGTCACCCTGCTTATTTATCTTATATGCAGTGTACATCATGAGAAACGCTAGGCTGGATAAAGCACAACCTGGAATCAAGATTGCTAGGAGAAATATAAATAACCTCAGATATGCAGATGACACCACTCTTATGGCAGAAAGTGAAGAAGAACTAAAGAACCTCTTGATGAAAGTGCAAGTGGAGAGTGAAAAAGTTGGCTTAAAGCTCAATATTCACTCCAGTTTCAATGCATGATACTGGATGCTTGGGGCTGGTGCACTAAGAAGACCCAGAGGGATGGTACGGGGAGGGAGGAGGGAAGGTGGTCAGGATGAGGAACACTTGTATACCTGTGGCAGATTCATGTTGATGTATGGCAAACCAATACAATATTGTAAAGTAATTAACCTCCAATTAATATAAATAAATTTATATTAAAAAAAGAAAGATTATGGTGTCCGGTCCCATCACTTCATGGCAAATAGGTAAATAAATGGTGAAAACAGTGGCAGACCTTATCTATTTATTATAATAATTTTTTGGGGTGCCTCCAAAATCACTGAAGGTGGTGACTGCAGCCATGAAATTAAGACACTTACTCCTTGGGAGAAAATTTATGACCAACCTAGACAGCATATGAAAAAGCAGAGACATTGCTTTGCCAACAAAACTCCATCTAGTCAAGGCTATGGTTTTGCCGGTAGTCATGTATGGATCTGAGAGTTGGACTATAAAGAAAGTTGAGTGCTGAAGAATTGATGCTTTTGAGCTGTGATGTTGGAGAAGACTCTTGAGAGTCACTTAGACTGCAAGCAGATCCAACCAGTCCATCCTAAAGGAAATCAGTCCTGAATATTCATTGGAAGAACTGTTGCTGAAGCTGAAACTTTGGCCACCTGATGTGGAGAGCTGTCTCATTTGAAAAGACCCTGATGCTGGGAAAGACTGATGGCTGGAAGTATAGGGGATGACAGAGGTTGAAATGGTTGGACGGCATCACCGACACAATGGACATGAGTTTGAGTAAACTCCAGGTGTTGGATGGACAGGGAGGCCTGGTGTGATGCATTCCATGGGGTCCCAAAAAGTTTTCTCAACTGAGTGACTGAACTGAACCTAGCTACCTGCCTGCTGTAACAATATAACGTGATTGTTGGTAAGCTTGGTGTTGTTCTATAAGTCTTGTAAGTGGTCTTCATATTTCATAATTTATTTATTTATTATTTTTGCTGTTCTAATTGAGTGATTTCCATTATTCTATTTTTCAGATCACTTGTGAATTCTTTTTTTTTAAACCTATTCTGCTGTTAACTCCTTCTAATGTGTTCTTAGTTTCAGTTATATTCTTTTTTTAATTTTATTATTATTATTTTTACTTTACAATATTGTATTGGTTTTGCCATACATCAACGTGAATCCACCATGGGTGTACACGTGTTCCCAGTCCCGAACCCCCCTCCCACCTCCCTCCCCATACCATCCCTCTGGGTCATCCCAATTTGTCGGGCATTTTTTTTAAGTGTACTTTACTTTACTTTATTCAACCTCTTACTGTGTTTTTCCTCTTCTTTTCACAGTTTATTTAAGATTCTTATTACTACTACTTTGCACTCTTTATCTTGTAAATTATTTAATTTTATTTCATTAGCTGTCTTTTTTTTTCAGGTTTTCTCTTGTTCTTTCACTTGAAACAGACACCATTATCTTCTCATTTAGCTTAACTTTCTCTGTTTTTATGAAATTTGGTGAAAGAGTTATTTATCCTGTTTTGAAGGTATTGAAGGGATGTCCCTGTTCTGGAGTGTCCATATCCAGTCCCTATCCAATCTGCATGTGCCCAAGGGCCTTTGCTGTAAAGCTGAATCTGAAGTAAGGAGTCACACTTTTCCCCATGCTATGCTGGCAAGTATTACCTTGGCAGGTGGGGGGACTGGAGATGGAAGGGCTTATAAAATAGAACATTTCCTGCCATATCTGTAAGCAAGGACGACATAGCCATCAGGGATTCCAGTCTTCCAAATGAAAATTTTCGAGCCCAGGAAGAACAATTTCAGCTAACTGATAGCCATCAGCCATTCCCCAGGGTAGGCACTGAGGAGCTTTGGGGGGATGCGAGAAAGCACAAGTGACAGCCATCCACCACATCCATCACTTCCTGGAGTGAATGAAGAATTAAGGATGTGAATAATCAAAAAGCAGGATGCCAGCCCCAGGTAGCTGAGATGCATATGAAAGGAATGATTTCAATAAGCACAGATGCTTGCATCTTCCATAAATAAAAGAGTACTAACTGCCTTAATTAGATATATCTGGTTTTCCTTAATTAACAAAAATCTTTTGATTTTCAGACTACCAGCCCCTTGCTTCAAACTTCTATACAGCCTGATTCCTTCTACCATCTCCTTAGAAACACTTCTCTCAGGGTGACTTGAGATGCTATCTTCTGGGCTTGAAGTGCTAGCAATTCCTACAGAATAAACACAACTTTCAACTTTTAGGTTGCTTTTTTGTTTGTTTATTTCATTTGACAAGCTAGAGCCAGAACCAGGTGTGAGCTGGGGATTTTCCACTGCTTAGTGGCCAGTATCATCTTATTTGGGTCTTGGTCAAGTACCCAGTTTCCAGGTCCAAACTGTTTCTGTTCGAAGTTTGTTCTTCTTCTCTTCCAATATTGACCCTTTTGCCACAGAGAGGAGCACCACTGGAACAAGAAAGGCTGGAGCAGGTTCTTGGTATGTCCTGTGGCTGGAACACATGCTGGGGTTATAATATTTCTAATCAGAGGTTCAGACTGCTTCCAATATGCCACAACTGTGTAATGGTTTCTCCTACCCCATTCAGATGCTGTACTAGGTTTGTCATCCATAACGTCACACTCTCCTCAGCAACATCAGCCTTTGCCCCAGTGTGGAACTGTACCATGGAGCAAGATGGGCAAGAACTTACACTTGGTAGGGCTGAAGCATACATTGTGGTAGTTGCAAGAAACAGATCAGAATCTCGGGCAGTTTCAATTTGCTTCCTCCACTTTGTCCTGGGAGTAAGCAAATGTGTGCACATTCTTTGTGAGCAGAGTCTAGATTTCTTACAACCTTACTATTAATCCCAATGATTTTCACACCCACTGAGAGAGTTCTAGTGTCTGTCCCATGGCTGTTGTGCTGAATATGTATGAACCACTCATTCCCCAACGAGGATCTCCAAGCTCATGTAATCCCCCTCCTCTTTGGTATCCCCTCTTAGGGATGCAGGTCCCAGTCTGCTTGCTTGTCTTCCCTTCCTACATTACTCTGATTGAATCTTTCCTACAGCATTGGTTATATAAGAGTATTTCTGCCAGTTGTTTTCAGTGAGAGTTTCTCCACATGAAGATGTATTTTTTATGTGTTTTTATGCACAGGTGAGTGCCACATCCTCTCTTATGCTGCCATCTTGAGCTACACCTAGTCTTAATTAAGGTATGTATTCAATATATTCCTTTTTTTAGACCTAATTCTATTGACTACTTAATAGACTATGGTACGGTGCAAACATAACTTTATTAATATATATGCTCATAATTTTATATGAGATATCAACAAATTAATGTGGCTTATATGTTTGCAAAATTTATATTATTCTGGTGGTCTTTAACTGAACCTACAATATCTCTGAGCTATACAAGTACTTTGATACTTCAAATGCTTAAAGGAAGTTCTCAAGACTGAATAAACACTGGTAGCTTTCCTTTGTTCTTAGAAACTCAAGCAGTGAGCAGAACCTTTCAGAGAGCAGCAGTTACTGAACTCTCTCTTAATGTTTCTCAATTGATCTCCTTTTAATTTCAGGATTATAATTCTTGGGTTCTTTGAAATGTCTTTCTAAACTAGTTACTATGAGATAGGCACACTCAGTGAAAATAAAACCAAAACAACAATTACTAGGGATTGGATTAACCAATTTACATGGATGATCTAATTATTTTAAGAAAATTCAATGAACTGAATATAAATCATTATCTCCACTTACAGATTTGCACATGAATCTCGGAGAGGTTAAGTGATTTTACTAAGGTTATTTAACTACTATATCAAAGCCAGAGTATGAAGCAGGGTCTGCCAAATACAGAGATCTATGTATTAAGTACTATGCTACATGACTTCCCTTGTGGCTCAGATGGTAAAGCGTCTGTCTACAATGCGGGAGACCCAGGTTCTATCCTTGGGTTGGAAAGATCCCCTGGAGAAGGAAATGGCAACCTACTCCATTACTCTTGCCTCGAAAATCCCATGGATGGAGGAGCTTGGTAAGCTGCAGCCCATGGGGTCCCTAAGAGTCGGACATGACTGAGCAATTTCACTTCACTTTTACACTGTCAAAAGGTGTAGCATAGTGTTTAATAACATAGAGCAAAAAAAAAAAAAAAAGGCTAAAACTCAACATTCAAAAAATGAAATCATGGCAACCAGTCCCATCACTTCATGGCAAATAGATGGGAAGACAATGAAAACAGTGACAGACTATGTTTTCTTGGGCTCCAGAATCACTGTGGACAGTGACTGCACCCATGAAATTAAAAGACTGTTGCTCCTTGGAAGAAAAGCTGAAGCTCCAATAATTTGACGCAAAGAGCCAACTCATTAGAAAAGACCCTGATGCAGGGAAAGATTGAAGATAGGAGAAGGGAATGACAGGGTGAGATGATTGGATGGCATCACCAACTCAATCGGCATGAGTTTGAGCAAACCCCAGGAGTTGGTGAAGGACAGGGAAGCCTGGGATGCTGCAGACCATGGGGTTGCAAAGAGTCAGACATGACTGAGCGATTGAAACACATCAACACTGTGACACATTTTACCTTTCTATAGTTGTCAGATTTAGCAAATAAAAATGAAGAAATTCCTGTGTTTTATTTGGCAAACCTAACTTGACTAATAAGTTTAATGCTACAATACTTGTTTTGGGCCCCACATAAAAAATACTTTTTGAAAATTGTCATATTTGAGTTTGAGAATTGGAAATTAATAAATCATCCCTAATCCATATTTAATGGACAGTGAAGAAATGATGAAAAGTAGTTTGAGAATAGACAATGCTTAAAACATGTCATTCTAATTTTCCATACTCTTGAGAGAGTCAACTTTCGGCAGAAAAGGTATTTCCTTTTCTTTTTCTTAGATTGTTGAGTAAAACCTAGAGAGAATGAGGTAACTATATGACAAACAATGTTTGATTTTGCACTAAGTGAATGTAGGTAGCAACCTAAATGTCTACCAACAAAGGAATGGATAAAGAAGTAGTGGTATATATATACAGTTGAATATTACTCAGCCATAAAAAAAAAGAATGGAATAATACAATTTGCAGAAACATGGATGGACGATGTAGAGATTGTCATACTAAGTGAACTAAGTCAGACAGAAAAAGACAAATATTATAAGACGTTTTTTATATGTGGAATATAAGCAAAGAGTACAAATGTAAGATAAGAGTTGCAAAACCAATACAATATTGTAAAACAAATAGCCTCCAATTAAAATAAATAAATTTATATTTAAAAAAAGAGTTCAATTTATCTACAAAGCAGAAAGTCAGTTACAAATGTAGAAAACAAACTTATAATTACCAAAAGGGAAAGGTGGTGGGAAAAGATAGAGAAATTGGGATTGATATACACGCACTACTATACATTATATAGATAACTATTAATAATAAGAACCTACTGTATAGCACAGGTAACTCTGCTCAATACTGTGCAATGTCCTATGTTGCAAAATAATCTGAAAATTATATCTGGGTTGGGGAGATCCGCTGGAGAAGAAATGGCAATGCCCTCCAATATTCTTGCTTGGAGAATTCCATGGACAGAGGAGCCTGGTGGGCTACAATCCAGGGGATAACAAAAATTCAGACACAACTGAAAAACTAGCACACACACACGTGTGTGTATACATACATACAATTGAATCACTTTGCTGTATATCTGAAACTAACACAACACTGTAAATCAATTATAATTCAACTGAAAAGAAATTTTCACTCTATCAATTCCTTTAGCAGAGTTAATTTTTAGGAGAAAAATATTTCACTAAAAGTGCAGCAAGTTCCCTACATATGAACCTTCAAGTTGCAAACTTGCAAAGATGTAAACATGTGTTCTATCAATGTCAGGCATGAGTGAAATTGCAGCTTGCACTCCATCTCCTACTGCTGATGATCCTTCAACTCTACCATCTCCCACCCCTCTCCGTTCTCCAGTCAATAACTTTTCTTGCCTATTCACTCAATGCCAGTCCGTGTTTGTCAGTTATTGTATTGTACTGCTATACTTTTCAAGGTACTATACTGTAAGATTTAAAATGTTTTCTTTGCTTTTTTTGTGTGTGTTTTTTTTAAGTACTATTTGTGTGAAAAGTATTATAAACCTATTACAGTTCAGTACTATGTAGCTGATTGTGTTAGGTACCTAGGCTAACTTACAAACGAGCTCATTGATCTGTAGGGAACTTACTGTACAAGCAACTGATAACATTTGACAGAATAAGATTAACTTTCCAGAGGTATTTGAATTTTTAATTAAAGTTTGTTTATAGCACCAATAGTTAAATCTTTAATGGAAGAGTTTAAATAAGGACATGGAAGAACCTGCCTGCCAGTGCAGGAGACTTAAGAGATATGCGTTTGATCCTTGCATTGGGAAAATCCCCTGAAGGAAGGCACAGCAACCCGATTCAGTATTCTTGCCTGGAGAATCCCATGGACAGAGGAGCCTGGCAGGCTATAGTCCATAGGTTCACGAAGAGTTGGACATGATTGAAGTGACTTAGCATGCTTGCATGCAATAACAAGGTACAAAGATTTTTCACAGTACTCCTCAAATCATGAAAACACAGGTCTGTGATGATCCATGAACAAGATAACTATTTTTGTAAGTACACAAACTTTAATTGAATGTCTCATATATACACTCTTGTTCATCAAAATTGCATGTTTTAAGTCCTTTTGAGTTTATCACGCAATACAACATTTTTAAGCAAATAGTGGATGTAAAAATCATGAGCATAGATTTCATGATTTATACTTATTCATCCACTGGTAAACTAGGTAATGTCTACACCAGTGGTTTTCAAATGCCAGTTCTCATCTACATACAAAAGACAGGTGTCACAGTGAAATAAAAATACAAACAATGAAGATAATAATATAGTTTTTTTTTAACTTGATGTTTTGTCCATTTTATATTTTGCAATGTTTAAATAATATTTCTTATATGAACTCACAATATAAGTATATAGCTTTAGATACATAATTATTTGGCAGAATGAAAAGTTAACAGACTTGTAGACCTGTGTTGGTCAAATAATATTTTACTTGCAGCTGAACAGTTTATGGAAATCTCTAAATCTGATAACTATGCTTCTCAACAACTCTAAAGCAATTCATCAACACTGAAAATTTCATAAGTAGTAGTAGAGGATGGGAATAGGGTTTTGAGTGGTAGAGAGCAGGCTGAAGAACTAAGGAAAGAGAAGTTTATTGAACTACCAAAATGGCCAACTGACTGAACTTTTGCCTCAGGAAAATGACTTTGGCTGCTACAATCACTGAAAGTTCCCTAAAGTGTCTGTCTTTGAACTTTAGTCCTGAAAGACAGATGTGGTTCTCATTCATAACTTGCATGATGCATGCTAAAGGTAGATTTTCTCCTTGAGAAGAAGAAGAAAAAAAATTGATGCATAAGTTATAAGGGAGAAGGAAATAAACTGTATGGAGAAGGGGAAAGCAGAAATTCCCTTTATCTTTGTTTAAAGAGAATTGAGAGGAAAGTCCATTTGGTTTTGACTAAACTGAAACGTCTTTTTCTATGTGCTAGGAAATTCAGATGCTTTAAAATTACCAGTCATTTCTATTGGGATTAACCTAGCTAGTTCTATCGGGACTAGTTCTTTTCATTGACTCACAACTTCCTCTGGATTAGGAGTTGAAATACATGCTAGTTTACAAATTTGATCACTGAAGAATCATTCACCCTTCTTAGTAAATTCACCTTTGGGCAAATTTCCAGCTGTTATAGGATGGGACAGAGGAATGGTAGGAAGAAACATGTTAACACTAAAGCCCACTGGACTGTTCAAGCCAGATGTCTGTTGTGAATGTCTTGCTAGGCCCACCCACACAACTGTTTATTTTTGGCAACAAATCTGGGCACTTGATTTCTATAGATTGATGCCAAACACCTGCCTGCAGCCAATTCAGACAGTTAGGCAAAGAGGCAGAATAACCAGCCACCCTATGAAAGTGTGTTTTCAAGAATGGCAGAAAGTAATCAATGACAGAAAAATATACACATATCTGTGTGCACATGCATATGTATCCTTTTATAGTCAAATTCTTTGCCAGAATCCTTTCACTTCCCACTGATATATTAGCCTTTGACTACAAATCCCTCGTTGGCGAGAGAGCACATTTATACTAAGATGTAAAACACTAATAGCAGAGTCTTTCCCCAGGAAAATTTTTCATAAGCAAAACCTGCAGAGACACTAAAAAAGGAGAGGTTTTAGTTTAAGACAAAAAAAAAGGAAATAAAAGGTAATAAAGTTGTAGTAGGCACCCTCCAGCTATTTTGCAAGGGTCAAGCTTAATGACCAAAATATGATTTAATAATATCTGGAAGGAGAAAGAATCTAGCCCATAAACATGAAATATTATGGGAAATATGCAATCTATTGTTAGCAATACCATGCATGCATGTGTGCTCAGTTGCTTCACTTGTGTCCAACTCTCTGCAACTCCATGGACTGTAGCCCACCAGGCTCCTCTGTCCATGGGATTCTCCAGGCAAGAACACTGATGTGGTTTGCCATTTCCTGCCCCAGAGGATCTTCCCAACCCAGGGATTGAACCCAGATCTCCTGCATTGCAGGCAGCTTCTTTATCACTGAGCCATCTGGGAAGCCCCAGGTGGTATGGAACCAATACCATAATTTAAAATAATAATGATGCTTTCCTTACCACCTGGTATAAAAATAATTTAAGGCAAGAACAACAAAATTCCAATTCATATTTTGTTATACTTCATATTTTGAAAAGTTCTTTAATATTTATTCTCTTATTTAAAGTGATTGGTAATGTCTCATTGCCAAAAAGTGAGTAGAATTTTATTTATAAATAACAAAACCAAATTATTTTTTTGTCTGAGAACGTTTCTAAACCAAGCGACTTATACAGTGTCCTTTCTTTTGAAACACTTGTATACATTCTGAACTCTTGTCAATGGTTTTAACCTGCAATCATAGACGATGAACTTGTTATTAAACTTGCTTGCAGCTAATACCAGTTTATCCTCTAGCATCAGACGCCAGATGTTTTTGGTGAGAAGAAAATTAATGGTCTAAATAATGAATTAATTGAGGAGCAGTGGCCATAATCCATCTGCTCTTTAAGCCAAGGCCCTGAGTCAGACTGGCTTCTGGCTACACAGAATTTTAATCAGTTGAAGAGTTAAGCAGAGGACCCATAGCCATTGTTTTGAAATGCCTCTGGGCACCCCCAAGCCACTCCTTCTATAGGCTAGTCTTTTTACAAGAAATGAATAGGCAAACAAATGGCAGGAGCCTTAGAGAGAGCTACATAGAATGAGTAATTTGATCAACTGCCCCTTGTGTGCGCAAGGAGAGAATAACTAAATATGGACTATGGGAGCCAAAGCCAAGCCTCCTTTATTTGGAAGAAATAATATTTCCTAAAAACACAATCAATTTTGGTGACAGCTAAATTATTTATTTATTGGGTTTCACCCTATTTTTTTGTAATTGTTTTCTTTACTCCATTAGCATTCCTTCCCAGTCCACACATTGATATTTTATTGTGGTTTAATGTGAAGAATCAGTTTGTACCAAATCCAGTTCTTGTATGTACATACATTTTCTGAGAGCTTTAGGCTTCAGCCTATATCTTCTTGTTTTTCATTTCCGTTTTTTCTGGGTACTTGAAAAACAAGTTATAAGGGAGTCAACGAATGTCCTAATCAGGCACTTTCTCAAATGAAGGCATGTGACCTGATTCATTCATTTTTAAAGCTCTGAACTAGCTTATTGCATAGGCTTTAAGGGATCACACAAGTGGCTTTGACACCTAGTACATCCTTTTATTTCTGCTTTTACCTTTCAACTACTTAGGTAGTAAATATATTGTACAGAAGAAAATTTAAAAATTACAACCAAGATTTCTAGAGATTGCCAAAAATGATTGCCAAAATTCCAGGGGATAAAAGGTAATATAAACAATTTTACTTTTGTGGAGTCATTGTCCAGAGGTATGGATGCAAAATTAATGATTGAGTGCACTGCTTAATTGCCATGACAAAAACATGTCAAATAGAAAGCTGGGGCCCTGACTATGAGAATAGCTATACAGATTAATTAATTTAATATTGCATGATGTTCTTGAGTGGAAATTATTTCCCAGACACATGTTTAGAAGTCAGCAGTCATGTGAGTTTTTACTTTGAAAATTACAATTAATCATAAGGAAACAAACTTTTTCAGATCCCTAGTCAACTTACCTCAAGTCAGCAAGAGTTAATTGAGCACCCTTTGTTTCTAAAATTTGTCACAGACTACAGTGGTTGAAAGAGATTATTTTAAATAGAGCCAGGGATCAATCAATAGCCATTTATGGCTATGAGATGTGATTTTCAAAGGGTCTTAAACAGCAGCTACACAACACATTACCTAATCATTTTAGTCCTTAATTGTCTTCACTTTGCTATTTTCCTCTGGGAAGGATCCTACTTAGAAACCAATTGAAGAGGAAAAGTTAAAATTTTACATAACCTCCTGTTCATTATGCCTCTGTAACTCAGCTTGCCCCTTGTAAAGTCTAGATCATGTAGATCACGTAGTCTCAGAAGTTAGGACTTGCAATACTCACTCACCCTTGTCCTGCTGTTTGCAATCGCTTGGCCCCTGTAAACTTGATTAAGCATACTTGGCTATGTAAAGATCAGGCATCCCCCTCCTCATCTTGACTGCTGTGGCTGCATGTGTGAAACGCCTTAGTTTAAACAAGCCTATTAGGAGAGAGGGAAAGATGGCGGAGGAATAGGACGGGAAGATCACATTCTCCCTCACAAATTCCTCAAAAGAACATTTCAACGCCGAGCAAACTCCGCAAAACAACTTCTGTAGGCTGGCAGAGGACATCAGGCAACCAGAAAAGCAGACCATTGTCTTCAAAATCAGGTAGGAAAAAATATAAAAGACGAAAAAGGAGACAAAGGAGGTGGGGAGGGAGCTCCGTCCCGGGAAGGGAAGCCTGTCCCGGGAAGGGAATTTTAAGAAGAGAGGTTTCCAAACACCAGGAAACACTCTCCCTGCCGAGTCTGTGGCGAGCCTTGGAAACACAGAGGCAACATAACAGGAAGGAAAAATAGATAAATAATTAAAACCAAGAGATTACAAGCCCACCAGTAACTCCCCCAGCGGAAAAGCAGCACAGACGCCTGCATCCGCCATTGGGAAGTGGGGGCAGGGCAGGGACGCGCAGGAGGCGCGGGCTGCAGAGCTTTGCAAGAATCGGGCACGAACGCCCCACGCTCCACCAGAACGATCTAACTTGGGCTAGCAACCCAGACTGTGGGATAGCTACCACGCGAAAAGCTCAAACATAAGACACCGCCAGGACCCAGCACAGAACAAAGGACGGAACGGAAAAAGCCGGCTGCAGACCATTCCCCGCCGGGGACAGGCAGCCAGAGCCGAAAGGACTGGAAAGGGGCAATTGCAGACCCGGAGAGACTTTACTTACCTAACTGCAAGCAGGCTCCTTTGCTAAGACTTCTGGGGGTGCTGGACAGTCACAGTCTGCCTCACGGGGTGCGCCAGCGGTCCACCCAGAGAGCTGAGCGGCAGCGGCGGAAAAGGTGACAAGCCCCGGCGATCGCGCTCGCCAAACCCCTGAGCTACTCGGACCTGGGAAGGGCACAAAGCGCAGTCCCAGCCGCATTTGTGCCTCTGAGGGCTGCCTGAGGGCCGAACCTGAGTGGCTTGGACCGGGGAAGTGCACGCAGCCTAGGGCCGGCCCCAGACGGTTCCCGGCTGAGCATCGTAGAGCCGGAGTGGTTTGTGCGCCGCGAGAAAGGACAGGTCAAGCGGGGCAGAGATACTGTGTACACACGACAGTGCTATTTGTTTGCAGCATTCCCCCTCCCCACAGCGCGACTGAACTAGTGAGCCTAAAAACCAGCAAACAGAAGAAGTTAAACAGAGGGAACCACCTTGGAAGTGAGCCCACACGGCCCATAACATCAGAGAAGAGCCAGATATATTTTTAATTTTTTAATATTTTTAAAATCATTCTTTTTTTTTTTTGCCTTTTGCATTTTTTTCTTTTTTTCCGAGCTTTTTTTAATTGTTAAATCTTCTATTTCTCCTCTAATTTTTATTTCTATAACCTAGTATTACTATTAAAAAAAAAAAAGACTTTTTTTTTTTTTTTTAAGGCAAACACCATATATACTCTTTGGATGGTTGTTGGTGTTTAGTTTAGTTTTGTTTTTTTTTTTGTTTGTTTGTTCTTTAATAATTCTTTTTTTTTCTTTCTTCCTTTTTCCTTCTGCTTTTCTTTAATATTGTATCTTTGAAAATCCAACCTCTACTCCAGATTTTTAATCTTTGTTGTCAATTTTGTACATTTAAAAACCCAAACTTCACTACCCAAGTTTACCTGAGAGCAAGAGTACTGGCTTGTCCACTGTCTCCTCCTCTGGCCTCTCCTTTTTCTCCACCAGGTGGCCTCTGTCTCTTTTCTCCCCCATCTCTTCTCTATCCAACTCTGTGAATCTCTGTGTGTTCCAGACGGTAGAGAACACCTAAGGAACTGGTTACTGGCAGGATTTGTCTCTCTCCTACTCATTCCTCTCTCTTATCCTCCTGGTCACCTCTGTCTACTTCCTCCCTCTCCTCTTCCCCGTATAACTCTGTAAATACCTCTGAGCGGTCCAGACTATAGAGCGCACATAAGGAAGTGACTACTGGCTAGCTTGCTCTCTCCTCTCTTGATCTCACCACATCTCATTCCAGTTACCTCCAACTACCCCCTCCATCTTCTCTTCTCCTTGTAACTCAGTGAACCTCTCTGAGTGTCCCTCAAGGTGGAGAAACTTTTCATCTTTAACCTAGATGTTTTATCATCGGTGCTGTATAGATGGAGAAGTCTAGAGGCTACTGTGAAAATAAAACTGAAAACCAGAAGCAGGAAGCTTAAACCCAAAGCCTGAAAACATTAGAGAACTCTTGAATTCAGGGAACATTAAGCAATAGGAGCTCATCAAAAGCCTTCATACCTACACTGAAACCAAGCTCCACCCAAGGGCCAACAAGTTCCAAAACAAGACATACCACGCAAATTCTCCAGCAACACAGGAACACTCCCTGAGCCTCAATATACAGGCAGCTCAAAATTATCCCAATACCTTTGATGTCTCATAACCCATTACGGGTCACTCCACTGCACTCCAGAGAGAAGAAACCCAGCTCCACCCACCAAAACTCCAACACAAGCCTCCCTAACCAGGAAACCTTGACAAGCCACTGATAGAACCCCACCCAAAGTGAGGAAGCTCCATAATAAAGAGAACTCCACAAATTATCAGTATATAAAAAGGCCACCCCAAACGCAGCAATATAACCAAGATGAAGAGACAGAGGAATACTCAGCAGGTAAAGGAACAGGAGAGTTGCCCACCAAATCAAACAAAAGAGGAAGAAGTAGGGAATCTACCGGAGAAGAAATTCCGAATATTGATAGTGAAAATGATCCAAAATCTTGAAATCAAAATGGAAACACAGATAAATAGCCTAGAGACAAGGATTGAGAAGATGCAAGAAAGGTTTAACAAGGACCTAGAAGAAATAAAAAGAGTCAAAATATAATGAATAACACAATAAATGAGATCAGAAACACTCTGGAGGCAACAAATAGCAGAATAACAGAGGCAGAAGATAGGATTAGTGAAATAGAAGATAGAATGGTAGAAATAAATGAATCAGAGAGGAAACAAGAAAAACGAATTAAAAGAAACGAGGACAATCTCAGAGACCTCCAGGACAATATGAAACGCTCCAACATTCGAATTATAGGAGTCCCAGAAGAAGAAGACAGAAAGAAAGATCATGAGAAAATCCTTGAGGAGATAATAGTTGAAAACTTCCCTAAAATGGGGAAGGAAATAATCACCCAAGTCCAAGAAACACAGAGAGTCCCAAATAGGATAAACCCAAGGCGAAACACCCCAAGACACATATTAATCAAATTAACAAAGATCAAACACAAAGAACAAATATTAAAAGCAGCAAGGGAAAAACAACAAATAACACACAAGGGGATTCCCATAAGGATAACAGCTGATCTGTCAATAGAAACTCTTCAGGCCAGGAGGGAATGGCAAGACATACTTAAAGTGAGGAAAAACAATAACCTACAGCCCAGATTACTGTACCCAGCAAGGATCTCATTCAAATACGAAGGAGAAATCAAAAGCTTTACAGACAAGCAAAAGCTGAGAGAATTCAGCACCACCAAACCAGCTCTCCAACAAATTCTAAAGGATATCCTCTAGACAGGAAACACGAAAGGGTGTATAAACCCGAACCCAAAACAATAAAGTAAATGGCAACGGGATCATACTTATCAATAATTACCTTAAACGTAAATGGGTTGAACGCCCCAACCAAAAAGACAAAGACTGGCCGAATGGATACAAAACAAGACCCCTCTATATGCTGCTTACAAGAGACCCACCTCAAAACAAGGGACACATACAGACTGAAAGTGAAGGGCTGGAAAAAGATATACCACGCGAATAGAGACCAAAAGAAAGCAGGAGTGGCAATACTCATATCCGATAAAATAGACTTTAAAACAAAGGCTGTGAAAAGAGACAAAGAAGGCCACTACATAATGATCAAAGGAACAATCCAAGAAGAAGATATAACAATTATAAATATATATGCACCCAATATAGGAGCACCGCAATATGTAAGACAAATGCTAACAAGTATGAAAGGGAAATCAACAATAACACAATAATAGTGGGAGACTTTAATACCCCACTCACACCTATGGACAGATCAACTAAACAGAAAATTAACAAAGAAACGCAAACTTTAAATGATACATTAGATCAGTTAGACCTAATTGATATCTATAGGACATTTCACCCCAAAACAACGAATTTCACCTTTTTTTCAAGTGCTCATGGAACCTTCTCCAGGATAGATCACATCCTGGGCCATAAATCTAAATTTGATAAATTCAAAAAAATCGAAATCATTCCAGCATCTTTTCTGACCATAATGCATTAAGATTAGATCTCAATTACAGGAGAAAAACTATTAAAAATTCCAACATATGGAGGTTGAACAACACACTTCTGAATAACCAACAAATCACAGAAGAAATCAAAAAGAAATCAAAATATGCATAGAAACTAATGAAAATGAAAACACAACAACCCAAAACCTGTGGGACACTATAAAAGCAGTGCTAAGAGGAAAGTTCATAGCAATACAGGCATACCTCAAGAAACAAGAAAAAGTCAAATAAATAACCTAACTCTACAACTAAAGCAACTAGAAAAGGAAGAGTTGGAGAACCCCAGAGTGAGTAGAAGGAAAGAAATCTTAAAAATTAGGGCAGAAATAAATGCAAAAGAAACAAAAGAGACCATAGCAAAAATCAACAAAGCCAAAAGCTGGTTCTTTGAAAGGATAAATAAAATTGACAAACCATTAGCCAGACTCATCAAGAAGCAAAGAGAGAAAAATCAAATCAATAAAATTAGAAATGAAAATGGAGAGATCACAACAGACAACACAGAAATACAAAGGATCATAAGAGACTACTATCAGCAGTTGTATGCCAATAAAATGGACAACGTGGAAGAAATGGACAAATTCTTAGAAAAGTACAATTTTCCAAAACTGAACCAGGAAGAAATAGAAAATCTTAACAGAACCATCACAAGCACGGAAATTGATACTGTAATCAGAAATCTTCCAGCAAACAAAAGCCCAGGTCCAGATGGCTTCACAGCTGAATTCTACCAAAAATTTCGAGAAGAGCTAACACCTATCCTCCTCAAACTCTTCCAGAAAATTGCAGAGGAAGGTAAACTTCCAAACTCATTCTATGAGGCCACCATCACCCTAATACCAAAACCTGACAAAGATGTCACAAAAAAAGAAAACTACAGGCCAATATCTCTGATGAACATAGATGCAAAAATCCTCAACAAAATTCTAGCAATCAGAATCCAACAACACATTAAAAAGATCATACACCATGACCAAGTGGGCTTTATCCCAGGGATGCAAGGATTCTTCAATATCCGCAAATCAATCAATGTAATTCACCACATTAACAAATTGAAAAATAAAAACCATATGATTATCTCAATAGATGCAGAGAAGGCCTTTGACAAAATTCAACATCCATTTATGATAAAAACTCTCCAGAAAGCAGGAATAGAAGGAACATACCTCAACATAATAAAAGCTATCTATGACAAACCCACAGCAAACATTATCCTCAATGGTGAAAAATTGAAAGCATTTCCCTAAAGTCAGGAACAAGACAAGGGTGTCCACTTTCACCGCTACTATTCAACATAGTTCTGGAAGTTTTGGCCACAGCAATCAGAGCAGAAAAAGAAATAAAAGGAATCCAAATTGGAAAAGAAGAAGTAAAACTCTCACTGTTTGCAGATGACATGATCCTCTACATGGAAAACCCTAAAGACTCCACCAGAAAATTACTAGAGATCATCAATGAATATAGTAAAGTTGCAGGATATAAAATCAACACACAGAAATCCCTTGCATTCCTATACACGAATAATGAGAAAGTAGAAAAAGAAATTAAGGAAACAATTCCATTCACCATTGCAACGAAAAGAATAAAATACTTAGGAATGTATCTACCTAAAGAAACTAAAGACCTATATATAGAAAACTATAAAACACTGATGAAAGAAATCAAAGAGGACACTAATAGATGGAGAAATATACCATGTTCATGGATTGGAAGAATCAATATAGTGAAAATGAGTATACTACCCAAAGCAATTTACAAATTCAATGCAATCCCTATCAAGCTACCAGCCACATTTTTCACAGAACTAGAACAAATAATTTCAAGATTTGTATGGAAATACAAAAAACCTCGAATAGCCAAAGCAATCTTGAGAAAGAAGAATGGAACTGGAGGAATCAACTTGCCTGACTTCAGGCTCTACTACAAAGCCACAGTCATCAAGACAGTATGGTACTGGCACAAAGACAGACATATAGATCAATGGAACAAAATAGAAAGCCCAGAGATAAATCCACACACGTATGGACACCTTATCTTTGACAAAGGACGCAAGAATATACAATGGAGTAAAGACAATCTCTTTAACAAGTGGTGCTGGGAAAACTGGTCAACCACTTGTAAAAGAATGAAACTAGATCACTTTCTAACACCGCACACAAAAATAAACTCAAAATGGATTAAAGATCTAAATGTAAGATCAGAAACTATAAAACTCCTAGAGGAGAACATAGGCAAAACACTCTCAGACATAAATCACAGCAGGATCCTCTATGATCCACCTCCCAGAATTCTGGAAATAAAAGCAAAAATAAACAAATGGGATCTAATTAAAATTAAAAGCTTCTGCACAACAAAGGAAACTATAAGCAAGGTGAAAAGACAGCCTTCTGAATGGGAGAAAATAATAGCAAATGAAGCAACTGACAAACAACTAATCTCAAAAATATACAAGCAACTTATGCAGCTCAATGCCAGAAAAATAAACGACCCAATCAAAAAATGGGCCAAAGAACTAAATAGACATTTCTCCAAAGAAGACATACGGATGGCTAACAAACACATGAAAAGATGCTCAACATCACTCATTATTAGAGAAATGCAAATCAAAACCACAATGAGGTACCACTTCACACCAGTCAGAATGGCTGCGATCCAAAAATCTGCAAGCAATAAATGCTGGAGAGGGTGTGGAGAAAGGGAACCCTCCTACACTGTTGGTGGGAATGCAAACTAGTACAGCCACTATGGAAAACAGTGTGGAGATTCCTTAAAAAATTGCAAATAGAACTACCTTATGACCCAGCAATCCCACTGCTGGGCATACACACCGAGGAAACCAGAATTGAAAGAGACACATGTACCCCAATGTTCATCGCAGCACTGTTTATAATAGCCAGGACATGGAAACAACCTAGATGTCCATCAGCAGATGAATGGATAAGAAAGCTGTGGTACATATACACAATGGAGTATTACTCAGCCGTTAAAAAGAATTCATTTGAATCAGTTCTGATGAGATGGATGAAACTGGAGCCGATTATACAGAGTGAAGTAAGCCAGAAAGAAAAACACCAATACAGTATACTAACACATATATATGGAATTTAGGAAGATGGCAATGACGACCCTGTATGCAAGACGGGGAAAGAGACACAGATGTGTATAATGGACTTTTGGACTCAGAGGGAGAGGGAGAGGGTGGGATGATTTGGGAGAATGACATTCTAACATGTATACTATCATGTGAATTGAATCGCCAGTCTATGTCTGACGCAGGATGCAGCATGCTTGGGGCTGGTGCATGGGGATGACCCAGAAAGATGTTATGGGGAGGGAGGTGGGTGGGAGGTTCATGTTTGGGAATGCATGTAAGATTTAAAGATTTTAAAATTTAAAAAATAAAAAACTAAAAAAAAAAAAAGAATAAAAAGGCAGAAAAAGAAAAAAAAAATAAACAAGCCTATTAATAACTAGTGTTGCCTACTATAGTTTGTCTATAAAAACTCGGTAATTCCTTCCTCCCAGGCTCAGAGCTTGAAGTGTTAACTCCTCTGGGCCCACAAGCATAATAAACCTGAGTTCTTCAACTCTCCGTGTGTGGTGTTTGTTTCTCAAGTACTGATTTCTGCAATACAATAACTCCTCATCATCAGATATCCCTTTCAGTTCAGTTCAGTTCAGTTCAGCTGCTCAGTTGTGTCCGACTCTTAGCGACCCCATGAATCGCAGCATGCCAGGCCTCCCTGTCCATCACCAACTCCCGGAGTTCACTCAGACTCACGTCCATTCAGTCGGTGATCCCATCTAGCCATGTCATCCTCTGTCGTCCCCTTCTCCTCCTGCCCCCAGTCCCTGCCAGCATCAGAGTCTTTTCCAATGAGTCAATACTTCGCATGAGGTGGCCATAGTACTGGAGTTTCAGCTTCAGCATCATTCCCTCCAAAGAAATCCCAGGGCTGATCTTCAGAATGGACTGTTTGGATCACCTTGCAGTCCAAGGGACTCTCAAGAATCTTCTCCAACACCACAGTTCAAAAGCATCAATTCTTCGGCACTCAGCTTTCCTCACAGTCCAATTCTTACATCCATACATGACCACTGGAAAAACCATAGCCTTGACTAGACGGACCTTCGTTGGCAAAGTGATGTCTCTGCTTTTTAATATGCTGTCTAGTTTGGTCATAACGTGTCTTCCATGGAGTAAGCGTCTTTTAATTTCATGGCTGCAGTCACCATCTGCAGTGATTTTGGAGCCCAGTGAAGAGGAACTAAAAAGCCTTTTAATGAAAGTGAAAGTGGAGAGTGAAAAGTTGACTTAAAGCTCAACCTTCAGAAAACGAGAATCATGGCATCTGGTCACATCACTTCATGAGAAATAGATGGGGAAACAGTGGAAACAGTGTCAGATATCCCTTTAATAGGATTTAATTGAGAAACAATATGAAATAAGAGCAACATGGATTACGGAAAAGGAAGGAAAGCTCTGTAATAAATGAAGAAATATTTAAATCACAAGCCAAAAATCTTAAAAAAAAAAAATTACTTCATTGTGTAGCACTGCTCTCAGGAACCACTGTATCTCACCTGTACCTCCTATACTCTGTTAAACTCAGAGAAATAGGGTCCTAGTGAAAATATCTCTTATACCCAGACTAAGGCTTGGTTGGAACACTGTAGGTAAATCAGCAGTCTCCAGGGCTGCATAGAGGAAATGAGTATCCCTTGCTCCTTCCTTTGTTCTTGCCATTGCCTAAGGATTGCCTGGCACTGAGATAAAAATGGGCAGTGTTCCTCAGCACAACTTACTGCACGCCTGTGTGCACAACACACACACACAAACACAGATCCAAACCACAACACTCACCAAAACGTTCCTGTTCATGATCAAGATCTGGAATGCCAGTGGGTCCTGGGAAATGATCTGAGTAGAACTGGACCAAGTAAAGTAGACTAAAACCAATTTAGAAGTTGCTAAAAGTAAAGTGTCCCTAAAACAAATCCAATTTCCCTAATATTAAGCATGCAGGGATATGGAGCCACCACTTTCAACACACATAAAGTGTACCACCAGATAAATACTCTTTAGCGCCAGATTTCACTTATTTAGTTACTACTAGCACTTTAAAAACTTTTTATCAGCAGTTTTGATCATTTTCTAAACTTGTTAATATTTTTCCAGTTTGGTAAGTGAAAGGATAGAGAAAAGGAAAGGATTTAATAATATTGCTAAATAGAAGAGCTCAAAACCCGGATGCTATTTTGAGATGTGGAAAGGACAGTGTGACTAGAAGTGAGATTAACTTCCTTTGTCCCTGAGGCTGCTACTTTGGGTGGCTCTGCAATCAGAGCTCTTTGTGACTAGACATCTAAGAAATTAAATGTTGATTATTTTGAAATGTATATGTACCATTTTCTCAGAGAAATATAATCATGTAGCTTTTGGTAGGAGGAGGAAATATCCATAAAGACTATTTTGATCATGATCATCCTCATCTAAGGTATTGAGTTTTCTGAATCTGGAGGTGTTTTGTTTAGGTCATGAAATGAGTTGCAACAATGGTATGAGTGACTTTTCTTTCTTAAAATTCAGTCCGAGGAGTCAAAGTAAAAAATTTTCCAAAAACTTCTTTTAATCTTCATATTTTGCTTAGTTTTATTTCATTTATTGTATGCTTTATTCTAAGGAATGTTATGTTTGCTTACTTCTAAGTGAAATAAAGAAACTTCTTTATTTTCTTGGTCTCCAAAATCACTACAGATGGTGACTGCAGCCATGAAATTAAAAGACACTTACTTCTTGGAAGGAAAATTATGACAAATGTAGACAGTGTATTAAAAACAGAGACATTACTTTACCCACAAAGGTCTGTATAGTCTAAGCTATGGTTTTTCCAGTAGTCATATATGGATATGAGAGTTGGACCATAAAGAAGGCTGAGCACTCAAGAATTGATGCTTTTCAACTGTGGTGTTGGAGAAGATGCTTGAGAGTCCCTTGGACAGCAAGAAGATCCAACCAGTCCATCCTAAAAGAAATCAGTCCTGAACATTCATTGGAAGGACTGATGCTGAAGCTGAAACTCCAATATTTTGGCCACCTGATACAAAGAACAGACTCATTGGAAATGACTATGATGCTGGGAAAGATGGAAGGGTAGGAGAAGGGGACAACAGAGGACAAGATGGTTGGATGGCATCACTGACTCAATGGACATGAGTTTGAGCAAGCTCTGGGAGATAGCAAAGGACAGGGAAGTCAGTCGTGCTGCAGTCCATGGGGTCACAAATAGTTGGATGCTACTGAGTGATTGAACAACAGAAAGTGAAAGAAAGGCAAATTCTACAACATCTGAAAGAGTTTCGTTGTTGTTGAGTGATTTCTATCTCCATTCTCATACATATTAATACTTTCAAAATCTTAATTTACGTATTTTCCTCTTTTTAATCTTTTGTGCAAATAATCTTCTGTTTAACACTAATTTTAATGCATTCAAATTGAAAATTTCTGATTTGTGTCCTTATCTTGACTCTTCAGATTGTCTCCAATTTCAATTTTAATATGTTATCCTCAATATTTTTATTTTCTTTTTAAATGAATAAATTTATTTTCCCTCAATTTATGTTGTAGATTTATTTGTGAGTTTTAAATGTGTTTCTGATCTAATAAATCAATTGTGAAATTGTAATTTGCAATCCTTAGGTTTCCTCCTCAACATCATGGCAAACAAGCTGATGAAAACAGAACACATCTGGATTTCTCAATCACTTTGACTTGAAGTTCTTATTTGGAAATCATATTTTATTTTAGTAGTTGTCTATACTTTGGTAAATTGCAATGATGCTGAGTGATCTGACTATTAAAATGCAGAATGCAAGTTTAATCAAGGATCTATTTTTAAAATAAACAACTTCCATTAAAATGGTATCTTTTGGATCACATTTGTTGTTTGTTTACACTTTTGACTTGGTATACTTTTATAAGTTTATTATTGTTTTATAAAAATAAATAACTATAAATTTATGAAAACATATCCAATCCTAGTGCCTCATTTTGGTCCTTGTACCAAAAAAAATGTTATTTTCCCATTTGATTTTGCTTATTTAAATTTAACGTGAATTCTAGAAGATAGAATACTAGTTTGTTTCTTTGTATTATTAAAAATCTAAAATAATATTTTAAATAGAGGAAAAGAAAGGATCAATTGCCTTAGAAAAATTTTAGCAGTTCTTACAGAAGTCAATTTTCAAGGATCATGTAATTACATTTTCTGTTTTCATTCACACCCCTACATTAGGTACCCTTGAATATCAGCTCACCTCCTATAATATTAACACTTCTATAGATTTCTCAGCCTAGAGAATGAAAAGGAAATTTTTCTTACAGACATACATTAACTCTTTCAGACCTTGAGATCACTAGGAGGGCAATAAGGACTCCTTTGGGCTTTACTCTTCTCTCCCCTTCAAAAGACCAGTTTTTTCTCAAAAAAGGATCTTGTTCTGTTTCTCAGATAGTTCCACAATCATCGTTGTTTCCTTGAGTTGGTTATTATTTGGCAACACATAATGAAGCGAGGATTTCTATGTCTACTTCCCTATGAAGAAGCCTAATCACCTGCCCCACCTCTCAGTGAATATCCCTTTTGGAGAAGTATTATTACACTCAGTCCACTGACAGAGAAAGGGAGATATAGAGAAGTGGCTAGTGATTGGGCTAAGAATATGACCCTAACATCCTAATCCTTTAGCCAGAGTTCTTTTGTTAAACTGTTGTAACCACGCGTTCCGAGAAACAAACTCACTCAGAAGGACAATGCTGATAGTGGTGTGCAGTTTATTACACTGGTGCACCCAAGGCAGTCTCCTCTTAGCCAAGGACCCCAAGCAGCATTTGTGAAAATCTTTTATACCCCATGTGTACGTGTCTGAACCCACCACTCCAAATTCCTTGAGACTTACATAAACCAAGGAAAACACAATCCCAATAACCCCATCATTCACGTGCTATGTGCTCATGTGCTCAAACAGTCAAACAATTAGCCAATAATCAATAAACCTGAGGTTACACTCCAATAGATAGATAGAGAAAAATTTATGGCCTGTCTGGAAGAAGGGGTGGTAGTGTATGTTTTCTCTTAGGTGATGAGCTACCTAGATATGATCTTCAAGGTTCCCCTGTCTGGAGGGGATCTTATCCTTCTGTTGTTGTTTTCATAGGCACTAAACACAGTGTTCAGAATCCGCTGGAAAGGTGGCTGAGCATGGTCAGCATGAACAGGCCTAAGATGGCGTCCAGGCCCTATGAATTCCTTCTTCAAAACTACATTGCCCAGTAATAGAATTTCTGGAATTGTTTTCCATTTCTTTAGTTGTAAACTTTTCTAAGATTTAAACTCATCAGTAGCCCTATGCATCTGAATTTTATTTGTTATCAAGTGACAATACTTCCCTAGTCTTCAAAGTTAACAACTTCAGTAATGATTCTGTTTCAATTTTCTCTCTGGCCATCCAGCAGCCCTATCCTGCTCTAGTCTCAATCTACAACAGTACCAAACACTGAAACTGGTTGATTTTTTTTCTTAGTGTTTGCACACTGATAGCAGTATTGTAATTCTGGTGCCTCACAATGCAATAGCTTCCTAAGTGGCCTCTTTGGTCTAGACTCCTGCCTATTATAATGCAGCACTACAAACATGGCCAGAAATTTTATTTTTCTAAGGCATCATTTTAATCATATCCTTTATGTATAATCCCTGAATCTCTTCTCTTTACTTATGAGATAAAATCCAAATTTCTCATCTTGTATTCATTGCCTACTTTTACAACACAACTTAAAGACTACTACAGATTATTTGTAAAATCATTTACCATTTTTGTTTCCTCAAGTACAGAGACTGCACTGTTTTTAACTTTAAAGTTCACACAGCACCTAACATAATGTAAAATAAATATTTTAGAATGAATATATGAAATATATCTAAAGATTTTCAGTTTGACTTACTATCTCATTATTTTCAAAATTGTTTATCAGAATGGTAAACTTTAAGGGTTCAAGTGATCCTTACATAAAGAAAGAAAATGAGTATATGGAATTTTAAAAAATGACCTGTGTTCCTCCAAATAATGTATTGTAGAAAATGTAGGAAATTCAGGTAAGTACCAAGCACAAAGAAGTACATAAAATTACTCAATCTTAACATTTTGGTGTCTAACCTTATAAACATTTTTCTTCCACTAGCAGGCAGTAACTTTGAGAGGGGAAAAAAAAAAAAAAAAAAAAAAAAAAAAAAAAAAAAAAAACACCAACTCAGAAATCTCTCTTCTACTCTAACTCGAATTAATAGTCTCTTCCTATGGATTTTCTATTTTATTTTGACTTTTAGAAGAGTGAAGTGTCTGAGTTTGCAACTAGAAATATAATGAATATGTTCTTGTATGTTACATACAAATTATCTACTACTTTTCCTGTCAGTGAAATAAATTGGATCTTAAGAGGAGAAAGGACAGAAAGTTGTAATTCCCCTTACTATTTCTGGTGCAATATATATATATTTAAATCTTTCAATCCTCCACAGGAAAAGAAAATTTAAAAAAAAATCTCAAATTTCATATAAAGATTGACACTGGAAGGTTTCTCAGGGATGCTTCAAATGGACAGTAGCATTTGTATTATATTATATCCCTTTTTTAAAAAGAAGGAAGTTCAATTTTCCATGTGGGTGAAGAATGACAACTGTTACTGAAGTACAAGAAACAAAATTTATTGTATTGTTTCTTTAGTGCTACTTTATTTGAGCATTCCTTTCATTTGGTCTCCTTAAGTTAAAATAAATAAATAAATATTGCAACATTTTATTCTCCCAAGCAAGAAGGAATATTTAAGGCAAGATTTTCCCTCCTATGTCACTCTCCCAGTAAACTTGTCAGACAACTGCAGTACAGGGAAAAAAGCAATGGGCTTGGAAACAAGTTTTTCCTCTGCCTCTGGCTATATGAAAATATTTCACCTCTTCTTTTTTTCCTTTATCAGGAAAGTAAGCTTTCTCCTCCTTCAAAATCCCAAAATAAAAAGTAAACATCAATTTACTTCATTTAATAAATGCTCTCTTATTTATCTCAGATTGAACTCCATTAGTATTAAGTTCCTTTGAGCCTTGGTTAAATAAATGAACATCAATTCAAATCAATGGTACAGCTGTAATTCAAACTTTATTGTTGTCACAGGTAAATGAAAGGAACACAATGGTTTATAATATTAAAATATCTCATACTACTAAATTATAGGTTTGTTTTTAGTAAGGAGGTACTCACTGTAGATATTGACAACTTTCAAAAACACTTTTTGTCAAAGAATTTGGATCACATGTATTACATAAAAGGCAAGCATTTATTCACTGCAATAGTATGAAGGTTAACTTGCAAGTAGTGTGTCTGTTCGGGAGGTCTGTCCTTCTGATTTCAAGGCTGTTTTTTTTCCGTTTAACCAACAAAGAAAGCAACATTTCTGTAAAAAAATGAATGGAAAAAAAAAGTTCTGTGTTACAGTTGAACTACAAGAGGGTAATTCTTTCCATGCACTAGAAAACTGTTATATTGAATACTATTTTAAAATAGTTATTTCCCCTCTTAATATGACCTGGGACTTGGATGAAATTTTGTTGTACTGAGATGTTTTAATGATACTACACTGAAAAGCCCTCAGTTAGGTCCAACTCTCTGTGACCCCATGGAGTATACAGTCCACAGAATTCTCCAGGCCAGAATACTGGAGTGGGTACCTTTCCCTTCTCCAGGGGATCTTCCTAATCCAGGGATTGAACCCAGGTCTTCTGCATTGCAGGTGGATTCTTTCCTAGCTGAGCCACAAGGGAAGACCATGTTTTAATGGTATTTCTTTTAAATGCTCTGTGCTCCATGAAGCCTTCCTATCAAATCGCAAATGTATCTCTCCTCAACTACTACCCATCCCTGAAATTTCTGTCAGAACATTACAAATTTAAACTTATGGTTAACTCAAGATTTATATTTAAGTCAAACCAAGAAGAATTGAGAAAATGTTCTCACAATGTGGACACTTCTTGAACCACACGGTGCAAGAGATTGGGAACAAACGCATTATAATACATATTGCATAAGCATATTAATTACTTGATGAGCACACATATGTTTGACCAAATTAAATCCTTCCTCCTGTCAGTCTAACTCCAAAATCCTTTTAAAAACTGACCCTTCTCCAAGGGATCTTCCAGGTATTGAACCTGAGTCTTTTATGTCTCCTGCATTGGCAGATGAGTTCTTTGGCACTAGCACCACCCGGAAAGCCCCAAACTGACCCTACAATGAAATAAAGATGCTGCTTTCTGCACATTGGGTAAACTTGCTGGCCTATAAATATAATAGATTACAGTATGTGGTCAATTCTGTTGAACGTTTTTGAGAAAAAGACCAAATGCTGAGTTCCTGTTTCTTGTATTTTGAAATAAAGGGTATGGTGGTGGTGGTGGTGGTGTTTTAGTCGTTCAGTCTTGTCTGACTCTTGCAGCCCCATGGACTGTAGCCCACCAAGCTCCTCTGTCCGTGGGATTTCCAAGGCAAGAATACTGGAGTGGGTAGCCATTTCCTTCTCCAGGGGATCTTCCCGACTCAGGGATCAAACCAGTATCTCCTGTGTTGCACACAGACTCCTGAATTACAGCAGATTCTTTACCAACTGAGTCACCAGGGAAGCCCATAAAGGGTACAAGTTTCAATTTATATTTTGATGGACGCTGGCAGGCATGTTGGGTGAAAGAAGCTTTGAAGTTATCTCTTTTTTTTGAATCTAAATGATCTAGAGCAAAGTAAAGCTGTCTGTTAATATTACCGAGTGTACTTAGCTGCTCTGTTGGCCTTGTGAGTCAAACTTCAGTGTAAGTAACTTTCAGTTCAGCTCAGTCACTCACTCATGTCTGCCTCTTTGTGACCCCATGAATCACAGCATGCCAGGCCTCCCTGTCCATCACCAACTCCAGGAGTTCACTCAGACTCATGTCCATCGAGTCCGTGATGCCATCCAGCCATCGCATCCTCAGTCGTCCCCTTCTCCTACTGCCCCCAATCCCTCCCAGCATCAGAGTCTTTTCCAATGAGTCAACTCTTCGCATGAGGTGGCCAAAGTACTGGAGTTTCAGCTTCAGCATCATTCCCTCCAAAGAAATCCCGCATTGATCTCCTTCAGAATGGACTGGTTGGATCTCCTTGCAGTCCAAGGGACTCTCAAGAGTCTTCTCCAAAACCACAGTTCAAAAGCATCAATTCTTCGGCACTCAGCCTTCTTCACAGTCCAACTCTCACATCCATCCATGACCACAGGAAAAACCAGAGCCTTGACTAGACGGATGTTAGTCAGCAAAGTAATGTCCCCGCTTTTTAATATTTTATCTAGGTTGGTCATAACTTTTCTTCCAAGGAGTAAGCGTCTTTTAATTTCATGGCTGCAGTCACCATCTGCAGTGATTTTGGAGCCCCCGAAAATAAAGTCTGACACTGTTTCCACTGTTTCCCCATCTATTTCCCATGAAGTGATGGGGCCGGATGCCATGATCTTAGTTTTCTTAATGTTGAGCTTTAAGCCAATTTTTTCACTCTCCACTTTCACTTTCATCAAGAAGCTTTTTAGTTCTTCTTCACTTTCTGCCATAAGGGTGGTGTCATCTGCATATCTGAGGTTATTGATATTTCTCCCAGCAATCATGATTCCAGCTTGTGCTTCTTCCAGTCCAGCATTTCTCATGATGTACTCTGCATATCAGTTAAATAAGCAGGGTGACAATATACAGCCTTGACGTACTCCTTTTCCCATTTGGAACCAGTCTGTTGTTCCATGTCCAGTTCTATCTGTTGCTTCCTGAGCTGCATACAGATTTCTCAAGAGGCAGGTGAGGTGGTCTGGTATTCCCATCTCTTTCAGAATTTTCCACAGTTTATTGTGATCCACAGAGACAAAGGCTTTGGCATAGTCAATAAAGCAGAAATAGATGTTTTTCTGCAACTCTAGCTTTTTCCATGACCAGCGGATGTTGGCAATTTGATCTCTGGTTCCTCTGCCTTTTCTAAAACCAGGTTGAACATCAGGGAGTTCACAGTTCATGTATTGCTGAAGTCTGGCTTGGAGAATTTTGCGCATTACTTTAGTAGCATGTAAGATGAGTGCAATTGTGCGGTAGTCTGAGCATTCTTTGGTGTTGCCTTTCTTTTGGTTTGGAATGAAAATAACCCAGAAGCAAATATTTGACTGTGTCCCACATCTGTCAGTGAAGCATTTGTATCCATTCTAAACACTTGCCTGAAAAGGGTAATGGCAGCACACATGAAGCCTACCAAATTCTGTTATTTTGGAAGCCTAGTTTTTGTTTTGAAATAAATAACTGAAGGAAAAAGCAGACATTTGGCATTTCAGTCTGTATGGTGTTTTTCTTATTTTTGATCTGCCAAGCAACCAGAAATACTCTTGTATTAGTTGTCTTCACTGGTGAAAACCAAGCCATTGTATGGGCTTCCCTGATGGCTCAGCAGGTAAAGAATCTCCTTGCGATGCAGGAGACCAAGGAGATGTAGATTCACCCCCTGGGTTGCGAAAATCCACTGGAGAAAAAATGGCAACCCGCTCCAGTATTCTTACCTGAAAAATCCTATGGACAGAGTAGCCTGGTGGGCTACAGTACATGGGATTGCAGAGAATTGGACACGACTGAAATCACTTAGCACACAAGCCATTGTATAGCAAAGTAAATTGCGTGGAAGGATCCTCTGTCTCTCTTACACACACATGCACACACACACTTGGAATGTAGAACAGTGTTGTAGGTGACTTGCCTTGTGGTGACAATTTTTTAGGAGGGAAAATTGGGGGTTTAACTAAATTTTCAGAACCTGAAAGCCTAAAACTCTGTTAATTCTTTTTATTTTATTGTTTTGTTAAAAGTAGAGTTATCTATATGCTACTTTCAGAATCTTGTACTCTTTTTCTCTGGTTCTCTGTGCTAGGCGATGTAGGGAAATGTGGTATTTTGAAATAATACCTCAGAAGTATTTACAAATCTAATCTACATTTTAAAATTACAGTGCAAAAACCTTTTCTGATGTCTAAAATGGTCCACATGAGGGAGACTCAAAAAATTTAGTATTCAAATATGTTGTTTTATAAGAAAGAATCAAATAAGCATATAAACACTAATATTCAGGGCTCGTATTTCCCCAGGCAGCAATGAAAATAATGTGTTTCCGAGTTGAGAAATCCATTTCAGTTTTAGCAACCCATTGTCTTTTAAAGTGAGAATTGGTGCTCAATGATGGCCCTGAATTTTGCCCTGGCTCAAAAATGGTTATTTTAATAAGCAGTTACTATATATTAGGCTCTTAGGAAATATTTGGTCAACCCATCCATCTGTTTTGGAGTATGAAATGACAACTTACTCCTCTATTCTTGCCTGGAAAAATCCGTAGACAGAAGAGCCTGTTGGGCTGCAGTTCATGGGGTCACAAAGAGTCAGACATGATCCTATGGACATGCATGCATGCCCATCTCTTTATATGGTTTACACAATTTAATATACATTTAAATAAGTGTAATTTACCTAATCAAATAAATAGCAAAACCATGATTTGTTCTTAGGGATATCTGACTTTAAATGCTAACCATCATTCTTTACTGATATAGGTATGTAATACTTTCTTTGTCATACTAAGTATATGAGCTTTATACACTAGGCTAAGCATTTTAATATTAAGATGAGATAATTCTTCAAAAAGCCCAGTAAAGTGTCTGGTACAGAATGCACAGTCTTATAATGTTAAAACATAACTAATAAAATTCATAAGTAAATAATAGAACCCTTAAAAAAAGAGTTTACACTTTAATGGGGGCATAAATCATACTAGTAAAATTTTACATTATACAGAATTTGAATCAATAGTTCATGATAGCAATAGAGATGTGATGAGGCAGTGCATAACTCATTATACAGACAATATTTCTTTAAAAGAGGGAGTATTTTAAAGTGAACAAGCTATAAGTATTCAAAGAGTAAGTGGAATTTGGGATTTTCTTGGGTGATGTACAGAATTTACTTAGGGAAGAGAAAAAAGACATTTCAGATGGTTAAAATTACATCAGCAAAGGGAGAGAAGCTGAGGTGTTAAAAATATTGCTATGATCATTACATTTTTAGGATTTTGGATTATCTCCTAACATTTGTGATTCACTTATAGCAGATATAGTAACCACTGAATGAATATACTCTTCAGTTCATTTATGAGATTAGTGGTAAAATAAAAAGAATACCAGCATAGTGGTCAGAATAACTTCACTAGGTGTTTTGCATATACATAGTATTCTAAGAATCCAAGAAAACTGAACTACATTCACCTGGAAGTGAAAGTTTTTCATTACTAAATTAGGGATATAAGCAGATAAATTGTGTTTATGCCTCTTGAAAAGCAGAGTCTATTTTGCTATGAGTATGCCAGAGGATGAGATGGCTGGATGGCATCACCAACTCGATGGACGTGTGTTTGAGTGAACTCCGGGAGATGGTGATGGACAGGGAGGCCTGGCATGCTGTGATTCATGGGGTTGCAAAGAGTCGGACATGACTGAGCGACTGAACTGATGTATGTTTTATGTGTGCATGACACATATTTACCTTAAGAGGTGTATAGCAGATGAATTGAAATAATGGGTCAGTTCTCTTTTATTTCTAACAAAAATTATGGAAACTACTGTAAAAGTAGGAAGAATCAGAGAACATGAAGCAGAGAAGCAGCCATTTAGCTTATCTCCAAGCACAATTGTCTGTACAGTTAATACCCTCAAAAACAAAGCATTAGTGTATGTTAGTTGCTTTTGTTAAACATTGTTGTGCTGTTAGATGATTAAGATAAATTGCTGTAGAGATGTTGTTGTTCAGTCACTCGGTTGTGCCTGACTCTTTGCAACCCCATGGACTGCAGCACATCGGGCTTCCCAGTCCTACGCCATCACCCAGAGCTTGCTCAAACTCATGTCCATTGAGTCGGTGATGCCATCCAACCATCTCATCCCTTGATTTCCTCTTCTCCTCTGCCCTCAATCTTTCCCAGCATCAGGTACTTTTCCAAAGAGTCAGCTATTTCTATCATGTGACCGAAATACTGGAGCTTCAGCTTCAGCATCAGTCCTTTCAATGAATATTCACGGTTGATTTTCCTTGATATTGACTGGTTTGATCTCCTTGCTGTCCAAGGGACTCTCAGGAGTCCTCCAGCACGAAAATTCAAAGGCATCAATTCCTCGGTGCTTGGGTTCCTTATGGTCCAGCTCTTATAAATGTTCATGACCACTGGGAAGACCATAGCCTTGAGTATATGGACTTTTGTCATCAGAATAATGTCTCTGCTACTCAACACACAGTCTAAGTTTGTCATAGCTTTCCTTCCAAGAAGCAAACGTCTTCTGATTTTGTGGCTACAATCACCATCCACAGTGATATTAAAGCCCAAGAAGAGGAAACCTGTCACTACTTCCACATTTTTCCCCTTCTATTCACCATGAAGTAATAGGGCCAGATGCGATGATCTTAGTTTTTTACTATTTAGTTTTAAAGCAGCTCTTTCATTTTCCTCCTTCATCCTCATCAAGAAACCCCTTATTTCCTCTTCACTTTCTGCCATTAGCGTGCTATCATCCACATATCTGAAGTTGTTGATGTTTCTCCTACCTATCTTGATTCCAGCTTGCTAATCATCCAGCCCAGCATTTCTCATGAAGTGCTCAGCATATAGATTAAACAAACAGGTTGACAGAAGACAACCCTGTCTTACTCCTTTCTCAATCTTGAACCAATCAATAATTCCATACAGGGTTCTAACTGTTGCTTCTTGACTGGCATACAGATTTCTCAGGAGATAGGTAAGACAGCCTGGTATTCCCATCTTTTTAAGAGCTTTCCGCAGTTTATTATGATCCACATGATCAAAGCCTTTGGTATAGTCAATGAAGCATAGGTGGATATTTTTCTGGAATTCTCTAGCTTTCTCTATGATGCAACAAATGTTGGCAATTTGATCTATTGTTCTTCCTTTTCTGAACCAGGCTTGGACATTTGGAAGTTCTTGGTTTGCATAATGCTGAAGCCTAGTGTGCAAGATTTTAAGCATCACCTTAATAGCATGGGGAATGAGTGCAATTGTCTGATGGTTAGCACATTCTTTAGTACTCCCCTTTTAGGGACTTGGGATGAGGATTGATCTTTTCCAGTCCTGTGGCCACTACTGAGTCTTCCAGATTTGCTGACATATTGAATGCAACACCTCGATGGCATCATCCTTTAGGGTTTTAAGTAGTTCTACTGGAATCCCATCACACTCACTAACTTTATTAACAGCAGTGCTTCCTAAGGCCCACTTGACTTCATGCTCCAGAATGTCTGGCTCTGGGTGGCTGACCACCCCATCATAGTAATCCAGTTTATTTGGATATTCCTTGTACAGTAATTGCATGTATTATTTCCATCTCTTCTTGATCTCTTCAACATCTACTAGGTGTCTATCATTTATGTTATTTATTGTGCCCACCTTTTGGCAAATTGTTCCCTTGATATCTCCAATTTTCCTAAAGAGATCTCTAGTCTTTTCCCTTCTGTTGTTGTCTTCTAGTTTTATACACTGTTCGTTGAATAAGACTTTCTTGTCTCTCCGTGCATTTCTTTGGAAATCTGCATTTAGTTGGATACATATTTTCCTGTCTCCCTTGCTTTTCACTTTTCTTCTTTATTTAGCTATTTGTAAGGTCTCCTCAGATAACCACTTTCCCTTCTTGCTGTTCTTTCTTTTTGGGATGATTTTGTTCACTGCCTCCTGTACATTATGAACTTCTGTCCATAGTTCTTCAGATATTAATCCCAGGTACTAATCCCCTTAAGTTCTAATCCCTTGAATCTATTAATTACATACCCTGCATATTCATGGGGGATTTGATTTAAGTTGTTTGCTGGCCTAGTGGTTTTTCCCACTTTCTTTAGTTTAAGCTTGAATTTTGCTGTGAGAAACTGAACATCTGAGCCTCAGTCGACTCCATGTCTTGTTTTTGCTGACTGTATGCAGTTTCTCCATCTTTGGCTACAAAGAATGTAATCAATTTGATTTTTGCATTGGCCATTTGGTGATGTCCATGTGTAAAGTCATCTCTTGTGTCATTGAAGAAAGGTATTTGCTATGACCAATGCATTCTCTTGACAGAATTCAGTTAGGCTTTGCTCTACTTCATTTTTTTCTCCAAGACCAAACTTGCCTGTTAACTCCATGTATCCCTTGAATTCCTACTTTTGCATTTCAACCCCCAATGATGAACAGAACATTTTTATTTTAGTGTTAGTTCTAGACTTCCCTGGTGACTCAGATGGTAAAGCGTATGCCTACAATGCAGGAGACCCAGGTTCAATCCCTGGGTTGGGAAGATCCTCTGGAGAAGGAAATGGCAACCCACTCCAGTACTCTTGCCTGGAAAATCCCATGGACAGAGGAGCGTGGTAGGCTACAGCCCATGGGGTCACAAAGAGTCGGACACGACTAAGCGACTTCACTTCATTTCACTTCTAGAAGATCTGCTAGGTCTTCATGGAACTGATCAACTTCAGCTTCTTTGGCATCAGTGGTAGGGTCATAGACTTGGATTACTGTGATTCTGAATGGTTTGCCTTGGAAATGAATCAAGATCATTCTGTCATTTTTGAGGTTGCACCGAAGTACTGAATTTTAGACACTTTTGTTGATTATGAGGCTATTCCATTTATTCTATGGGATTATTTTCCATGATAGTAGATATAATGGCCATCTGAATTAAATCCATCCATTACCATCCATGTTTGTTCGCTGATTCCTAAGATATCAATGTTTATTCTTACCATCTCCTGCTTAACCACGTCCAATTTACCTCGTTTCATTGACCTAACATTCCTTCCAGCTTCCTATGCAATACTGTTCCTTGCAGCATTGGAGTTTACTTTCATCACCAGACACATCCACAACTGAGCATCATTTCCGCTTTGGCCCAGCCACTTAATTCTTTCCAGGGCTATTAGTAGTTCTCTTCCAATCCACTGTAGAAATTCCAGGTCTTAAATAAAATTGTAATCAATAAAGTATCATAATTCTCCTCCTTCACAGCTGTAACTCAAGTGCAGTAATTATTTTCACCTCAATCCCAGGATATACTGTACATTTGCCACTGAGAATGTTAGCATGATGAGATCTTAAACATTTCAGCACATTTTCCTCATTACTACCAAGTGTGGGTCTCACCTAAATGAATACCCCTATAGACAATGAAGCAGTTTTGAAGTCACAAAGCTGGTTCCTCAGCTCAATTCTCTGCTGCCTTTATTAGAGCACCTGCAATTTATCTCCTAAAGTAGTGATTGGACTGCATCTTGTAATCCAAGAGGTATTTATCAGACATCCACTCTTAAAAAGAATCAATTATTTTTAAAGTAGTTAATGAAACAAATAAAAATTATGATAATGTTTATTTTTTGGTGTAGTATTTTCCATTTACTTTTTAAAACATAATACAATTTTTAATACAACTACTATAGTTAAGAATGTGCTGATAATAGAATTATGGTATCATCATGATTAACACAACATAGCTATGGAAACATTTGGCTGTTGTTTCCAGACTTCTTCTTAAATGTACTACACTCATTGCAAAAGGACAGTTACACTATTTAGCTATGAGAGGAACTAAAACATAAGCTATTTATTATGTGGCGATTCTAAAGATAGCCACATAAACCAAACATAACTCTTACTTTCTATAGTGCTGTTCTCCGAATTTATTATGTCAAAGAATTATATACACAATTAAGACAAATGGAAAAATGAATTTAAATAACTGCAAATAGCCAGGTATGTTAAATACTTTTATTTTTTCTATTTTTTATTTACTATTTTGGTAGGTCAAAGTGACTTTTTCTGGAACAGAGCCATGAAAGTCCCTCTGAGGACTTGTGGTGAGATTAACAGTAGTGCCTTGCCAATACACAAATGTTTCACTTCTGACATGTTTCCCAAGGAATCCAGTTTGGCCATGTTTACCCTCAGTTGGTATTACTGACCAAAGACCCTATAATTTTGAATGCATTGAATGTTTTTAATATGAATTTGAACAAAGTCCTCTCATTTGACAACATTTTAATTTTGTGAATCAAAATTAATTCAGTTTACACAATGGTCAAAAGGGGACTTTCATTCTTGGCCCTCAAGAGAAATGTTAATAAAAAACGCAAATTTTCAGATGTTAGCAGAAAAAAAAATCCATATAAGAGAAACATAGGCTTTTGTGAAGACAGCCCATCGCTTAAAATATATATGGTCAATATGGATCAATAGGTTAGAAAAATATATCATCCTAAATTTTAAACATGTTTCAATCAATTGTATTTACTTCTTCAAATATAATTATTTAATCCTAAATCTATCTATTCTTTTTTTTTTAATTTTAGTTTTTTATTTTTTAAATTTTAAAATCTTTAATTCTTACATGCATTCCCAAACATGAACCCCCCTCCCACCTCCCTCCCCATAACAACTTTCTGGGTCATCCCCATGCACCAGCCCCAAGCATGCTGCATCCTGCATCAGACATAGACTGGCGATTCAATTCACATGATAGTATACATGTTAGAATGTCATTCTCCCAAATCATCCCACCCTCACCCTCTCCCTCTGAGTCCAAAAGTCCGTTATACACATCTGTGTCTCTTTCCCTGTCTTGCATACAGGGTCGTCATTGCCATCTTCCTAAATTCCATATATATGTGTTAGTATACTGTATTGGTGTTTTTCTTTCTGGCTTACTTCACTCTGTATAATCGGCTCCAGTTTCATCCATCTCATCAGAACTGATTCAAATGAATTCTTTTTAACGGCTGAGTAATACTCCATTGTGTATATGTACCACAGCTTTCTTATCCATTCATCTGCTGATGGACATCTAGGTTGTTTCCATGTCCTGGCTATTATAAACAGTGCTGCGATGAACATTGGGGTACATGTGTCTCTTTCAATTCTGGTTTCCTCGGTGTGTATGCCCAGCAGTGGGATTGCTGGGTCATAAGGTAGTTCTATTTGCAATTTTTAAAGGAATCTCCACACCGTTCTCCATAGTGGCTGTACTAGTTTGCATTCCCACCAACAGTGTAGGAGGGTTCCCTTTTCTCCACACCCTCGCCAGCATTTATTGCTTGCAGATTTTTGGATCGCAGCCATTCTGACTGGTGTGAAGTGGTACCTCATTGTGGTTTTGATTTGCATTTCTCTAATAATGAGTGATGTTGAGCATCTTTTCATGTGCTTGTTAGCCATCCGTATGTCTTCTTTGGAGAAATGTCTATTTAGTTCTTTGGCCCATTTTTTGATTGGGTCGTTTATTTTTCTGGCATTGAGCTGCATAAGTTGCTTGTATATTTTTGAGATTAGTTGTTTGTCAGTTGCTTCATTTGCTATTATTTTCTCCCATTCAGAAGGCTGTCTTTTCACCTTGCTTATAGTTTCCTTTGTTGTGCAGAAGCTTTTAATTTTAATTAGATCCCATTTGTTTATTTTTGCTTTTATTTCCAGAATTCTGGGAGGTGGATCATAGAGGATCCTGCTGTGATTTATGTCTGAGAGTGTTTTGCCTATGTTCTCCTCTAGGAGTTTTATAGTTTCTGATCTTACATTTAGATCTTTAATCCATTTTGAGTTTATTTTTGTGTGCGGTGTTAGAAAGTGATCTAGTTTCATTCTTTTACAAGTGGTTGACCAGTTTTCCCAGCACCACTTGTTAAAGAGATTGTCTTTACTCCATTGTATATTCTTGCCTCCTTTGTCAAAGATAAGGTGTCCATATGTGTGTGGATTTATCTCTGGGCTTTCTATTTTGTTCCATTGATCTATATGTCTGTCTTTGTGCCAGTACCATACTGTCTTGATGACTGTGGCTTTGTAGTAGAGCCTGAAGTCAGGCAAGTTGATTCCTCCAGTTCCATTCTTCTTTCTCAAGATTGCTTTGGCTATTCGAGGTTTTTTGTATTTCCATACAAATCTTGAAATTATTTGTTCTAGTTCTGTGAAAAATGTGGCTGGTAGCTTGATAGGGATTGCATTGAATTTGTAAATTGCTTTGGGTAGTATACTCATTTTCACTATATTGATTCTTCCAATCCATGAACATGGTATATTTCTCCATCTATTAGTGTCCTCTTTGATTTCTTTCATCAGTGTTTTATAGTTTTCTATATACAGGTCTTTAGTTTCTTTAGGTAGATATATTCCTAAGTATTTTATTCTTTTCATTGCATTGGTGAATGGAATTGTTTCCTTAATTTCTTTTTCTACTTTCTCATTATTCGTGTATAGGAATGCAAGGGATTTCTGTGTGTTGATTTTATATCCTGCAACTTTACTATAAATCTATCTATTCTAAGCTATTTAAATTGCTTCTAGCAGCAGACTAAAGCACAGCGAAATTTAAAAAAAAACATATTCTAGCTTGTGTAAAATTATAAAGTTGCTGATTTAAAACATAAACAGAAGATGACATCATTACAATACACAATTTAAACACATCTAAAATATCACTAATTAAGTACATATCAATTTAGCAAAGAACATGTGCTACAGCAAGCCTATCTTTTGAACTAGTATTTATTTTAGAAGCTACTTATTTCCAACTACCCTTGTTGAAACTTGTTGTCAGGATGCTTCTTTGGCCTTTCAAATTTCTGTCAAAATAAACATTGTTATATTATTTAAATATATGAGCAGATAAAAGTGATTTTCTCAGATTGTCCATAAAAGCACCCTTGCTCCCCCCCCAAAATGTAAGATATGATTACTCCAAACACATGAAATATATACATTTATATATTACTTATATATAATGCAAATATACAATTTACATATATAAGTAATTATATATTGTATATGCTTAAATGTATATTTTTTAAAGAAAAGAAAATGTAACCCATAATGCAGAAGACTCTGCTTATATTTTTGTATATATTCTTTAATCTAAACCTGCTGAATTGGAAATTGCATGTGTAAGCTATCTGTACAAGAAAGAAGAATTCTGTGTCCAATTAGGACAAGAAATTTAGTAATGGAAGGTTTTAATATTATGATATTTGGATAACATTGTGGTTAGGCTAAGTATGGGAGAGAGTAAGAAACAGCTATGAAAAAGATATTTCATTTTAATTAACTCTTAAAAATCTGCTTCATATTGCAGACAGAAACACAAAAGGAATGTAGATTCTTATTATATAGTGGTTTAGTCACTCAGTCCTGTCCGACTCTTGCAATCCCATGGACTGTTGCCTACCAGTCTCCTCTGTCCATGGGATTTCTCAGGCAAGAATACATGAGTGGGTTGCCATTTCCTTCTTCAAAATTTCTTATAGTACTAGGTCAATTATAATCATTTAAAGACATCTTAAGGAATATTGATAGAGTGAAAACATTTCATTTACTTCAGGTTGATTTGTCCAATTGTACTCCATGCCACCTCAAGCAGGCTCTATTTAGAAAAATGACTAAAACTACAAAAACAAGTCATATATGAAAACTAGATGCTGTCTATTTTCATTACTAAAAGTTTGTTCAATTTTCTAAAGTCCCTTACATCTCAATACACACATATCTCCACACAGAGAGCATCAGTGGTTACCTGGAACCTGAGAAACCTAGAGTAAAACTTTAGGAGCAACTGTCTGTTAAGACTTGTCAGCTGTAATGATAAAGCAGCTCTGAAATTTTAATGTGAGTTGATGGGAAAATAGGATTTGACTTAATAACACCTTGACTTTGTATCATACTTTTCTCCTTTTTAAAGGCACAGGATTCTCATAACAGATCTATGAGACTAGAATTTGCAAATTCATAAAACGTCAGAAACGAAAGAGTTCTTTGTTTTTATCTTATCTTCTCTTCATATTAAATATAAAGAAACCAAGGTTCAGAAGTTGGATGGAAAACCTTAGGCCAAATGTACAAAATGGAAGAAGCACTGATTGTGGTCAGAATCAGATGAATTTAAGATTCAGCTCTGCCACTCTTGAACTGTATAAACATCCTTGTGCAAATAATTTAAGTTCCTTGAGTCTCAGTTTTCTCACCTGAAAAATATGAAACACTATGCTTAATTTTTTGACATGTTATATAGATTCAGTGAAACTATGGTTGGAAAATACCTAGCACAGTATTGGGCACAGAGCAGGTACTCAACTGGAGATAATTCTATTCTTGTAGGATAGTCTAAAACACAGAGACACACATATATCACCAGAAATACACTTATTAATTGAAGCAACATGTACCAGTACATAAAGAAGGGAGACTGTTGACCAAGCTTTAAAAATATAGCTTACTACAGTAGTAATAACATAGTAATATAGTTTACTAGGGTAATCTGAACCCAGGGTAGACAAGGCACAAGCAGGGAAGCTGGAAGAAAACTTGAGGAGCCACAGGAACTGCAGACATGTTCATTCTCTCTGGGCAATAGCAACCAGGGATCCTCAGGTAGGACTTACATACTTGTACAGAACGAGAGTGACTCGTGGCCAAGGGGGTACAACGTGATGCAATGCACAGTGCTACAAGTGATCTCAGGTGTTACATAACCATGCAAAGTCTGCAAAGTCATTGTTTACAGAACAAAAGGTGATAAGGCATGAGGAAGTGGGGGGCAGAGAGCCTTATTGACAATATTTTGTTAATTTCTCCACATCCTTTTTTCATTTCCCCACATTCCATTCCATCAGGGTCTCTTGTCCCACAGAATATGTAGGTTCTGCTCTCTGCAACATCTTCCTAGCACGTACTGCCACCACTTACATCCACATACCACAACAACAGTAGAGTCTACAAAAACAAACCACAAGTGTGCAAGCTATAATCCAATACAGAGCAAAACCCAAAGCCAGGTACTGGACAGGCTTGCCTACCATTCCTGCAATGGGTCTCCAGTAAGCCATTGTATGTCATTTCTTGTGTCATATGCTGTAATGCTACTGTAATTTTTTTTAATGAGCATCTGATATATACACACAACATTCTGTAACCAGTAATGCACACATGCCACCTTACGTGAAAGTTAACAAATTAAGGGCTATTCAATTATGCAAAATTGTTTGCCTTATGTGCCACATAAGCCTAACAGGGTTAAGGCTTGGTGTGTATAATTCAAAGCACAGACAGTATCCAAAGCAAGGGCAGTAATTTGTGCCTCAGTAACTATAGTTATTCATTGGTACAAAAACAAGGCCAAAGGGTTAGTACCACCAGTGAGTCTATTTCACTCTGTATCACACATGGACTGTGTTCCAATTGACAGTTCTGCATGGGAGAGTGGCAGGCAGGTAGAGCTGGCCCCATGTGCACTGCCCTGTCCAATTCCCATGTAATTATAGCCATCTGCAAATCGACATACCCACGGAGTGCCATGAGGGACAAGGGTTACACTATTGGCCTCTCCATAGTCCAGCTCAATGCTAACATTAACACACAGAGATAGGGGTATTCACCCCACAGGCTCAGGACCATTCCTTTTTTCTACTCAAAGGGGTGCAATGTCCCATAATTCAACACTCACAGCTGGAAACCAGGAGTACATGTGTTCCTTGGGGGCAAAGCATATGTCTTGCATGATCAGGTGCTTTGTTTCATTCCATTCAGCCATGTTCTGCTCCAACCAGAAAGTGCTGTGTTTCCAGGTCCAGTTAGTCACAGTCATAGGCTGAATGCCCTAGGGGAGTTCCACGGCAGTTCCAACAGGCAGCTCAGTGCACACCTAACATGCCAACACATTTTGTACTGTTGCGTAGGTATGTGCCAAATGTACAGTCATATTGGTCATGATACACCTACAAGCAGAAAGACAAAGAGGCACCAGCACAGGTAATTCCTTTCCATCTAACAGAACACATGCAAGCTTTGTGTCTTCAGAGAGAACAGTCCCTGGCACTGGAGGTTTACCTGGCTTTATATACCACACCTTGTTTGCCTGATAACAGGGGAACTCATGATAGGCCACAGGGAGAGTATGAATGCACCTTTCAGCGCCAAGGTGGCTCTTTGAAATTCCAGCCTTGTAACTCACACATGAGGGGGCCAGATGCTTGTCACCCAGTATACAACCTGGAACTCATGTTGTAGCCTTTGTCCCCATGGGGCTAGGAAAGCTACCCACTGCATGTGTGGTGCCTTTATCTTCCATGACCAAGTCCAGTCCACTGTTTGTCCTTGTGAAATCCCAGTTGGAGCTGGCAACAGGATATTACCTTGGGTTCCACATCCAGGCTTTAACAGAACATCTCTGCTGTTGTCACTTGCAGTTGTATAGGTGTCACGATGGGATGCAGAAGAGCCTCCACAGGGGCAACACCACTCCTGAGAGGTTTTTCATTAAGGACCTGCAAAACCACCCACTGGCATTGGGTTCATCCCTTCAAAGAGGGGGTATCAACAGACATCTGTAGACCTCACTTCAGCAAGCTATTATATCACTCAATCATACCTGCTGCCTGTGGATGGTATGGGACATGAAATATTCACTGTATTCCTAGTCTATGTGCCCATTTCCAGACCTCCTCTCTGGTGAAATGTATACCTTGGTCAGTTTCTGTGATTAGAGAATGGCTGTATAGGGCCTTCAGGCAGTCAAGTGCCTTAAGTGTACAGTGCTGACCAGTAGCCTTTCATGGCCAAGAAACCAGCAAATCTGTAGTTGTGTCTACACAGAGCAAAGCTGGCATTATTTGATGTTGGCAAAGGCCCTATAAAATCTACTTGCCATTGAGTCAGAGGAACCTTTCTTCTTACCATGTGCCCATCAGTGGCTGCCAGCCTGTGGAGACAGAAATCCTCTTGGGCACATGTGGAGCAGTCATGATACGCATCTGTTTTCTCCCTCTAGGAAACAGGATGATCATATCTTTTGGCAACTGCCCACATGGTTTTTGTTCTTGCATGATGCAGGCACCAGTGGAGCCAAGCTGCTACCTCGTTAGGAGGGGCTTGTTCCACCTACTGGACACATACAAGCATATGGACTTCATCATTCCCCAGGCTCCCCATAGGCAGATGCCCAGTTACATGCACTACTGTTATGTCTTTTTCATTTCTGAAGTCCCATAAGTCTTGCCAGATGGCTTATCCCCACAGGGGTCTGTGGCCTACTAGCCACTGCTGTGTATTCCAGATAGTAATACACAGGGTTAGGCCTTTGTAAACTGCACAACCATCAGTACAGATAGTGAGGGGCAGTGCTTCATTCTTAGCCACTATCCAGACAGCACATAACTCAGCCAACTAGCTGCTTTCACTGACTCTGGTGTCAAACCACATGGTGCCTGTGGCAGGGTGGATAGCAATGGCAGTCCTGGAGGAGGCTTGACCTCTAACAGATCCATCAGTTTACCAGGCTTGGGCATCTATTGGGGGTTTACCTTCTCTAAATGGAAAGGGTTCCAGCTCTGTCATTGTTGGGGTGTCTCCCAACGTTTCCACTGTAAATGTAACAGATCCTAGACTATGCTGCAACTCTTGTGACAATGGACTGGCAGATAAGGAGCTCCTTTGTTCTAGGAATGCTCCCCACTTGGCCAAGTTCGGGGTTTGTGACTCTCCTGTCTTGGGAGAGTCTACTCCACTACTATAGCCAGTAGTGTAGCCAGCCCACTCTAGGACATGTTGCTTTGACAAGCTCCAGGGCCTTTCCTGTTATAGCCTCTGTGGACAACAAAGTGGCATACACAGCTGCTAACTGCTTCTCCGTCAAAGAGTACCTTGTTTCTGACCCTTTCCACAATTAGGACCAAAATCCCAAAGGAGAATGCAGTGGCTTTTGTCATTGCCACAAGTCCCATCCACACCCTTCCTGGGCAACACGTACATCTAACTTAAATGGCTTAGTGGTATCCACAGCTTGCAATACCTGGGCCTGCTGGACTGCTTGCTTAGTGGCTTGGAATGCCTGTTCCACAGTATTTGACCATTCCCAGGTAAGTCCCTTCCTTTTCAGAAAGTATAAGGGACATGCCAGTAGGGCCAGGTGAGGTACAAATGTCTTCCAGTAGCCCAAAAGGCCTATATAGGTTTGTAACTGAACCAAAGTTATAGGTTACAGGAGCATTTGTATTTTATCAACCACCACTTCTGGTATAACTTTTGTCGTACCAGACCAGACAAATCCTAAGAACTTGACAGATAAACCAGGCCCTTGGAATTTTGTGGCATTCACAGCCCACCCATGTGATTCCAAGTCCTTTATAATCTCTGGTGCACACTGTACTGAATCTGCAAAAGAATCAGAGGTTAGTAACACATCATCATTATAATGAAATGATTTAACCAATGTAGGGCATTTCCATTTTCCCAAGTCTCTTGCAACCAGCTCATGACATATCGGGCTATGTAGATACCCTTAAGGGTATCTGAAATGTCCACTGACATTGCTCCTAAGTGAATGCAAATTGATCTTGAGTCTCAGCAGCTATAGATATGGAGAAAAAGGCATTAGCTAAGTCCACCACATAGTGATAAGTACCTAGCACTGTGGTCAATTTGTCCATCAAGTCATGGATCAAAGGCATGGCAGCATGCATAGGTGGCACTTTATTCAGCTCTCTATAGTCCACAGACATCCATAATGAGCCATCAAGCTATCAAATGGGCCACACAGGGGAATTAAATGGACTGTGCAAGCAGTGCTATTTCCACTTTCACCAGCTCGGCAATGGTGGCATGGTCATGGTCACCTGGTAGATTATATTTTCTCATAGTTACTACCCTCTGGGATGTTGGCAATACCTATGAGGGATGCTTTGCATATGCCCTCACAACAGCCTTCACCACAGGCACTTGTAGATGGAATTCCCCCCAAAGGTCTGTAGCATTAAGCCTTGAAGAATATCTATCCCCAAAGTAAAGTCATTGAGATTGGGGACACACACACAGTGTACATTCACACAAGAACTTGTTCAATTTTTAAAGGTAAGGGGAGAGCTTTTACAATTTGGTCACCATAGCCATCAATGTGTGCACTAAGATCAGGGAATTGTTCTTGTTTGTCATAAATTAGGATGCATTCAACACCAATATCAACCAGGGTCATTACTCTTTGTACATTAGCCAGTGACCAGTGATTACAAGTTCTACATGGGACCTCTTGTCCTTGTATGGGCTCTTGGGGCAGACACCTTGGCCTGAGCCCTATTCAAAGCAAAACAAAACATTGGCAGGACCATCTCTGAATGGCATAAAGTCCCCTAATTGGACTGCCCATATGTCATGCTGTGGGTGATTCTCATACTTGGTAAACTGTTTTTTTTTTTTTTTTTTGGACTCAGTTGCTTCCATAGCTCTAAGAGTATAGCATTGGATTGTTTATCAATTTTATTTTTGTCAACTCCCACTGCCAGCAAATCGGCCCACATTTGCACTTGTGTCACCCAAGTGGGGCCTTTATCAGCTCGGCCCCTCTTTGGGGTCTTCACATTCCTAACACCTTTGGCTTACTGCTGCCCCTCTGCTTTTCCCAAGCTAGCCATCATCAAGGTTACCTCATAGATAGAGCTTCCCACATAAGACACAAGTATAACAGGCAGGGATCCAAAATAGGTAGATGGAGCGTTGTTCAAAATGGTCTTGCACACCTCCAGTAATGTGCTCATCATCTGGGCCTTGGGTATTTAGTTTGAACATCTCCTGTCTCATGCCCAGCTCTTTCATTACCTGGGTCAACTCAACATAGGTATGCCATTTACTCACAGTATGCCAGAACTCTCCCACATTTGCCTACACAGTACAGATTGCAGCATTAATCCATTCCATCAGGTAATGTGCTTAGTTAGGGGCACCCTGCATGATCTGCCAAGCATTCTTCAACCTTTGTCTCCACAATGGGTGCATGGCTAGAGATGCTAGCCATTCTACCTCATCCCCAGAACAAAGGATACCATCCACCTCTTTGTCCCAAAGTCACAAAACCCATGCTGCCAAGGGTGCCCTGTGCGTTTGCCAAAACAGCTGACCCAAGTTGACCAAATCTGCATGAGTATATGGTCCATATGTCATGAACCCAGTCACACTGGGGGCCCTTGTTGATGCTCCCCGCCCCCCAGGCCATAGGCTGCTCATGCTTCACTTACTGCTGCACAACAGGTCGCTGATAAGCGACAATCTGCGGGCTCACAACACTCATCATCAGCTCTCAATATCTCATAATCTGAGGCTCCATGTTCCTCAAGGCAATGCAGCTCTTGCTCCAGCATGTGTATTTCTTGCTCCAGATCCTCTGCTATCTCTGAAGTTCATGCACTTATGCAGCATCACAGAAAGCACCATCCATATTTGCCTTCAAGAAAGTCAACAAAATCCACCCATGTTGCCAGCAGCAGTATGCGCCACTTTCCCAGCAATCAAGAATTCACTGCCTGTAACACATCTTCAATACTATCCAGTGACCCATCCACCACCTCCTAGCCTTCCAAGGGGGCCCACATGGAGAGAACCATAGCCACTGGCTACCACATACTATGTAGTAGCCACTGGCTTCCTCATTCAATTGAAGCCCCGGGCTCCTCTACCTACTGGGTATTCTGCTAACTATGCCAATTGTCTTGCTTCTCATACTGTTTGCTGAACCCAGGGTAGATAAAGCACATGTGGGGAAGCAGGAAGAAAACTTGAGGAGCTGTAAGAACTGCAGACATGTTTATTCTCTCTGAGCAACAGCAACCGGGGGTCCTCAGTTAAGAGTTACATACTTGTTTTGTACAGAACAAATTGGCTCATGGCCAAGCTGGTACAATGTGATGAACATGCGCAGTACTACAAGTGATCTCAGCTGTTAAATAAGCATGCAAAGTCATTGTTTACAGAACACAGCATGATAAGGCATGAGGGAGTGGGGTAGAGAGCCTGACAGACACCATTTTGTTAATTTCTCCACATTCTTTGTTTGTTTCCCCACAACAGTCTTTGATAATAAAACTGGTTTTGGGTTTTGCTAGCCGCCATGCATTTTAGCATTGGGACATTTTCAATCTAGTGAGAATTTCCCCGTGTCATTAAATATTAGAAAACATAATTTTAGTAACTACATACTATTTTTATGATATGAATATTTCACATTTTATTGTAAATACACATTTCTTACAAACTCAGTATAATTGGGCTTAGTGCAGCTATCAACAGCATTATCATTCTGCATTGGTAACTTTGTCCCTAGTGTTTATAGACTATTTTCTTCCAATGAAGCAGACGGGTAATAAACAATATATTGACAGATAGAATATATTAAAATAATTGTAAATTGTAAGCTTTCAGGTAGAAGAAATTTGTTTTGTCACAATTCATATAACTTTATCATTTTATTACTATTTAGTTTACCTTACCTACTTGGCTCTGGAGGGTATTTGTTTATGTCTTTTGATACGACTATCAGATTGATTAAGTTGTAATTATTTCAGAATCTTTCTCCTCTGTTGATAAGATTCAGCTTCGCACACAAGTTTAATTGATGGCTACCTATTTGGCATGATTGAAGATAGAACAAGAAACTATTCTTCATTACTAAATGCTTGAACAGTTAATACTAGCATGTCTTTCTACTCTACTCCTTTTGTAATATTGTGACCCTCCTGTTTTTAAGTTTTTTCTTTTTCTAAATTTTCTCTACCTTATCAATAGAGGAAATATTTAAAGACTAGAAAGAACGCAGCTAAACCCATTTTTGGATGTTATTTCATGCCTTTAACCAGGACTAAATCCAAGGAATAATAGAAAAAGGTCTGATGTTCATCATCAGCCCAGAGACACAACTGGTAATTAATTGGCATTTTGTCTGACTTGAAGCCACAGACATTTTACATTGATCTGCAATATTCTCACTTACATTCCAATGAACTATGTTAGTCAAATAGCATGGATTCCCTGCACTGTCACCATATATCCTGTCCTGAGTTTACTAATGGGAAAAAACTTAAAAACAAGAGGGTCACAATGTTACAAAAGGAGTAGAGAAGAAGGACCTGTTAGTATTAATTGTTCAAGCATTTAGTAATGAAGAATCAGGGCAAATAGGTAGCCATCAAGTTAATGTGGTTGCAAAGCTGAATCTTATCAATAGTAAAGTGACCTTCTAAATCTAGATGGTAAAACTCAATTTCTTTCTGAAATGTGTAAACTTTCATCCCTTTTATAGTTCTATTTTAGCCAGTGCTTACACAGGAAAAGTGTAACCCTAAAACTAATACTCACTCACTGACACGTTTTTGGAATAGGACTGTCAGTGGGGACTGGGGAAATGCAGCTATCATATAGATATTCCTGGATCCATTCCTTTCTCTATAGATTGAGAGCTAGGCCAGTTGTATTCATGCCTAGTAGTAAAGCACACAGCTGACCAGATTTGACTTCAAGCACTGCCAGCACTGAGTTTGTCACACTAGCTTTCTTTTGAGTTATCAGTTATGTAATTCCTTGAAGAGATCCAGAAACAACATTTTAACTGCCAGTATTATGCTATATACCTCTATAAAGTGAAATAAAGTGTTAGTTGCTCAGTCATGTCTGACTCTTTGTAACCCCATGGATTGTAGCCCACCAGGCTCCTCTGTCCATAGGATTCTCCAGGCAAGAATACTGGTGTGGTTTGCCACTTCCTTCCCCAGGAGATCTTCCTAACCCATGGGTCTCCTGCATTGCAGATGGGTTCTTTATCATCTGATCCACCAGGAAAACCCATATAACTCTATTACACTCATCTATAACCTGCATCACTAAATTAGTACATACCTTCATCCTAAGGTCTCAGGAAAATCTAATAAAACTGTGGATAAGTGGAAACATTGTCAAATATAGAACTCCATAGGAGCAGAGTGAACATTATCTTTCCATATGCATTTCTCTTTCTCCTTCCCTGTATATGACTTCACTGGGGTGACAATTTTTTTTTATCTGTCTCGTGTTCTCCCCAACACTAAACTCAGGACAGGATATGCAGTAGGAATGCAGTTAATTCATGCTGACTGACAGATGTAACTCAGTAAGATGGAAGCAAGACCATTACAGAACAGTTTAGAGAGGTCTGTGTCCCGAAGTTAGACAAGTTTCCAATCTGTAGCTAGCTGTGTCTTCAGGCTGATGATAAACATTGGGCATTTTCTATCATTGCTGGAAGTTGGTCCTTGTTAGAAGCATTAAATAACATGCTGAATTCCAGTTCAATTTCATGATTTCTCCTTGAATTTTAATTGTTCTACTATCCTTAGCCCTATTTTTAAAGACTCAAGGAACATGAGAAGTGTGCACTTCTGAATGATAGAAGACAAAAGCTCTGACTGCTGTCTTACCAAAAGAAAATTAAAATAATTGTTTAATCCTTAATCTCCTCTTCTGACAACTCCTACACATTCACAGAGGAAGGCTAATCAGAGCTTAGATAGGTCGAAACTTAGTGCATCTAAGCATCAGTGGGCAATAAGTCCTTGACAGTTCATTCAAATTAGAGCTCCAAGGGGCATAGTTCTGAAAGGAGAAGCTGGAGACCTAGCTAACATCAGTCACCTCTCTGTAGAATATCACATTACAGCTCTGCAATCCAGATGAATAAATGCAATCCATCTGTGGGGAGTGGCAAGAGCTAGCAATGAATTTAGAAGTAGCAAGAAAGGGGTCTTTTGGAAGTCTCTTAGAAAAAAAAGTCTTTAGGAATAATTTAACTGAGATGATAACCAAGATAATCTCCAGAGTGTAATTTCCAGGTTTATTGATAAAATCTTGAGGAGTCTTTGAAGGGATTCCAACTGTCGTATAGTCCCAAGTTATCCTAACACTACTTGCCAGAGATTCCAGGATTGCAATATTAGAGATACTTTCATTTGGGCTTTGTGAGACCACAAGTCAAGGCCAAGAAAGCATAATCTAGACTTTAGAAGGATTTTACTTGGCTTTATCATGGTTTTTAAATAAGTGTTTGGAATGCTTTTTGGCAAGATATACTTTCTTCTGTTATCTACATCACTCATCTTGTGTCACATGCTACCATCTTCCTGCATAACTCAGTGCTCCTGAAGAAAATCTCTCAGGTCCTTTCCATCTCTGATAGACCCATGGTCTATACTCTTGAGGAATTAGGTCTCAGTAAAGCCTCCTAGTATTTTGGAAATCTGCGTTCTTTTAAGTCTTTTTAGAAATCTAAGATCATGGCATCTGGTTCCATCACTTCATGGGATATAGATGAGGAAACAGCAGAAATGGTGACAGACATAACTTTTTGGGCTCCAAAATTATTGCAGATGGTGACTGCAGCCATGAAATTAAAAGACATTTACTCCTTGGAAGCAAAGTTATGACCAACCTAGACAGCATATTGAAAAGCAGAGGCACTACTTTGCCAACAAAGGTCCGTCTAGTCAAGGTTATGGTTTTTCTAGTAGTCATGTATGGATGTGGGAGTTGGACTATAAAGAAGAATTGATGCTTTTGAACTGTGGTATTGGAGAAGACTCTTGAGAGTCCCTTGGACTGCAAGGAGATCCAACCAGTCAGTTCTAAAGGAAATTAGTCCTGAATATTCATTGGAAGGACTAATACTGAAGCTGAAACTCCAGTACTTTGACCACCTGATGTGAAGGGCTGACTCAGTTGAAAAGACCCTGATGCTGGGAAAGGTTGAGGGCAGAAGGAGAAGGGGATGACAGAGGATGAGATGGTTGGATGGCATCATCAACTCAATGGACATGAGTTTGGGTAGGCTCCAGGAGTTGGTGATGGACAGGAAGGCCTGGTGTGCTGTGATTCATGGGGTTGCAAAGAGTGGGACACAACTGAGTGACTGAACTGAACTGAGGGAATTCCTGCCAGTATGCTGAAGGCAAGATAAAGTGGAAATATTGCAGGAATAAGAGATGGTGTCTATAGATAGAATAGTTTATATGAGTGAAAAAAAGGGGGGGGGAATATAATGTGTCTCAGTAAAGACACATTTCTGCTTGACATATTTTGCTATTTGATTTTTCCACAGAAATGAGGGTGTGTAAAGGCCAGGAACTTGTGCCTGTGGCCACTTGTCCTCAAGTGCTCTAGTTCTGGAGATAAAAAAGTTGTCACTATTGACCAAATTTATCACAAGAATTCTGTGTAACCCAAATAAACATAAGCTGAGACTCCCCTTTCTCACAATCAATGAGCAAAACAAACTCACCTCTGATGAAACTAAGAGATTCCCATAAAGACTTGCCTGCCTACTGTGGCAGACAATCTTCATAGCAGTTTTATTCTCATAAGAGACACGATAAACTCCAAAGTATTCAAGGGAACCTGATATTAATACAATCAGGTTCACAAAGATATGTAAAAGTGGCTTTATATAAATAGAAACAATTTATAACAAACTTGGAGAAGGCGATGGCACCCTACTCCAGTACTCTTGCCTGGCAAATCCCATGGACGGAGGAGCCTGGTAGGCTGCAGTCCATGGGATCGCAAAGAGTCAGACACGACTGAACGATTTCCCTTTCACTTTTCACTTTCATGCATTGGAGAAGGAAATAGCAACCCACTCCAGTGTTCTTGTCTGGAGAATCCCAGGGACAGGGGAGCCTGGTGGGCTGCCGTCTATGGGGTCACACAGAGTTGGACACGATGGTAGTGACTTAGCCACTTAGCCATACCAAGCTGGAAAATAGATGTCCCAATGGTTCTCACTTTTTTTTTTTTAATCTCCCTCTCAGGTTATAATAACAATCAAATGCATATAATAGTAAAATGTGTATCAATATTAGCTGAGCTTTTATTATTTGCTAAGAATAATGCTTTATCTATTTAATAATATTCCTTTATCCTAGGTGTAATTTCTATCATCCCCATTTTATAGATGTGACAACTGATTTCTGAGAGGTTAAATAAATTGTCTGTTATTTTAAAGTAACATAGCAAGAAATTGAGCCCAAATTTGTCTGCCAAAGCCTGTTGGGCTTTATCCTGCTACAGAATATATTTAATTTATTGGACTGATTCTCATAATGATGAAACCAGCAAGACAAGAAGTCTTCCACACATTTTAATTTAAACACGAAGTAATAACTATGGTATTCCTAAAAAGTACTGGTATTTTCAGCACCTTCAGGTGGGAAAGATCCTTTGAAGTTGAACCTTTAATCCAGTGAAAGCATTCCACTGGAGCGCTAATGGATGATCACTTAGCTTTCTGCTTGTAATGAGGAGCTTACTAATTGTTAACTCCTTGCTATCAAAAGCTGACATGAATTTTCCTGTGGAAATCTGTAAAAAAAATTTTTTTTCAGGAAGTTATCACACTCTTCCCAAGTCTTTTGTCTTTTATTCTGAGCATTATCAATCTCTTTTCCTATTTTCAGATACTTGCTACAGCATCTGTTTACTCATTCACACATTCAAGGATCTACTGAGCACCTATTATGTGCCAAGTACAATAAAGATCCAGTAGTGCACAAAGTGGATTTTTTTTTTTTTTACTGAAGTAGTTATAATGGATCAGGCAGATGAATAAAGAAATTTTAATTTGTAATTCTGATAATTTCCTTTAAGTGAATCATCACTCAGTTCAGTTCAGTCTCTCAATCATGTCCGACTCCTTGCGACCCCATGAATCGCAGCACACCAGGCCTCCCTGTCCATCACCATCTCCTGGAGATCACTCAGACTCACATCCATCAAGTAGGTGATGCCATCCAGCCATCTCATCCTCTGTCGTCCCCTTTTCCTCCTGCCCCCAATCCCTCCCAGCATCAGAGTCTTTTCCAATGAGTCAACTCTTCACATGAGGTGGCCAAAGTACTGGAGTTTCAGCTTTAGCAATAAGGAATAATAAAGACAAAATTAATATCAAATGTCCATTTCTAACACCAGTGGAAGAGAGAATTGGGGATAAAACAATCATCTCAGTGATTTTATACTTCTTATTTTATGAACATATTATTTTTTCTGGATAAAAAGTTTTTAAGCACTGTTAATATATTGATATCAGTTAACTATTACTGTGTAACAAACCATCCCAAATCTCAGTTATTTAAGGAAACAAGCAAATAAATATTTATCAGTAGCAATACATTTACTTTTATTAAACAGTATCAATTATTCAAAAGTAATAATACTAATAATTTTAATTAGTCTACTGATAGGCTAAGCATCTCTACTGATCAGGGAAATGGTTGAGAGATCTCAGTTGGTTTTGGTCTGTTGTCTTCAGTAATCTTGCAGGTCACTATGGTTCATGTCTATGACTCTTCACATGGTTTCTCAATGTCTGTATTATCATGAAAAGTTAGGGTTTCAAGATGGAGAACAGAAATGTGAAAAGAGCCTAGGCTCTGAATCAGCACATTGTTTTACCTCTTTCAGTCTGTTGACCAAAGCAAGTCAGAAGGTCAGCCCAGGTTAAATAACTGAGAACTAGATTCCATCACTTGAGGATAATTGGTGCAAAATCAACTGCCAAGGGCATCAATATAGGGAGAGCTGGAGAAGTAAGCCTTTTTTTTTTTTCCCAGCATTCAATCTACTATAGTATTTGAATTGTATGTTCTTACAAGCAAATCTATAGATTACATTTTCCCTGATTCCAATCAACAGACAAAAAACACCTTGTTTAGGAAAAAAAGAAGAAGAAGAAGAAAAAAAAAAAAACAGTTGTGACCTTATATTCCTCATCATTCAGAATCTAGCAGCAGAGCTACTCTATGCCACAACACCAGGCCAATGCTGCCCAAGTGCTATATAGAGTTTGATTAGAATGTCATAACTGCCCCCAGAAGAAAAACTGAGAAGCAGAGACTCACTTTCTCTCCATCAGGGAAACCCAGTGAGAACTGAAAACTCTCTCTTACAGTTTAAATTCTTACACGTGCACAAGGAGCACCAGGAAAGTCACATAGCTCCGTCTAGTGTGCAGTGTGTCAGGATTATGGCAGGATAGAACTCAAGCCCTGAGCTTACAGGGCTAGAAATTTTATTGAAATTCATTCCTAAACATCTTCATTCTTAGTTAATCAATGTAATTCTTTATCAGGTAACCTGAAAAAAAAGGAAGTACTGGGAAACTAGGTGAAGAAACAACTTTGAAAACTTTGCAGAATTATCTAACTGCAGTGGCTCTCAATCCTGGTTGCACATAACATTTATCCAAGGAAGCTTAAAGAAAATATTGTTGCTCTGGTACCAGTTCCCATGGATTCAGATTTAATCAACATGGATTGGGCCCTGATGAACATTTTATAAAAGCACTTCCATGTGATTTTAATATTCAACTTAGGTTGAGAACTACTAGAAAATCTAGCTAACTTAGAGCTATTACATTTAAGCATTAATTATATTGAGGTCTGCAATTGTTCTTTGTCAATTCTCATGTCTAAATTGGCTCAACCTAGAATAATGACACTTTCTGGTCCTAGCTAGAAATATTAAGTGCTTACCTCACTGGACTAGATATACAATGTTTATTGTCTATTTGCTGATCTCTTACAATTTCTTCCATATAACTTTTCAGATTTAGAGAGAATCTATGAAGCAAGTACCACTATGTTATTTAACTTAATCTTCAAAATAACTCTGTATAAGATAGACATCATCATCCTCATATTACTTTTGTGAAAAAATTGAGGTTAAGAAAGGAAAAGGTGTTTGCACACATAATAAAAATAGTAAATGGGAGATGTGTGATTTAAATCTAGGAAAGAAGACCCATAAGTATATGCATCATAAAATATATATTTGTATTGATTTATTCCCAAACAACCACAACAAATGTCATGCAAACATCAATTAAGGGGGTGCCAGTGTAGAGTGCTTTAGAATATACCAGTAGAGCACCTTATTCCCAAATATCTTCCTTATTCGTCTGATTTAGAATTTGAAATTCTTACCACTAGAGGTAAATAAAACTTTTAAATCACACATCTTTTTTTTTTATTATTGCCTCTCAGTGGCATAATTTCTTTTTTTTTTAAATTTTTTTAAATTTATTTATTTTTTTAGTTTTAAAATCTTTAATTCTTACATGCGTTCCCAAACATGCACCCTACGTCAGACATTAAATCACACATCTTAAGGAGTAGCAAGGGTTTCTGTTTTGCTTTGTTTTAGTATTCAATGGTTAGTTTCATTTGTGAGAAATTCATTGTGAGAAATGTAATAAGAAATTTGCTATTGATAATAAATCTTTATTATTAATTTTACTGTTTTTAATATAATTTTTCCAGTTTTATTTATTTACTGTACTTTACAATACTGCATTGGTTTTGCCATACATTGACATGAATCCACCATGGGTGTACATGTGTTCCCCATCCTGAACCCCCCTCCCACCTCCCTCCCCATGCCATCCCTCCGGGTCATCCCAGTGCACCAGCCCCAAGCACCCTGTATCATGCATCAAACCTGGACTGGCAATTTGTTTCACATGTGATAATTTACATGTTTCAATGCCATTCTCCCATAACAGCCCACCCTCGCCCTCTCCCACAGAGTCCAAATGACTGTTCTATACATCTCTGTCTAATTTTTATTGTTAATAAATTGAATAAATAGTTAACATACACAATGAAAAAATTGCTTTTGTACATCAAAGCAGACTCAAAACTTTCCTTAAAGAAATGTCACTATTATTTGTATTTCTATAATCTTCTTGAGTAAAAATATCAGTATTTGAGTGAGACACAAATATGTAAGTGCTAGTATACATTATCTATCATGTACTTAGTATCAAAAATGCCTTCAACAGTTTTGAGTCTAAGTGATTCTCATCTGGGAATGTGTATATATAGAGGGAAGAAAATACCAGGTGTGGAGATGTTTCAGATTACCTGTAACATTTTGAGGGGGCTTTTAAAAACTTTTATTGAGATATAGTTGATTTACAATGTTCTGTTAGCTTTAAGAAATGGATTACTTCCTGCTATATCAATAGACAAGGATGTCACATCCATCAGTGCTTCCACCCTTCCAAATTTGAATTTATGAGCCCAGAGGGAACTCAGGAAGAACAATACCTGCTATCTGGCAGCCATCATGACTCCCTACCATGAGCACTGAGGACTTCAGTCTGGGGTGAAAAAAGCAGGGTACTGGCCTCAGATAGCTAAGATGCATATGAAAGAATGATTTTAGTGAGTCCAAACTCTTGCATCTTCTCATACACGTGTTTAATCACTCAGTCGTGTCTGATTTTTTATGAACCCATGGACTGTGGTCTACCAGATTCCTCGTCCGTAGGGATTCTCCAGGCAAGAATACTAGAGTGGGTTGCCATGCCCTACTCCAGGGGATCTTTCCAACCCAAGGGTCAAACCCAGGTCTCCCACATTGCAGGTGGATTTTTTTATCAGCTGAGCAACCTGAGAAGCCCTGAACATAGAAAGGCACTAAATTCCTTAACTTGATATCTAGTTTTCCTTAATTAAAAATAAGCTTTTGATGTTCAGACTACCTGCCTTTTGCTACAGTCTTCTGTATATCTTGACTCTTCCACAACCTGCCCCCATGCCAAGCTCCCTTCTGCTTCCTCAGAGCCATTCTTTCAGGGTGACATGAGATGCCATCTCCCAAACTTAAAGTTCTAAATATTCCCACCAAATAAAATATAACTCTCAGTTTTTCAGTTCATTTCTGTTTAGCCGCTCAGTCATGTCCAACTCCATGGACCTCATGGACTGCAGCATGCCAGGCCTTCCTGTCCATCACCAACTCTTGGAGCTTACTCAAACTCTTGTCCATTGAGTGGGTGATGCCATCCAACCATCTCATCCTCTGTCTCCTGCTTTCAATCTTTCCCAGCATCAGGGTATTTTCAAATGAATCAGTTCTTTGCATCAGGTGGCCAGAGTATTCGAGTTTCAGCTTTCAAAGAATATTCAGGACTGATTTCCTTTAGGATGAACTGGTTGGATCTCCTTGCTGTCCAAGCAACTCACAAGCCTCTTCTCCAACACCACAATTCAAAAGCATCAGTTCTTTGGCTCTCTGTTTTCTTTATTATCCAACTCTCACATCCGTACATGACTACTGGAAAAATCATAGCTTTGACCAGATAGAACTTTGTTGGCATAGTAATGTCTCTGCTTTTTAATATGCTGTCTAGGTTGGTCATAACTTTTCTTCCAAGGAGCAAACGCCTTTTAATTTCATGGAAGCAGTCACCATTTGCAGTAATTTTGGAGCCCCCCAAAATAAAGTTTGTCACAGTTTCCACTGTTTCCCCATCTATTTTCCATGAAGTGATGGGACTGGATGCCATGATCTTAGTTTGCTGAATGTTAAGTTTTAAGCAAAAATTTTCATTCTCCTCTTTCACTTTCATCAAGAGGCTCTTTAATTCTTCTTTGCCTTCTGCCAAAAGGGTGGTGTCATCTGTATATGTTAGGTTATTGATATTTCTCCTGGAAATCTTGATTTCAGCTTTTACTTCATCCAGTCCAGCAGTTTTTAGGCTGTGACTTTTTTATTCAATAGTTCTTATATTACTTTTTTTTTAAATTCTTTGCCATTATGGTTTCTTACAAGATATTGAATATAGTTCCCTTTACTTTACAGTAAACTCTTCTTGTTTATCTAATTTATATATGATAGTGTGCATCTGTTCATGATATATTCCTGTTCAATTGCTAAGTTGTGTCTGACTCTTCAAGACTGCATGGACTCTAGCATGCCAGGCTTTCCTGTCCCTTGCCATCTCCCAGAGTGTGCCCAAGTTCATGTTCATTGCATCAGTGATGTTATCCAATCATCTCATCATCTGTCACCCTCTTCTCCTTCTGCCTTCAATCTTTCCCAGCTAACAAACTTTTCCAATGTGTCAGCTATTCGCATCAGGTGGCCAAAATATTGCAGCTTCAGCATCAGTCCTTCCAATGGGAATATGTTATTGACATGCTCCAAGGTAAACTGACATTTCTCCAAAGAAGACATACAGAGGGCCATTAAGTAAATGAAAAAAAGAAACAATATCATTAAATATTAGAGAAATATAAATCAAAACTATAATGAGATATCACCTGACACTAGTCAGAATGGCCATCATAAAAATGTCTATAAATCATAAATGCTGGAGGGGTGTGGAGAGAAAGGAACCTTCCTACACTATTGGTACTAAGGTAAATTGGTGTAGCCTCCATGGAGCACACTATGGAGTGAGAAATGGAGTATTTCCTGCCATATAGGTAAACAAGGATGTCACAGTTTTCAACTTTTAGCTCTCCAATATGAGCCCTAAAGGGCATTGGGGAATGAGAAGAATACCTGTCATCTGGCAGCCATTAGACTGCAGCCACCGCCTATGGTGAATGTCAAATAATTTTTTCACAGTGTGAAAAACAGGGTACTGGCCCCAGATAGCTTAGATGCATATGAAAGAAATGGTTTAATTGAGCCCAGACTCTTACATCTTCCAATCCATAGAACAGCATAAAATTCCTTACTTTGAGATATCTGGGTTCCTTTAATTAACAATTCTCTCAGGGTGATGTGAGATACTGTCTCCTGGGCTTGATGTCCTAAAAATTCCCACTGAATAAAACATAACCCTCAACTTTTAGGTTGTGACTATTTTCAAGTCAATAGGAGATTCCTTTAAAAACAACAAAACAACAACAACAAAAAACCTTAAAAAATAGAGTCACCTGTGTGATTTTTGAAAACTACCGCCCCTTATATTGTCATATACCACTGTTATATACACATTGTTACATACTCTGTCATTGAAGCATGATAAACTCCATTGAAAATAAACAATCTGGTTCAAAAATACACATGGGGTGGGGTCTTATTTAAAGCCATAGAGCAGTTTAGAGAAAAAGAACACAATTCACATTTCCACCAAGATTCTTTATGCAATATCAATTATTCTATTAAAATCCAAAATACCCTGAGAGGATAACATTCTCGCTCATACGTTGGAGTTAGGATCAACTTGAATAAATTATTTTATATACAGAAAGAGGACAGTAAAATAACTTTCTCATAAGAAGATATGCTTAGGAAGAGGGATGGACTTAGGTATAAGGAAAGGACAGATGAAATGAGCAAGGAAAGCTAAGAAGACAAGTTTTAAATATTTTTCCATCTAGCCTAGGATCGTTTCTGCATAAAGGTGAAGATTTTCTTCTGTCACATATCATCGTCTGTAGATATCACCTTCTTCGCTCTCATATGCCCTTATGCCCTTGAAATAACCAAGAAAGAATAGAAAATATGTATAACTTTTCAAACTATCTCTACAGTGGAATTACAGATATTCATTGGGATTTATAATGCAAGGGCCTTGGAACTTTAAAAAGAGTGATTCACTTGATGCTTGATTTTTTTCTCTTTTTTTTTTTTAAGACTGAAGCTCTCAAAGTTAATCACTGTTTCAGCCTAAGGAGATGGTGACAGTTGTTATGCTAAGTGCTTTTGTTTTTAATGAGTAAAAGAGTTAAATGAATAAATAGTCTCATAGAAATGCATGCAAATTGTAGTGCTTATTTTACTGCTACCCTGGGCTACAGAGCTTTTTGCACCTTTCTTTGTCAATGTCTTTATGGTTATGAATTCATTATTTTGAAATGCATGGTTTATTCTTCCCTATTTATGCACTGGACTTGGCGAGCCCCCTTTGGATTGATTATGAATAGAGTAGGTGAGATGTTTTCCTTGCATATTGAGGGGAGCTATCAAAAACCATAAATAATTGAACTAGAAATAATCTTGAAAATTGTTTAACTATATTCAGTTTTCCAAATTTCCCAAAGAGTGGCATTTCTTGTAATCAGTATTTAATATTCCAGAAAGGTAAAAAAAAAAAAAAACAAACAAACTTTAAAAATTATTTAGCTAAGTGTATAATACTTATTGTGTCCAAAATAGATTCTTAAATTACTTATTGTATTTGAGGATGATAACATATTTCTGTAGTGGTAACCTGAGATTTTGATTTTCTGATGTAGTAATGGGGAGTGAGTGGTCATTACAATGAGTGTTTCTTTCTCTAAATAGTTTTTAGTATTCTCTACTTTGGCATTTTCCATTGGTCTCCCTTGTTCCTTTTGTATTTCCCATATGACCTAACTCCATTTTGTATCTAGCACATTGTAATGTATTTTGTAGATGCTCAATAAATGTTTACTGGCTGAAGAAAGCAAGGAAACAAAGATGGAAAGAAGGAAAAGGGAAGAAAAGAAAGAAATGTAGGACAAAAAAAGGGAGAGTGAGAGGAAAGGAGAGAAAAAAAGGGAAAGAGAAAAAGGCTAAATTACTTTCCCTACAATAAACTTATTAATATAAAATCAGTATTAGCTCTTTATATAAAATAGCTATATAGGAATTTGGGGAAGTTTTGTTATACTGAATGAAAATTTAAAAAGAAAAAAAAATCTGAAGTTGCAATATGATTACTACCATTTTATTTTTGTGTCATATGTTGATAAAAAGCTTCACTGACATCATTCTTTAGTGAATTTGTGTTTATTGAAAGAAGATATAAAAATAACTTGAATAGATACCTGTATATGTAAAGTATTACTCAAAACGAGGCAATGAAGAAAGGAAGATGACTTCAACGGTGACAGGTTACCTTTATTTACACAAGGAGGGGTGACAGTCTGCCTAACAACCAGGCTGAGCATGTGAGGGATCAAGGAGGCTTCATATTTAAGGGGAGGTTTGTGGAAATGATAAGGGAGGTTTTTAGTCAGTCTTTGGGTAAATTTTAGCTGAGATGGCAGTTGCAGTTGAGCAAGGGGCTGGAAGGCCAGGCAGGGGTGGAGGGCCCTGGGTTGATGTGATCTGCCTGGTGTATTGGGGTGGGGCTTAAAGTTCAGTTTTGTTATCCCCAAAGTCAGGTGGTTCAGCAAGGGCCCTTGACGTCCTTATCTTCTTTCTCCAGGCCTGATGTCAGTGAAGGCCTCTGAAGTCTTTATCTTCTTTTCTAGGCCCAGGGACTCCTTCAGTATACATATAACTGAATCACTTTGAAACTAACACAGCACTGGTGATCAAGTATGCTCCAATATAAAATAAACATTTTGAGAAGTATTATAAAATTATGTTTATATATTAAAAATCATTTTCATTATAATATTATTTCAATTTTTCAAATTATTATTATATTTTAAAAGAATTTTATTGAAATATAGCTGATTTTCAATGTTGTGTTAATTTCAGATGTACAACAAAGTGACTCTCTTATATAAACTGTTCTCCATAGTGTCTGTATCAATTTACATTGCCATTGACAGTAGAGGAGGGTTCTTTGACTCCACACCCTCTCCAGCATTTATTATTTATAAACTTTTTGATGTTTCTTATTCTGAATGCTGTGAGGGGGTATCACATTGTGCAGTATGATAACGGCACAAAAACATAAATACAGATCAATGGACTAGGAGGGAAAGCCCAGGAATTAATCCCCATGCGTATGGTCAATTAATCTATGACAAGGGAGGTAAGAATATACAATGGAGAAGAGCCAGTCTCTTCAATAAGCGCTGCACAGAAAACTAGACAGCTTCATGTAAAGAATGAAATTACAATTTTCTCACACCATTTATCATACAAAAATAAGCTTATAATGAATTAAAAACATAAATGTAAGACTGGATATGATAAAATTTCTAGAGAACATACAGCAGTCTTGGACATAAATTGTAGCAATAGTCTTGGATCTGTCTCCTAGAGTAATGGAACTATAACAAAAATAAACAAACGGGACCTAATTAAATTTAAAGACTTGCACAGCAAAGGGAGTCATAAATAAAACGAAAAGACAACCTACAGAATGGGAGAAAATATTTGTAAACAATGCTACTAAAAGGTTGTTGCTGAATCATGAAAAGACGCCATGATTCTTGGCCTCCGGAGGAGAAGAATTCAATCTGAGGCCAGAGACGAGACTTGATTGCTCAGGGCTTTTGTGTAATAAAGTTTTCATTAAAGTATGAAGGAGATAGAGAAAACTTCTGACATAGGCATCAGAAGGGGACAGAAAGAGTACCCCCTTGCTAGTGTTAGCAATGGAGTTATGCACTCTCCAATTCGTTATTACAGTGAATCAAAAGAATGTCTGGAAGTTGTAAGGACCTCACTAGACCTACTCCCATAATTTACATTTTAAGATAATGGGATTAGCTAGAAAATTTTTTCCAGAGACTGTTCTCGAGCAGAATACATTTTTTGTTATATAATCCTGAGGAATGTAGAGGGGAAAAAAAGTTTGTCCTTTCTTCCTCCTTGAGAATTCCAGACCCCTATCTCCTTGGGGACCCCTAGACTTCTTATCAACCTGCCTAGTAAATGAATCTCTCACTACTGACAAGGGATTAATGAAAATGTCCAAAATCTCCAAATAGCTAATGCAGTTCAATATCAAAAAGACAAAGAGTCCAATCAAAAAATTAGCAGAAGATTTAAAAAAACACTTCTCCAAAGAAGACAAACAGATGGCCAAAAGGCACTTTAAAAGATATTTAGTATCACTAATTATTAGAGAAATGCAAGTCAAAACTGCAGCTGGGCCTTAGGAAGCATCACAAACAAAGTTAGTGCAGGTGATGGAATTTCAGTTGAGCTATTTCAAATCCTAAAAGATAATGCTGCACTCAATATGCCAGCAAATTTGGAAAATGCAACAGTAACCACTGGACTGGAAAAGGTCAGTTTTCATCCCAATCCCAAAGAAAGACAATATCAAAGAATGGTCAAACTACTGCAGAATTGCACTCATCCTACACACTAGTAAAGTAATGCTCAAAATTCTTTAAGCCAGGCTTCAACAGTATGTGAACTGTGAACATCCAGATATTCAAGCTGGGTTTAGGAAAGACAGAGGAAACAGATCAAATTGCCAACATCCATTGGATCATCAAAAAATAAAAGAGTTCTAGAAAAAACATCTATTTCTGCTTTAGAGACTATGCCAAAGCCTTTGACTGTGGATCACAACAAACTGGAAAATTCTTAAAGAGATGGGAATACCAGACAACCTGACCTGCCTCTCGAGAAATCTGTATGCAGGTCTGGAAGCAACAGTTAGAACTGGACATGGAACAACAGACAGGTTCCAATTTGGAAAAGGAGTATATCAAGGCTGTATATTGTCACCCTGCTTATTTAACTTATATGCATAGAATGTCATGTGAAATGCCAGGCTAGATGAAGCACAAGCTGGAATCAAGATTGTCAGGAGAAACATTGATAAAGTGAGATATGAAGATGACATCAACCTTATGGCAGTAAAAGACATGAGTGAAAAGTTGGCTTAATACTCAATGTATGGCAAAAACCACTACAATATTATAAAGTAATTAGCCTCCAATTAAAATTAATTAATTAAAAAAAAAACTAAGAACATGACATCTGGCCCCATCACTTCATGGCAAATAGATACGGAAACAATGGAGATAGTGAGAGACTTTTTTTTTTTTTTTTTTGGCGGGGGTTTGGCTTCAAAAATAACTGAAGATGATGACTGTAGCCATGAAATTAAAAGAAGCTTGTTCCTTGGAAGAAAAGTTATTATCAACATAGACAGAATATTAAAAAGCAGATACATTGCTCTGTGAACAAAGGTCCCTCCAGTCAAAGCTATGTTTTTTTTCCAATAGTCATGTATGGATGTGAGAGTTGGACTATAAAGAAAGCTGAGTGCTGAGGAATTGATGCTTTCATACTGTAGTGTTGGAGAAGACTCTTAAGAGTCCCTTGGACTGCAAGGAGATCAAACCAGACAATCCTGATGGAAATCAATCCTGAATATTCATGAAAGGACTGATACTGAAGCTGAATCTCCAACACTTGGGCCACTTGATGTGAAGAACTGACTCATTGGAAAAGACCCTGGTGCTGGGAAAGATTGAAGGCAGGAGGAGAAGGGGACAACAGAGGATGAGATGAATTGATGGCATCACTGACTCAATGGACATGAGTTTGAGTAACCTCCAGAACCTGGTGATGGACTGGGAGGCCTCGTGTGCTGCAGGCCATGGGGTTGCAAAGAGTCAGATACAACTGAGCGATTGAACTGTACTGAGGAGTCAAATAAAGCATACTGCTGCAATTTATGTCAAAGAATGTTATGCTTATATTTTCTTTTAGGAGTTTTATAGCATCCGGTGCTATGTAGAAATCTTAAATCTATTTTAATTGGTTTTGTATATGGTGTCAGGAAATGCTCTATTCTTTTACATGTAACTGTTCAGTTTCTGCAGCAACACTTATTTAATTGATTGCCTTATCTTCACTGTATACTCTTGTCTCCTTTGGCATAGATTAATTGACCATAAGTGTATGGCTTTATTTCTGGGCTCTCTATTCACATCCCATTTTTGTGTGTGTCCATTTTTGTGTCATTACCATACTGTGTTTATTACTGTAGCTTTTTATTATAGCCTAAAGTCAGAGTGTATAATTCCTCTAGGTCTGGTCCTCTTTACCAAGGTCACTTTGGCTTTTTGGCATCTTTTGCTTTTCCATACAAATTTTAAAATTATTTCTTCTAGTTTTGTGAGAAATAGTAAATGAATTTGTCATAATTCCTCTTTGTTTAAAAAATATATATTTATTTATTTTAATTGGAGGATAATGACTTCACAAAGTCAACAAAGCCAACAAAGTTCCGTTTGGTCAAAGCTTTGTTTATTTCAGTATTAATATATGGATGTGAGAGTTGGAAAAAAAGAAAGCTAAGTGCTTTCTCCAGGAAACTCTGGAGTTGGTGATGGATAGGGAACTCTGCATTACTGCAGTCCATGGGGTCGCAAAGAGTCAGACATAACTGAGGGACTGAACTGAACTGAATGACTTTACAATATTGTGATGGTTTTTGCCATAATTCAACATGAATAAGCCACATATCAGAGAAGGCAATGACACCCCACTCCAGTACTCTTACCTAGAAAATCCCATGGACGGAGGAGGAGCCTGGTAGGCTGCAGTCCATGGGGTGGCTAAGAGTCGGACAGGACTAAGCAACTTCACTTTCTCTTTTCACTTTCTGGCATTGGAGAAGGAAATGGCAACCCACTCCAGTGTTCTTGCCTGGAGAATCCAAGGGACGGGGGAGCCTGGTGGGCTGCCGTCTATGGGGTCGCACAGAGTCAGACACGACTGAAGCAACTTAGCAGCAGCAGTAGCAGCAAGCCACATATATACATGTGTTCTCACATCCTGAATCCCCCTCCCACATCCCTCACCATGCTATCCCTCTGGATTGTCCCAGTAATTTCTCTTTGCAATAGTTTATTGTTAGATTTAGGAAGTGCAACTGACTTCTGTACATTAATATATTTATCCTGCTACTTTATAAAATGCATTGATGAGCTTTAGCAGTTTTCTTGTAAAATCTTTAAAGTTTTATATATGCATATATATGTGTATATATATACATATATATATAACATTATATCTCTGCAAACAAAAATGACAATTTTGCTTTTTTTTTTTTAACTTGGATTCCTTTTATTTATTTTTCTTCTCTGATTACTGTGGCTAGGGCTTCTAAAACTGTGTTGAATAAATGTGAGTAGAGTGGGCATCCTTGTCGTATTCTTGATCATAGAAGGAATGCTTTCACCTTTTTACCAATGAGTAGGATATTAGCTGTTATTTTCTTACATATGTGCTTTTATTATGTTGAGGTATGGGATGTTTTGATGAAATCTAATTTTGGCCTGTCCCACTTTGGTGATTGCTAGGTAGCTGGTTTACTAGTTTCTAGTTTGGCTAACTAATGAACATGGTTAGGAGACTGTTCCTTAAGCCTGCCTTGAGACTAGAGAGAACATCTTAGTCTTCCTGATATTTGGTGCTTTCTCTTGAACAAATGCTCCTTGTATTTTTCTAAGACTTTGCTTAATTTCCCAAGTTATTAAACATTTTACTTGACTGTTTTAGTGTTATCATTATTTTATTGAAGTAGTAGATTTCACAGGTATTTGCATTGTCATTGAGAAAGTTTCACTTATACAACTTACTACATAGATTTTCATCACTGATTGAATGTACATATAAAGAAAATACTGAAGAAGAATTTCAATTAAGGATGTGTAACATCAGTAAAATAAAACCCAATAACTACATATTGTTAGAACTGCAGCTCAAAACTACCATGATAGAAGAGGGACAGTATTACTCATGGCAAATGTTCAGGGGATACACTTTTTGAATAGATGTAGAGGAGTATCACTAACAGGAACAAAAGAGAGAAAGCAGATGAGAAAAAAGAAGAGATGAGAAGGTAGTACTGGATGATATCAATAAAAAACAGAAACCTGATCAAATGAAGGAAATGTTGAAAAAAGCGGGAAGTAAAACTGAGCTGATCTTTTAAGTCAGCAGTCAGCAGAAAGGCTGCTTACAAGATACAATTTGAGGTGTGCTGAGCATGAGACACTTCTCTCCTGTCGATTGTTTGTCTCCAAATAATGACATGGTCACATATAGAAGACTTGTCCATATATGGCTTTCCAGATTATCCAGATTCCTTTAATAAGATATAAAAAGCCCAGGATCAGGATCAAGGTGGTACATCTTGAACTCACTTCTGCACATGGGCACAACAAAATAATAACTACTTAGAAAGCAACTATCAGTGAGAATGACTTGAAGACTAGTTGAAAAGATTTTCTACTATAAAGATATAAAGAAAGAGCCACAAAGAGATGGGTAAAAGAGGTGGAGATATAGTCTAATTAGGACTTACACCCCTAGGTCAATTACACACAAACTGAAGGGCTTTCAAACCTGCAAGACTCTCCCTGAAGATTTAGTTGTCCATGCACCACAAGGGGATTCCCATCCTAGAGGTCCTGAAACATGAAGACAAGCCCTCAGGACATTTGGCTTTGAAAACCTATGGAATTTATATTTGGGAGATATAGAAAACTATAGAAAATAGAGACTCCACTCTTAAAGGGCACACACAAAATTTCACATGCTTTAAGTTCCAGTGCATAGGCAGTAGTTTGTGTCTGGGTCAGACCTACTTACTGAACTTAGTCTCTCAGAGAGACAAGAGACAACTGGAGCACCTGCACTAGCAAGTGCCATTTTAGAACACTTCCTCTATTAGCATTGAGTGCTTGCTGCATCTACCAATGGGCTCTCAGAAGTAATATGTTGACAGACTGAATGGATAGGATGGATAGATAGCTAGGAAGAATGTCCAGGCTGCCAGTAGCCCTGCAGTTGTCAAATGCTGCCAAGTTGCATGGTCATTAGAATGGGGAACCTACCCCATAAACTTACAGGCCTGTAACATTTGTGCACCAACAGGTATCACAATCATTATTCCCAGGGTTCCACATCACCCACCAGTATGCCTGCAGCAACCACTCAAGGAAAATTTCAGACACTACAAGGTCTGAGGAACAAAAGCCACCTACCAGCTCTCCTAAAGTAGTTAGCCCCACCACAACAGAAGGGTGCACGTAGCCCACATAGAGTACAGCCCTGGAGCATATAATTCTAGTGGACAAAGGACAGCATGTTGCTGGGTGTCACAGGACATCTCCTACATAAGGCAACTTCACAAAGATTGACAGAGTTAATGGACCTATCTAATCATAGAAATAAATATAGAGAATTAGATTAAATGACAAGACAAAGGAAAAAATTTCAAATGAAAAATCAGATCAAACAGTACAAGAACTAAAACAAATGGAGTTAAGCAATCAGTCCAGTAAGAGGTCAAGGTAATGATTATACAGAGGCTCTCTGAACTCTGGAGAAGAATTGATATACACAGTGAGAACTTTAACAAAGAATTAGAAACTATAAAAAATATAAAAAAGACGTGAGAAATACAAAAAATGAAATTAAAAACTCTCTTGAAACATTCAACAGTAAATTAGATAACACAGAAGTAATCTGTGTTAACAGAATCAGTTATCTGGAAGACAGAATAGTAGAGACGATTCTAATAGAACAGAAAATAGGAAAAATAATTTTTTTTTTTAAAAAAAAAGGATAGTTTCACACCTCAGGGGCAACATCAAGCATACTAATTTGAAGTATAGGAGTCCAAGAAGGAGAAGAGAAAGAAAGGGACAGAAAATCTATATGAAGAATATTGGATGAGAAACTTCCTAACTTGTGGAAGGAAACAAATATGCAGATGCCAGAAACTCAGAGAATCCCAAACAGGATGAACCCGAAGTGACTTACTTCAAGAAATATAATTGAAATGACAAAAATTGAAGATAAAGATGGTGATGGGGTGCAGCGGGGTGGGGGAGATGGCAGGGACACAATGACTTTCTGAAATTTCTGGAGGCAGCACTGTCATTGCATGGTACTTTCACTCTAAGGAAGTGACACTGAAGTTGAAAACTTCTCAACACCTCCTATCTGTCTGTGGCAGAGAGTGCTGTTCAAAGTGTCCTGGTGCCCAAAGCCCTCATGTGTGGACCACAGATCGATACCCTGGTGTCTGTGACAGATTGCATGTGATTTCCTAACCCTGCAGTAAGAGTGTGTGGCAGTTTCTGAGACAGTTTCAAACTTCAGCAACCACTAGAACAGGATGTAAGGGAAAAATCAGGGGTAGGGGAAAAAACCCAGATCTCCTGCATTGCAGGTAGATTTTTTACCATTTGAGCCACAAGGGGAGCTAAAAATAAAAAGAGGATCTTAAAAGATACAAGAGAAAAACAAATATGTATGTACAAGGTAGCATTCATAAAACTGTCAACTGACTTTTCAGCAAAAACTTTTCAGACCAGAAGGGAGTGGTAGGAAATATGCAAAGTCATCAAAAGCAGAAAATCTACAACCAAGAATACTCTACCCAGCAATATTATCACTCACAAAGGAAAAAAGAGTTTTACAGAAAAGTTAAGCTGAAAGAGATCATAAGTACTAAACAGGACTTATAGTGTTAAAGAAACTTTTCAACATGATATAGAAAAGGTCATACAGTAAATAAGAAAATTACAAAAAAAAAATCTCATTGGTAAAGGCAAGCTTAGAGTACAGTTAGTAGATGAACAGCTTCAAAAGCTTGTTGCTATTGTTGTTCAGTCCCTAAGTCATGTCCAACTATTTGAGACCCCATGGACTGGAGCATGGCAGATTTCCCTGTCCTTCATTATGCCCGGAGTGAGCTCATATTCATGACAAGTGAATTGGTGATGCTATCTAACAACCTCATCCTCTGCCGCCTGCTTCTACATTTTCCTTCAATCTTTTCCACAATCAGGGTCTTTTCCAATGGGTCAGTTATTTGCAACAGGTGGACAAATATAAGAGCTTCAGCTTCAGCACCATTCTTTCCAATGAATACTCAGGGTTGATTTCCTTTAGGTTTGACTTATTTGATCTCCTTGCAGTCTAAGGGAGTCTCAAGAGTTTTCTCCAGCACCACAGTTCAAAAGCATTAATTCTTCAGTACTCAACTTTTTTTTATAGTCCAACTCTCAGCCTTGATTATACACACTTTTGTTGGCAGAGATGTCTTTGCTTTTTAATTTGCTGTCTAGGTGTATCATAACTTTTTTCCCAGGAGCAAGCTTCTTTTGATTTCATGGTTGCAGTCACTGTTTGCAGTGAGTGATTTTGTAGATCAAGAAAGTAAATCTAGTCACTGCTTCCACTTTTCCCCCTTTTACTTGCCATGAAGTGATGGGAGCAAATGCCATGATTTATTTTTTGAATGTTGAGTTTTAAGCCAGCTTTTACATTATCTTCTTTGACTCTCATCTAGAGGCTCTTCAGTTCCTCTTCACTTTCTGCCATTATAGGGGTATCATCTTCATATCAGAAGTTGCTGATATTTCTCTTGGCAATCTTGACTCCACCTTGTGATTCATCCAGCCACACATTTTTCATGATGTACTCTGCATAGAAGTTAAATGAACAGAGTGACAATGCACAGCCTTGTACTACTTTTCCAATTCTGAACCAGTCAGGTTTTCCATGTAAATTTCTAACGGTTGCTTCTTATCTACAAACAGGATTCTCAGGACATACATAGGTAAGGTGGTCTGGTTTTCCCATTTCATTAAGAATTTTCCAGGTTTTTTGTAATCCACGCTGTAAAAGGCTATCACATAGTCAGTGAAACAGAAGTAGATGTTCTAGAATTCCCTTGCTTTCTCTATGATCCAACAAATGTTGGCAATTTGATCTCTGGTTTCTCTGCCTTTTCTAAACTCTCTTTGTACATCTGGAAGTCCTTGGTTCATGTACTCCTGAAACCTATTTGAAGGAATTTTAGAATAACCTTGCTAGAATATGAAATGAGCACAATTGCCTGGTAGTTTGACCATTATTTAGCAGGATCTTTTTGGAATTGGAATGAAAACTGACATTTTCCAGTCCTACAGCCAATGCTTAGTTTTCTAAATTTGTTGACATAATGAGTGCAACACTTTACCAGCATCATCTTTTAAAATTTGAAATGGCTCACCTTCAGCTCCACTGTTTGTTTCTAGTAATGCTTCCTAAGGCCCACTTGACTTTATACTCCAAGTAATCTGGCTCTAGGTGAGTGATTACACCATCATGGTTTTCCAGAATTGTCAAGGACATTAGGCCTTTTTTTTGTTGTCGTTGTTTAGTTCTTCTGTGTATTCTTGCCACCTCTTCCTAATGTCTCCTGCCTCTGTTAGGTCCTTATTGTTTTATTCTTTTATTTTGTCCATCCGTGCATGAAATTTTCCCTTGATATCTCCAATTTTCTTGAAATGATCTGTAGTCTTTCTCATTCTATTATTTTTCCCTACTTCTTTGTATTGTTCATTTTAGAAGGCTTTCTTGTTTCTCCTTGCTATTCTCTGGACTTTGCATTCAGTTTGGTATATATTTCCCTTTCTCCTTTGCTTTTCACTTCGGTTCTTTCCTCAGTTATTTGTAAAGTTTCCTACGACAACCACTTTGCCTTCTTGCATTTCATTTTCTTTGGGATGATTTTGGACACTGTCTTCTATACAGTGTTACAGATTTCTGTAAATATTTCTTCAGGCACTATACCAAAACTAACCCCTTGAATCTATTCATCACCTCCACTGTATAACCATAGAGTTTGATTTAGGTCATACTTGAATGGCCTAGTGATTTTCCCTACTTTCTTCAATTTAACCCTGAATTTTGCAATATTGAGCTCACGGTCTAAGCCACAGTCATCTCCAGGTCTTCTTTTTGTTGGCTACATACAGCTTCTCCACTTCAGCTACATAGAATATAATCAATGTTTTCACTTCTGCTATATATCATCATGAATTGGCCATAGATGTATACATGTCCTGTCCCTCTTGAAACTCCTTCACATCTCCCATCCTTTCCCAACCCTCTAGGGTGTTACAGAGCCCTGGATTGAGTTCCCTAAGTCCTATACAAATTACACTTCAATCAAAAATATATAAATTTCAAAAAGAATATAGTCAATGTGATTTTGGTATTGACCATTTGTTGATTTCCATGTGTAGAGTCATCTCTTGTGTTGTTGAAAAATGGTGTTTGCTATGACAAGTGAGTTCACTTCATGAAACTATGTTAGCCTTTGCCTTGCATCATTTTGTACAAGGCCAAATATCTGTTACTCCAGATATTCCTTGATTTTCCTATTTTTTGCATTCAGTCCCCTATGATGAAAAATACATCTTTTTTGGTGTTATTTATAGAAGATCTTGTATGTTTTCTTAGAACTGGTCAACCTCAGCTTTTTCAACAATAGTGTTTGGGACCTAGACTTGGATTACTGTGATGTTGAGTGATATGCCTTGGAAATGAACTAAAATCATTCTGTAGTTTCCAAGATTGCACCAAATACTGTATTTTGGTCTGTTTTGTTGACTGTGAGGACTATACCTTTTCTTCTAAGGGACTATCATATATATATATTATGTCAAGTGTATATATTCAGTTACTCTGTCATGCCCAATTCTTTGTGATCCCATGGGCTCGGTCCAACAAAAACTTAACAGAAGCAGAAAAGATTAAGAAGCAGTGGCAAGAATACACAAAATAAATGTACAGAAGATCTTGATGACCCAGGTAACCAAGATGGTGTGATCACTCACCTAGAACCAGATATCCTGCAGGGTGAAGTCAAATGGGCCTTAGGAAGAATTATCATCAATATATCTAGTGGGATTCCACTAGCTGATGGGATTCCAGGTAAACTATTTCACATCCTAAAATATGATGCCATTAAAGTGCTGCAGTCAATACATCAGCAAGGTTGCAAAACTCAGCAGTGGCCACAAGACTGGAAAATGTCAGTTTTCATCCTAATTCCAAAGAAAGGCAGTGCTAAAGAATGTTCAAACTACCAGAAAAGTGTTCTCACTTTATGGGTTATGCTCAAAATCCTTAAAGTTAGGCTTCAACAGCACGTGAACCAAGAAATTTCAAATATCCAAGCTGCATTTAGAAAAGGCAGAGGAACCAGAGATCAAATTGCCAACATCCGTTGGATTACAGAAAAAGCAAGGGAATTCTAGAAAAAAAAAAAATCTAGTTCTGCTTCATCGACTATGTGAAAGCCTTTGACTGTGTGAATCACAACAAATTGTGGAAAATTCTTAAAGACATAGGATTACCAGACCCTATTACTTGTCTCCTGAGAAACCTGTATGCAGGTCAAGAAGCAACTGTTAGAACATTACATGGCACAAATGAACGATTCAAAATTTTGAAAGTATCATGACTAGGCTGTATATTTTATCCTATTTACTTAAATTCTAGGCAGAATACATTATGTGAAATGCTGGCTTCATGAGTTACAAGCTAGAGTCAAGATTGCTGGGAAAAATACCAACTACCTCAGATATGCAGATGATACCAGCCTAATGGCAGAAAGCAAAGAGAAATGAAGGAGCCTCTTGAGGAGGGTGAAAGAAGAAAGCTAAACTGCTGGCTTAAAACTCAACATTCAAAAAAGTAACGTCATGGCACCCATTCCAACTACTCTATGACAAACAGAAGGAGAAAAAGTGGAAGCAGTGACAGATTTTACTTTCTTGAGCTCCAAAATCACTGTAAACGGTGACTGCAACCATGAAATTAGAAGAGGCCTGCTTCTTGGAAAGAAGGCTATGACAAACCTAGACAGCATATTAAAAAGCAGACATCACTTTGCCAACAATGTTTCATGTGGTCAAAGCTATGGTTTTTCCAGTAGTCACATATGGATGTGAGAGTTGGACCATTAAGAAGGCTGAACAATGAAGAACTGATGCTTTCAAACTGTGGTACTGGAGAAGACACTTGAGAATCCCTTTGACTACAAGGAGAAAAAAAAAACAATCAACCTTAAAGGAAATAAACCCTGAATATTCATTGGAAAGATTGATGCTAAAGCTGAAGCTCCAATACTTTGGCTATCTTTTCTGAAGGGCTGACTCATTGGAAAAGACTGTGACCCTGGGAAAGACTGAAGGCTAAAGGAGAAAGGGAAGACAGAGGACGAGTTGGTTGTATGGTATCACTGCTGCAATGGGCATGCACTCTTGGTTGAACTCTGGGAGATAATTTGGGACAAGAAGGCTTCGTGTTCTGCAGTCCCTGGTGTTAGAGTCAAATATTCCAGTGATTGAACAACAACAACAACATGGACTGGGGTCTGCCAGGCTCTTCTGTCCATGAAATTTTCCTAGCAAAAATGCTGGAATGGGTTGCCATTTCCTACTGCAGGGAATTTTCCTGACCCAGGAATGGAATCTGCATCTCTTGCATCTCCTCCATTTACGGGCAAGTTATTTAGAACTGTGCCACCTGGGATGCCCATATGATGTTTTACATAGGCATTATAACAGCCACAAACAAAAAACACATAGCATATATGTTAATAAAGAAGGGAAAAAAATAAAACGTAGCACCAAATTTGACCACCAGATCATGGGAAGAAAGCAAAAGATAAAGAGTGAATTAAGAAATAACTATAAATAAGTATATAGAAAATGCTTACCATAATGGCAATTAGTATTTATCTATTAAAAATTTATTAAATTTAAATAGAAAAAATCCTCCAAAAGATGTAGAGTGACTTAATAGAAAATATGTATATAAGCTTTTTAGTAGAAACTCACATCACATCTAAAGACACAGATATAGACTGAAATTTAGGGGATAAAGAAAAGTTGTTCTATTCAAATGAGGAATAAAAACTGGTGTAGCAATACTTGTACCGAACAAAATAAATGTTATTTTTGGTATGCTTTTATTTTTTCTCTTAATATATACATTTTATTGAAATATAGTTGACTTTCAGTGTTTCATGTAAACAGCAAAGTGATTTAGTTATACATATAGACATACATTGCTTTTCAGATTATTATCCATTATAGGTTATTACAACATGTTGACTATACTTCTCTGTGCTGTACAGGAAATCTTTGTTGCTTGTTGCATATCTATTTTTATTTATCAAAAATCTAGCATTCTATTTATATTAAGTCAAATAAGTTTTCTAAAATATATATAATACATATTATTTATATATATATATATGTATACAAAAGCTATTGTACTAAGCTCAATAAAAGCTTCAGAAAGAACATCTAAAAAAGAAAATATGGAGAAACTGGAAAGCATAAACTAAATGAAATGGGAGCACTGAATATGAAAGAGAAAAAGTGAAACAAACTAAATAAAAGTAAAAGATCATATAATTCTGTTGTTTTTAAACATGATTTTTCATTAGAAACATATCTGAAGCTCTATAGAAAAAAAACAATATCTGGGCATTTGCATTTTCAAAATTTTTCAAGATAATTCTGATATGCGTTTGGATTTTTAAAAAGTGATTACAGTTATTCTATTAAATTGTAGCTTTGGTGATACAGAGTTCTATTATTTTTCTGTTGGCCAATCATGAAACAATGGTATTAAGTGAGTAATAGTTGCACTATCACAATAATAAAAATGTTTAACAGTTTTCACAATCAATAGCCTGAGAAGAAATACAAGATAACTACAATTGCAAGCTCTAATGGGAGCAGGATTAACCTAACAACATAAAATATTTACACACAATTTGAGGTGTCAAGCGAGGTGATGTGGTAAGTGGAAGTGCATACATGCACATATTTTCATTGGGCCAGCCTGTATTTCTTTTGGTTGGTGCATTTAATTCATTTACACTTAAGGAGATTATCAATATGTATGATCCCATTACTATTTTCTTAATCTTTTTTTGTGTTCATTTTCTGTGAGGTCTTTTCCTTTTCTTGTGTTTCCTGCCTAGAGAAGTTCATTTAACATTTGTTGTAAAGGTTGTTTGGTAGTGCTGAATTCTCTTAATTTTTCTTTGTCTAAGAAGGTTTTGATTTCTACATCAAATCGGAAAAAAATATTTTGCTGGGTAGAGTATTCTTCATTGTAGGTTCTTCCATTTCATCACTTTAATTATATCATGCAAACTAGTACAGCCCCTATGGAGAACAGTGTGGAGATTCCTTTAAAAATTGCAAATAAACTGCCTTATGACCCAGCAATCCCACTGCTAGGCATACACACTGAGGAAACCAGAATTGAAAGAGACACATGTACCCCAATGTTCATCACAGCACTGTTTACAATAGCCAGGACATGGAACCAACCTAGATGTCCATCAGCAGATGATTGGATAAGCTGTGGTAAATATACACAATGGAATATTACTCAGCCGTTAAAAAGAAAACATTTGTATCAGTTCTAATGAGGTGGATGAAACTGGAAACTATTATACAGAGTGAATTAAGCCAGAAAGAAAAATATCATTACAATATCCTAACACATATATATGGAATTTAGAAAGATGGTAACGATAACCCTGTATGTGAGACAGCAAAAGAGGCACAGATGTATAGAACAGTCTTTTGAACTCTGTGGGGGAGGGTGAGGGCGGGATGATATGGGAGAATGACATTGAAACATGTAAATTATCATATGTGAAATGAATCACCAGTCCAGGTTAGATGCTTGATACAGGGTGCTCGGGGCTGGAGCACTTGGATGATCCAGAGGGATGGGATGAGGAGGGAGGTAGGAGGGGGGTTCAGGATGGGAAACACATGTACACCCATGGTGGATTCATGTCAATGTATGGGAAAACCAATACAATATTGTAAAGTAAAAACAAATAAATAAATAAAACTGAAAAAAAATATATATATCATTCACTTCCTTCAGGTTTGTAGAATTTCTGTTGAGAAATCATCTGATAGTTTGATGAGAGTTCCTTTGTATGTTATTTGCCATTTTTGCCCTTGTTGCTTTTAATATGTTATATCTGTCTTTAATTTTTGTCAGTTTGATTACTCTGTGTCTTATTGTGTTCCTCCTTGGCTTTATCCTGCCTTGGACTCTCTGTGCTTCCTAGATTTGGTGAACTATTTCCTTTCCCATGTTAGGGAATTTTTCAGCTTTGATCTCTTCAGATATTTTCTCATATCCTTTCTCTCACTCTTCTCCTAGGACCCCTATAATGTGAATGTCGGTGCATGTAATATTGTCCCGGAGGTCTCTTAGGCTCTCTTCATTTATTTGCCTTATTTTCTCTATATTCTGTTCTGTGGCACTGATTTCTACCATCTGTCCTCCAGGCCACTTATCACCTTTGCCTGAGTTATTCTGGTATTGATTCCTTCTCGTGTATTACTCATCTTTCTTCGTTTGTTCTTTAGTTCTAGGTCTTTGGTAAACATTTCTTGCATCGTCTCCATTGTTTTCCTGAGATCCTGGATCATCTTCACTATCATTATTTTCAATTATTTTTCTGGAAGTTTGCCTATCTCTACTTCATTTAGTTGTTTTTCTGGGGTTTTACCTTATCCCTTCATCTGGAACATAACTTTCTGGTTTTTTTCATTCTGATTAACTTTCTGTAATATGGTTTTTGTTTTAGCAGCTGTAGAACTGTGGTTCTTCTTGCATCATCTGCCCTCTGATGGAGGAGGCTAAGAGGCTTGTGTAAGTTTCCAATGGAAGGGACTGGTGATGGGAAAGTGAGTTTGCTCTAGGGGGGCAGGGCCTTATTCAGTAAAACTTTAATTCAATTATCTTCTCTTGGCTGGAGCTGCATTCCCTTCCTGGTAGTTGTTTGGCCTGAGGTGACCTAGCACTGGGGTCTACAAGCTCTATGTTGGTGTTAATGGGGAACACTAAGGGGGTGTAAATCAAGAGGATCTTACCAGACTGCTGCTCTCAGTACCTCTGTCCCTGTGTTGAGCACCCACTTACCAATGCCTTTAAAGGAGACCCTCCAACACTAGCAGGTAGTTTTGGTTTAGTTTTCTTTGAAGTCATTGCTCCTTTCCTCTGGGTCCCGGTGCCTCCAAGATTTTGTTTTTGCCCTCCAAGGCTGGAGGCTCTGTTTCCCCTAGTCCTATGGAAGTCCTTTAATTAATTTCCACTGGACTTCAAGGCTAAATTCCCTGGGGATTTCTATTCCTTTTGTCAGATCCCCATACTTGGAAGCCTGACATGGGGTGCAGAACCTTCTTAACAGTGGGGAAACTTCTTTGGTATTATTGTTCTCCAGTTTATGGGTCACCCACCCAGCAGGCATGAGGTTTGCTTTTATTGTGATTATGCCCCTTATGTTGATGTTTGTTCAACAGCTATTTGCAGTTTTGGTGCTCTCACAGGAGGAGATGAATGATCCTTCTACTCTGTCATCTTGAACCAAAAGGCCAAAATAAACTTTAAAACAGCAAATGTAATGAGACAAAGAAGGACATTAAATAATGATAAAAGGATCAACCCAATGAGAAGATATAACAATAGTAAATATATTTGCATACAAAATAGGAGCAAATAAATACATACATTGAATATCCACAAGAGTAAGGGGAAAATGGACAACAATATGAAAGATAAAGGGGAAATTAATAGCTTGCTTACATCAATGGACAGAATATCCAGAAATAAAATCATTAAGGAAACACTGACCATAAATGACACATTAGAATTAGGATATACATGACAAATGTGTATAATCACATTTTTCAAGTACACATGGAATATACTCCAGGATATATAAGATATCAATCCACAAAATAAATTCTACAATAAAAGAAAACTACAGGCCAATATCACTGATGAACATAGATGAAAAAATCCTCAACAAAATTCTAGCAATCAGAATCCAACAACACATTAAAAATATAAACCATGAACAAGTGGGCTTTATCCCAGGGATGCAAGGATTCTTCAATATCCACAAATCAATCAATGTAATTCACCACATTAACAAATTGAAAAATAAAAGCCATACGATTATCTCAATAGATGCAGAGAAGGCCTTGGACAAAATTCAACATCCATTTATGATAAAAACTCTCCCGAAAGCAGGAATAGAAGGAACATACCTCAACATAATAAAAGCTATATATGACAAACCCACAGCAAACATTATCCTCAATGGTGAAAAATTGAAAGCATTTCCCCTAAAATCAGGAACAAGACAAGGGTGCCCACTTTCACCGCTACTATTCAACATAGTTCTGGAAGTTTTGGCCACAGCAATCAGAGCAGAAAAAGAAATAAAAGGAATCCAAATTGGAAAGGAAGAAGTAAAACTCTCACTGTTTGCAGATGACATGATCCTCTACATAGAAAACCTTAAAGACTCCACTAGAAAATTACTAGAGCTAATCAATGAATATAGTAAAGTTGCAGTATATAAAATCAACACACAGAAATCCCTTGCATTCATATACACTAATAATGAGAAAGTAGAAAAAGAAATTAAGGAAACAATTCCATTCACCATTGCAACGAAAAGAATAAAATACTTAGGGATATATCTACCTAAAGAAACAAAAGACCTATATATAGAAAATTATAAAACACTGATGAAAGAAATCAAAGAGGACACTAATAGATGGAGAAATATACCATGTTCATGGATCAGAAGAATCAATATAGTGAAAATGAGTATACTACCCAAAGCAATTTACAAATTCAATGCAATCCCTATCAAGCTACCAGCGATATTTTTCACAGAACTAGAACAAATAATTTCAAGATTTGTATGGAAATGCAAAAAACCTCGAATAGCCAAAGCAATCTTGAGAAAGAAGAATGGAACTGGAGGAATCAACTTGCCGGACTTCAGGCTCTACTACAAAGCCACAGTCATCAAGACAGTATGGAACTGGCACAAAGACAGACATATAGATCAGTGGAACAAAATAGAAAGCCCAGAGATAAATCCACACACATATGGACACCTTATCTTTGACAAAGGAGGGAAGAATATACAATGGAGAAAAGAAAATCTCTTTAACAAGTGGTGCTGGGAAAACTGGTCAACCACTTGTAAAAGAATGAAACTAGATCACTTTCTAACACCGCACACAAAAATAAAGTCAAAATGGATTAAAGATCTAAATGTAAGATCAGAAACTATAAAACTCCTAGAGAAGAATATAGGCAAAACACTCTCAGACATAAATCACAGCAGGATCCTCTATGATCCACCTCCCAGAATTCTGGAAATCAAAGCAAAAATAAACAAATGGGATCTAATTAAACTTAAAAGCTTCTGCACAACAAAGGAAAATATAAGCAAGGTGAAAAGACAGCCTTCTGAATGGGAGAAAATGATAGCAAATGAAGCAACTGACAAACAACTAATCTCAAAAATATACAAGCAACTTATGCAGCTCAATGCCAGAAAAATAAATGACCCAATCAAAAAATGGGCCAAAGACCTAAATAGGCATTTCTCCAAAGAAGGCATACGGATGGCTAACAAACACATGAAAAGATGCTCAACATCACTCATTATTAGAGAAATGCAAATCAAAACCACAATGAGGTACCACTTCACACCACTCAGAATGGCTGCGATCCAAAAATCTGCAAGCAATAAATGCTGGAGAGGGTGTGGAGAAAAGGGAACCCTCCTACACTGTTGGTGGGAATGCAAACTAGTACAGCCACTTTGGAGAACAGTGTGGAGAGTCCTTAAAAAATTGCAAATAGAACTACCTTATGACCCAGCAATGCCACTGCTGGGCATACACGCCGAGGAAACCAGAATTGAAAGAGACACATGTAGCCCAATGTTCATCGCAGCACTGTTTATAATAGCCAGGACATGGAAACAACCTAGATGTCCATCAGCAGATGAATGGATAAGAAAGCTGTGGTACATATACACAATGGAATATTACTCAGCCGTTAAAAAGAATACATTTGCATCAGTTCTGATGAGATGGATGAAACTGGAGCCGAATATACAGAGTGAAGTAAGCCAGAAAGAAAAACACCAATACAGTATACTAACACATATATATGGAATTTAGAAAGACAGCAATGACGACCTTGTATGCAAGACAGCAAAAAAGACACAGATGTGTATAACGGACTTTTGTACTCTGAGGGAGAGGGTGGGATGATTTGGGAGAATGGCATTGTAACATGTATACTATCATATAAGAATCGAATCGCCAGTCTATGTCTGACGCAGGATGCAGCATGCTTGGGGCTGGTACATGGTGATGACCCAGAGAGATGTTATGGGGAGGGAGGTGGGAGGGGGGTTCATGTTTGGGAATGCATATACACCCGTGCTGGATTCATGTCAATGTATGGCAAAACCTATACAGTATTGTAAAGTAAAATAAAGTAAAAATTAAAAAAAAAATTTAAAAAATTAAAAAAATTCTCAATAAATTTAATAATACTGGTATCATACTATCATCTTTTCTGAACACAGTAGTATGAGACGATAACACATCAAAATAAGGATTAAAAAAAATCACACGTGCATGGATTTAAAAAATATATACCAGACTCACACTCAGCACATATTATATAACGTGTAAAGGGGAAAGCAAAGAGATAAAACTGTAATGGTATCTGGCACAGGAAAGAGAATAAATGCACATTAACATATTTATTAAACAAAAGTAGAAAACAAACAATATAATTGAGACAAATGAAAATGAAAATACATTGTTTGAAAATTTACATAAGTGAAAACACTTCTAAGAGGAAGTTTTATACAAGTCTATGCAGGAAATAGGAAAAATAATAATAATCTGGCCTAAAACTTAAAGGAGGTAGAAAGAGAACAAGAATATCCTCAAACTTAACAGAAAAGAATCGTAAACACCAAAATGTAAGTAAATAGCAAAGAGGCTTAAAAATAGAAAAGATCAGTGAAATAGAAATGGTTCTTTGAAAAGATAAACACAATAAAAGAAAAAAAAAGTCTTTAGACTTATCAGGGAAAACTAAAGAACAATATTGGATAGGAACTTGGAATGTTAGGTCCATGAATCAAGGCAAATTGGAAGTGTTCAAATAAGAGATAGCAAGAGTGAATATTGAAATTTTGAAATCAGTGAAATAAAATGGACTGGAATGGGTGAATTTAATTCAGATGACAATTATATCTAGTACTGTGGGCTAGAATCCCTTAGAAGAAATGGAGTAGTTTTCACAATCAACAAAAGAATCCAAAATGCAGTACTTGGGTGCAATCGCAAAAATGACAAAATTATATTTATTCATTTCCAAGATACACCATTCAATATTACAGTAATCCAAGTTTATGTCTCAAACAGAAATTCTGAAGAAGATGAAGTCGAACAGTTCTGTGAAAACCTACAAGACCTTTTAGAACAACACCATTGAAAGCTGTCCTTTTCATCATAGGAGACTGGAAGGCAAAAGTAGGAAGTCAAGAGATACTTGTAGTAACAGGCAAATTTGGCCTTGGAGTACAAAATGAAGAAAGCCAAAGGGTAACAGAGTTTTCCAAGAAAATGCACTGGTCATAGCAAATACCCTCTTCAACAACACAAGAGAAGACTCTACACATAGACATCACAAGATGGTTAATACCGACATCAGATTGATTATATTCTTTGCAGCCAATGATGAAGAAGCTCTATACAGTCAGCAAAAACAAGACAGGAAGCTGACTGTGGCTCAGATCATGAACTCCTTATTGGCAAATTCAGACTTAAATTGAAGAAAGTAGGAAAAACCACTAGAATGGTCTCACATGCCAAATCAAATCCCTTATAATTACACAGTGGAAGTGGCAACTAGATTCAAGGAATTAGATTTGATAGACAGAGTGCCTGAAGAACTATGGACAGAGCTTCATGACACTGTACAAGAGGCAGTAATCAAGACCATTCTCAAGTGAAAAGAAATGCAAAAAGGCGAAATGGTTGCCTGAGGAGGCCTTACAAATAGCTGAGAAAAGAAGAAAAGCTAAAGGTAAAGGAGAAAAGGAAAGATATACCCATTTGAATACAGAGTTCCAAAGAATAGCAAGGAGAGATAAGAAAGTCTTCCTCAGTGTCAAATGCAAAGAAATAGAGGAAAACAACAGAATGGGAAAGACTAGAGGTCACTTTAAGGAAATGATAGCTACAAAGGGAAAATTTCATGCAAAGATGGGCACAATAAAGGACAGAAATGGTATGGACCTAATAGAAGCAGAAGCTATTAAGAAGAGATGGCATGAATACACAGAGGAACTATACAATAAAAGATACTCATGACCCAGATAACCACGGTGGTGTGATCACTCACTTAGAGCCAGACATCCTGGAATGTGAAGTCAAGTGATGCCTTAGGAAACATCATTACAAACAAAGCTAGTGGAGGTGATATAATTCCTGTTGGGCTATTTCAAATCCTAAAAGATGATGCTGCAAAAGTGCTGCACATAGTATGCCAGCAAATTTGAAAAACTCAGCAGTGGCTACAGGACTGTAAAAGGTGAGTTTGCATTCTAATTCCAAAGAAAGGCAATGTCAAATAATGTTCAAATTCCTGCATAATTGCACTAATCTCACATGCTAATAGTAAAGTAATACTCAAAATTCTACAAGCCTGGCTTCAACAATAAATAAACTGTGAACTTCCAGATGTTCAAGCTGGATTTAGAAAAGGCAGAGAAACCAGAGATCAAACAGCCATCATCCACTGGCTCATTGAAAAAACGAGAGTTCCAGAAAAACATCTACTTCTGCTTTATTGATTATGCTAGAGCCTTTGATTGTGTGGATCACAACAAACTGTGGAACATTCTTCAAGAGATGGGAATATCAGACCACCTGACCTGCCTCCTGAGAAACCTGTATGCAGGTCAGAAAGCAACAGTTAGAAACAGACATGGAGCAATAGACTGATTATAAATTGGGAAAGGAGGACATCAAGGCTGTTTATTGTCACTCTTCTTTTTTAAATTATATGCAGATTACATCATACATAATGCTGGGCTGAATGAAGCACAAGCTGGAATCAAGATTGCCAGGAGAAATATCACTAATCTCATATATTCTGATGACACCATCCTTTTAGCAGCAAGCAAAGAAGAACTAAAGAGACTCTTGATGAAAATTCAAGAAGAGAGTGGAAAAGTTGGCTTAAAACACAGCATTCAAAAAACAAACATCATGACATCTGGTCCCATCACTTCATGGCAAATAGATGAGGAAACAGTGGAAACAGTGATAGACTTTTTTTTTTTAAGGTGGTGCTTCAACATCACTGAAAATGGTGACTGCAGTCATGAAATTAAAAGACACTTGCTCCCTAGAAGAAAAGTTATGACCAACCTAGACAGCATATAAAAGCAGAGACATTACTTTGCCAACAAATGCCCATCTAGTCAAAGCTATGGTTTTTCCAGTAGTCATGTATGAATGTAAGATTTGGACTATAAAGGAAGCTGAGTGTCAAATAATTGATGCTTTTGAACTGTGGTGTTGGAGAAGACTCTTGAGATTTCCTTGAACTGCTAGGAGATCAAACCAGTCAATCCTAAAGGAAATCAGTCCTGAATTTTCATTGGAAGGACTGATGTTAAAGCTAAAACCCCAATACTTTGGCCACCTAATGGGAAGAGCTGACTCATTGGAAAATTCCCTGATGCTGGGGAAGTTTGAAGGCAGGAGAAGAAGGGGACGGCGTAGTATGAGATGGTTTGATGTCATCAATGACTCAATGGACATGAGTTTAAGCAAGCTCTGGGTGTTGGTGATGGACAGGGAAGCCTGGCATATTGCAGTCCATGGGGTCACAAAGAGTCGGACACGACTGAGAGACTGAACTGAACTGATCAAAGATAAAACACTGGATCAAAATAAATTATATCATGAAGGAAGAAGTTACAACTCATGCTACATAAAAAGTAATGACATAAGGTGTTTTATGAAAAATCTTATTCCAAAAATGGCCAACCTAGAATGAAGGGGCAAATTCTTAGAAATGTGCAATATCCCAAGACTGAAGCAGAAAGAAAGTAGATATAAACAGAAAAATCACCAGTCATGAAACTGAGTTAGTTAAAAAAAAAATATAGCCATAGTTGTCTTAAGATATGAATTCCACTAAACATATTAAAAAAGAGTTAACATCTATTCTTCTCAAGATAGTCCAAAAAATTAAAGAGGAAGAAACAATTCTGAACTCAATCAACAAAAAATAACATTGTCTTGACACAAAAACCAGACAACCACAGCACAGAAAAAGAAAATTATAGAACAATATCACTGATGAACATAGATGTAAAAATCAGTAAAAATTGCAAAGTGAATTAACAGTACATTCAAAGGAACTTCCACATTTTATTAAAGAGTATTTGTCCCATTAATGCAAAGATGGTTCAATATCTGCAAATCAATAAATGTGGCACACCGTGTTAACAAAAGGAAGGATAAAAATCACACGGCCATCTCAATACATTCAGAAAAATATCTGATACGATTCAACACGTATGCACAGTAAAACGTCTCAACAAAATAGATTTAGCGGGAACACACATCAACATAATAAAAGTTATAAACGACAAATCTACAGTTAACATCATACTAAAAAATGAAAAGCTGAAAGTATTTTCTCTAAGACCTGGATACCCACTCTTATCACTTTTATTTAACATAATATTGAAAGCCCCAGCTATAACAATCAGACAAGTAAAATACATAAAAGAAATCCAAACCAGAAAGTAAGAAGTAAAACTGTCATTGTTTGCAGATGACACACTATATATTAGGTGGAAAAATAACTCTAAAAATCCCACTAAATTCTACTGATCTAGTAGAATTCTTAAAACAAAAATTCATTAAACATTCAGGTAACAAAATTAATATACAGAAATATGTTTCATTTGTACTCACTTATAACAAGTTATCAGAAAAATTAAGAAAACAATCTTATTTGCAATTGTTTCAAAAAGAATAAAATACTTAGCAAGGGTTGGGGATTTTCAAATGGCAGAGGAGTAAAATCAAGAGATCATCTTCCTGCTTACAAATTCATTTAAAAAAATACATCTTCATGTGGAAAAAATCTTACAGAACACTTTCTGAACACTGGGAGAAGACCTCAGACTTCCAAAAATGCAGCTCAATCTCCTCAGAATGAGGTAAGGCAAAAAATAAAGCTTAAAAAGAGACAAAGTATTTGAGGAAGGCGACCTGAACCCTGGAAAGGAAGTCATGAAGGAGGAAAAGTTTTTGCACACTCAGAAACCCCCTTATGGGGGGTGGTTCAGGGGGAAGCTTCAGAATCTTGGAGTAGTGGGGAATACAGCAACAGGTGCTTAGAAGGAAAAATTGAGGAAATTCACCACAGTGATCATTGCTGAACAGCACTTTCCAGCTAAGAATTAGATTGGAAATTCACTGCAGTGAGTGGGGGATTAATTTTGAGATTCAGGAAAACTGGGTTTGACTACTATGAAGATACTCTTAAGTGGTTAGTATGACACAGTTGAGGGAGTCCAGGGAAAATTGTGTGTTTCCCAGAGAGACAAGAGATCATTGCCACAGGGACCCTCTAACTCCCAGTGTTGGCACATCATAGGGACCTGCCTTATGAATGCCACAGATGGGGCAAGAAATGGCCTTGAATTGGCTGACCTCAGAGGTAGGTCTGCTAACCAAAGCCACTGTCAAAGCTGGTGAGAGTGAGGTGGAATTGGACGTGTCAGTAGTTTACAATTTCAGAGGGGGAATGCAAAGTGACTGGCTACTGCCAAAACCAGGGGAAAGGCCTGAGGCAAGGAACAAAAAGCCATCATCATGATCCTGACCCCAGAGGAAGCAGCTGCCACCAAGCTGTGAGCAGGCATAGCTTACAACCAACACTTTCCTGGGAACTTATGCAGCTTGGCTCTGCTGAAGGACACAAGACCAAGGGTCAGTTCTCCTAGGAGAGTACACGACCCAGCTCAGACTGTGGTGATTTCCCACACAGCTCAGCTGCATCAAGCACTCCCCAACCACCCCAGTTGTGGCTTCCATACCTTTCTCTCTCCCCAGCTTGAATAAGAAAGTGAGCCCTAGTAAGGCACTACTTTTGCCCCTCTGGTTTGGGTGGAGAAAAGACACTGGAGGCTGGCCTACAAGCAGAGGTGGGCCCGAAAACAAAGCAGAACATCAGGAATTGTGTGAGCAAAGAAGAAGAGAAATAGCTCTGCAGTCACAGGTGCAGCAGATTAAATTCCATCATTAACCTGAGACTGTGGACCTTGGGGATAGTAGTGGATTTCAGGAGCAAGTACAAGCTGGAGTACGGCAAGATCTGAGTCTAAGCTGAGGCCACTGTACCCACAGAAGGTTTAGAGACCTTTCTAGAAATACTAGAGTACTTCCTGAGTAGGCTGACTGATGAGCATACTGTATGAAGAGGAAAATGGATGAATCAAGAGAAATGTTATCTTACTACCTCTCTCTCTCTCTCCATATATATATATATATATATATATATATATATATATATATATATATATATATATATATATAATGGATTAAAGACTTAAATGTATGGCTGGAAAGTATAAAGCTCTTAAAGGTAAAGTTAGACAAGACAATCTTTGACATAAATCATAGCAAGATACTCTACCCTACCCCCTAGAGTAATGTAAATAAAACATAAAAAAGAACCTAATGAAACATAATAGCTCTTACACAGCAAAGGAAACAATGAACAAGATTAAAAGAAAGCCACCAGAATGGGAGAAAAGCAATTGCAAATGAAACTAACAAAAGATAAATCATCAAAGTATCTAAGTAGCCGACACCTCTCAATATCAGAAAAGCAAACGACCTAGTCAAAAAATGAGCAGAATACCTAAACAGACATTGCTCCAGAGAAGACATATTGATGGCAAACAAACACATGCAAAGATGTTCAACATAGCTAATTATTAGAGAAATACAAATCAAACATACAATGAAGTATCATTTCACACCAGTGAGAATGACCATCATCAAAAAATCTACAGTTAGTGAAGGCTAGAGAGGATGTGGAAAACAGGGAACCCTCCTACACTTTTGGTGGGAATGTAAATTTATACAGTTGCCATGGAAAACAGTGTGGAGATTCAGAAAAACTAGGAATAAACCTATCATATGACCCAACAATCCAACCCCTTGACATATACCCTGAAGACATTATTAGAAAAAGACAAATATACTTCAGTGTTCATAGCAGTACTTTTTAAATTGCTAGGGCATGAAAGCAACCTAGATATCTGTCAATAGATGAATTGATAAAGATGTGGTACACAGATACAATGGCATATTCATCATAAAAAATATTGAGTTTGAGTCAGTTTTTGTGAGGTAGATGAGCATTTAGTCTGTTATACAGAGTGAAGTCAGACAGAAAAACAAATAGCATATATCGACACATACTTATGGAAGCTATTAATAGAAAAAATGGTATTAATAAACTTATTTACAGGAAAGGAATGGAGACACAGATGTATAGAATGGACTTTTCAACACAGTGTGGGAAGGAGAGAGTGGGACAAATGGAGAAAGTAGAGTAGACCTATATGCACTACCATGTGAAAAAGAGAGAGCTGGTGAGAAGTTTCATATAACATAGGGAACCAATCCAGACACTCTATGGTGATCTAGAGGAGTCGGTTCGGAGGAGGGCAGTGGAGCTTAGGAGGAATGAAATATATGTATTCATGGCTGATTTGCATTTTTGTACAGCAGAAACCATCACAATATTGTAGAGCACTTTTCTTGAAATTAAAAATAGAGTTTATACACATTTTCACTATATTGATTATTCCAAATCATGAACGTGGTATGTTTCTCCATCTATTTGCATCATCTTTGATTTCTTTCATCATTGTTTTATAGTTTTCTGTATATAGGTCGTTTGTTTCTCTAGGTAGATTTATTCCTAAGTGTTTTATTCTTTTTGTGTAAAAGAATAATGAGATAGTTTCCTTAATTTCTCTTTCTGTTTTTTCATTGTTAGTGTATAGGAATACAAGGGATTTTGGTGTATTAATTTTATATCTTGCAACTTTACTATATTAATTGATTAACTCTAGTAATTTTCTGGTGCAGTATTTAGGGTTTTCTATGTAAAGGATCTGTCATCTGCAAACAGTGAGAGTTTTAGTTATTCTTTTCCAACATGGATTCCATTCATTTCTTTCTCTCCCTAATTGCTGTGGCTAAAACTTCCAAAACAATGTTGAATAGTAATGGTGAGGATGGGCATCCTTGTCTTTTTCCTGACTTTATGGGAAATGCTTTCAGTTTGTTAACATTGAGGATAATGTTTGCTGTGGGCTTATCATATAGGGTTTTTCTTATGTAGAGGTATGTTCCTTCTATGCCTGATTCCTGGAGAGTTTTGATAATAAACCGGTGTTAAATTTTGTCAAAGGCATTCTCTGCAACTATTGAGATAATCATACAGTTTTTAATATAAATTTATTTATTTTAATTGGAGGTTAATTACGTTACAATATTGTATTGGTGTTGCCATACATCAATATGAACCTGCCACAGGTATATACGTGTTCCCCATCCTGAACCCCCCTCCCTCCTCCCTCCCCGTATCATCCCTCTGGGTCATCTCAGTGCACCAGCCCCAAGCATCCAGTATCATGCACAGAACCTGGACTGCTGATTTGTTTCATATATGATATTATACATGTTTCAATGCCCTTCTCCCAAATCATCCCACACTTTCCCTCTCCCACATAGTCCAAAAGACTGTTCTATACATCTGTGTCTGTTTTGCTGTCTTGCATACAGGCTTAATGTTACCATTTTTCTAAATTCCATATATATGCGTTAGTATACTGTATTGGTGTTTTTCTTTCTGGCTTACTTCACTCTGTATAATAGGCTCCAGTTTCATCCACCTCACTAGAACTGATTCAAATGTATTCTTTTGAATGGCTGAGTAATACTCCATTGTGTATATGGACCACAGCTTTCTTATCCATTCATCTGCTGATGGACATCTAGGCTGCTTCCACGTCCTGGCTATTATAAACAGTGCTGCAATGATTGGAGTACACGTGTCTCTTTCATTTCTGGTTTCCTGGGTGTGTATGCCCAGCAGTGGGATTGCTGGGTCATAAGGCAGTTCTACTTCCAGATTTTTAAGGAATCTCCACACTGTTCTTTATAGTAGCTTTACTAGTTTGCATTCCCACCAACAGTGAAAGAGGATTCCCTTTCTCCACACCAGCTCCAGCATTTATTGCCTGTAGACTTTCAGATCACAGCCATTCTGACTGTCGTAAAAGGGTACCTCACTGTGGTTTTGATTTGCATTTCTCTGATAATGAGTGATATTGAGCATCTTTTCATGTGTTTGTTAGCCATCCGTATGTCTTCTTTGGAGAAATGTCTATTTAGTTCTTTGGCCCATTTCTTGATTGGGTCATTTATTTTTCTGGAATTGAGCTGCAGGTGTTGCTTGTGTATTTTTGAGATTAGTTGTTTGTCACTAGCTTCATTTGCTATTGTTTTATCCCATTCTGAAGGCTGTCTTTTCAGCTTACTTATAGTTTCCATTGTTGTGCAGAAGCTTTTAAGTTTAATTAGGTCCCATTTGTTTATTTTTGCTTTTATTTTCAATATTCTGGGAGATGGGTCATAGAGGATCCTTCTGTGATTTACATCGGAGATGTTTTGTCTATGTTCTCCTCTAGGAGTTTTATAGTTTCTGGTCTTATGTTTAGATCTTTGATCTATTTTGAGTTATTTTTGTGTATGGTGTTAGAAAGTGTTCTAGTTCCATCCTTTTACAAGTGGTTGACCAGTTTTCCCAGAACCTTTTTTAAAAAAAGATTGTCTTTTCTCCATTGTATATTCTTGCCTCCTTTGTTGAAGATAAGGTGTTCACAGGTGTGTGGATTTATCTCTGGGCTTTCTATTTTGTTCCATTGATCTATATGTCTGTCTTTGTGCCAGTACCATACTGTCTTGATGACTGTGGCTTTGTAGTAGAGCCTGAAGTCAGACAGGTTGATTTCTCCAGTTCCATTCTTCTTTCTCAAGATTGCTTTGGCTATTCGAGCTTTTTTGTATTTTCATACAAATTGTGTAATTATTTGTTCTAGTTCTGTGAAAAATACCATCGGTAGCTTGATAGGGATTGCATTGAATCTATAAATTGCTTTCGGTAGTATACTCATTTTCACTATATTGATTCTTCTGATCCATGAACATGGTATATTTCTCTATTATTAATGCCCTCTTTGATTTCTTTTACCAGTGTTTTATACTTTTCTATATATAAGCCTTTAGTTTCTTTAGGTAGATATATTCCTATGTATTTTATTCTTTTTATTGCAATGGTGAATGGAATTGTTTTGTTAATTTCCCTTTCTATTTTCTCATTATTAGCGTATACGAATGCAAGGGATTTCTGTGTGTAGATTTTATGTCCTGCAACTTTACTGTATTCATTGATTAGCTCTAGCAATTTTCTGGTGGGGTTTTTAGGGTTTTCTATGTAGAGGATCATGTCATCTGCAAACAGTGAGAGTTTTACATATTCTTTTCCAATCTGCATTCCTTTTATTTCTTTTTCTACTCTGATTGCTGTGGCCAAAACTTTCAAAACTAAGTTGAATAGTAATGGTGAAAGTGGGCACCCTTGTCTTGTTCCTGATTTTAGGGGAAATACTTTCAGTTTTTCACCATTGAGGATAATATTTGCTGTGGGTTTGTCATATACAGCTTTTATTATGTTGAGATATGTTCCTTCTATTCCTGCTTTCTGGAGAGTTTTTTATCATAAATGGATGTTGAATTTTGTCAAAGGATTTCTCTGCATTTATTCAGATAATCATATGGTTTTATTTTTCAGTTTGTTAATGTGGTGCATTATATTGATTGATTTGCAGATATTGAAGAATCCTTGCATCCCTGGGATAAAGCCCACTTGGTCATGGTGTATGATATTTTTATCGTGTTTTTGGATTCTTATTTCTAGCATTTTTAAAGGATTTTTGCATCTATATTCATCAGTGATATTGGCCTGTAGTTTTCTTTTTTTGTGGCATCTTTGTCATGTTTTGGTATTAGGGTGATGGTGGCTTCATAGGATGAGTTTGGAAGTTTACCTTCCTCTGCAATTTTCTGGAAGAGTTTGAGTAGGATAGGTGTTAGCTCTTCTCTGAATTTTTGATAGAATTCATCTGTGAAGCCGTCTGGACCTGGGCTTCTGTTTGCGGGAAGATTTCTAATTACAGTTTCAATTTCAGTGCTTGTGATAGGTCTGTTATGATTTTCTATTTCTTCCTGGTTCAGTTTTGGAAAGTTGCACTTTTCTAAGAATTTGTCCATTTCTTCCAAGTTGTCCATTTTATTGGCATATAATTGCTGAGAGTGGTCTCTTATGATCCTTTGTATTCCTGTGTTGTCTGTTGTGATCTCTCCATTTTCATTTCTAATTTTATTGATTTGATTTTTCTCCCTTTGTTTCTTGATAAGTCTGGATAATGGTTTGTCAGTTTTATTTATCCTTTCAAAGAACCAGCTTTTGGCTTTGTTCATTTTTGCTGTGGTCTCTTTTGTTTCTTTTGCATTTATTTCTCCCCTAATTTTAAAGGTTTCTTTCCTTCTACTTACCCTGGGGTTCTTCATTTCTTCCTTTTCTAGTTGCTTTACAGGTAGAGTTAGGTTATTTACTTGACTTTTTTTCTTGTTTCTTGAGGCATGCCTGTTTTGCTATGAACTTTCAGCTTAGCACTGCTTTTACAGTGTGCCACAGGTTTTGGGTTGTTGTGTTTTCATTTTCACTCATTTCTATGCATATTTTAATTCTTTTTTTATTTCTTCTGTGATTTGTTGCTTATTCATTAACGTGTTGTTCAGCCTCCATATGTTGGAATTTTTAGTAGTTTTTCTCCTGTAATTGAGATCTAATCTTACTGCATTGTGGTCAAAAAAGATGCTTGCAATGATTTCAATTTTTTTTGAATTTACCAAGGCTAGCTTTATGGCCCAGTATGTGACCTATCTTGGAGAAGGTTCCGTGTGTGCTTGAGAAAAAGGTGAAATTCATTGTTTTGGGGTGAAATGTCATATAGATATCAATTAAATCTAACTGCTCTATTGTATTGTTTAAAGTTTGTGTTTCCTTGTTAATTTTCTGTTTCATTGATCTATCCATAGTTGAGAGTGGGGTATTAATGTCTCCCACTATTATTGTATTATTGTTAATTTCCCCTTTCATACTTGTTAGCATTTTTCTTACCTATTGTGGTGCTCCTATGTTGGGTACATATATATTTATAATTGTTATATCTTCTTCTTGGATTGATCCTTTGATCATTATGTATTGGCCTTCTTTGTCTCTTTTCACAGCCTTTGTTTTAAAGTCTATTTTATCTGCCATGAGTATTGCTACTCCTGCTTTCTTTTGGTCTCTATTTCTGTCGAATATCTTCTTCCAGCCCTTCACTTTCAGTATGTATGTGTTCCTTGTTTTGAGGTAGGTCTCTTGTAAACAACATATATAAGGGTCTTGTTTTTCTATCCACTCTGCCAGTATTTCTCTTTTGATTGGGGCATTCAACCCATTTACATTTAAGGTAATTATTGATAAGTATGATCTTGTTGTTATTTACTTCATTGTTTTGGGTTCAAGTTTATACACACTTTTTTTGTGTTTCCTGTTTGGGAATATTATTTAGCATTTGTTGGAAAGCTGGTTTGTTGGAGCTGTATTCTCTCAGCTTTTGCTTGTCTGTAAAGCTTTTGATTTCTCCTTCATATTTGAATGAGATCCTTACTGGGTACAGTAATCTGGGCTGTAGGTTATTTTCTTTCATCAATTTAGTATATCTTGCCATTCCCTCCTGGTTTGAAGAGTTTCTATTAAAAGATCAGCTGCTATCCTTATGGGAATCCCCTTGTGTGCTATTTTTTTGTTTTTCCCTTGCTGCTTTTAATATTTGTTCTTTGTGTTTGATCTTTGTTAATTTGTTTAATATGTGTCTTGGGATGTATTGCCTTGGGTTTATCCTATTTGGGACTCTCTGTGTTTCTTGGACTTGGGTGATTATTTCCTTGCCAATTTTAGGGAAGTTCTCAACTATTATCTCCTCAAGTATTTTTTCATGGTCTTTCTTTCTGTCTTCTTCTTCTGGGACTACTGTGATTCGAATGTTGGGACATTTAACACTGTCCTGGAGGTCTCTGAGATTGTCCTCATTTCTTTTAATTCTTTTTTTTATTTTTTCCTCTCATCCATTTATTTCTACCATTCTATCTTCTAATTCAATAATCTTATCTTCTGCCTCTGTTATTCCACTATTTGTTGCCTCGAGAGTGTTTGTGATCTTATTTGTTGCATTATTTATTATATATTGACTCTTTTTTTATTTCTTCTAGGTTTTTGTTAAACCTTTCTTTCATCTTCTCAATCCTTGTCTCCAGGCTATTTATCTGTGATTCCATTTTGATCTCAAGACCAATACAATAATGTAAAGTAATTAACCTCCAATTAAAATAAATAAATAAATAAATAAATAAATAAATAAAAGATTTTGGATTATTTTCACTATCATTATTAGGAATTCTTTATCAGGTAGATTCCATATCTCTTCCTCTTTTGTTTGGTTTGGTGGGCAATTATCCTGTTCCTTTACCTGCTGTCTCTTCATCTTGTTTATATTGCTGAATTTGGGGTGTCCTTTCTGTATTCTGGCAGTTTGTGGAGTTCTCTTTTTTGTTGAGTTTCCTCACTGTAAGTGGTGTTGTACAGGTGATTTTTCAAGGTTTCTTGGTTAGGGAAGCTTGTGTCAGAGTTCTGGTGGGTGGAGCTGGATTTCTTCTCTCTGGAGTGCAATGAAGTGTCCAGTACTGAGCTATGAGATGTCATTGGGTTTGGAGTGACTTTGGGCAGCCTGTATATTGAAGCTCAAGGATATGTTCCTGTGTTGCTGGAGAATTTGCCTGGTATGTCTTGCTCCGGAACTTGTTGGCCCTTGGGTGGTGCTTGGTTTCAGTGTACGTATGGAGGCGTTTGATGAGCTCCTGTCAAGTAATGTTCCCTGGAGTCAGGATTTCTCTGGTGTTCTCAGGGTTTGGACTTAAGCCTCTTTCTTCTGGTTTTCAGTCTTATTTTTACAGTAGTCTTAAGACTTCTTCTATACAGCACCGTTGACAAAATACCTAGGTTAAGGATGAAAAGTTTCTCCACATTGAGGGAAACCCAGAGAGGTTCAGAGTTACATGGAGAAGAGAAGAGGGAGGAGGGAGTTAGAGGTGACTCGAACGAGATGAGGTGGAATCAATAGAGAGAGCAAGATAGCCAGTAATCACTTCCTTATGCGTGCTCCTCAGTCTGGACCGCTAAGAGATGTTCATGGAGTTATACAGGGAAGAAAAGAGGGAGGAAGGAGACAGGGGTGGCCAGGAGGATAAAAGGGGGTAATCAAAAGGAGAGAGACAGATCCAGCCAGTAATATGTTTCCTAAGTGTTCTCTACTGTCTGGAACACACAGAAATTTACAGAGATGGGTAGAGAAGAGAGAGGGTAGGAAAGAGACAGAGGCAACCTGGTGGAGAAAAAGGAGAGTCCAAAGGGGGAGAGAGCAGTCAACCCAATGATCTCACTCCCAAGTAAAAATGGGTACTGAAGATTGGGTTCTTAAAGATACTAAAATGATAACAAATACCAAAAAAGTAAGGATTAAACATGTAGAGTTCAGTTCAGTTCAGTTGCTCAGTCATGTATGACTCTTTGCGACCCCATGAATTGTAGCACGCTAGGCCTCCCTGTTCATCACCATCTCTTGGAATTCACTCAGACCATGTCCATCGAGTCTGTGATGCCATCCAGCCATCTCATCCTCGGTCATCCCCTTCTCCTCTTGCCCCCAATCCCTCCCAGCATCAGAGTCTTTTCCAATGAGTCAACTCTTCACATGAGGTGGCCAAAGTACTGGAGTTTCAGCATTAGCATCATTCCTTCCAAAGAAATCCCAGGACTGATCTCCTTCAGAATGGACTGGTTGGATCTCCTTGCAGGCCATGGGACTCTCAAGAATCTTCTCCAACACCACAGTTCAAAAGCATCAATTCTTCAGTGCTCAACCTTCTTCACAGTCCAACTCTCACATCCATACATGACCACAGGAAAAACCATAGCCTTGACTAGATGGACCTTAGTCAGCAAAGTAATGTCTCTGCTTTTGAATATACTATCTAGGTTCGTCATAGCTTTTCTTTCAAGGAGTGAGCGTCTTTCAATCTCATGGCTGCAATCACCAATTGTAGTGATTTTGGAGCCCCCCAAAATAAAGTCTGACACTGTTCCACTGTTTCCCCATCTATTTCCCATTAAGTGATGAGACCGGATGACATGATCTTCGTTTTCTGAATGTTGAGGTTTAAGCCAACTTTTTCACTCTCCACTTTCACTTTCATCAAGAGGCTTTTTAGCTCCTCTTCACTTTCTGCCATAAGGGTGGTGTCATCTGCATATCTGAGATTATTGATATTTGTCCTGGCAATCTTGATTCCAGCTTGTATTTCTTCCAGTCCAGCATTCCTCGTGAAGTACTCTGCATATAAGTTAAATAAGCAGGGTGACAATATACAGCCTTGATGCACTTCTTTTCCTCTTTGGAACCAGTCTCTTGTTCTATGTCCAGTTCTAACTATTGCTTTCTGACCTGCATACAGAGTTCTCAAGAGGCAGGTTAGATGGTATGGTATTCACATCTCTTTCAGAATTTTCCAGTTTCTGGTGATCCACACAGTCAAAGACTTTGGCATAGTCAATAAAGCAGAAATATATGTTTTTCTGGAACTCTCTTGCTTTTTCCATGATCAAGCGGATGTTGGCCATTTGATCTCTGGATCCTCTGCCTTTTCTAAAACCAGCTTGAACATCAGGAAGTTCATGGTTCACTTATTGCTAAAGCCTGCCTTGGAGAATTTTCAACATTACTTTACTAGCATGTGAGATGAGTGCAATTGTGTGGTAGTTTGAGCATTCTTTGGCATTGCCTTTCTTTGGAATTGCATTGAAAACTGACCTTTTCCAGTCGTGTGGCCACTGCTGAGTTTTCCAAACTCGCTGACATATTGAGTACAGCACTTTCACAGCATCATCTTTCAGGATTTGAAACAGCTCAACTGGATTTCCATCACCTCCACTAGCTTTGTTTGTAGTGAAAGGCCCACTTGACTTCACTTTCCAAGATGTCTGGCTCTAGATTAGTGATCAAATCATCATGATCATCTGGGTTGTGAAGATCTTTTTGTATAGTTCTTCCATGTATTCTGCCACCTCTTCTTAATGTCTTCTGCTTCTGTTAGGTCCATACCATTTATGTCCTTTATCAAGCCCATCTTTGCATGAAATGTTCCCTTGGTATCTCTAGTTTTCTTGAAGAGATCTCTAGTCTTTCCCGTTTTGTTCTTTTCCTCTATTTCTTTGCATAGATCGCTGAAGAAGGCTTTCTTATCTCTTCTTGCTATTCTTTGGAACTCTGCATTCAGATGCTTATATCTTTCCTTTTCTCCCTTGCTTATTTTCACAGCTATTTGTAAGGCCTCTCCAGACAGCCATTTTGCTTTTTTGCATTTCTTTTCCATGGGGATGGTCTTGATCCCTTTCTCCTGTACAATGTCACGAACCTCATTCCATAGTTCATCAAGAACTCTATCAGATCTATGCCCTTAAATTTATTTCTCACTTCCACTGTATAATCATAAGGGATCTGATTTAGGTCATACCTGAATGGTCTAGCGGTTTTACCTACGTTCTTCAGTTTAAATCTGAATTTGGTAATAAGGGGTTCATGATCTGAGCCACAGTCAGCTCCTGGTCTTGTTTTTGTTGACTGTATAGAGCTTCTCCTTCTTTGGCTGCATAGAATATAATCAGACTGATTTTGGTGTTAACCATCTGGTGATGTCCATGTGTAGAGTCTTCTCTTGTGTTGTTGGAAGAGGGTGTTTGCTATGACCAGTGCATTTTCTTGGCAAAACTTTATTAGTCTTTGCCCTGCTTCATTCCACATTCTAAGGCCAAATTTGCCTGTTTCTCTAGGTGTTTCCTGACTTTCTACTTTTGCATTCCAGTCCCCTATAATGAAAAGGACATATTTTTTTGGTGTTAGTTCTAAAAGGTCTTGTAGGTCTTCATAAAACCGTTCAACTTCAGTTTCTTCAGTGTTACCGGTTGGGGCATAGACTTGGATAATAGTGATATTGAATGGTTTGCCTTGGAGACGAACAGAGATCATTCTGTCGTTTTTGAGATGCATCCAAGTACTGCATTTCGGACTCTTTTGTTGAGCATGACGGCTACTCCATTTCTTCTGTGGCATTCTTGCCCACAGTAGTAGATATAATGGTCATCTGAGTTACATTCACCCATTCCAGTCCATTTTAGTTCGCTGATTCCTAGAATTACTTTCACCCTTACCATCTCTTGTGTGACCACTTCCAATTTGCCTTGATTCATGAACCTGACATTCCAGGTTCCTATGCAATATTGCTCTTTACAGCATCGCATATTGCTTCTATCACCAGTCACATCCACAACTGGGTATTGTTTTTGCTTTGGCTCCATCCCTTCATTCTTTCTGGAGTTATCTCTCCACTGATCTCCAGTAGCATATTGGGCACCTAATGACCTGGGGAGTTCCTCTTTTGGTATCCTATCATTTTGCCTTTTCATACTGTTCATGGGGTTTTCAAGGCAAGAATACCGAAGTGGTTTGCCATTCCCTTCTCCAGTGCACCACATTCTGTCAGACCTCTCCACCATGACCCGCCCGTCTTGCGTTGCCCTGCAGGCATGGCTTATTTTCATTGAGTTAGACAAGGTTGTGGTCCTAGTGTGATTAGATTGCCTAGTTTTCTGTGAGTATGGTTTCGGTGTGTCTGCCCTCTGATACCCTCTTGTAACACCTACTATCTTACTTGGGTTTCTCTTACCTAAGAACAAGAGAGAAAAAGAGAGAGAGAGAAAAAAAAACAAAGTCACAAATTTTTATATATATATATATATATATATATATATATATGAAGTTTGCTTTAAATAAATAAGGTCTTTTTTTTCTTTATTTTCTTTTTTGCTAAGTAATACTAGGTTATAAAAGTGAAAATTAAACGAGTAATAAAGGACTTATAAATTAAAAAAATAAAAAAGAATGATCATAAAAATAGTAAAAATATATCTAGGACTTTCTCTGGTATTGTTATGGGTATTGTGGGGTCAGTTCATTTTTGGATTGTTCCTTGGTCTGGCTTATATTTGTCAAGATCTATAGGCCTCTTCTTATGTAGTTGGTACTAATGACAGGGTTTTAATCTATTTCACCTGTCACTTCCAAGGCACTTCCCTCTGTTTTAGCTTCTTCTGTTTGCTGGTCTCTTCAGTGTTTGATTTCCGCCCTGACACAAAGGGGGCGATGGTGGACACTTTTTTTAGGCTCACTTGTTCAGTCGCACTGTGGGGAGGGAGGGACGCTGTAAACAAATAACACTGGCATGTGCTCGCAATGCCTCAGCCACACTGGGCCTGCCCCTCTCATGGCGTGTGTACCCTCCCTGCCCTCATTGCTCAGGCTCTTGTTTGCTCCACCAGGAACCGTCCGAGGCTGGTCCTGGGCTGCATGCACCACCCAGGTCTAAGCCGCTCAGGTTCAGGCACTCAGGTAGTCCTCAGAAGCACAGACTCTGTTGGGCCTGTGTTTTGTGCCCTTCCCAGGTCCGAGCAGCTCAGGTGATGAGGTGTTTTCAAGCTTGGTCACTGCAACTTATCACCTCCCCCATCCCTGCTGCTCGGTTTTCTGGGTGTAGAACCGGCGCACCTTCTCAGGCAGATGTTGACTGTCCAGAACCCCAAGAAGTCTTAGTTAGCAAAGAAGCCTGCTTACAGTTTTGTATATAATGTCTCTCTGTGGCTGTGGTTGCCCCCTTCCAGCTCTGGCTGCCTGTCACCAGAGGGGGATGGTCTGAAACTGACTATCTCTGTTCAGTCCTTTGTTCTGTGTGCAGGCCTGGCAGTGTCTTAGGTTAGGGCTGGCTTTTCATGTGGTAGTTATTCCACAGTCTGGTTTGCTAGCCCAAGTTAGTTCTCTCAGATTGTGCTCGGGGCATTCAGGCCAGATCCTTACTCTAAGCAATACAGCCTGGGTCTCCCTGCCCAGCCCTCACTTGCTCAACCATACAGTTTTGATCTTTCAATATGTTAATGTGGTGCATCATATTGATTGACTTGTGAATAGATAGAGAAATAGATCATGTTCATGGATTAGAATAATAATAGTGAAACTGAGTATACTACCCAAAGTAATCTACAGATTCAATGCAATCCTAATCAAGCTACTAAGGGTATTTTTCACAGAAGAAAAAATAATTTCACAACTTGTATGGAAATACAAAAAAAAAAACCTTTGATAGCCAAAGCAATCTTGAGAAAAAAGGATGGAACTGGAGGAATCATCCTGACTGACTTCACACTATAATACAAAGCTACAGTCATCAAGACAGTATGGTACTGGCACAGACAGAAGTATAGATCAGTGAAACAAAATAGAAAGCCCACAGATAAATCCACACACCTATGGACACCTTATCTTTGAAAAGGGAGTCAAGAATATTCAATGGAGAAAAGACAATCTCTTTAACAAGTGGTGCTGGGAAAACTGGTCAACCACCTGTAAAAGAATGAAACTAAAATATTTTCTAACACCACACGCACACACACACACACACACACACAAAACCTCAAAATGGGTTAAAAATTTAAATATAAGACCAGAAACTATAAAACTCCTAGAAGCAAACATAGGCAAAACACTTTTTGACATAAATCACAGCAGGATCCTCTATGACCCGCCTCCTAGGGTAAAGGAAATAAAATCAAAAATAAACAAATGAGACCTAATTAAACTTAAAAGCTTTTGCACAACAAAGGAAATGATAAGCAAGATGAAAAGACAGTCTTCAGAATGGTTTAAAACAATAGCAAACGAAGCAATGGACAAAGAATTAATCACAAAAAATATACAAACAGCTCATTCAGGTCAATACCAGAAAAGTAAACAACCCAATGCAAAAACAGGCCAAAGAACTAAACAGATATTTCTCCAATGAAGACATACAGATGGCTAACAAACACACGAAAAGATGCTCAACATCACTCATTATCAGAGAAATGCAAATCAAAACCACAATGAGGTACCATTTCATGCTGGTCAGAATGGCTTCTATCAAGAAAATCTACAAATAATAAATGCTGGAGAGGGTATGGAGAAAAGGGAACTCTCTTACACTGTTAGTGGGAATGAAAACTCGTACAGCCACTATGAAGAACAGTGTGGAGATTCTTTAAAAAACTGGAAATAAAAACTACCATCTGACCCAGTAATCCCACTGCTGGGCATACACAGCAAGGAAATCAGAACTGAAAGAGACATGTGTACTCCAATGTTCATCACAGAACTGTTTACAATAGCTAGGGCATGGAAGCAACTTAAATGTCCATCAGCAGATGAATGGATAAGAAAGCTGTGGTACGTAGACACAGTGAAATATTACTCAGCTGTTAAAATAATGCATTTGAATCAGTTCTAATAAGGTGGATGAAACTGGACCCTATTATACAGAGTGACAAAAGTCAGAAATAGAAGCACCAATACAATATATTAATGCATATATAAGGAATTTAGAATTATGGTAATGATGACCCTTTACATGAAACCATAAAAGAGACACAGATATAAAGAACAGACTTTTGGGCTCTGTGGAAGAAGGCATGGGTGGGATGATTTGAGAGATTAGTATTGAAACATATTTATTACCATATGTGAAATCCATGACCAGTCCAAGTTTGATGCATGAAACAGGGCCCTCAAAGTCAGTGCACTGTGATAACCCTGAGGGATGGGATGAGGAGGGAGGTGGGAGGGGAATTTGGAATGGGGGGGTCACATGTACACCCATGGCTGATTCATGTGAATTTATGGCAAAAAACACTAAAATATTGTAAAGTAACTAGTCTCCAATTAAAATAAATTAATTAAAAAGAATTTTTTAAATGCCTAGAAATATATCTAACTCAGAAATTGGAAGACCTGTACTCTTAAAACAATACGACATTGACAAACGTGTCTGAAGTCAACACAAGCACATAATAAGATACAGTGTGCTAATGGATTAGCAAACTTAATACTGCTGAAATGTCTATATTATCCAAAGCAATCTACAGATTTAGTACAATCCCTATCACAATACCAATGATATTTTTCAGGTACTAGAATAAATAATCTTAAATTTTCTGTGGAACCAAATAAGGCTACAAGTAGCCAAAAAAATCTTGGTATCATACTCTTTCTTTGATTTAAAAGTATGCTACAAGCTACAGTAACCAAAACAATATGGTAATAGATTAAAAAAAAAAAACACAACAACACCACCGAAATCAGTGGAAAATAATAAACCCACACCTATATGATCAATTAATCTGTGACAAAGGGAGTAAGACTATACAATGTGAAAGTTTAACTCCTTTAATAGATGTTATTGAGAAAATTGGTTAGCTACAAGTAAAATAATGGAAGTCAATCAATTGATCATGCCAAAAAGAAAGAAAAACTCAATATGAATTACAGACTTAAGTGCAAAACCTGAAACTATGAATCTCTAGAAGAAACTTGGCAATATGGTCCTTTATAAGAAAATGGGCGGAGGACCTGAAAAGGCATTTTGCCAAAGAAGACATTCAAGAAGTTCAACCAAGATATGCAAAGATCTTCACTATTACTCATCATCAGGAAAATACAAATAAAAAAAAAAACAATGAGATATCCCCTCACACCTGTCAGAATGGTTGTCACTAAAAACAAAACAAACACACACACACACACACACACACACACACAAAAACACACCAAAAACAGAAAATAGCAAGGGTTGCAAAAGATGTGGAGAATTCCACTTTTGCTAGAAGTGTAAATTGATGCAGTCACTATGGACAACAATATAGGAATTCCCCAAGTCATTGGAAGATCCCCTGGAGGAGATGGCAATACACTCCTGTATTCTTGCCTGATAGATGCCACGGACAGAGGAGCCTGGTGGGCTGCACTCCATGCATCAGAAAGAGTCCTTAGCAGTAAACCACCACTATATGGCCCAGGAATTTCATTTCTGGGTATATTCCTGAAGTGAAGAAAAAATACTAAATCAACAAGATGCATGAGTCCATTTATTCTTTGCAGTCTTATTTGTAATAGCCCAGAAATGGAAGAAACATAAGTTTCCACTGATAAATAAATGGGTAAAGAAGATATAGGGTGTGTGTGTGTGTGTGTGTGTGTGTGTGTGTGTGTGTGTGTGTGTATTCATCTCACCATCCCCTTCCCTCCCATGTCTACATGTCCATTCTCTACATCTATGTCTCTATTCCTGGCATGCAAAGAGGTTCATCTGCATCATTTTTACATATATACGTGTGTGTGTGTGTTAGTATACAGTAGGTGTTTTTCTCTTTCTGACTTACTTCACTTTGTATGATAGACTCTAGGTCCACACATATCACTACAAATTACTAAATTGTGTTCATGGTCGAGTAATATTCCATGTATATATATAACGTATCTTCTTTATCCATTCATCAGTCAGTGAACATTTAAGTTGTTTCTATGCCCTGGCTATTGTAAATAGTGCCACAATGATCAATGGGGTATATGTGTCTTTTTGAATTATAGTTTTCTCAGGGTAAATGCCGAGTAGTGCAAATGGTACTTCTATTTTAAGTTTCTTAAGGAACTTCCATACCGTTCTCCATAGTGGCTGTATGAATTTGCATTCCCACCAACATTGTATGAAGGTTCCCTTTCTCTGCATTCTCTCCAGAATTTACTGTTTATAGATTTTTTTGATGATTATCATTTTAGCTGGGATGAGGTAATACATCATTTTAGTTTTGATTTGTATTTCTCCAATAATTAGTGAAGCTGTGGTGATGGTTTAGTCGCTAAGTCATGTCCAGCTCTTGTGACCTCATGGAATGTAGCCGGCCAGGCTCCTCTGTCCATGGGATTTTCCAGGCAAGAATACTGGAATGGATTGCAATTTCCTTTTCCAACGGATCTTCCCGATCCAGGAATTGAACCCAGGTCCCCCGCACTGCAGGCAGTTTCTTTACCAACTGAGCTATGAGGGAAGCCTTAGTGAAGCTGAGAATCTTTGAACATATTTGTTGGCTATTGGTATATCTTCTTTGGATAAATGTCTATTTAGGTCTTCTTCCTTTTTTTTCTTTTTGATATTGAATTGCATTAACCATTTGTATATTTTTTAGATTAATTCCTTGTTAGTTGCTTCATTTGCAAATATCTTATCCCATTCTGATTGTTGTCTTCTCACTATGTTTAAGGTTTTCTTTGCTGTACAGACACATTCAAATTTAATTGGGTCCCATCTGTTTGTTTTTATTTGCATAACTCTGGGATAAGAGTCAAAAAGTTCTTCCTGTGATTTATGTCAAAGAGTGTTCTGCCTATATAGTCCTCTAAGAGTTTTATAGTAACTGGCCTTATATTTGCTGCTAAGTCGCTTCAGTCGTGTCTGACTCTGTGCAACCCCATAGACGGCAGCCCACCAGGCTCCCCCGTCCCTGGGATTCTCCAGGCAAGAACACTGGAGTGGGTTGCCATTTCCTTCTCCAATGCATGGAAGTGAAAAGTGAAAGTAAAGTCGCTCAGTCATGTCCGACTCCTAGAGACCCCATGGACTGTAGCCTACCAGGCTCCTCCGTCCATGGGATTTTCCAGGCAAGAACACTGGAGTGAGTTTACATTTCCTTCTCCAGGCCTTACATTTAGGTCTAATCAATTTTGAGTTTATTTTCCTGTATGGTATTAGGAAGTATTCTAATTTTATTCCTTTAAATGTAACTGTCCAGCTTGTCCAGGACTACATATAGAAGAGGCTCTCTTTTCTCCACTGTATAGTCATATCCCCCTTTTTAGGGAAAATATGACCATAGATTTTTAGGCTTTTCCCTGTACTTTCTATCCTCTCCAATTGATCTATATTTCTATTTTTGTGCCAGTATCATTCTGTCTTGATTACTGTAGCTTTTTAGTATAGTCTGAAATGAGAAAGCCTGATTACTCAAATTACATTTTTCTTTCTGAATATCGTTTTGTCTATTTGAGATCTTTTATGTATCCATACAGATTGTAATTTTTTTTTTGGGGGGGTACTAGTTTGGTGAAATAAGTCCAATGTTAATTTGACAGGAATTGCATTGACTCTGTAGATTGCTTTAGGTAGTGTAGTCATTTTTCACAATATTGATACTTCCAATGCAAGAATGTGATGTATCTCTCCATCAGTTTCTGTCATGTTTTATTTCTTTCATGAGTATCTTATAGTCTTCTGCATATAGTCTTTTGGCTCCTTCGGTGAGTATGTTTGTATGAATTTTATTCTTTTTATTATTATTATTTTTTGCAATGGTAAATGAGATTATTTCTTGAATTTCCATGTCTGAACTTTCATTGTTAGTGTACAGAAATGCAAGCACTTGCTGTGTATTAATTTTGTATTCTGGGATTTTACTAAATTCAGTGATTATCTATAATAGTTTTCTGGAAGCATCTTTAGGATTTTCTATGTATAGTGTCAACCAGTCCATCCTAAAGGAAATCAGTCCTGAATACTCATTGGAAGGACTGATGCTGAAGCTGAAACCCCAATACTTTGGCCACCTGATGCAAATAACTGACTCATTTTAAAATACTCTGATGCTGGGAAAGATTAAAGGCAGGAGAAGAAGGGGACAAGAGAGAATGAAATAGTTGGATGGGATCACTGACTTGATGGACATGAGTTTAAGTAAACTCCGTGAGTTGGTGATGGACAGGGAGGCCTGGTGTGCTACAGTCAATGGAGTTGCAAAGAGTCAGATATGACTGAGTGACTGAACCGAACAGAACTGATGTACAACTGAACCGAACTGAACTGATGTACAGTATCATCTTATCTACGAATGGTGGCATTTTAATTTTGTTGTTTTCCGATCTGGATTCTTTTCATTTATTTTTCATCTCTGATTGCCATGGCTAGGACTTCCAACAAAACATGTCCCACTGGAGAAGGGAAAGGCAAACTGAATCATAGAAAAAACAAGGGACTTCCCATAAAAATATTTACTTTTGCTTCACTGACTATGCTAAAGCCTTTGATTGTGTGGACCACAACAAACTGCAGAAAATTCTTAAAGAAATGGGAATACCAGACCACCTTAGCTGCCTCCTGAGAAACCTGTATGCAAACAAAAAGCAACAGTTAGGACTGGACACAGAACAATTGATTGGATCAAAATTGGTAAAGGAGTACCTCAAGGGTGTATATTGTCACTCTGCTTATTTAGCTTCTATGCAGAGTACATCATATGAAGTGCTGGGCTGGATGATTGACAAGCTGAAATCAAGAGTGCCAGGAAAAATATCAACAACCTCAGATATGGATACCACTTTAATGACAATAAATGAAGAGGAAGTAAAGAGCCTCTTGATGAAGGTGAAATAGGAGAGTCAAAAAGCTGGTGTACACATGAACATTAAAATAAAATGAAGATCATGGCATCCAAACCCATAGATTCATGGCAAATAGATGGTAAAAAGTGAAAACAGTGTCAGATTTCATTTTCTTGCACTCCAAAATCACTGTGGATGGTGACTGCATCCAGGACATAATGACACTTGCTATTTAGATGAAAAGCTATCACAAATAGAGACAGAATACATCACTTTGTTGACACAGATTTATATAGTCAAAGCCATGGTTTTTCCAGTAGTCATGTATGAATGTCAGAGTTGGACCATAAAGAATACTGAGAAAGCCATTACAAAGAATACATATGAATCAGTTCTAATGAGGTGAATGACACTGGAGCTTATTATACAGAGTGAAGTAAGCCAGAAAGAAAAACACCAATACAGTATACTAACATGAAGTAAGCCAGAAAGAAAAACACCAATACAGTATACTAACATATATATATATGGAATTTAGAAAGACGTTAATGATAACCCTGTATGCTAGAGAACAAAAGAGACACAGATGTATATAACAGTCTTTTGGACTCTGTGGGAGAGGGAGAGGGTGGGATGATTTGGGAGAATGGCATTGAAACATGTATACTATCATATAAGAAATGAATCACCACTCCAGGTTCAATACAGGATGCTTGGGGCTGGTGCAATGGGATGAACTAGAGGGATGGTATGGGGAGCGAAGTGTGAGGGGGGTTCAGCGAATTCATATTGATGTATGGCAAAACCAATACAATATTTTAATTAGCCTCCAATAGAAACAAATAAATTTAAATTAAAAAAAAAAGAATGCTGAGAGCTGAAGAATTGATCCTTTTGAACTGTGGTGCTGGAGAAAACTCTTGAGAGTCCCTTGAACAGCAAGGAGATCAAACCTGTCAATCTTAAAGGAAATCAACCGTGGGTATTCATTGGAAGGACTGGTGCTGAAGCTGAAGATCCAGTACTTTGGCCACCTGATATGAAGAATCGATTCACTGGAAAAGATCCTGATGATGAGAAAGATTGAAGGCAAGAGGGGAAGGGGGCGACAGAGGATGAGATGGTTGGATGGCATCATGACTCACATGGACGAGTTTGAGCAAACTCAGGGTGACAATGAAGGACAAGGAAATCTAATGTGCTGCAGTTCATGGGGTCAAACAGAGTCGGACGTGACTTAGCCCCTAAAGAAACCAGGACTTCCAAGACTATTTTTTATAATAGTTGAAAGAGTAGGCACCCTTGTGTTGTTTCCCATCTTAGAGGAAATGTTTCCGTTTTTCACCACTGAGACTAATGTTTGCTGTGCATATGTTATGTGGCCTTCATTGTTTTGAGGTATGTTCCCTCTGTGCTCAATTTCTAGAGAGTGTTTTTTTTTTTTTTAATCATAAATAATTGTTGAATTTTGTTGAAGTTTTTTTCTGCATCTATTGTGGTGATCAAATGGTTTCTATCCTTTAATTTGCAAATACAGTGTATCACATTGATTGATTTGCATATAGGGAAGAATACTTGCATCCCTAAAATAAAAGCTATTTGATCATGTTTCATGACTTTTTGATGTGATTTTGGATTTTGTTTGCTAGTACTCTGTTGAGGAAATTTGTATCTACGTTCATCTGTGATATTGACCTATAATTTTCTTTTTGTGTGTGTGATTTCTTTGTCTTTTTTTTTTTTTTTGTATTAGAGTGATATTAGCCTCATAAAGTGTGTTTAGGATTGTTCCTTCTTCTGAAATTTTCTGAAAAAAGTTTGGAAGGATAGGATATTCCTTTTCTCTAAATGTTTGATACAATTCTCCTGTGAAGCCATCTGGCCATGAGCTTTTGTTTTTTGGAATCTTTTTAAATTAATTTATCTGTAAATTTTTATTTTGGGGGGCTCCAAAATCAGTGCAGATGGTGACTGCAGCCATGAAATTAAAAGATGCTTACTCGTTAGAAGAAAAGTTATGACCAACCTAGATAGCATATTCAAAAGCACAGACATTACTTTGCTGAATAAGGTCTGTCTAGTCAAGGCCATGGTTTTTCCTGTGGTCATGTATGGATGTGCGAGTTGGACTGTGAAGAAGGCTGAGCACAGAAGAATTGATGCTTTTGAATTGTGGTGTTGGAGAAGACGCTTGAGGGTCCCTTGGACTGCAAGGAGATCCAACCAGTCCATTCTGAAGGAGATCAGCCCTGGGATTTCTTTGGAAGGAACGATGCTAAAGCTGAAGCTCCAGTACTTTGGCCACCTCATGCAAAGAGTTGACTCATTGGAAAAGACTCTGATGCTGGGATGGATTGGGGGCAGGAGGAGAAGGGGACAACCGAGGATGAGATAGCTGGATGGCATCACGGACTTGATGGACGTGAGTCTAAGTGAACTCCGGGAGTTGGTGATGGACAGGGAGCCCTGGCGTGCTGCAATTCATGGGGTCGCAAAGAGTTGGACATGACTGAGCGACTGAACTGAACTGAAGTATCAATATATAGGTCAGTTAATTGAGACTCAGAAAGCTCTAGAAATTTAGACATCGTTCAGTGGTTTAAAAGATAATGTAAAAAAATGAAAGCAATAGGGTGAAATTATCCATTTGATTGAGAAAGCAGTGATGTAACTATCTTAACTAGGGTCTCTCCTTTTCTAACCTTTCATGTTGTGACCATAAATTTATTTCAGATAATTCTCCAAAATCCATTACAATTACCTTTTTTTTTACTTCTTAAGTTTATTCCAATGTTTTCGTTTATTGTTATTATCTGGATTTTTCCACAGGAAAATAGTTGTAACAATTGGTGATATATGAATAAAGCATAGAGCCTTGACGTATATATTTAGGTACGTAATAAATGAGAACTACCATTATTTTTGAAATATAAACTATTATCAATAAACTATAATTTGTCCATGGGAAACTTATTTGATCGCATGTACACCCATGGTGGATTCATGTCAATATATGGCAAAACCAATACAGTATTGTAAAAGTAAAATAAAGTAAAAATTAAAATTAAAAAAAGAAAAAAAAAAAGAAACAACTGTGACTATATAACATGTTAGGTGCCAGAGGAACTACACAGTTTTGTAACACAAGTTTTCTACTTTCTAGGAGTTTGAAGTCTCTTTGGAGTAATAAGCAATATACAAAGGAAAAAAGGTAACATAATATAATAAGCCTTAACAATTAGCATGGATAATTTCCTGGAATAGGAGTTCAGAGAGGACAAGACACTTTTAAGTAGAGGAGCCATGGAAAATTAAGTATTTTGGGGGTATCTTGTATGGGAAACTAAAGTAATAAAGATTCCAAAGAAGAACAGTTCAGTGAGGTGTGCCAACTCTTTGTGAGGCACTACACAGAGTTAACGGAGAAGGCAATGGCACCCCACTCCAGTACTCTTGCCTGGAAAATATCATGGATGGAGGAGCCTGGTAGGCTGCAGTCCATGGGGTCGCTAAGAGTCAGACACGACTGAGCAAATTCACTTTCACTTTTCACTTTCATGCATTGGAGAAGGAAATGGCAACCCACTTCAGTGTTCTTGCCTGGAGAATCCCAGGGATGGGGGATCCTGGTGGGCTGCTGTCTATCAAGTTCTACAGAGTTGGACACAACTGAAGCGACTTAGCACACAGAGTTGAAAAGAAAGTACATCCTCATAGATTAGTAGAATTTTACTGTATCATTATTTCAGCCCCCTTGATCTACTGAGCACTACCGATTCTCATATAATGATGATTAATGGCTTATTTTATGCTAGATTCTATTTAAATCACTTTATATGAATTAATTCCATTTAACTCTGATAAGACCATATATGAAAGGTACAATTATAAGTTCCATTTACAGATGAGTCAAAAGACACCCAGAAAAGTTAACTTCTCACAAAGCTAAAGGCAGTATTTTGAATCCAGTTACTTATTCCACAGCCCACAGGCTCTGGAATATTTTATTTATATTTGCCATTCTACAAAAAAGTATAAACTTCCTTGCAATAGCAACTTTGTAGAAAAATATTTTTTTTGAATATCCATCTTCACAATACACTCTTGTAGAGTAAATAATGTTTTTCCAAGTCTCTTCTCAAAACTCACAAACTTTTCAATACTTTAATGATAAATCACATTCTTCCTTTGCTTTTGTGATCATAATGCATAATTAAGACTTTTATATAACTTTTCAGTGTGAGTTTATTAGACTATGACTTATATGGCAGTTGTGAAGGTAAAATGAAGAAATATAATTTTCAAAGCTTAGCAATATGTATATAGTAAGCTATCAAAGAGTTTCCCTGGTGGCTCAGATAGTAAAGTGCCTGCATGCAGTGTGGGAGACACAGGTTTGATTCCTGGGTTGGGAAGATCCCCTGGAGAAGGAAATGACAATCCACTCCAGCACTCTTGCCTGGAAAATCCCATGGACAGAAGAGTCTGATAGGCTACAGTCCATGAGGTCGCAAAGAGTTGGACATGACTGAGTGACTTCACTTTCACTTTCAAGCTATCAATAATTATTAATAAAATATTTTTTACTATTTATTTAATATTATTAGTCATACATTAAAGTTGTACATAAATATATGTACATATACATTACCACCTCCCACATGTGCATAAATTCTTGCTGGGAAGACATTAGGGAGCTTTCCTCCACTACTATTGTTAAAATTGTTTGCAGATAATATGTGTTTAATAACAGTACTAAATTGAATTATAGGTTGACCAAATTTGAATAATCATGAAAATGTGGAAGGGAAAAAATCCTATAGTATTCAAGTGCTCTTAAAAATACAATTAAGTATTCAAATAGAAAAAAGCTATACCAGTATATCATAATTTCTATTAAAATTTGGATTATTTCCATTTATAAATAGTAACACAGTTTTTGAAAAACATATTAATAACAAAAATATGTTCAAACAACATATGTATTTATATTGTGGATTACATAAGCAATAAACTCTTCTTTCATATTTTCATCATAAATACTTAATCTTTCCTCATAAGCTGTTCCTCTAAAAGCCTTAACAACCTTGTTAAACACATGTTCTGTAAATAAGCCATGGACTTGTAAAGTATTCTGAAGCCTAGACCTTGGAAAAATTGATTTTCACTTTTTCATCATTATCATATCCATCATTCATTTGTAGGTTGATCACTGAGCAGTCAGAAGGATTATACAGTGGAAGTGAGAAATAGATTTAAGGGCCTAGATCTGATAGATAGAGTTTCTAATGAACTATGGAATGAGGTTCGTGACATTGTACAGGAGAAAGGTATCAAGACCATCCCCATGGAAAAGAAATGCAAAAAAAACAAAATAGTTGTCTGTGGAGGCCTTACAAATAGCTGAGAAAAGAAGAGAAGCAAAAAAAAAAAAACAAAGGAGAAAAGGAAAGATATAAGTATCTGAATGCAGAGTTCCAAAGAACAGCAAGAAGAGATAAGAAAGCCTTCTTCAGCAATCAATGCAAAGACATACAGGAAAAGAACAAAACGGGAAAGACTAGAGATCTCGTCAAGAAAATTAGAGATACCAAGGGAACATTTCCTGCAAAGATGGGCTCTATAAAGGACAGAAATGGTATGGACCTAACAGAAGAGAAGATATTAAGAGGTGGCAAGAATACACAGAGGAAATGTACAAAAAAAGATCTTCATGACCTGAAAAATCACGATGGTATGATCACTCACCTTGAGCCAGACATCCTGGTATGTGAAGTCAAGTGGGCCTTAGAAAGCATCACTACAAACAAAGCTGGTAGAGGTGATGGAATTCCAGTTGAGCTATTTCAAATCCAGAAAGATGATGCTGTGAAAGTGCTGCACTCAGTATGCCAGCGAGTTTGGAAAACTCAGCAGTGGCCAAAGGACTGGAAAAGGTCAGTTTTCATTCCAATCCTAAAGAAAGGCAATGCCAAAGAATGCTCAAATTACCACACCATTGCACTCATCGCACATGCTAGTAAAGTAATGCTCAAAATTCTCCAAGACAGGCTTCAGCAATACATGAACTGTGAACTTCCTGATATCCAAGCTGGTTTTAGAAAAGGCAGAGGAACCAGAGATCAAATTGGCAACATCCGCTGGATCATGGAAAAAGCAAGAGAGTTCCAGAAAAATATCTATTATTGCTTTATTTACTATGGCAAAGCCTTTGATTGTGTGGATCACAATAAACTGTGGAAAATTCTGAGAGAGATGGGAATACCAGACCACCTGACCTGCCTCCTGAGAAATCTGTATGCATGTCAGGAAGAAACAGTTAAAACTGGACATGGAACAACAGACTGGTTCCAAAGAGGAAAAGGAGTATGTCAAGGCTGTACATTGTCACTCTGCTTATTTAGCTTCTATGCAGAGTACATCATGATAAATGCTGGACTGCAAGAAACAAGCTGGAATCAAGATTGCTGGGAGAAATATCAATAACCTCAGATATGCAGATAACACCATCCTTATGGCAAAAAGTGAAGAGGAACTAAAAAGCCTCTACATGAAAGTGAAAGTGGAGAGTGAAAATGTTGGCCTAAACCTCAACATCTAGAAAATGAAGATCATGGCATCCGGTCCCATCACTTCATGGGAAATAGATTGGGAAACAGTGGAAACAGTGTCAGACTTTAATTTTCTGGGCTCCATCTCCATCACTGCAGATGGTGACTGTAGCCATGAAATTAAAAGACGCTTACTCCTTGGAAGAAAAATTATGACCAAACTAGATACCATATTCAAAAGCAGAGACATTACTTTGTCAACAAAGATCCGTCTAGTCAAGGCTATGGTTTTTCCAGTGGTCATGTATGGATGTGAGAGTTGGACTGTGAAGAAGGCTGAGTGTCAAAGAATTGATGCTTTTGAACTGTGGTTTTGGAGAAGACTCTTGAGAGTCCCTTGGACTGCAAGGAGATCAAACCTGTCCATTCTGAAGGAGACCAACCCCGGGATTTCTTTGGAAGGAATGATGCTAAAGCTGAAACTCCAGTACTTGGCCACCTCATGTGAAGAGTTGACTCATTGGAAAAGACTCTGATGCTGGGAGGGATTGGGGGCAGGAGGAGAAGGGGACAATAGAGGATGAGATGGCTGAATGGCATCACTGACTCGATGTGTGTGAGTCTGAGTAAACTCTGAGAGTTGTTGATGGACAGGGAGGCCTGGCGTGCTGTGATTCATGGGGTCGCAAAGAGTCAGACATGACTGAGTGACTGAACTGAACTGAACTGAATAGAACTGACTTTTCACTGGATAAGTTACTCTTTGCTAATTGACCTTTTGATAAGTGAAAAGGAAAAATACACACAAATAAGCTGATTTTGGTCACTTTAGCAAACTGTACAGAAATAACGTTTGTCCAAGTTTTAAATTACCCTTGCAAGTAAAAGATGGTTATCGCTCCTGACCTCCATTTAGTTTACTGATTTTTTTTCTTAGATTCAGTTTAGTTCAGTTCAGTCCCTCAGTTGTGTCTGATTCTTTGTAACCCCATGAATTTCAGCACTTCAGGCCTCCCTGTCCATAATCAAATCCAGGAGTTCACTCAAACTCATGTTCATCAAGTCAGTGATGCTGTACAGCCACCTCATCCTCTGTCATCCCCTTCTCCTCCTGCCTCCAATCCCTCCTAGCATCAGAGACTTTTCCAATGAGTCAACTCTGCATTATGTGGCCAAAGTATTAGAGTTTCAGCTTTAGCATCATTTCGTACAAAGAACACCCAGAACAAATCTCCTTTAGATTGGACTGGTTGGATCTCCTTGCAGTCCAAGGGACTCTTAAGAGTCTTCTCCAACACCACAGCTCAAAAGCATCGATTCATCGTGGCTCAGCTTTCTTCACAGTCCAACTCTCACATCCATACAGGACCACTGGAAAAACTATAGCCTTGACTAGACGGACCTTTGTTAGCAAAGTAATGCCTCTGCTTTTGAATATGCTATCTAGGTTGGTCATAGCTTTCCTTCCAAGCAGTAAGCATTTTTTCATTTCATGGCTGCAGTCACCATCTGCAGTGATTTTGGAGCCCCCGAAAATAAAGTCTGACACTGTTTCCACTGTTTCCCCATCTATTTCCCATGAAGTAATGGGACCCGATACCATGATCTTCGTTTTCTGAATGTTGAGCTTTAAGCCAACTTTTTCACTCTCCACTTTCACTTTCATCAAGAGGCTTTTTAATTCCTCTTCACTTTCTGCCATAAGGGTGGTGTCATCTGCATATCTGAGGTTATTGATATTTCTCCCGGCAATCTTGATTCCAGCTTGTGTTTCTTCCAGTCCAGCGTTTCTCATGATGTACTCTGCATATCAGTTAAATAACTAGGGTGATAATATACAGCCTTGACGTACTCCTTTTCCTATTTGGAACCAGTCTGTTGTTTCATGTCCAGTTCTAACTGTTGCTTCCTGACCTGCATACATTTTTCTCAAGAGGCAGATAAGGTGGTCTGGTATTTCCATCTCTTTCAGAATTTTCCACAGTTTATTGTGATCCACACAGTCAAAGTCTTTGCCATAGTAAATAAAGCAGAAATAGATGTTTTTCTGGAACTCACTTGTTTTTTCCATGATCCAACAGATGTTGCCAATTTGATCTCTGGTTCCTCTGCCTTTTCTAAAACCAGCTTGAATATCAGGAAGTTCACAGTTCATGTATTGCTGAAGCCTGTCTTGGAGAATTTTGAGCATTACTTTACTAGCATGTGAGATGAGTGCAATGGTGTGGTAGTTTGAGCATTCTTTGGCATTGCCTTTCTTTGGGATTTGAATGATAACTGACCTTTTCCAGTTTTCTGGCCCCTGCTGAGTTTTCCAAATTTGCTGGCATATTGAGTGCAGCACTTTCACAGCATCATCTTTCAGGATTTGAAATAGCTCACCTGGAATTCTATCACCTCCACTAGCTTTGTTCGTTTAGGTTAAATTTGCTTTATTTATGAAACAGTAGCTATGAAAGCAAAATACATACATTGCAATGGGGACTAAGGATTCAAATTTGAATTTAAAAGGTCAACTCTTCACAGGCAGTGAATAGGACTTGATAAGTAGCTAGGGGGGTCATTATGATGCTTACACATTTATTCTGGTTTAACTTTAGATATATTTTGAGCATGAAATTTATAGAAATGTTTGTCACTGAACTTTACAGACATGTGCTATAATTTTACCATTCATATTCAGTAAAATGCTTTAGATAGTAGAAATTATATATAAAATAATGTGAGAGTATAATATTTGATTGCCTACAGAATACAGCTAGAACCCAACAGCCTAATTTATTTACTCTAGTTGATCAGGTCAACTGCTTTAAAAACTCAGACTGTAGAACTACTGGTAGATTCATTCCACCATTAAAATAAATTTAGGCAATTTGTCAATGTCATCTTAGCTTCAACATTTCCTTTTGAAACATCAGGAAATAATAATCCCCACTAAATTGTCCTTTTCTTTTTTAGGATACAGTGATCAAAATATCCTTGTTCTTATCAGATGATATTTATATGTTTTTTATAAATTCTTATTTAGCTTACTTTTGGAAGGTAAAATAAGTAAACTTTGGAAGCAATAGAGTCTATTGACAATTTCCAAACTGTTAAACTATTAAATACTGAAAATTTTGGAAATGCAGAATTATGGTCTAGTAATTGGATTAAACAACACATTTTAAAGATAACTGACATAGCATCACTGAAAGGAACTCTGATCGAGTTTACAAATCAACATGCATTTTTGTTTCAAAATGAATTTTTGTTTTGCTTTGCCTTGTTTTTCACTATAATCTAATAATTCTACTGTTGATACCACTTATTATAATGTAATTTTAGTCATTTAGTTCATTTACTAAGATGATTCAAAATAAAATACCTTTCTAAAATGATCAGAGGAACAGAGAAGCTGAGGGTGAATTTAAGCAGGACAAATTTAGAGAACTGGAATTTTTCCATCTGGAAACATAAAGATAAATGCTGATAAAAGAAATGATCCAAGTCTTCAAAGCCACAAAAGATACAGAAGGGAAAAATAAAATCATTTCCTCAGTCAAATCCTGTTAACATAGAATAAAAGGGCTTTGTTTGCTATTTGAAAATAGAGCAACAAAGAAAAATGAAAATAAATTTTCTACCTAAAAGAATGAATTGTATGAGACTGATTGCCTTTACAGGTAATCATAGGCTGAGAAGACAATTTAAAGGGAAATTTTAGTTAGCTAGGGTTTGAGAGGGCATTCTCAGTAATCAGGAATCTATGGTTTAACATCAGCTCTTATTTAAACCACTCAGTATGTATTTTCCAATTGTCTTTTATGTGCCAGGCACTTGATATAGGACAATAATTAAAACCTCTGGTACCCACCTCCATGGAACTTACTATCAAATAGAGGACATGAATATTTAACAAAGATTCACCTGATTAACATAAATTATTGATTTTCAAATTGTTTTAAATCTTGTGAAGAAAAGTATTTAAGCGTTTATGTTTTTGAGAGAGTAAAATAATAATGATAATCTTAGATCTGAGGGTTTGTGCTAAATAAAAGATTGGCCTCTCTGAGAAAATAATGTTCAAGCTATGATTTGAAAAAATGAGTAGAAGTAATTTGATTAGAATGGGCAGGTAAAGCACTGCAGACATTGAAAAAAATATGTGTAAAGTACTAAGGTGAAAAAAAGTTTTCTGATGGACTTGATAGAAGGGCAATGTATTTTGAGGTTTATGAAAGAGGAGGAGACTGAAATGAGATGAGACTGTAGAAGTAGTCTGGGTGAATTCAGGTAAGTTATTTAATCACTTTAATACTCAAGTTTTGTTTTGTTTTGTTTTTATTTAGTAAAAACTGAGGATAATGACAATACTTACATCTTTTAATTGTTTGTGAGAAGTAAAATAAATCTTATATGTGAAGCACATTTTACAGTGCTTGGTAAATGAGTGCTCAGGACATGTTAGGTTTAGCCCATTATTATTTAATAAGCAATGGAGACTATAGTTACATCTTATAGTCTTGCTGTATGGATGTGAGAGTTGGCCTATAAAGAAAGCTAACCACCGGAGAATTGATGCTTTTGAACGGTAATGTTGGAGCAGATTCTTGTGAGTCCCTTTGACTGCAAAGAGATCCATCCAACCAGTCAATCCTAAAGTAAATCAGTCTTGAATATTCATTGGAAGGACTGATGCTGAAGCTGAAACTCCAATGTTTGGGTCACCTGATGCAAAGAACTGACTCGTTGGAAAAGACCCTGATGCTGAGAAAGATTGAAGGTAAGAGGAGAAGGGGACAACAGAGGATAAGATGGTTGTATGTCATCACCAACTCAGTGGACATGATTTGAGTTAGCTACAGGAAATGTTGATGGACAGGGAAGCCTGGCATCCTGCAGTCCATGGGGTTGCAAAGAGTCAGACATGACTGAGCGACTGAACTAACTGACTGATAGTCATGTGCAAATGGAAATAAATATGGCTGTACTCTTAGGTGGGCTTACCAGGTGACTCAGTGGTAAAGGATCTGCCTGCCAATGCAGGAGATGGCAGTTTGATCCTTCAGTAGAAAAGATACTTTGGAATAGGCAATGGTAATCCACTCTAGTATTATTGCCTTGGAAATCCCATAGACAGAGGTGCCTGGCAGGCTATTGTCCACGGGGTCACAAAGAGTCAGACATGACTGAGTGACTGAGCACACACGTACCCTTAGGTAGTGTTGGGAAAATCATTTATCCTCTTAAACTCAGATTTTCTCATCTATAAAATAAAGATAGTAACTACCTCATGGGTTGTTTTGAGGCTGAATTAAAATAAAGATAACCAGGAATATAGTGAGGAACAAATAAATATTAGCCTCTATAGATAACCAGTAGCCAACTGAATAAGTTTGGGAAACATTCTTAACTTTGAGATTTATATCAAGGAGGACAACTTAACCTTTCAACGCAATATCCCTTTACTCTAAACTTGAGAAAAATCGTGGGGCTAACTTATTTGGCATTTATCAAAGTGAAAAAGGGAATACGGTGGAAGCATTCAGACTGACACAATCTATAATTGAGGAGAAACTCCCTCCTCATTCATCTATTCATTCGTGCATCTACTATCATTAAGTACCTACTATGTTGGGGATCTCTGAGCGAAATTCTGGGGATAGTAAAGAAAAAAACTAGTAGTCTCTGTCCTCAAGGAGTTTATATCACAGATATCTTACTGTATAGAGCAACAAGCGAGGGATTGTGTGGTTATACCTTGGGCATTGGCAGGAAAGTTTTTATAAATTGGTGGGAATTTTCATTCTAGCAAAAATATACACAGAAGAGAGATTGGAGAGAGGTTAGTTAGGTGTGTAGTGTGGCTTGATTTGACTAAAATTTTGGCCTTTATCCAAGGTTCCAGAGACGTTTTAGGTGTCACTCAGGAACTCCAGGTGTAACTTAGGAGTAAGGCAGCTCAAAACAACTATTTCAATGCAGTATGGCTATCAGAAGGTTGAGAGATTGTAGCATTTTCTAAGTTTGGGGAATAAATAATTGGCTAACTAATTACTTTATCTAACTGTTTACTGCATATTGTAATCATTTAGCCTCTTTTATTTTTATTTATTTTTTTTGTTGGTCTTTTTTTAAAAATTTTTATTCTTACTTTATTTTACTTTACAATACTGTATTGGTTTTGACCAAATCTTTAAAGATTTGGTCTTCTTGGTCTTTAAGATCAGTCACTTTAAAAGGACTATTTTTGAAAGGCAAGGCCACCCCCTTAGTATAATTTTCCTCTGAACCCCAAGACCTCCTCTATCATTCAACATGTTGCCATTCATTCTATGGGCCTCTGCTTCCCTTCACCCATTACTTTTCAGGTTCATTTGGTGCTCTTCTTCTCTTACCTCTTTGGGCTGGTGCATGGGGATGATCCAGAGAGATGTTATGGGGAGGGAGGTGGGCGGGGGTTTCATGTTTGGGAACGCGTGTAAGAATTAAAGATTTTAAATTAAAAAAAAAAAACTCAAAAAAATAAATAAACTGACCAACTTTTTTCCTCTCTAAAAAAGAAAAAAAAAAAAAGAATTACCAAATGTACAGTGACTGCCTAAGGAAATGAGCAGATGAGATTATGATATGTAAATTCATTTAGCCTCTTTTAAATCTCAGCTTTTTTCCTAAGGAAAATGAAGAGTTTAATAACAGCAAATCCTGAAAGAGGATGCTGTGAAAGTGTTGCACTCAATATGCCAGCAAATTTGGAAAACTCTGCAGGGGCCAAAGGACTGGAAAAGGTCAGTTTTCATTCAAATCCCAAAGAAAGGCAATGCCAAAGAATGCTCAAACTACCACACAATTGCACTCATCTCACATGCTAGTAAAGTAATGCTCAAAATTCTCCAAGCCAGGCTTCAGCAATACGTGCACCATGAACTTCCTGATATTCAAGCTGGTTTTAGAAAAGGCAGAGGAACCAGAGATCAAATTGGCAACATCTGCTGGATCATGGAAAAAGCAAGAGAGTTCCAGTAAAACATCTATTTCTGCTTTATTTACTATGGCAAAGCCTTTGACTCTGTGGATCACAATAAACTGTGGAAAATTCTGAAAGAGATGGGAATACCAGACCCCCTAACCTGACTCTTGAGAAATCTGTATGCAGATCAGGAAGCAACAGTTAGAACTGGACATGGAACAACAGACTGGTTCCAAAGAGGAAAAGAAGTATGTCAAGGCTGTATATTGTCACCCTGCTTATTTAACTGATATGCAGAGTACATCATGAGAAATGCTGGAATGGAAGAAACACAAGCTGGAATCAAGATTGCTCGGAGAAATATCAATAACCTCAGATATGCAGATGACACCATCCTTATGGCAGAAAGTGAAGAAGAACTAAAAGCCTCTTGGTGAAAGTGAAAGAGGAGAATGAAAATGTTGTACTAAAGTTCAACATACAGAAAACGAAGATCATGGCATCCGGTCCCATCACTCCATGAGAAACAGTGGAAACAGTATCAGACTTTATATTTTGGGGCTCCAAAATCACTGCAGATGGTGACTGTAGCCATGAAATTAAAAGACACTTTCTCCTTGGAAGAAAAGTCATGACCAACCTAGATAGCATATTCAAAAGCACAGACATTACTTTGCTAAAAAAGGTCCATCTATCCAAGGCTATGGTTTTTCCAGTATTCATGTATGCATGTGAGAGTTGGACTGTGAAGAAGGCTGAGTGCTGAAGACCTGATGATTTTGAACTGTGGTGTTGGAGAAGACTCTTGAGAGTCCCTTGGACTGCAAAGAGATCCAACCAGTCCATTCTGAAGGAGATCAGCCCTGGGATTTCTTTGGAAGGAATGATGCTAAAGCTGAAACTCCAGTACTTTGGCTACCTCATGTGAAGTGTTGACTCATTGGAAAAGACTTTGATGCTGGGAGGGATTGGGGGCAGGAGGATAAGGGGACGACCAAGGATGAGATGGCTGGATGGCATTACTGACTCAATGGACGCTAGTCTGAGTGAACTCTGGGAGTTGGTGGTGGACAGGGAGACCTGGCGTGATGCAATTCATGGGGTTGCAAATAGTCGGACACGACTGAGCAACTGAACTGAACTGAACTGAATGTATCATAAGTTTGCTGCAATGATTGAATAATATAATGCAATTCATTTATGCTGTAAATTAAGATGACATAAAGATCTTTCACAAAAATATCAATGACTGCTACCCACTGACAGTTTTAATCAATTAGTCTCAATGGAGTCTAAAGTGAAAGTCAAAGTCGTTCCATCCTGTCCAGCTTTTTGTGACCTCATGGATTACAGAGTCCATGGAATTCGCCAGGCCAGATAACTCGAATGCATAGCCTTTAATTACTTTTCGAAAGCTCTCTTTATGATTCTAATGGTTGGCCAGTGTGAGAAACCCTGAGATAATGAATGTAAAGATTTTAGTATAGAATCTAGCATATATTAAATGCTTAATGTGTTACAGAACATTAACTAACATTGAAATGGAAATCAAAGCTCTTGTTTGTGAATCCAAAGAATGGAATCTACAGACAACAGACACTCACACAGGCAGAGTTTTATTTCAGAGAGTAGAAGTACAAAGCTCTCAGCATAAAACTGAAAGGGGGAAATGTGTCCTGAAACATCAGGAATCACAACAGTTTTCTTCTTTGCCAATACTGACCTGTTCGTTTTTGGTTGGTTTCAGGGTTCTGATGTATACAATTCCTGACCAGTCAGTTTAAAGTCATCACTCATAGTTTGTCAGTTTTATGGCTTTTTTGATCTCTCAGTCCTTGAGTTTTCCTAAGACACTGAGTCTCCACTCCTTACCTTTTCTCATGGCCACAAGCCATTTTATAAGGGTCAGAAGTATGCCTTAATGTTGATGATTCACCTGGTGTTTCTCAATAAGTTGGACATCAATAACTGATTGTCCTGTCATGGGTTCAAGTGTTTTATGTCTTCCAGGACAGGGAGGCATTCCTTTGAATACCAAGGAACTGGAACAGTAAGTATGGCTGTAGATTAATGGAGTTAGAAGCATGTGTAAGAAAATAGGTGGAAACTGAAATTGTATTTTGAAAAAGAAGAAACCGAGGCCTTATTCCTATACTGACTACCTAAAATTTTCTACCTCAACACTGTAGGTGTTATTGTTGATACTATTATAGTCGTTGTTATATTTTACGTAATCAGCTTTGCTAGCAACTTGTCAGCTCTAAATATCTTTAAATTTCCAATGTACTTTATTCTTTAACATATGAATTATTTAGAAGCAATAGCTTCATTTACAGTGAAATGATTATTTTTAAGTTGCATTTTAAAAATTGTTAATTTGTATCTTAACTATTCATCAGTATTAGATTACATTTTGCATGGTTTCTATAGTTTAATATTGACCAATATTTGCTTTAATATGCAGAATAAGATCAGTTTTTGCATCTATTGATATTTAATTTTTATATACAACTCAATTTTTTATTAATTAATTCAAGCCTTTTAAAATTGTTATTGTGTTTTATTATTATTATTTTTTAATCTAACAGTTACTGAAAGGAGTTACTGAAAGGTTTAAATCTATTTGTCTGTTTCTCATTTTGCCTATTAGTCTATGTGAGACTTAAAAAGCTGTGAGAACTTTTGTTTTAGAGAATTTGAAGCTATGCTATTAGAATAATTCAAAATTTAAAATTATTTTACTTTCTTGACTTCTGATTCAAGATGGCAGAGCAGAAATATGTGCGCTCATCTCCTCCTGCGAGAATACCAAAATCACAACTAGCTGTTAAATAACCATCTACAGGACGATGCTGAAACCCACCAAAAAATATACCACATGTTCAAAGACAAAGAAGTAGCCACAGCAAGATTGTAGGAGGGGCAAAATCATGATGAAATCAAATCCCATATGCTCTGAGTGGGTGACCCATGAACTGGAGAACAATAATACCAAAGAAGACATTTTCCCACTGTTGTGAAGTTTCTGAACACCACATCAGTATTCCCATCATGCGGACATGACAAAGGCACTGGGGATCTCCAGGGAATCTGGCCTTGGAGCCCAGCTGGCTCAAACTCATGCCCACCGACTCAGTGATGCTATCCAACCAACTCATCCTCTGTCATCCCCTTCTCCTCCTGCCTTCAGTCTTTCCCAGAATTACAGTTTATATCCAGTGAGTCAGTCCTTCCAATCAGGTGGTCATAGTACTGGAGTTTCAGCTTCAGCATCAGTCCTTCCAATGAACATTCAGGACTGATTTCCTTTAGGATTGACTGATTTGATCTCCTTGCAGTCCAAAGGACTCTCAAGAGTCTTCTCCAACACCACAGTTCAAAAGTATCAATTCTTTGGCACTCAGCTTTCCTTATAGTCCAACTCTCACATCTATACATGACTACTGGAAAAAGTACAGCTTTGAAAAGACAGACCTTTGTAGGTGATGTAATGTCTCTGCTTTTTAATATGCTGTATAGGTTGGTCATAGCTTTTCTTCCAAGGAGCAAGTGTCTTTTAATTTCATGACTGTAGTCAGCATCTGCAGTGATTTTGGAGTTAAAAAAAAAAAAAAAGTCTCACTGTTTCCATTGCTTCCCCACTCTATTTGTGATGGGACTGGATTCTATGATCTTAGTTTTCTGAATGTTGAATTATAAGCCAAATTTTCACTCATCTCTTTCACTTTCATCAAGAAGCTCTTCAGTTCTTTTCTTTCTGCCTTAATGATGGTGTCATCTGCATATCTGAGGTTATTGCTGTTTCTCCTGGGAATCTTGATTAGCGCTTGTGCTTCATTCAGCCTGGCATTTTGCATAATGTACTCTGCATATAAGTTAAATAGGCAGGGTGACAATATACAGCCTTGACGTACTCCTTTCCCAATTTGGAACCAGTTTGTTGTTCCATGTCTGATTATAACTGTTGCTTCTTGACCTGCATACAGATTACTCAGGAAGCAGGTAAGGTGGTCTGGTATTCCCATCTCTTGAAGAATTTACCCCAGTTTGTTGTGATCCACACTATCAAAAACTTTGGTGTAGTCAATAAACCAGAAGTAGATGTTTTTCTGGAAGTCTTTTGCTTTTTCAATGATCCAGAAGGTGTTGGCAATTTGGTCTCTCGTTCCTCTGCGCTTTCTAAATCCAACTTGAACATGTGGAAGTTTATGGTTCACTTACCGTTGAAGCCTGGCTTGGAGAATTTTGAGAATTACTTTGCTAGCGTGCGAGATGAGTGCAATCGTGTGGTAGTTTGAACATTCTTTGGCATTGCCTTTCTTTGGATTGGAATGAAAACTGATCTTTTCCAGCCCTGTGGATTCTCCAGGCAAGAACACTGGAGTGGGTTGCCATTACGTATTGATAATCACCTTAAGAGTAAATGGATTAACTGAACCAACCAAAAGACATAGATAAGCTTGACAGATGAAAACATGTACAGATATGCACTTCCACTTACCACATTGCCTTGCTTGACCCCTCAAATTGTATGTAATTATGTTATATTGTTAAGTTAACTATGTTCTCACTATAGCTTGTGATTTTAATTATCTCATATTTTTTGGTCTGGCTATTGATTGTGAAAACTGATAAACGTCTTTTACTATTGTGATATTGCAACTGTTACTCAATACCATTATGTCATGATTGGTCAATAGAAAGATAATAGAACTCTATATCACCAAAACTATAATCTAAAAGAAAAAAAACCTGTAATCACTTATTAAAATCCAAAGGCATATCAAAATTATGTTGAAAATTTTGTAAAAATACAAATGCCCAGGTATTGTTTTTTTTTTTTTTTTTTTTCCCCTCCAGATACTTTTTCTAATTAGCAGTCATGTTTAAAGACAACTGGATTATATGATGGTCTTATTTTTTTTTTTTCTTGTTTTTTTTTTTTTCTCACTTTTTTATTTTATATTCAGTGCTCACATTTCATTTAGTTTTTGTTTTCTGATTTTTCAATCTCTTCTTTTTTTGATGTTCTTTCTTAAGCATTTATCAAGCATAAATCAAGATAAGCACTTTTATACATATATAAAAATAATATATGTATTATAAATACATTAGAAAACTTATGAATTTTCCCTAACTAAAAAGTTTATTAGATTTTTATCCTACTTTTTGACTTCACATGAATTTTTGTTCAGTTGCTCAGTTGTGTCCGACTCTCTGCAACCCCATGTTGCAATGCCAGGCTTCTCTTTCCTTCACGATCTCCTGGAGTTTTCTCAAACTCATGTCCATTGAGTCAGAGATGCCATCCAACCATCTCATCCTATACATCAACTTCTCTTCTCGCCTTCAATCTTTCCCAGCATCAGGGTCTTCATATCAGGTGGCCAACATATTGGAGTTTCAGCTTCAGCATCAATCCTTCCAGTGAATACTCAGTGTTGATTTCCTTTAGTATTGAGTGGTTTGATCACCTTGCTGTCCAAGGGAATCTCAAGAGTCTTCTCCATTAACATGATTCAAAGGCATCACTTTTTCAGCCCTTAGCCTTTTTTTTTTTTTATTGTCCAAGTCTCACAGCCATAGATGATTACTGGAAAAAAACATAACTTTGAATATACAGAATTTTGCAGGCTAACTAATGTCTCTGCTTTTTAATACACCATCTAAGTTTGTCATTACTTTTCTTCCAAGGAGTAATAGTCTTTTAATTTTGTGGCTGAAGTCACTGTCCACAGTGATTTTGGAGCCCAAGGAAAAGATGCTATTGAAAAAAACCGCCATGCCTCCACCAGAAACTCCTAATCACACATAGGTAAGTCTGACTCAGTCTCTTGTGGGGTCACTGCTCCTTTCTCCTGGGTCCTGGTGTGCACGCAGTTTTGTTTGTACCCTCCAAGAGTGTCTGTATCTCCAGTCCTGTGGAAGCTCTGTAATAAAATTCTTCTGACCTTCAAGGTCAGATTTCCAAAGTCAGATAGTCAGTCCTTTTTTCAGATCACCAGGTGGGAAGTCTGTTATGTGGCCTAGAACTTTAGCAGCAGTATGAAAACTTCTTTGTTATAATTGTTCTCCAGTTTGTGAGTCACCCACCCAATGACTCTATAGTAGAGCTAATATCTGCCTCCTTTAAGGGGACTCATGCCACATGCTGCACCTCCCAGGACTGTTGTTGCCAAAGCCTTTGTCCCTGTGGCAGGCCACTGCTGACTTATGCCTTTTCAGGAGACACTAACACTCAAAGGCAGCTCTGGCTCAGTCTTTTGTGGAGTCACTACTCCTTTCCCTCAGCCTTGTTTCCCACAAGGTTTTGTTTGTGCCCTCCAAGCATCTCTGACATATGAGGTTTAATTTAAACACAATTACACCCCTCCTACTATCTTGTTGTGGTTTCTCCCTTTTTTGTTGGTTTCCAACATTCTCCTGTGGATGGTTGTTCAGTAGCTAGTTGCAACTTTGATATTCTGACAAAACATGAGCACACACATTCTTCTATCCTGTCATCTTAGGAACTCAGTATGAATATTATGCTAGATTTCTGATTTAAACCAAATAGATATGCAACAAGCAGCAAAGGTTTACTGTATAGCAATGGGAATTATAGTCAACATCTTGCAATGACTGTGATGAATGGAAAATAATTTCAAAATAATATATGTGTATATGTATAACTGAGTCACCTTGCTGTGCATCTGAAACATTGTAAGTAAACTCTACTTTAAAAGACCTGTATATAGAAAACCATAAAACACTGATGAAAGAAATCTAAGATGACACAAAAAGATGGAGAAATACACTATGTTCTTGAGTTGGAAGAATCAATATAGTGAAAACGAGTATACTACCCAAAGCAATCTATAGATTCAAGGCAATCCCTATCAAACTAACAAAGATATTTTTCATAGAACCAGAACAAATAATTTCACAACTTATATGGAAACACAAAAAAACTTGAATAGCCAAAGCAATCTTGAGAAAGAAGAATGGAACTGGAAGAATCAACCTTCCTGCCTTCAGACTATACTACAAAAGTACAGTCATCAAGACAATATGGTACTGGCACAAAGACAGAAACATATGGATCCATGGAACAAAATAGAAAGCCCAGAAATAAATACATGCACTCATTGGAAAAGACTCTGATGCTGGGAAGGATTGGGGGCAGGAGGAGAAGGGGACGACAGAGGATGAGATGGCTGGATGGCATCACTGACTCAATGGACATGAATCTGAGTGAACTCCGGGAGTTGGTGATGGACAGGGAAGCCTGGCATGCTGCGATTCATGGAGTCACAAAGAGTCAGACACAACTGAGTGACTGAACTGAACTGAACTGATGGACACGTTATCTTTGGTAAAGGAAGCAAAAATACACAATGAAGAAAAGACAGTCTCTTTAACAAGTGTTGGTGGGAAAACTGTTCAACTAAGTGTAAAAGAATGAAACTAGAACACTTTTGAACACCATACACAAAAATAAACTTAAAGTAGATTACAAACCTAATTGTAAGACCAAAAACTATAAAATTCTTAAAGGAAAACTTAGAGCACTCTTTGAAATAAATCACAGCAAGATCCTCTATGACCCACCTCTCAGAGTAATGGAAATAAAAACAAAAATAAACAAATGGAACCTAGTTAAAAGCTTTTGCACAATGAAGGAAACTATAAGCAAGGTGAAAAGGCAGCCTTCGGCATGGGAGAAAATAGCAAAGAATGAAACAACTGATACAGAATTAATCTCCAAAATATACAAGAAGCTCATGGAACTGAATACCAGAGAAATGAACATCCCAATCAAAAAGTGGGCCAAAGAAATAAAGAAACATTTCTCTAAAGAAGACGTACAGATGGCTAGTAAACACATGAAAAGATACTCAACATCACTCATTATTACAGAAATACACATCAAAACCACAATGAGGTATCATCTCATGCTGGTCAGAATGGCCACCATGAAAAAACCTACAAACAACAAATGCTGGAGAGGGTGTCTGGGAAAATAGGGAACCCTCTTATAGTGCTGTTGGGAATGAAATCTGGTACAGCCACCATGGAGAACAATGTGGAGATTCCTTAAAAACACTGGGAATAGAACTGTTCCCAGTATACAACCCAGCAATAGAATATGATCCAGCAATCCCACTGTTGGGCATACAACTCGAGGAAACCAGAACTGAAAGAGACCCAAGTACTCCAATATTCATTGAAGCACTATATACAATAGCTAGGACATGGAAATAACCTAAAGATCCATCAGTAGATGAATGAATAAGCAAGTTGTACGTATACACAATGGAATATGAGTGAGTGAAGTCACTCAGTCGTGTCCGACTCTTTGTGACCCCATGGACTGTAGCCCATCAGGCTCCTCTGTCCATGGGGTTTTCCAGGCAATAGTACTGGAGTGGATTGCCATTTCCTTCTCCAGGGGATCTTCCCAACCCAGGGATTTAACCCAAGTCTCCCCCATTGTAGACAGACGCTTTACCATCTGAGCCACCAGGGAAGTCCCAATGGAATATTACTCCACTATAAAAAGAACTGTATTTGAGTCAGTTCTAATGAGGTGGACAAACCTAGAGCCTATTATACAGAATGAGGTAAGTCAGAAAGAGAAAGATAGTCTACAACCATACCCCCTGAACTCGCCTGATCTTGTTTGATCTCGGTAGCTAAGCAGGGTCGGGCCTGGTTAGTTTTTGGATGGGAGAAAGAGAAAGAGAAATACAGTATATTAACTCATATATATGCAATTTAGAATGGTGGTAATGACAATCTTATATGCAAGGCAGTGAAAGAGACACAGTTGTAAAGAACAAACTTTGGAATCAGTGGGAGAAGGCAAGGGTGGGATGATTTGAGATAATAGCATTGAAATATGGACATTACCATATGTAAAATAGATGACCAGTACAAGTTTGATGCATGAAGCCAGGCACCTGAAGCTGGTGCTCTAGGACAACCCAGGGACATAGGTTGGTGAGGGCGGTGAAGGGGGATTCAGGATGGGGGACACATGTATATTTGTTGCCAATCATGTTAATGTACGGCAAAACCATCACAATATTGTAAAATAACTATCCTCCAGTTAAAAGTATATGCATTTATCTTTATAAAGTATTTATCTTTCTTTCTACCAATACTTCTTGAGCTAAAGTTTTTTTCTTTTTTTTCTCTTATTTGGAGTAAAACCAGTCCAGCTTTCTTCTAACTGATGTGTATCTACCATGCATCATTTGTTATATATTTTTCCTATTTGTGCTTTGCCCCCTTTTTTACTTATTTTGCCTTCATTTGAATTAATCAAATTTATTATCATTATCATCATTGTTCCACATTTATTCTCCATTATATTATTAATTATATATTTGAGGGGTTATATTTTTAGAGATTGGATCAGAGGTTATAGCATGCATCCCTGACATACAACTTAGTATTTTTACCATTTTCAAATAATGCAAGGAGTATGGATAATTTTAATTCAGTTTACCTTTCCTATCATTTGTGCTCCCATTATGCATTTTAGTTTTATTTTGTATGTGTGTATATACATGCACATATGTACATATATATTTGAAATACAGAAGACATCACTATTTCTAACTTTGCAAAGTTATTATTAATTTATGATTCATATATTTCTAATTACTTTTAATGAGATAAAATTTACACAATAGCATTGTATAAATTTCAAGTATGCACAGAAGTTGATTGGTATATCCAATATCAATATATATATCCAATATATATTACCAATTGATATATATTGGTAATCATTGGTATATGATTACCACTGTAGCTCTAGCTAACATTTCCATCCCATGACATAAGTATCATTTCTTTTTTGTGGTAAGCACATATGAGACCTAGTCTCTTAGCAGTTTTGAATATGTAAGACACTATTGGTGACTATAATCACTATACTCTATATTAGATCTCCAGAACATATTCATCTTCTATTTGCAATTTTGACACCAACATTTCCCATGTTCATCCTTCTCCAGCTCCTGATAATCACCATTCTACTCTCTGTTTCTATCAGGTTGGCTATTTCAGATTCCACATATAAGGGATATTTTACCATATTTGTCTTTATTTTGTCTGGTTTATTTCACTAAGCATAATGCCCTCAAGGTCCAAATCATTGTCCCAAATGGCAATATTTCTTTCTTTTTGATAGTTGAATACTATTCCATCATGTAAACAATTCTATCACATCTTCTTTATGCATTCATCCATTCACAGACACATAAAATTCTTCCATATCTTTTACTATGAATAATGCTGAAATAAATATGAGAGTGCAGATATATTTTTGATATCATGTTCTCATTTGCTCTGGATATATACCCAGAAGTGGAATTAATCGATCATATGTTAGTTCTTTTTTTTTTTTTTTTTTAGGAACCACCATACTCTTTTAATACTGGCTACAGAATTTTTTACATTCCAACCAACAGGGCATAAGGGTTTCTTTTTCTTCACATCCTCATCAACACTTGTTTTATCCTCCTGATAACAGCTGTTCTAATAGGTGTGAGGTAATATCTTGTTTTAGGGGAGATTTTTTTTGAAGTATAGTTGATTTATAATATTAGATTAGTTTTGGATAAACAACATAGTGATTCATGTTTTCATGGATTATTGTCCACTTTAATTTATTTATTTATTGTACACTTATTACAAAATAATGACTATTATTTCCCCATGCTGTGCAATACATCTTTGTTGCTTATTTGTTTTACACACAGTAGTTTGTGTCTCTTTAATATTTTTCATTGTTGGAATATAGTTGATTTAAAATGCTGTGTTACTTTCTACTGTACAGCAAAGTGAATTAGCTATATATATACATACGTCCTCTATTTTTTTGATTACTTTTCTCATATAGGTCATCAAAGAGTATTGAGTAGAGTTCCCTGTGCTAAATAGCAGTTTTTGTTAGTTAACTATTATATATTCAGTACTATATATATATATATATATATGTCAATTCCAATCTTGCAATTTATTCCTTCACTTTTCCCCCTCCTGGTAACCATAAGATTATTTTCTACATCTGTGACTCTATTTCTGCTTTGTAAATATGTTCATTTGTACCATTTTTTTGAACATTCCATATGTTTACAAACATGTTTCCCATTCTGTAGGTTAAAAATCTTGGAACCAATTTCCAATATGGAGTGGGGAGCAATTCCCACAACACCAAACAATTTTGCAACATCAACTGTGCAAACCTACAGTTCAACTCAATTCTGAAACCAACCACCTGGACTTTATCATTAGATTTCACAGATTAAGCCCTTAGTGCTACAAGACTTTCCCTCCCAACTTCAGAAGTCAATCAAAAAACCAGGTTGTCACCTGTGCTTTTGAACTACAAGCTATAAATCAGAGGTTCTAAGAACCTCATCCTTGGGATTAATTAATCTGTGAAAGTTCTCAGAACTCAGATAAGCATTTTGCTAACTTGATCATTGGTTTATTGTAAAAGGACAGAAATCAGGAACAGCTTGATGGAAAAGATGCAAATTGCAGATTAGGTGTGAAGGACCATTGAGTTTTAATGCTCTCTCCAGGCAAGCCATTATGTCTTAATATGTGAACTTACTCAGAAGCTTTCCAAATCTTTTGTTTTAGGTTTTAATGAAGGTGTTGTTTTGTAGGTATGATTGATTAAATTGTTGAACGTTGGTGATCAATTCAACTTCTAGCCTGTCTTCTTTCCCTGGAGGTCAGGAGGGTATGACAGAAAGCCCCAACCCTCTAATCATAGGTTTGGTTCCTCTGATGACCAGCTCCTGTGCTAATATTCTTTCCAAAAATTATGTCTAACGTGTGTTAGTACACAACATAAAACAACTTTTTGGTTCTTATCACTTAGGAAATTCCAAGGGTTTTAGGAGCTTTCTTCCAGGAACATAGACAAAGAGAAAGTATATATTTCTTATTATAAATCATAATTTCACAATTGACATTTCATTTTGTTTGTTATTTCTTTGGGTATGCAGAAGTGGTTACATTTTTTTATTCTTTTTGGTTTTGTTGCTTGCACTTTTGGTGTTATATCCAAATATTCATTGCCAGTATCAACATCAAGAAGACTTTCCCGTTTTCTTCCAGGAATTCTGCAATATCAAGCCTTAGTTTAAGTTTTTAATCCATTTGAAGTTAATTTTTGTGAATAATATAATAAAAAGTTCTACTTTCTTTCTTTCTTTCTTTCTTTCTTTCTTTCTTTCTTTCTTTCTTTCTTTCTTTCTTTCTTTGTGTGTGTGTGTGTTACAGTTTCCCCAGCATTGATTGTGCAAGAGATGATCCTTCCTTATTGAGTGTTTTTTGCTACTTTGTCAAAATATTAGCTGACCATATATATAGTAGATTATTTCTAGACTCTCTAATCTCTTCCATTGGTTTATGTTTCCATCTTTACGGCAATGTGAAAGTAAAAGTCGTTCAGTTTTGTCTGACACTTTGCGACCCCATGGACTTGCAACATCCGTGGAATTCTCCAGGCCAGAGTACTGGAGTGGGTAGCCTTTCCCTTCTCCAAGGAATTTCCCCAACCCAAGGATCAAAATCAGGTCTCCCACATCACAGGTGGATTCTTTACCAACTGAGCCACAAGGGAAGTCCAAGAATACTGGAGTGGGTAGCCTATCCCTTCTCCAGTGGATCTTCCCAACCCAGGAATCTAACTGGGGCCTCCTGCATTGCAGGCGGATTCTTTACCAACTGAGCTATCAGGGAAGCCCCAATAGCATATTATTATTATAGCTTTTTAGTAGTTTAAAATCAAGAACTATGATATCTCTGGATTTACTCTTCTTTCTCATGATTGCCTTGGCTATTTGGCGTCTTTTGAGGTTCAACACAAATTTCAGAATTTTCTTTTCTATTTATATGAACATTCATTGGAGATTTTATAAGGATCTTATTGAATCTACAATTGACTTCTGGTAGTATGGATATTTTTTCAATAGTTAGTACTCCAATCCATAATCTCAGATAACTACCCAATTATTTGCATCTTTAATTTCTTTCATCAGAGTATTGTAGTTTTTATTTTATAGCTCTTTAACTTCCTTGGTTGAATGTATTTCTCATTATTTTTGTTTTTTTATGATTATGAAAGAAAATTTTAAATTTCTTTTCAAGCTATATTTTTTTGTTGGTTTATAGAAACACAACTGATTTCTCTGTTTATTTGATATTCTGCAACTCCTCTGAATTTATTGATTAATTCCTACCTTTTGTTGAGTTTTTTAGGATTTTCTGTTTGTAATATCACATCATTTGCAAATAACTATTTTACTTTGCCCTTTCAAAAGTGGAAAGCTTTTATTTTTTGTCTTTTCTACGTGCTTGAGATAGCACTACTATTTTGAATAAGAATGGTGACAGTGGACACCTTTATCTTATTTGTCAAATTAGAGGAAATCTTTTACTTTTCATCATTGACTATAATACCAGCTCTGAGTTTGTCACATATTACATTTATTATATTGAGATCATTTTTAGTATCAAATTTGATGAGACTTTTTTTATAAAAAGATGTTATTTTGTCATTTTTTACATCTATTGGAATAATTAATTTTATTTTTACTCAATTTATTTGATGTATCATATTTATTGATTTCTATATATTGAACAACCTTTGCATCCCAGGGATAAATGCCACTTAAGGTTTTTTACATACTTTTTTCATGTGTTGTTCAATTGAGCTTTCCAATGTTTTATTGAAAAGTTTTCATCTATTTTCATTAGGGATGTTGATCTATAACTTCTTTTTCCTTTGTCTTGTTTTCAGTGTCCTTGTTTAGTTTAGTTCCAGGGTAATGTTGGCCCTGAAAAGTGAATTTACAAATATGTGCTCTGGTCAAATTTTTGGAAGAGCTTAAAAAGTACTGGTTTTAAATAATCTTTAAATGTTTGGAGGGGTGATCTTAAGATGGCGGTGAAATAGGACAGGGAGACCACTTACTCCCCCACAAATTCATCAAAAGGATATTTGAACGCTGAGCAAATTCCACAAAACAACTTACGAATGCCAGCAGAGGACATCAGGCACCCAAAAAAGTAGCCCATTGTCTTCAAAAGGAGATGTAGAAGTCTTCAGGCTGTTGTAAGAATAAGACTGAAAACCAGAGGCAGGAGGCCTAAGTCCAAATCTTGAGAAAACCAGAGAACTCCTGACTCCAGGGAACATTAATTGATAGGAGCTCATCAAATGCCTCCATACCTACACTGAAAGCAAATACCACCCAAGGGTCAACAAGTTCCAGGGCAAGACACACCAAGCAAATTCTTCAGCAACACAGGAACATATCTCTGAGCAATGAAAGGAAATAATCTACAATGCAGATTACTGTACCAAGAAAGGATCTCATTTAAATATGAGGGAGAAATCAAAAACTTTACAGTCAAGCAAAAGTTGAGAAAATTCAGCACCACCAAATCAGCTCTCCAACAAGTGCTAAAGGATCTTCTCTAGACAGGTAACACAGAAAGGGTTTATAAACTCAAAACGAAAACAAGAAAGTAAATGGCAATGGGATCATACTAATCAGTAATTACCTTAAATGTTAAAGGGTTGAATGTTCCATCCAAAAGTCAAAGACGGGCTGAATGAATACAAAAACAAGACCCCTATATATATTGTCTACAAGAGACCCACCTCAAAACAAAGAACACATACTGACTGAAAGTGAAGGGCTGGAAGAAGATATTCCACACAAATAGAGACCAAAAGAAAGCAGGAGTAGCAATATTCATGGCAGATAAAATAGACTTTAAAACAAAGGATGTGAAAAGAGACAAAGAAGGCCACTACACAGTGATCAAAGGATCAATCCAAGAAGAAGATATAACAATTATAAATATATATGTACCAAACATAGGAGCACTCCAATAGGTAAGACAAATGCTAACAAGTATGAAAGGGGAAATTAACAACAACACAATAATAGTGGGAAACTTTAGTACTCCACTCACACCTATGGATAGATCAATGAAACAGAAAATTAACAAGGAAATGCAAACTTTAAATGATACAATAGACCAGTTGGACGCAATTGATATCTACAGGACATTTCACCCCAAAACAATGAATTTTACCTTTTTCTCAAGTGCACACAGAACCTTCTCCAGGATAGATCACATCTTGGGCCATAATGCTAGCCTTGGTAAACTCAAAAAATTGAAATCATTCCAAGCATCTTTTCTGACTACAATGCAGTAAGATTAGATCTCAATTACAGGATAAAAACTATTAAAAATTCCAACATATGGAAGCTGAACAACACACTGCTGAATAACCAACAAATCACAGAATAAATAAAAAAGAAATCAGTATATGCATAGAAATGAATGAAAATGAAAACACAACAACCCAAAACCTGTGAGACACTATAATATAAGTGCTAAGGGGAAGGTTCATAGCAATACAGGCATACTTCAAGAAGCAAAAAAAAAAAAAAAGTCAAATAAATAAGCTAAAGCTACCCCTAAAGCATCTAGAAAAGGAAGAAATGAAGAACCCCAGGGTTAGTAGAAGGAAAGAAATATTAAAAATTAGGGCAGAAATAAATGCAAAAGAAACAAGAGAGACCATAGCAGAAATCAACAAAGCCAAGCTGGTTCTCTGAAAGGATAAATAAAACTGACAAACTATTAGCCAGACTCATCAAGAAACAAAGGGAGAAAAATCAAATGAATAAAATTAGAAATGAAAATGGAGAGATCACAACAGACAACACAGAAACACAGAGGATCATAAGAGACTACTACCAGCAATTATATGCCAATAAAATGGACAATGTGGAACAAATGGACAAATTCTTAGAAAAGTACAACTTTCGAAAACTGAACCAGGAAGAAATAGAAAATCTTAACAGACCCATCACAAACACGGAAATTGAAACTGTAAAGATAAATATTCCAGCAAACAAAAGCCAGGTTCAGAAGGCTTCACAGTTTAATTCTACTAAAAATTTACAGAAGAGCTAACACCTATCTTACTCAAACTCTTCCAGAAAATTGCAGAGGAAGGTAAACTTCCAAACATATTCTATGAGGCCACCATCACCCTAATACCAAAACTTGACAAAGATGCTACAAAAAAAGAAATCTACAGGCCAATCTCACTGATGAACATAGATGCAAACATCATTAACACAATTCTAGCAATCAGAATCCGACAACATATTAAAAAGATCATACATCATGACCAAAGGGGCTTTATCCCAGTAATGCAAGGAGTCTTCAATATCTGCAAATCAATGTACTATACCACACTAACAAATTGAAAAATAAAAACCATATGATTATCTCAATAGATGCAGAGAAAGCTTTTGGCAAAATTCAACATGCATTTATGATGAAAATCCTCCAGAAAGCAGGAATAGAAGAAATATGCCTCAACATAATAAAAGCTGTATATTGCAAACCCACAGAGAATATTATCCTCAATGGTGAAAAATTGAAAGCATTTCCCCTAAAGTCAGGAACAAGACAAGGGTACCCACTTTCACCACTACTATTCAACATAGTTTTGGCCACAGCAATTAGAGCAAAAAATAAATAAATGAATCCAAATTGGAAAAGAAGAAGTAAAACTCTCACTGTTTGCAGATGATATGATCCTATACATAGAAAATCCTAAAGACCCCACCAGAAAATTACTAGACCTAATCAATGAATATAGTAACGTTGCAGGATATAAAATCAACACACAGAAATCCCTTCCATTCCTATACACTAATAATGAGAAAAAAGAAAGAGAAATTAACAAAACAATTGCATTCACCATTGCAATGAAAAGAATAAAATATTTAGGAATATATCTACCTAAAGAAACAAAAGATCTATATATAGAAAAGTATAAAACACTGGTGAAAGAAATCAAAGAGGATACTAATAGTTGGAGAAAGACACCGTGTTCACAGATCAGAAGAATCAATATAGTGAAAATGAGTATACTACCCAAAACAATTTATATTCAATGTAATCCTTATAAAGCTACCAACGGTATTTTTCACAGGGATAGAACAAATAATTTCATAATTTGTATAGAAATACAAAAAAAAAAAAAAACCAAAAACAAAAAACACCTCGAATAGCCAAAGCAATCTTGGGAAAGAAGAATGGAACTGGAGGAATCAACCTGCCTGACCTCAGGCTCTACTACAAAGCCACAGTCTTCAAGACAGTATGTTTCTGGCACAAAGATAGAAATATCGATCAATCGATCAAAATAGAAAGCCCATAGATAAAGCACTCATGGACACTTTAACTTTGACAATGGAGACAAGATTATACAATGGAGAAAAAGCAGTCTCTTTAACAAGTGGTGGTGGAAAATTGGTCAACCACTTGTAAAAGAATGAAACTAGAACACTTTCTAACACCAGACACAACAATAAACTCAAAATGGATTAAAGATGTAAATGTAAGACCAGAAACTATAAAATTTCTAGAGGAGAACATAGGCAAAACACTCTCCGACATGAATCACAGCAGGATCCTCTATGGCCCACCTCCCAGAATATTGGAAATGAAAGCAAAAATAAATAACTGGGACCTAAATAAAATTAAAATCTTCTACACAATGAAGGAAACTGTAAGCAAAGTGAAAAGACAGACTTCAAAATGGGAGAAAATAGCAAATGAAGCAACTGACAAAGAAGTAATCTCAAAAATATACAAGCAACTCCTGCAGCTCAATTCCAGAAAAATAAACGACCCAATCAAAAAATGGGCCGAAGAACTAAACAGACATTTCTCCAAAGAAGACATACAGATAGTTAGCAAACAAATGAAAAGATGCTCAATATCACACATTATCAGAGAAATGTGAATCAAAACCACAATGAGGTACCATTTCATGCCAGTCAGAATGGCTGCTATCCAAAAGTCTACAAGCAATAAATGCTGGAGAGGGTGTGGAGAAAAGGGAACCCTCTTACACTGTTGGTGGGAATGCAGACTAGTCTGGCCACCATGAAGAACAGTGTGGGGATTCCTTAAAACTAGAAATAGAACTGCCATACAACCCAGCAATCCCACTGCGGGGCATATGCACTGAGGAAACCATAATTGAAAGAGACACGTGTACCCCAATTTTCATCACAGCACTGTTTATAATAGCCAGGACATGGAAGCAGCCTAGATGTCCATCAGCAGACAAATGGATAAGAAAGCTGTGGTACATATACACATATACATTTGAATCAGTTCTAATGAGTTGGATGATGCTGGAGCTGATTATACAGAGTGAAGTAAGCCAGAAAGAAAAACACCAATACAGTGTACTAACACATATGTATGGAATTTAGAAAGATGGTAATGATAACCCTGTATGCGAGAGAACAAAAGAGACACAGATGTTTAGAACAGTCTTTTGGACTCTGTGAGAAAGGGAGAGGTTGGGATGATTTGGGAGAATGGCATTGAACCATGTATAATATTATATAATAAACAAATCACCAGTCCAGGTTCAATACAGGATGCTTGGGGCTGGTGCCATGGGATGATCCAGAGGGATGGTATGGGGAGGGATGTGGGAGGGGGGTTCAGGATGGGAACACATGTACACCCTGGAGGAGGGCAAGGCAATCCACTTCAGTATTCTTGACTGGAAATTTCCATGGAAAGAAGAATCTGGCAAGCTTCAGTCCATGAGATTGCAGAGTCAGACATGACTGAAGTCATTAAAAAAAAAAAATTTAATTTATCCAGTTTGTTGGTATATAAAACAAATTATTGTTTCTAGTAATCTCTTATGGTCCTATATGTTTCTATAGTATCAGTTTTAACGTCTTTTATTTCTAATTTTATTTAATTCTTCTTTCTTAGTCTAGCTAAAGATATGTCAATTTTGTTTATCTCATTGTAATATCATTTAGTTTTGAGAAGCTTTTGTAGTTTTTCCCCATCTTTATATTATTTACTTCTGATCTTTGCTATTTCATTCCTTCTATTAACTTTAGAGCTAGTTCATTTTCTCTCTCTCTCTTATTTTCACCGCAGGTCCCTGGAGAAGTAAAGTTGAGCTGTATATTTAAGATCTTATTTTGTAGTGCAGATGTTTATTGCAGCAACCTATCCTTCTATTTTTTTTTTATTTTATCAATTCTTCTTTTTTTAAGTTTTTTATTTTTTTAATTTTAAAATCTTTAATTCTTACATGTGTTCCCAAACATGCACCCCCCTCCCACCTCCCTCCCCACAGCATCTCTGTAGAACTGCTTTTGCAGCATCCTGTGGGTTTTGGTGTGTTGTTTTTCAGTAGTTATTTCCTTTGAGTTGTACTTTTATTCTCCTTTTGATATCTTCTGACATTGTTTGTTCAGAAGTGTGCTGTTTACTTTCTAAAAGTTACTAAATTTTCCAACTTTTCTCTTGTTGATTTCTAGCTTTGTATCATTTTGATCAGAAATATACTTGGAATAATTTTAATTTTCTTACTTTGCTAGGGCTTGTTTTGTGACCTATCACATGATAAGTCCTGGAGGCTGGCCCATGTGTACTATGAAGGAATGTGCAGCAGTGGAATTGCTGCTATGGATGGAATGTTCTATAAATGTCTATTAGATGTAATTTGTCTAACGTACAACTGGGTGCAACATTTGGTTTTTGAATTCTTCCTAGACTAACTGTGATACTGTGATTTCTGTGTTGAAGTCCTCTACTATTAATATACTGTTGTTTATTTTTCCCTTGCTTAATAGTACTTGCTTAATATTTTCAGGTGTTCCATGATGAGTGTACGTTGCTTTTCAGTTGCCAAGTTGTATCTGACTCTTTGCAACCCCATGGACTGCAGCGTGAGCCAGGCTTCCCTGTCCCTCACCTTCTCCCAGGGTTTGCCCAATTTCATGTCCAATGAATCTGTGATCTCATCCAATCATCTCATCCTCTGTTGTCCTCTTTTCGTTCTACTTTCAATCTTCACCAGTATCAGGGTCTTTTCCAATGAGTCACATATCTTCTTGATGAATTGACCTCTATGTCATTTTATGATAACCACCTTTATCTCTTGTTTCCATTTTTGTTTAAACTATCGTTTGTATGATATAAGAATGGCTACTCTCACTTTACATTTCCACTGGAATAGAATATACTTTCCATTCTTTGAGACCATGAGTGCAGTTAACTCTGAAGTCAATCCCTTGTTCTTAAATCTGAAGTGAGTCTATTGCAGGCAGCATAGACTTGAGTCTTTTTTTTTTTTTTAATTCATCTAGCCACTCTGTGTCCTTGAATGGTGAATATTTATATTTACAGTAATTATTTATATTACCACATTGTATTAATTTTATAATTAATTATAATCCCATCCAATTTCATTAGTTCAGTTCAGTCACTCAGTCATGTCCAACTCTTTGCGACCCCATGAATCGCAGCATGCCAGGCCTCCCTGTCCATCACCAACTGCCGGAGTTCACTCAGACTCACGTCCATCGAGTCAGTGATGCCATCCAGTCATCTCATCTGGAAACAATGACAAATGGAAACAATGATTTTACTTTTGGGGGCTCCAAAATCACTGCAGATGGTGACTACAGCCATGAAATTAAAAGCTGCTTGCTCCTTGGAAAAAAATCCATGACCAACTTAAATGGCATATTGAAAAACAGAGGCATCACTTTGTCAGCAAGGGTATGTATAGTCAAAGTTACAGATTTTTCACTAGTCATATATGGATGTGGGAATTGAACCATAAAAAAGGCTGAGTGTTGAATAATTGATGCTTTTGAATTGTGGTGCTGGAACAGAATCTTGGGAGTCCCTCTGACAAGATCAAATCAGTCTATCCTAAAGGAAATCAACCCTGAATATTCACTGGACCGATTCATGCTGAAGCTGAAGCTCCAATATTTTGGTCACTTGATATGAAGTGTCAACTCACTGGAAAAGACCCTGATGCTGGGTAAGATTAAGGGCAGGAGGAGAAGGGGGTGATAGAAGATGAGATGGTTGAGTGGCATCACTGACTCTGTGGACAGGAGTTTGAGCAAATTCAGGGAGATAGTGAAGGACAGGTAAGCCTGTCATGCTGCAGTCTATTAGGTTGCAAAGAGTCGGATATGACTTAGCAACTGAAAAACAAAATAAGTAACATTAATTTTTAAAGTAATTGTTGACAAATAAGGACTTACAAATGCCATCATTGCTTTGTGGTTGTTTTGTAGTTCTATTGTTTTTTTTTTTTTTTTCCTGTTATTCTCTCTATTTGTATATTAGTGTTTCATGATGATATACTCTGATTCCCCTTCTTTATCTTTTAGAATGTACTTTATGCTTTTGCTTTGTGGTTATCATTCAGTTCAGTTCAGTTCAGTCGCTAAGTCATGTCCAACTATTTACAACCCCATGGACGGCAGCAAGCCAGGCCTCCCTGTCCATCACCAACTCCCAGAGTTTACTCAAACTCATGTCCATTGAAACGGTGATGCCATCCAACCATCTCATCCTCTGTCAGCCCCTTCTCACACCTTCAATCTTTCCCAGCATCAGGGTCTTTTTCAGTGAGTCAGCTCTTTGCATCAGGTGGTCAAAATATTGGAGCTTAAGCTTCAGCATCATTCCTTCCAATAAATATTCAAGTTTGATTTCTTTTAGGATGGATTGGATGGACCTCATTGCAGTCCAAGGAACTCTCAAGAGTTCTCCAACACCACAGTTCAAAAGCATCAATTCTTCGTCGCTCAGCTTTCTTTAGAGTCCAACTCTCACATCCATACACGACTACTGGAAAAACCATAGCCTTTACTAGACGGACCTTTGTTGGCAAAGCAATGTTTCTGCTTTTTAATATACTGTCTAGGTTGGTCATAACTTTTCTTGCAAGGAGTAAGCGTCTTTTTATTTTATGGCTGCAGTCACTAACTGCAGTGATTTTGGAGCCAAAAAAACCAAGTCTGTCACCATTTCATCGTTTCCCCATCTATTTGCCATGAAGTGATGGGACTGGATGCCATGATCTTAATTTTCTGAATGTTGAGCTTTAAGCCAACTTTTCCACTCTCCACTTTCACTTTCATTAAGAGGAACTTTAGGTCTACTTCGCTTTCTGCCATAAGGGTAATTTCATCTGCATATCTGAGGTGATTGATATTTCTCTCAGAAATCTTGATTCCAGCTTGTGCTTCATCCAGCCCAGCATTTCTCTGAACTGGATGTACTCTGCACATAAGTTAAATAATCAGGGTGACAATATACAGCCTTGACATACTCCTTCTCTTATTTGGAGCCAGTTTGTTGTTCCATATGCAGTTCTTACTGTTGCTTCCTGACCTGCATACAGATTTCCCAAGGGGAAGATCAGGTTGTCATGCATTCCCATCTCTTTCAGAATGTTTCAGAGTTTATTGGGATCCATAAAACAGTAAGTAACCACATCCTTTTAAGCCCCTTTTATACCGTTATCTGTCACTTCCCTTATTCTGCCTTTTCCATAGTCATGAAATTACCAATTTAGTACTCTGGATGCTGCTGGAGTGAAGAGAGTTCCTTTAGTAGCATCCCGCATAGCTTTGGTAGCTTGGCTCTCACCCTTAACTCATATTTCTGCTGTGGATTTGTTGCTACTGGCTATTACAACCCTACATTTTGTCACCTTAGGAAATGGCCAGGGTTGGCAAAGTTTCTCTTACCCTATTGTTTTCACAGTTGTTTTTATTTCCTCCAATATTTTGCTGAAATATTCCTTTACTAAAGCTAGATTTTTGCACAATTTTTTTTTCTCCTTTGTGGGTGTCTGTCCAAGGGAGCATTCTGTCTATGACAGAGTGATTAGGTCAGGTTTTATGTCTTCTGCAACTTCCACAGCACTTACCAATGTTTATCTGCCTATCATTGGGTGAACAGATATGCAAGATTGCTCTTGGATACTTTGGCATATGATGCTGTAATTTATAGCTCCCAAAGTGGTACTCTGTAAATGAATGTTCAATTATTTAAGCGTTGTGACAAAAATGATGGATAACTTACTCTACAATGTTATTTAACTTATATTGGTGGCTCAGATAGTAAAGAATCCGTCTGCAATGTGGGAGACCTGGGTTTTATCCCTTGGTTTGGAAGATCCCCTGGATGAGGTCATGGCAATCCACTCCAGTATTCTTGTCTAGAGAAACTCCATGGACAGAGGAGCAAGGTGGGCTACAGTCCATGGGGTCACAAAAAGTCAGAAATGACTGAGTGACTAAGCATGTTTATTTATACTTCCTTTGTTCTTAATTCCTTCTTGCTTTTTCATGCTTCAATACAAAACCTTTTTTTTTTTTTTTTTTAGGATTGAAGAATTTTACTTAGTTATATGGTGCAAATTTGTGGGCAATAGATCATGTCTGTTTTGTCTATCTTAAAATATCTTTGTTTAATCTTTATTTTTCTTTGTTGGGCCTAGAATTAACTCTTTATTTTTTTTCATTTTTAGCACTTTAAATGTGTTATTCTATTTATGTTCTCCTATGTTTTCTTTGAAACATCTTATTGTTTTTGCTCCTTTGAAAGTGATGTGCTAATTAGTCTCTTTTAACAATTTCTCATTTTATTTGGTTTTCATCAGTTTCACTAAGATGTGCTTAAGAGTCTTTTTTTTTTTTAATTTATTTCTCTTGGTTGTTGTTTGAAGTATAGTTTTGTTTGTGTGACTTGATTTTTTTTTCTTTTTAGATCTGAAAATTTCTCATTTGCTTATGCATTTAGAATGCATTTGTGATATTACTTCAACTACACCATTGATCTCCTTCTGCACTCAAATTTTATACATATATATACTACTTTTTTAATTCTATGTCCCATATGATTCTAACATTCTATTTGTATTTTACATGATTATTTCTTTTGTGTTTTAATACGTACACCAAAACTTAGTGTAATGATCTATCTTCCAAGACACTAACCTTGTTTTTATGAATTCTTAATAGCTTAAAAATATTGGCTTTCAGTTTTGGCTGTCTTGGTTTCCCTAAATATTTGTGTCTCCTGAGTCCTATTAAGCTGTCAAAAGCTTTGAGATGCTTCTGTTTTTCAGCATTTAGTTCATGCTCATCTAGCAATCAGTAAATCCCCTGAAGGGAAAAGTGGCAGTGAATGTGATTTTTTCCAGTGTTTTCTCCTTGTCCCTGTGGTCTTCGTCTTCCATGTTTTGACTGCCTTGTTTGCTTTCAGATTCTAAACAAGTGGTATTATTTATTTATTTTTTTCCAACTTCTAGGGCTCCTTTAATTGGGATAATTCTAATACAGGTTTTTCAGTCATAAAGAAAACTGAAACTCTCTGGCCTCTGTTACTCTAAGATTTAAACAAAACAGCATTTTATTCAATCATAATGCTTAGACAACACAGTCAAAATTAGCTCCAAGCCATTCACAGATTGCACTCTTATGCTCTTGTCTATTTCTCTATAACCAGACATATGAACTAAAATCCACAGAGTACCAAGGGTCAATAGCAGGAATGAAAAGATCCAAATCTATCCCCCTGTTATTTTGAAGTGTTGGGGTCCAGTAGATTAGGACTGCTTTAAACTCTACTACCAAATGTGGAGTGATATCCATTTTTAAGAAAGTATTGGTTTAATGTGGTAATGTGTTCCCAGCATGTCATGTTTTTTCAGTCTGTCAATGAAATATCTCTAAATCACCAAGTTTGCAAAAAAGAAATTGGAGAAGATTTAGAATGATATTATGTGACACAGTCACCCAGTAATAAGAACTACAAAGGCATCATCATCATCATCCTTATTAAAATTTATTGTGCTAGACATTGTACTGAGTCATTTATATTTAATAATCTTTCTTAACTTATGATTCGTGGGAAATAGATGGGGAAACAGTGGAAACAGTGTCAGACTTTATTTCTTTGGGATTCAAAATCACTGCAGATGGGGATTGCAGCCAGGAAATTAAAAGATGCTTACTCCTTGGAAGGAAAATTATGACCAACCTAGATAGCATATTCAAAAGCAGAGACATTACTTTGCCAACAAAGGTCCGTCTAGTCAAGGCTGTGGTTTTTCCAGTGGTCATGTATGGATGTGAGAGTCAGACTGTCAAGAAAGCTGAGAGCCAAAGAATTGATGCTTTTGAACTGTGGTGTTGGAGAAGACTCTTGAGAATCCCTTGAACTGCAAGGAGATCCAACCAGTCCATTCTGAAGATCAGCCCTGGGATTTCTCTGGAAGGAATGATGCTAAAGCTGAAACTCCAGTCCTTTGGCCACTTCATGCAAAGAGTTGACTCATTGGAAAAGACTTTGATGCTAGGAGGGATTGGGGGCAGTAGGAGAAGGGGACGACAGAGGATAAGATGGCTGGATGGCATCACCAACTCGATGGCCATGAGTTTGAGTGAACTCTGGGATTTGGAGATGGGCAGGGAGGCCTGGCGTGGTGCAATTCATGGGATCACAGAGTCGGACACGACTAAGCGACTGAACTGAGCTGAACTGAACTTATGATTTAACTTCTATGACTATCCTCATTTTGTGGATGAAGAAACAAAGATTTAAAGAGATAAAATTATGTGCATAAGGTTATCTTTAAATGGTCAAAGCAGACTTAGACTAGAATGTTTCTGACTTTAAAGTGCACCCTATTAACCACTGCATACTCTCTTGTGTAACCTAGGATGTCACGATAGATTTTAAAAAGCAAGCCCATCAAATTAAATGATATTTTGGATTTCAAAGACACTGCTTAGTCCAGAACAAATTTTACTTTTTTGTCATGTGGGTTATATTTTCACTTTTTCATTACACAATTATCTGTCTGGCTCTCATAGCTTAGATCAGTTTTTATATCGTCCATTGTTTTTCTTCAGTTCCACCTGAGACAAGGTATTTACGAATAAACTTGATTAACAATGTGCAGGAAGCCAAGAACACTGGCTATGGAAGCAGAATTTTGGGGTTTGATTTCTGACTCCAACATTTCTAACTTAAAGTATTTGGCAGTAACTTCTAAGTTTCTTTATCACTAAAATGATCATAAAATTTAAAAAATATATTGTTGATATTAAAATAACTAACACATATAATTAGAAAAACAATTTCTGGCACAAAAAGTGCCCAACAAATATTTATTTTATAATTATAGTAGCTCTTTTCCCTCTAACTAGACTATGAGTTCTCTAAAAGTAGAAAGTGATTTTAATTGACAAGGGGCTTCTCTGATAGCTGAGTCAGTAAAGAATTTGCCTGCATTGCAGGAGACCCCGGTTCAATTCCTAGAATGGGAAGATCCATTAGAAAGTGATAGGCTACCCACTGCAACCTTCTTGGGCTTCCCTTGTGGCTCAGCTGGTAAAGAATCTGCCTGCAATGCAGGACACCTGGGTTCAATCCCTGGGTTGGGAACATCCCCTGGGGAAGGGAAATGCTACCCACTTCAGTATTCTGGCATAGAAAATTCCATGGACTGTATGGTCCATGTAGTCCCAAAGATTTGGACACAATTCAACAATTTTCACTTTCACTTTCTTTTTCATACATATTCAGCACTGAGCATATTTCTTAGCACTGAATAATCACTCTGTGATTATGCTATAGAGCAGGAAGGCATGGACTTTAAATGAAACAATGAGATTTAGTAAGAGAAAATGTTCATAACAGTTATATCACCCTTCATTGTATGATAATTTATGACATATATACCAAATGTTAAGTAATCTAATAAAAATTACTTCAAAATTTTTAGTTAATTCATTTTAATTGGAGGATAATTACTTTACAATATTGTAATGGTTTTTGCCATGCATCAACATGAATCAGCCATGGGTGCACATGTGTCCCCTCATCCTGTAACCACCTTCCACCCTCCTCCACAACCCATTCCTCTGGATTGTACCAGAGCACCAGCTTTGAGTGCCCTGCTTCATTCATTGAGCTTGCACTGGTCATCTATTTTGCATATGGCAATATACATGTGTCAACACTATTCTCTCAAGTCATCCCACCCTTGCCTTCTCACACATAGTCCAATAGTCTTTTCTTTATGTCTATGTCTCTTTTCTGCCTTGTATACAATATCATTGCTACCATTTTTTCTAAATTTCATATATAGGCATTAACATACAGCATTTGTCCTTCTCTTCCTGAGTTACTTCACTCTGTGTAATAGTCTCCAGTTTCATCCACCTCATTATAACTGGTTCATATGCATTCTTCTTTTATAGCTGAATAATATTCCATTATGCATATGTACCACAACTTCCTTATTCATTTGTCAGCCAATGGACATTTAGACTGCTTACACATCCTAGCTAGTGTAAACAGTGATTTATTTAACATTGGGGTACACGTGTCTCTTTCAATTCTGGTTTCCTTGGTGTGTATGCTCAACAGTGGGATTGCTGGATCATATGACAGTTCTATTTTCAGTTTTTATTTTTTAAGAAATCTCCACACTGTTTTCCAGTGTGGCTGTACTAGTTTGCATTCCCACCAACAATTTAAGAGGGTTTCCTTTTCTCCACACCCTCTCCAGCATTTATTATTTGTTGATATTTTGATGGTGGCCATTCTGACTGGCATGAAATTATACCTCATTGTGGCTTTCATTTGCCTTTTTTTAATAATGAGTGATGTTGAGCGTCTTTTCGTGTGTATACTTTTTATGTGTATACTAGTATGTCTTCTTTGTAGAAATGTCTGTTTAGCTCTTTGGAGCAATTTTTGAATGGGTTGTTCATTTTTCTGGTATTGAGTTGTATGAGCTGCTTGTATATTTTGAAGAATAATTCTTTGGCAGTTGTTTTAATTGTTATGATTTTCTCCCATTCTGAAGGCTGTTATTTCACCTTGCTTATAGTTTCCTTCATTGTGCAAAATTTTTTATTGTTTGTGTTTTTTATACTTTTCTAACTGTTCACTTCATAAAATTTTAATCTTTACCATTTTTAAAGCAATTTCACACCTTTTAACTGATTCAATCCTGAAGACAATCCTCTGAGGCAAGTGGGGGAAAAATTATTATCCCCACTCTACATTTGAAGAAAATTAAGGAATGTAGTGATTAGATAATTTTTTTTTCCTCTAAGGATACATAGTGAGAAAGAAAGTCTTAGAACCCAGATCATGATTCCTACCTACTCCTCACATCTACCATAACATCAGATGCTCATAAAGTAAAAAAAAAGAAAAAAAAAAAAACTTGAGGCTAAATCATCTTTGAAAGCTTGTATACTGCAGTTCTTTATTTTTCATGTAAATTTTGAAGTTAGTTATATATTATAAGGACAAAACTTCATTCTTTTTGACATACAGTTCTATGAATTCCTAAAAAAAAAAAAAACACAAAAATTCCAATTGTATAATCAACTTTCTATATCAAGATGTAGAACATTTCTGTAACCATTAAAAAAAAAAATAAGAATTTCAAACGCTCCCTCTTTCTAGTCAACCCTCTCTCTGTTCCTAGCCTGGACAAGCACTGATCTGTTCATTGTTAGAAGTTTGCCTTTGCCATTCACACAAATGTAATCAGACACTCTAGCCTTTGGAGTATAGCTTTTTTCCTTTTACAGAAATTCATTCCTGCTGTTGTGTGCTTTAATTGTTTGTTTATTTTACTGTTGAACAGTATTCCATTGTATAGTTAAATTGCACATTATTTTTTTCCTATCAACCTGTTGAAGAACATTCTTGCTTTTCACATTTTCTTATAATCATGAAGAGAATTGTTATCATGATTGGGGTATATATATTCATGTGAACATAAGTATTTATTTCCCAGAGTGTATATTTAGTATACAATTGCAGATTCATATGGAAAGTGTGTCTTTAAGGTTATAAGAAATTTCCAAATTGCTTTCCAAAGTGACTTACAAGTTTGCATTCTCTTCAGCACTATATAAGAGTTCTAGATTTCCTACATCTTTGTCAGCACTTGGTATTGTTGTGTCTTTTTTTTTTTTAAATTTTAGCCATTTAATAAGTATACAGAGATATTGTGGTTTTAACTTGTATATCTTTAGTGCTTAATGCTGTCAGACATATTTTAATGTGATTGTTTGTAAATAATTTCCTTCATTTCCTTTTTGGAGAAGTGCCTTATCATAATTTCCTCCCTATTTTTTTAAAAATTGAGCCTTTCTTCCCTTATATTGGATTTTGGGTATTCTTTATATGTCCTGAATACATGTATTTTGTCAAACATAAGTTTGTTAATATTTTATCTCAGTCTGAGGCTTATCTTTTCATTCTTTTACTGTATTTCACAGAGCGAAATAATTTATTATGGTTAAGTTCTATTAATTATTTTCCTTACGGATTTTGCTTTTGATCGTGTGTCTAAATGTTTACTTAATCTAAAGCAATAAAGATTTTATCTTACATAAATTTTGAAAAATAATAAATTATCTCATGTCACCAAGGATATATCTAGCCTCTCCATTTATATAACATGTACTCTAGCTGCGTTCCTTGCAGGCTTCCCCAGTGGCTCAGTAGTAAAGACTCTACCTGCAATGTAGGCGGCATGGGTTTGCTCACAGTTGTAGGAGATCCTCTGGAGAAGGGCATGGCAACCCACTCCAGTATTCTTGTAAGGAAAATCCCATGGACAGACGAGCCTGGCAGACTACAGCCCAAAGTTTCAAAGAGTCAGATATAACTGAAATGATTGGGAACACGAGCACTAGCTATGTTCCTTAGCATTAAATATATCAAAATCCTTTAAAAAATTAGGAATTTCTGACAAAAATTAATGCGCTCATATGGGTTTAATTCTACAGTGCATAGAATCATTTACTATTTATAAGCTACTTGGCAACTCCCACATGTATCTATTACTGAAAGTGAAAGTCGCTAAGTCGTGTCTGACTCTTTGCGACCCCATGGACTATAGACTGCCAGGTTCCTCTGTCCATGGAATTCTCCAGGCAAGAATTCTGGAGTGGGAAGCCGTTCCTTTTTCCAGAGGATCTTTCCAACCCAGGGAATGAACTCAAGTCTCCCACATTGCAGGCAGATTCTTTACTGTCTGAGCAATGCAGGAGACTCTGGCTTGATTCCTGGGTCAGGAAGATTCACTGGAGAAAGGATAGGCTACCCACTTCAGAATTCTCGGGCTTCCCTAGTGGCTTAGATGGTAAATAATCTATTACTGAGGTCTAGTCAATTTATATGCCTTCGAAAAGCTGGGTTGATCTTATCAATAAAGTGAAAAAGTTAGTCAAGTTATTTAGAAAAAATAGCATGTTTGTTAAATTGTTTTAATTATTTTATGGTTTTATTTTATCTGTGTCTTTATGGATATTTTAGTTTGATTTCTGGCTAAATTAATACATCAGTGGTCAAAACAGTTTGACATTAAATGAAAACTTGACCAAATATTTAATCTGATCAGTTCAGTTCAGTTGTTTAGTCATGTCCGACTCTTTGTGACCCCATGGACTGCAGCACACCAGGCTTCTGTGTCCATCATCAACTCCCAAAACCTGCTCAAACTCATGTCCATCAAGTCAGTAATACCATCTGGTATTTAACCTAATAGTTCCACGTTAATAAAATATATATCTAGAATAAGATCTGATTTTGTTTCAAAAATAGCTTAGTTTAATGTGATTCTTAGTTATATACCTAATTTATTATCAAAAGATATAGCCAAAGCCCAATAAATTCATTATCCTATATTTCCACAAAGCCCTGTTTTCTTCTTTCTCCCATACACCCTCTAGCCGTACCTCAGGCTACAGAGAGAATGAGTGATTGAATGTAGAGTAACTAGCAGTCAAGGGGAATTGAACTTGAGAGCTTGTGTAGAGATTGGAGAAGGGAAATAAACTCTTAGCTATATACCTCTATTCTTCTACCCCTGACCAGAAAATGACCTTCCCTCTGTCAGCGGTGGCTATCCACTTTCAACACTGGAAGCTTTGAGAGCTTATATACACAAGGCAGTAAAAAGAGAGATATGCAACCTGCTTCACCTGTCTGATCATTCAAATCACCTCTGGGGATCAATGTGGTGACAGATATCTCAACCAGACCAATTGCACATTTAGTCATAATTAGTATAATGATAAAACTGTCACCTGTGATATGTGGTAGCATTGGGCTAGGGTTAACTATGTTATTATAGCTGAACTTAAGTAACATGTAAAGGACATAATGAAAGGATAATTAATTAATAAGTAAAAATCAAAGAAATGTTCTCTATTGTGCCCAGTGAAATTTTCTATACTGTTACAGGGACTTTGTTTTTATAATTCCTCCATTGATAAATTCTATTGACTTTGCAAATTCTCTGTCTTACAACATGAACATGAGAAATTTTCGTTATCTTAGCTATAATCCTTAAATGCTAGAAAATGGGGTTACACCTTAAATTTCTTTATCACATATCAAAACTGAGGCTTTGGGAGAGGAATTGCCTTATCCAATTTCATAGTTAATGAATAATAAAGCTAAGTCTAAATCCTAGATAACCCAAGCACCCACTATAGGTATCTCTAGCTTTATCATTCTGTCTTCTTACTGTCACAAGATATCATAATTTCTTGAGTTTAAAAAGACTTTTTTGAGTGATCAAAATTTTGACTATGCAACTTCAGTTTCTTGAAGCAAATAAAAATGTAGATTTAAGCTGATTTTTATCCAACACTTTTTTTTTTCTTTTACAACTGCCTTGAAGGACAAAGCAACATACTTAGAAACTGTTAGAAACTGAGGTGAAGTTGTGTTTCTTTTTCTGGGATACTTGTGTGCTTGGCATTGTGCATCAACTCTCGAAAAGTAATTCATGACAAAGATTTAAATTGTCAGAACCAATTTTCAAGTTATTGAATTCTGTTCCTTCTGACATGCTCTGCTAAATTATACAGTAACTAAACAGTAGAAAATCAGATTATAAGAGCCTATTCACCAAAGGAATGCATCATATGTTTCTAATTCTAATACAGCATGAAAATCTCTCCAAGTTTCTCCAACTTTCACAAGACAATAATTCTTCAGCATAATAATCAGTGTTCTTACAATGAAAAATCTGTTTTATGACCAAATAAATATTAGATATGCAAAGATAAATATTAGATATGCAAAGGTATACAAAGTTACCAAGGGTTTCTTTATCATAGTATTTCTGAAGAAATGTGCACAAATGCAACCATAGTCCAGATAGTGTAAGTCCTATTATGGTATGGACACTGTTTCATATTTTAAGTGTGGTAGAATATCATGGAGAGTTTTAAGTGAAGTAAAATGATTTACAAGGAGACTAATTCAGACAGTATTACCATAGTCTAGGCAAAAGATGATGGTGGTTTGGACTAGGTAGTATCAATAGAAATCTTTAAGAAGTGGTCAACTTTTTTTTTTTTTGAAAGTAGAGGCAACAAAATGGGCTAATAGACTAGATACAAGATAAGAGAAACAAAAGGAAGTCAAGATTGCTTATTCTGTTTTAGATCTAAGCCATTGGTGAATGGTGATATTACTGAAACAGGGAAAGCTAGAACAAATATAGGAGATTTTGTAAAGAAGTGGAGTTATAATCAAGAGTTTACTTTGGAATATGTTAAATTTAAGAGGCCTACTAAGCATGCAGGTAAAAATATCAAATAAGCAGCTTGAAATATGAGTCTGAAGATCATGGGAAAGTTGAAACTGGAGATAAAAATAGTGGATTCATTAATGTCAAAATGGAGTTTAAAAACTGGATGGAATCACCTAAGAAAAGAGAGAAGAAATCCAAGGACTAATTGAAATATCCCAACATTCAGAAGTCAGGGAAGTGAAGATGAGTCAACAAAGGATACTGCTCAAAGAGTAACTAATAGAGTAAGAACAAGCAAGGAATTATTTGCCTCATAATCCTAGTCAAAGTGTTTTAAATAAGTGGTTAATCTCGTGTGAAATGTTGCTGGGACATCAAGGGAGGTGAAAACGGAAATCTGTCTAATTTAGTAACATAAAATCCTTGGATTTTGATAAAAATTCTGTGATGGGAAAAAAATTCTAACTGGATTCAGTTGAAGAGAGGTGAGAAGTTAAAGGAATGTATCTTGTAAATATAAACCATAGTTTGAGGAGTTTTGTTGTAAAAAGAAGAGAAATTGGGATGGAAAGGGCTAAGAGGTTGTGATATAATGGATTTTTTTTAAGAGTGGGAGAATGCATTGCAAGCATTGTTTGCTTATGAGAAAGATTTATTAACAAGAAACAAAACTATGATGCAGAAGGGAAAATAAAGCAAAAAGTGGCATACTGGAGTGGTAAGCACTCAAAAAATGTTGGCTGTGGCAGCAACACATTTTACCTCTGGCAAACAGTAAGGAACATTTGGTAAGGTCTACATATGTGAAAAAGATGATATACTTAATAGTGGGAAGGCTAAACAGTGCTCTTTGATGCCTTTTTATTCTCAATGATATTTAAAAACAAATAAATTCATTGGCTTAGAGAAAGGAAATGGGAAAGAGGGGTTAGAAGACTCATGAGAATAAAGACAAGCCAAAACAGTTATCTCTGAGAATGAAAAAGCCAATTGATAATGTTAAGGTCAGAAAATTATGGCGCACTGGCCAAATCTGTCCATTGTCTTTTTCTGCTATAAGTAAGTTTTATTGGAAGGCAGTCATGCTCTTTTTTTTATCATAACATTTATGTTCCTTTACAATAGAATAGTTCAATATTTTTTATAAGAGGAAACATGGCCCTCAAACTCTAAAAAAGTATTTACTCTATGGAAATTAGAGGAAATGTTTGAAAACTCTTGCACTAGAGATATGTACAAGGATGACCTGGCAGTGTAGAGGACTATTCTCATGTTTTTGGCATAAACTTAAAGTGAGACTAGTCAACATGTTTGTATATGTTTCTCTATCATATTGAGGACAAGTTATAGAGTAATCAGAAGTCAAATATAATCAGAGTTCTGTTTTGCCAGGCAATTGTGAGAAGGAGAGAGAGAGAGGCTAGGAATTTTTAATTTGGGTTATCATGGTAGATTGTAGAATTTAATAAAGATAATAAAACAGTGAGAATAGAAATGTTGAGAGGGTTTTAGAGAGGGTGATGTCAACAAGATGGGCTTATCAAGTAGCTCAGTGACAAAGAATCTGCCTGCCAGTGCAGGAGACTCGCAAGAGATGTGGATTTGATCCCTGAGTCAGGAATATCCCCTGGAGGAGGAAACAGCAACCCACTCCAGTAATCTTGTCTGGAAAGTTTCATGAACAGAGGAATCTGGCAGACTATAGTCCATGAGGTCCTGAAGAACTGGACATGACTGAGCACACACCCTTGCAAGCATGTCAACAAGATGGAAGAACTGGAAGTCCCAGAAGCTCCTACCCCGACAGAGACACTGACCCAACTCAGCAAAACTACAGGAAACAACTTCCTTTCCAAAAAAGAAATCCAGAAGCCAATTAAAAGTCTCCTGCACTTCCAGACAGGTGATAAAGCACCTGCATCAAAGCTGGCAGGAAGTGTAATGCCATTATCCTTAGCTCTGGTTAAGCACAGCATGGTCAGGAGTAAACTCCCATCTCCAAAATTGTCCTTGGGGAGGGAAGATGAAGAATAAACCATAATATCTAGTGTTGGTACTATTTAGAATGCTGATTTTTGTCTTGCCTGAATGTAAGTGCTAATAGGATAGGGTGCCTTATGTGGGTCACTGATAACAAAGGTAATGACTTGGACAAGCAAACATTTACTCACCATAGTCCTGCTCTTCAGCTCAGTGGGGAAAAAGAAAACAACAACAACAATAACAAAAATACAGGCTTCTTGCTGAAAAAGAAGAATTGAAGCATGCATTAAAAATACTGGCTTTTTAGAGAATTACCTGAGGGACTGCTTTCTGCCTTTCCTCCCTGAGTGCTAATGGGACCCAGAATAATCTAGAAACCTGGGAGAAGGTGAGAATAAAAGTGAGCTAAATGACTTGCCACTGCTGTAGATGACATATGATACAGCAGAGAGAGGCCATTATAGCTTGGGAACCTCTCCAAAGAGGGAAAGAGAAAGTGGAGCATGTCACTAATATTATAGACTTTCAGAGAGCAGGCTAATGGTCACATTTGTCTCTTGCCAGACTTGAAGCACTTGTGAAAATTGGTATACTCTGGAAGCCTGCAAACTGCTGAGAACAAAACATAGCTGGGAAGCTTATTGTAGTACCAAAGAATCTGTCATGACATAGACAGACACAGAGAGAGAAAGAGATTATCACCTATTAAAAAAGAAACCATCAAGCTGTATAAAGGGCAGAGAAAAGGACCTGAGCTCACTTTTTCCATGGGTACATCAAAATTGCAACTATCTATCAAGCAGATATCTATGAAAATAACCTGAAGATAAATTGGAAAGATTTGCTATAATCCAAGATATGAAGAAGATACAACAACAAGATGGATAGGAGGGATGGAGACAGTGTACATTCAAGACCCACACTCCTTGGTAGGTGACTAGCAAAAAAAGAATAACTAGAGTTGCAGAGAATCTCCCCAAGTAGCTAAGGTTCTGAGCCCCACATCAAGTGGCCCAGCCTGGATATTCTGAAAGTAATACAAGCCCCCAGCATGTCTGGCTTTGGAGGTCTTTGTGAAGGCTGTGGGAAACAGACCTCATTTAACAAAATATATTTTAATTGGACGCTAGTTATTTTACAATATTGTAGTGATTTTGGCCGTATATTGACATGAATCTGCCATGGGTGTACATGTGTTTCCCATCCTGAACCCCTGTCCCACTCCCTCCCCATCCCATCCCTCTGGGTTATCCCAGTGCACCAGCCCTTAACACCCTCTCTCATGCATCAAACCTGTACTGGCGATCTGTTGCACATATGATAATATTCATGCTTCAATGCTATTCTCTCAAGTCATTCCACCCTCGCCTTCTGCCACAGAGTCCAAAAGACTGCTCTATATATCTGTGTCTCTTCTGCAGTCTCACATATAGGGTTATTGTTACCATCTTTCTAAATTCCACATGTATGCATTAATATACTGTATTGGTGTTTTTCTTTCTGGCTTACTTTACTCTGTATAATCAGCTCCAGTTTCAATCACCTCATTAGAACTGATTCAAATGTATTCTTTTTAACGGCTGAGTGATATCTCATTGTGTATATGTAGCACAGCTTTTGGAGAAGGCAATGGTTCCCCACTCCAGTACTCTTGCCTGGAAAATCCCATTGATGGGGGAGCCTGGTAGGCTACAGTCCATGGGGTCACGAAGAGTCAGATGCAACTGAACGACTTCACTTTCACTTTTCACTTTCATGCATTGGAGAAGGAAATGGCAAACCACTCCAGTGTTCTTGCCTGGAGAATCCAAAGGATGGGAAAGCCTGGCAGGCTGCCGCCTATGGGGTTGCACAGAGTCAGACACGACTGAAGCGACTTACTAGCAGGAGCACAGCTTTCTTATCCATTCCTCTGCTGAGGACATCTAATTTGCTTCCATGTCCTGGCTATTATAAACAGTGCTGTGATGAACACTGGGTACACGTTCCTCTATCAATTCTGGTTTCCTCGGTGTGTATGCCCAGCAGTTGGATTGCAGTGTTGTATGGCAGTTCTATTTCAAAATTTTTAAGGAATCTCCACACTGTTCTCCATAATGGCTGGACTAGTTTGCATTCCCACCAACAGTGTAAGAGGGTTGCCTTTTCTCCACACCCTCTCCAGCATTTATTGTTTGGAGACTTTTGGATCACAGCCATTCTGACTGGCATGAAATAGTACCTCATTGTGGTTTTGATTTGCATTTTTCTGATAATGAGTGATGTTGAGCATCTTTTTATTTGTTTGTTAGCCATCTGTATGTCTTCTTTGGAGAAATGTCTGTTTAGTTCTTTGGCCCATTTTTCAATTGGGTCATTTATTTTTCTGGAATTGAGCTGCAGGAGTTGCTTGTTTTTTTGTGGTTTTTTTTTTTTTTTTAGATTACTTATTTGTCATTTGCTTCATTTGCTACTATTTTCTCCCATTTTTGAAGGCTGTTTTTTCAACTTGCTTACAGTTTCCTTCGTTGTAAAAAAGCTTTTAAATTTAATTAGGTCTCATTTGTTTATTTTTGCTTTTATTTCCATTACTCTTGGAGGTGGGCCATAGAGGATCATGCTGTGATTCATGTCAGAGAGTGTTTTGCTTATGTTTTCCTCTAGGAATTTTATAGTCTCTGGTCTTACATTTAGATCTTTAATCCATTTTGAGTTTATTTTTGTGTATGGTGTTAGAAAGTGTTCTATGTGGTGGATTCATGTCAATGTATGGCAAAACCAATACAGTATTGTAAAGTAAAATAAAGTAAAAATAAAAATTTTTTAAAAAAGTGTTCTACTTTCATTCTTTTACAAGTGGTTGACCAGTTCCCCCAGTGCCACTTGTTAAAGAGATTGCTTTTTCTCTACTATATATTCTTGCCTCCTTTGTCAAAGATAAGGTGTCCATAGATGTATGGATTTATGTCTGGGCTTTCTATTTTGTTCCATTGATCTATATTTCTGTCTTTGTGCCACTATCATACTCTTTGATGACTGTAGCTTTGTAGTAGAGCTTGAAGTCAGGTAGGTTGATTCCTCCAGTTCCATTCTTCTTTCTCAAGATTGCCTTAGCTAGTCGAGGTTTTTTGTATTTACAAACAGATTGTGAAATTATTTGTTCTAGTTCTATGAAAAATACCATTGGTTGCTTGATAGAGATTGCATTGAATCTATAGATCGCCTTTGGTAGTACACTCATTTTCACTATATTGATTCTTGTGATGTATGAGCACAGTACATTTCTCCATCTATTTGTATCCTCTTTGATTTCTTTCATCACTGTTTCTGACCACAAAGCAGGTAAGATTATATGTCAATTACAGGAAAAAAAAAAGCTATTAAAAATTCCAACCTATGGAGGCTAAAAAACATGCTTCTGAATAATCAACAAATCACAGAAGAAATAAAAAAAGAAATCAAAATATACATAGAAAAGAAATGTAAATGAAAACACAACAACCCCAAACCTATGTGACACTATAAAATAAAAGCAGTGCTAAGGGGAAGGTTCATAGCAATACAGACTTACCTCAAGAAACAAGAAAAAAAGCCAAATAATTAACCTAACTCTACACCTAAAGCAACTAGAAAAGTAAGAAATGAAGAACCTCAGGGTTAGTAGAAGGGAAGAAATCTTTAAAATTATGGGAGAAATAAATGCAAAAGAACAAAAGAGACTGTAGCAAAAATCAACAAATCTAAAAACTGGATCTTTCAGAAGATAAATAAAATTGACAAACCATCAGCCAGACTCATCAAGGAGCAACGGGAGAAGAATCCAACCAACAAAATTAGGAATGAAAATGGAGAAATCACAACAGACCACACAGAAATGCAAAGGATCATCAGAGACTATTATCAGCAACTATATGCCAATAAAATGGACAACTTGGAAGAACTGGACTAATTCTTAGAAAAGTACAACTTTCCAAAACTGAACCAGGAAGGAAGAAATAGAAAATCTTAGCAGACCCATGACAAGCATGGAAATCAAAACTGTAATCAGAAATCTTCCAGAAACCAAAAGCTCAGGACCAGACGGCTTCACAGCTGAATTCTACCAAAAATTTAGGGAAGACCTAATACTGATACTATTCAAACTCTTCCAGAAAATTGCACAGGAAGGTAAACTCACAAACTCATGCTATGAGGCCACCATTGCCCTAATACCAAAACCAAAGATGCCACCAAAAAAAAAAAAAAAAAGAAAAAGAAAAAAGAAAACTACAGGCCAATATCACTGATGAACATAGATGCAAAACTCCTTTACAAAATTCTAGCAAACAGAATCCAACAACATATTAAAAAGATCATACATCATGACCAAGTGGTCTTTATCCCAGGGATGCAAGGATTCTTCAATATTCACAAATCAGTCAATGTAATACACCACAGTAACAAATTGAAAGATGAAAACCATATGATTATCTCAATAGATGTAGATAAAGCCTTTGACAAAATTCAACATTCATTTATGATAAAAAACCCTCCAAAAAGCAGGAATAAAAAGAACATATCTCAACATAATAATATAGGACAAACTCACAGGAAACATTATCTTCAGTGGTGAAAAATTGAAAGCATTTCCCCTAAAGTCAGGAACAAAGCAAGGGTTCCCACTATCAAAACTACTATTCAACACAGTTTTGGAAGTTTTAGCTATGGCAATCAGAGAAGAAAAAGAAATAAAAGGAATCCAGAGTGGGAAAGAAGTAAGACTCTCACTGTTTGCAGATGACATGATCCTCTACACAGAAAACCCTAAAGACTCCATGAGAAAATTACTAGAGCTAATCAATGAATATAGTAAAGTTGCAGGATATAAAATTAACACACAGAAATCCATTGCATTTCTATACACTAACAATGAGAAAACAGAAAGAGAAATTAAGGAAACAACCCCATTCACCATTGCAACAAAAATAATAAAATATGTAATAATATATCTACCTAAAGAAACAAAAAACCTATGTATACAGATTTCATTTTTAACAGGCATATGAAAAAAATCTCTTAGACTCTGAGTATCAGAATAGAAGCAGTTTTTTGTTGTTGTTGTTGTTGTTGTTTTGTTTTGTTTTTAAAGAATCCTTGGTCTGAACCAATTGCTAATCTTAGAGAACCTCCTGGGAAGGCAATAAGCAACTAGGATTTGCACTACAGACAAAAATGCTGCCAAGTGCCATTTTGGAGTTCTCTCTGTAGTCTCTTGGTGCTGGGGTCTTATTCACTTACCAGAAGATCTGTACCAGACTTAGGTACTCCCCAACACCAGTCAGTCCCACAGCCAGTAACTCTGGGGCCCAACACCATGAACCAGTGGACTGGCATCAACAGTAAGCTCCCCCAGGTCCTGCAACAAACCACCCAGGACATGATCACACTCACCATGAGGCCATACCAGCTATGGAAAGTCCTCACAACATGGTCAGGTAGATCAGGAACTGGCCCTAACCACCTACATGGTGACAGAAGCCCCACGATACTCCAGGCTGAGCAGGCAGCAGTGTCATGACTGGTCATGCCCTCTAGTAGGCCTGCAGCCAACTGATGAGGGAGGACCTGGAATACTACCAGGCTGGGGCCAGACACACTTCCTGGAATGCTCACAGTAGTCAGTCCTACTACAACAGAAGGGCCCACGCAGCCCATAGAGGGGACAACTCCAGAGCATGTAGCTCTGGAGGCCAGAAAAGCATGTGCTGCTGGGTCCCATAAAACATCTACATGAAGCCACTACTTCAAGACTGGGAGAAATAACCAGTCTACCCAATACATAGAAATCAACAGAAAATTAAGAAAAGTGAACAAAGGAATATGTTCCAGAATAAATAAATAGGACAAAGCCTTTGATATATTAGAGAGTAAAGAAAAATATCATTATTTTGTAATAACTTTAATTGGAGTAAACTATAAAATATTGAATCACTATGTGGCACACGAAAACTAACATCTTTTGGAAATCAAATATACATCAGTACAAATACAAAATACAAAAGTACAAATACAAAATACAAAACCTCACAAAAGGAACTAAACAAATTGGTCATAACCTATCTACCTGAAAAAAGTTTAAGGTAATTATTATAAACTTGCCTAATTGATTAAAATGAATGTGTAAACAACAAATAATATTGATGAAGAGTTTAAAAATATAAAGATGAGACAAACAGCTAAAGAATATAAAAAGTTAAATAAAAAATATATAAGAAGAGATCAACTCTAGATTAGATAGTATAGAAGATCAGCAAACTAGAAGACAAAAAAGTTAGAACTTCGTCAAGCAAAGAAAAAAGGCTACATTAGAAATATGAAAAGTTAAAAAAAAATCTCATTGGTAAAGGAAAATTTTCTTTTTTTTTTTTGGAAAATTTTCAATGAAGGTAGCAAACGAAACACTTATGTAGTTATTAGAAATATAATAAAAATAGTAAAACCATCTACATCTATAATAAGTAGATAGTTCAGTTCAGTTGCTCAGTCGCGTCCGAATCTTTGCAACCCCATGAATCACAGCATGCCAGGCCTCCCTGTCCATCATCAACTCCTGGAGTTCACTCAGACTCATGTCCATCGAGTCAGTGATGCCATCCAGCCATCTCATCCTCGGTCGTCCCCTTCTCCTCTTGCCCCCAATTCTTCCCAGTATCAGAGTCTTTTCCAATGAGTCAACTCTTCACATGAGGTGGCCAAAATACTGGAATTTCAGCTTTAGCATCATTCCTTCCAAAGAAATCCCAAGGATAATATACTTCAGAATGGATTGGTTGGATCTCCTTGCAATCCAAGGGACTCTCAAGAATCTTCTCCAACACCACAGTTCAAAATAAGTAGATAAGGAATATACAAAATATATGCAAAATTTGGTGTCAAATGCATTAAATGGATATGAGGGGAATATAAATGTAAGTTTGTAGAATGAGGTTTAAATTAGATCAACTTAAAATAGCCATGTATGGATGTGAGAGTTGGACAACATGGATGAACCTTGAAGACCTTTTGTTATGTTATATAAGCCAACCACAGAAGAACAAATAACAACCTGATACCAGATATAAGAAGTACCTAAAATTGTGAAAGCAGAAATTAGTTGTTGCTAGTGGCTTAGGGGAAGGGAAAATAGGATTTAAGTATATATCATTTCATTCATGCAAGAGGAACATATTCTAGAGATCTGCTGCAAAAAAAAAAAAAATGAAAACTATTAATAGTAGTTTCCTGCACTCTTGAATACTTAAGAGGGTGAAGTGAAGTTGCTCAGTCATGTCCAACCCTTTGTGACCCCATGGTCAGCCTACCATGGGATTTTTCAGGCAATAATAATACTGGAATGGATTGCCATTTCCTTCTCCAGGGGATCTTCCTGACCGAGGGATTGAACCCAGGTCTCCTGCATTGTAGACAGAGGCTTTACCTGTCTACAGGTAAAGAGGGTAATTAAGTGCTGGGAGCCAGCATGGGAGATCCCATCCATGACAAGGTCATGCTGAGAGGCCTGATGGGCAAGGCGAGTCAGGTCTCAAGGGGTCCTCTGTCTGAGCATCTACCCCGAAAGAAAACAAAATCTGTTTGTTTACTGTCTGCTATACTTTTCTGACATTACCACCTTTTCTCTGGAAAGAGTTAATTCAGGGCTCCAGTTAACAGTCTCCTGCATATAAAAAGAATGTCTTGGCTTAAACCCCTTTGATGGCTTTCTAACTTGTCTGGCCAGTCTGTCCGGACTTTACAACTTATGGATTGTTTACAGCCCCCAACTGTGAGAGGCACGAAGCTTAAAACATCTTAAAGATATAGAGCCTTTTAGAGTTAATAATTAGTTTGGTGAAGAGTTTGTTGAGTTAATGTTTTCTGCCAGGCCTCCATATCCTTTAACTTTTAGGCACCTGGGAGGATATTAATCAAGGTAATAGGGATGCAGAAATAGGAATATAGTAGTTTTGATGTTAGCAATACTAGACTTTTGAGTTAATGAATTTTCTCTTTGTTGTAAATCACTGTACTCCACTTTCTTGTTATAAATTGTTCTGTCCTTGCTATGTAAGAATGTAATTTTATTTAGTGCTTTCTGAGAGTGGCACCAGACTTTGGGAAGAACAACACTATTACCCTTATCAGAAAAGGGCCATAAAATGTTAATTGGTCTTCTGGCCAGAAGATGATGTAAATCACCTAAGACTTTTTTATACAGCTAGGTATGCAGAGAGAAAGCCTGGTCTCGATAAGAGTCAGGGCGGTTGACACTGCATAATTTTGTATTATCCATTGATCTCTATGTAAAATCAAAAGTATATAAGGCCTTTCTGGAGAATAGAGGATGGGCAAGTCACTGGACTGGTTTCCCCCATGTCTTCTTTACTCTATTTTCAGGCTGAATTCCCATTTGCAGCGGGGAGGCTCACCATGTATACTTACTTGTCCCAGCTTATAACATCCATGAGAGAGGGAGCCCAAGGCAGGGCACCCTCCACTATTCAAACAGGCACCGCTGGCCTAACGTAGATTGTGCAAATCTCTTGTCCTGAGGTTTTATTAGCTTTTCCCGTAAACCAAGTTATTCAGCATCTTTTTTTTTCCACTAAATTTTACTACTATACTATTTCTTCTTAATTTCTTTTATTTTTCTAAATAAATAAGTTTCCCTCGCCTACGCCGTCTCCCCTTCGAATTATCCTGGATCCACCGGGGCTGGATCCCGGCAATTAAGAGGGTAAATCTCATGTTATATTTTTAATGATACAATAACAGTAAATAATAATACAAATGTACTGAGAGGGTTCAGTTCAGTTCAGTTCCATCGCTCAGTCCTGTCCAATTCTTTGAGACCCCATGGGCTGTAGCACTCCAGGCTTCCCTATCCATCACCAACTCCCAGAACTTGCTCAAACTCATGTCCACTGAGTCTGTGATGTCATCCAACCATCTTATCCTCTGTCGTCCTTTTCTCCTCCTGCCTCAGTGTTTTCCAGCATCAGGGTCTTTTCCAATGAGTCAGTTCTTTGCATCAGGTAGCCAAATTATTAAAGCTTCACCTTCAGTATTAGACCTTCCCATGAATATTCAGGACTGATTACTTTAGAATTGACTGGTTGGATCTCCTTGCAGTCCAAGGGACTCTCAAGAGTCATCTCCAACACTGCAGTTTAAAAGCATGAATTTTGGGGGGCTCTGCTTTCTTTATAGCCCAACTCTCAAATCCATGAATGACTACTGGAAAAATCATAGCTTTAACTAGATGGAAATTTGTCAGCAAAGTCATGTATCTGCTTTATAACGTATTGTTTATGTTGGTCATAGCTCTTCTTCCAAGGAGCAAGTGTCTTTGAATTTCATGGCTGTAGTCACCATCTGGAGTGATTTTGGAGCCCCCCAAAATAAAGTCTCTCATTGTTTCCCCATTTATTTGCCATGGGGTGATGTGATCAGATGCCATGTCCTCAGTTTTTGGAATGTTGAGTTTTAAGCCAGCTCTTTCACTCTCCTCTTTCAGTTTCATCAGGAGGCTCTTTAGACCTTATTTGCTTTCTGGCATAAGGGTGGTGTCATCTGCATATCTGAGATTATTGATATTTCTTCCGGACAACTTGATTCCAGCTTGTGCTTCATCCAGCTTGGCATTTTGCATGATGCACCCTGCATATAAGTTAAATAAGCAGGATGACAATATACAGCCTTGACATGCTGGTGCTGCTGCTAAGTCACTTCAGTCATGTCCGACTCTGTGTGACCCCATAAGTGGCAGCCCACCAGGCTCCCTCGTCCCTGGGATTCTCTAGGCAAGGACACTGGAGTGAGTTGTCATTTCCCTCTTCAATGCATGAAAGTGAAAAGTGAAAGTGAACTCACTCAGTCGTGTCCGACTCTTAGCAACCCCATGGACTGCAGCCTACCAGGCTCCTACGCCCATGGGATTTTCCGGGCAAGAGTACTGGAGTGAGGTACCATTGCCTTCTCTGACAGCCTTGACATACTCCTTTCCCTATTTGGAATCAATCTGTTGTACTATGTCTGGTTTTAATTGTTGCTTCTTGACCTCATACAGATTTCTCAGGAGGCAGGTTAGGTGGCCTGGTATTCCCATCTCTTGAAGAATGTTCCACAGTTTGATGTGATCGACACAGTCACAGGCTTTGCCATAGTAAATAAAGCAGAAGTATATGTTATTCTGGAACTCTCTTGCTTTTTCAATGATCCAGTGGATGTTGGCAATTTAATCTCAGGTTCTTCTGCCCTTTCTAAATTCAGCTTGAACATCTGGCACTTCATGGTTCATGTACTGCCGAAGCCTGGCTTGGAGAATTTTGAGCATTATTTTGCTAGTGTGTGAGATGAGTGCAATTCTGTGGTAGTTTGAGCATTATTTTGTATTGCTTTTCTTTGGGATTGGAATGAAAACTGACTTTTCCAGTCCTGTGGCTACTGCTCTGTTTTCCAAATTTGCTGGCATATTGAGTGTAGAACTTTCACAGCATCATCTTTTTGGATTTGAAATAGCTCAACTGGAGCTAGCTTTGTTCGTAGTGATGCTTCTTAAGGCCCACTTGACTTTGCATTCCAGGATGTTTGGTTCTAGGTGAGTGATTGTACCATCATGGTTATCTGGGTCATGAAGATATTTTTGTATAGTTATTCTATCTATTCTTGCCACTTCGTACTGATATCTTCTGCTTCTGATAGGTCCATACAATATCTGTCTTTTATTGTGCCCATCTTTGCATGAAATGCTCCTTTTGTATCCCTAATTTTTTTGAAGAGATCTCTAGTCTTTCCTATTCTATTTTTCCCCACTATTTCTTTGCATTTATCACTGAGGAAAGCTTTCATATCTCTCCTTGCTATTCTTTGGAACTCTGCATTCAAATGGGTATATCTTTCCTTTTCTCCTTTGCCTTTAGCTTCTTATCTTTTCTCAGCTATTAGTAAGGCCGCCTCAGACAAGAATTGTGCCTTATTGTATTTATTTTTCTTGAGAATGGTCTTCATCACTGGATCCTCCACAATGTCATGAACCTCTGTCTTTACTTCTTCAGGCACTCTTTTCTATCAGATATAATCCCTTGAATATATTTGGCACTTGCACTTTATAATAGTAAGGGATTTGATTTAGGCCATACATGAATATTCTAGTGCTTTTTCCTGCTTTGTTCAATTTAAGTCTGAATTTTGCAATCAGGAGTTCATGATTTGAGCCAGTCAGCTCCTGGTCTTGTTTTTGCTGACTGCATAGAACTTCTTCATCTTTGGCTACAAATAATATAATCAAACTTTTTTATATTGACCATTTTTGATGTCCATATGTAGAATCTTCTCTTGTGTTTTTGGAATATGGTGTTTGCTATGACTAGTGCATTCTATTGACAAAATTCTGTTAGTCTTTGCCATGCTTCATTTTGTACTCCAAAACCAAATTTGTTTTTACTCCAGGTATCTCTTGACTTCCTACTTTTTCATTCTAATCCCCTGTGATGAAAAGGACATGTTTTTTGGGGGAGTTAGTTCTAAAAGGTCTTGTAGGTCTTCACAAAACTCTTCAGTTTCTTCCTATATTACTGTTAGGAGCATAGAATTGGATTACTGTGATATTCAATGGTTTGCCTTGGAAACGAAGAGATCATTTTGTCATTTTTGAGATTGCACCCAAGAACTGCATTTCACACTCTTTTGTTGACTATGAGAGACACTCCATTTCTTCTAAGGGATTATTGCCCACATTAGTAGATATAATGGTCATCTGAATTAAATTTGCCCCATCCAGTCCATTTTCTTTGGCTGATTCCTTTAATATCAATGTTCACTCTTGCCATCTCCTATTTAACCACTTCCAATTTTGCTTGATTCATGGATCTAACATTCCAGGTTCATATGCAATATTTTTTCTTTATAGCATTGGACTTTACTTCCATCTTCAGTCACATACACAACTGGGCATTATTTTCACTTTGGCTCAGTCTCATCATTCTTTCTGGGGTGTTTTCTCCACTGTTTTCCAGTAGGATATTGGGCATCTATCGATCAGAGGAGTTCATCTTTTAGTATCATATCTATTTTTCTTTTCACACTGTTCTTGGGGTTCTCAAGGCAAGAATACTGAAGTGGTTTGCCATCCCCTTCTTCACATTTTGCCAGAACTCTCCACTATGACCCATCCATCTTGGGTGGCTCTACACAGCATGGCTCATACTTTCATTGAGTTAGACGTGGCTGTTGTACATGTGATCAGGTCGATTAGTTTTCTGTGTAATTTTCATCCTGTTTGCCCTCTGATAAGGATAGGAGACTTATGGAAACTTCCTTATGGGAGAGACTGTCTGTGTGGGAAATTGCCTCTTGTTCTGATGGGCTGAGTCATGCTCAGTAAATCTTTAATCCAATTTTCTGTTGATGAATGGGGCTCACTTCCCTCCCTGTTGTTTTACCTGAGACCAAACAATGGTGGAGGTAACGATAATGGCAACCTCCTTCAAAATGTCACTTGCAAGCACTGCTAAACTCAGTGCCACTGACCCTGCAGAAGGCCACTGCCAACCCACGCCTCTGTGGGAGATTCCTGGACACTCACAGGCAAGTCAGTCTGTTGTGGGGTCGCTGCTCCTTTCTCCTGGGTCCTGGTGAGCATAGAGTTTTGTTTGTGCCCTCCAAGAGGTCTGTTTCCCTAGTCCGGTGTAAGTTTTGTAATTAAATCCCACTGACCTTCAAAGTCAAATTCCCTGAGCATTCTCAGTCCCTTTGCCAGATCACCAGGTTAGGAAATCTGTTGTGCATCATAGAACTTTCTTAACAGTACAAGAATTTATTTGGCATAATTGTTCAGCAGCTTTTGGGGCCTCTGCTTAGTGGCTCTATGATGAGGTTAATGGTGACCTCCACCAAGAGGACTTATGCTGTGTGACTCAGGTCTGCTGCACCCAGAACCCCTCCCCCTGTGGCAGGCCACTGCTGATCCATTCCTTAGCAGGAGATACTCAAACACTCAAAGGCAGGACTGGCTCAGTCAACTAACCAACAGAGTATTTGCACTGCTGCAAAAAGAAGGTAAAATAAATGAGTTTAGGTGTTTTGTGGAATTAAAAATCATACAAAGGGCTTAAGTATTGTGATATGGAAATGATTTTTGCAATTAAGTAAATATGTATGATGAGCGTAATGCATGACTGTTTTAGAGGTAAAGGAATAAATTTTACAAAACAGAAAGAAAAATAACAACTTAGGGTGTTGGAATGATAGTTATGATCATAGACAGGAATACAGTTTGATGCTTCAAAAGAACAGAGGAGATAGCACATAGATAAAGTTACCAGGATTTCTTAGTAACTAGGCATATGGATCTTGGTAATATATATAATATTTGGATGATGGCAGGTAGCATTTAAATTGTGACTTAAAGAGGATTTCAAAGTTGAGTCATAGAGTTCTGTTCTCAATTCCATATTATATAACATTCTTCTTAAAGACTTCAAGACAAATAAATCTGAAGGTGATAGGAAGCTAAAGGGTAGTAAGTATTCTTCTAAGGTCATCTCTGGTAGTTAGCCCAACCTGATGAAAAGCAACATTTATCATGCTCGATTACATTACATGGTTACCTCTAAGGAAGAGTTATTTAAACTATTATTTTAATCAAACACGGGTCGGTATGTGTGATAAGATGGACTGATGGATTAAGACAAAAACAAACAGACCATAAAAATCTATATAGATGCCATGCATGTGGTTAATAAAATCTCATTGCCTTTCTTGCACAATTTTGGAGAAAACTCAGTTAATTATATTACTCTTCATTTCTACACTTTGTCTCCACTGTTTATGTCTTCTAAGGAGCACAACATGCAAACTTGCAAACTCTTTCAACAAGAACTACTACATCTATTACATCCCATCTCTGCTTGAGTACTGATGTATGATGCATTGCATTTTGATCTATAACCAAAACAGAAAACAACTTTTCTATTCTTGGAAATAACCTAGACAATAAATTGCTAGAATTTTTTTAATGGAACAATTAATATTTAACCTGAAAAGTTTAGACAAGGATAGGAACAAATACCTATTTAATTCTAACCACTTCCTTAGCTTCACAGCTGTGTTATTTGGTATTATAGTGAAATGCTTCTTTGTATCAATCAGTGATTTCTAGATGGGGGTTTTGGGATTATTTTTTCAATATTTGGATAACTTTTAAAATTTTTGTGTGCTTTAAAATTTTCAAAAGTTTAACCACATGATTTCATATAATCCCATAATATTTTTATCCCCTACTCTTATATTGCCCCTCCCCTGATTCCTCTTCCCACTGGTAATCACTAGTTTGTTCTCTATATTGTGAGCCTGCATATTCCTTGCTTTTTTCACTGGCCTGCTTTTTAAAAAATATATATTTATTTTTAACTGAAGGATAATGGCTTTACAGTATTTTGTTGGTTTCTTCCAAACATCAGCCTGAAACAGTTATAAATATACCCATATCCTTTCCCTCTTGAAATTTCCTCCCCCCTGCTTCTCCATCCCACCTTCTAGGTAGTTACAGAAGCCCAGTTTGAGTTCCCTGAGTCATAAGGCAAGTTCCCATTGGCTATATATTTTACATATGTATATATTTCCCTGGTGGCAAAAAAGGTAAATTATCATCCTGCAATTCAGGAAATCTGGGTTCAATCCCTTGGTTGGGAAGATCCCCTGGAGGAGGTCATGGCAACACACTCCACTGTTCTTGCCTGGAGAATCCCCATGGACAGAGGAATCTGGTGGGCTAGAGTCTGTGGGGTAGTAAAGAATCAGATGCAACTGTGCAAATAAGCACATGTATTTTACAAAAGGTAATGTACGTTCCATGTTACTTCCTCCATATATTTCACCCACTCCTTCTTCCTGAACCTCCATGTCCATAAATCTGTTCTCTATGTCTGTGTCTCCATTGTTACTGTGCAAATAATTTTATCAGTGCCATTTTTCAAGATTCCATATATATATATATATATGTGTGTGTGTGTGTGTGTGTGTGTGTGTGTGTATGCAATATTTGTTTTTACCTTTTTGACTTACTTCACTCTGTATAATAGACGCTAGGTTCACCCACATCATTAGAACTGACACAGATATGTTACTTTTTATGGCTGATTAATATTCCATTGTATAAATGTACCACAGCTTCTTTACCCATTCATCTGTTGATGGACATCTGGGTTGCTTCCATGTCCTAGCTGTTGTAAACAGAGTTGCAATGAACATTGAGGTACAAGTGCATTTTTCAATTTAGATGTTCTCAGAGTTTTTGGCTAGTAGTGGGATTGCTGGTTCATATGGTGGTTTGGGGCCTCCTAAGTGAATCTCTGTTCGTTTCCAAGGCATACCATTCAATATCATGGTAATTCAAGCCTATGCCCCAAACAGTAACACTGAAGAAGCTGAAGTTGAATGGTTCTATGAAGACCTATAAGACCTTTTAGAAGTAATACCTAAAAAAGATGTTCTTTTCATTATAGGGGACTGGAATGCAAAAGTAGGAAGTCAAGAAACACCTGGAATAACATGCAAATTTGGCCATGGAGTACAGAATGAAACAGGGCAAAGGCTAATAGAGTTTTGCCAAGAGAAGGCACTGGTCATAAAAAAACACTTTCTTCCAACAACACAAGAGAAGACTCTACATATGGACATCACCAGATGGTCAACACCGAAATCAGATTGATTATATTCTTTGCAGCCAAAGATGGAGAAGCTCTATACAGTCAGCAAAAACAAGACCAGAGGCTGACTGTGGTTTAAGTCATGAACTCCTTATTGCCAAATTCAGACTCAAATTGAAGAAAGTGGGGAAAACCACTAGTCCATTCAGGTATGACCTAAATCAAATCCCTTATTATTATACAGTGGAACTGAGAAATAGATTTAAGGGCCTAGATCTGATAGATAGACTGCCTGATGAACTATGGGTTGAGGTTCATGACATTGTACAGGAAAAAGGGATCAAGACCATCCCCATGGAAAAGAAATGCAAAAAAGCAAAATGGCTGTCTGAGGAGGCCTTATAAATAGCTGTTTAAAGAAGAGAAGTGAAAAGCAAAGAAGAAAAGGAAAGATATAAGCATTTGAATGCAGAGTTCCAAAGAATAGCAAGAAGAGATAAGAAAGCCTTCCTCTGTGATCAATGCAAAGAAATGGAGGAAAAGAACAGAATGGGAAAGACTAGAGATCACATCAAGAAAATTAGAGATACCAAGGGAACATTTCATGCAAAGATGGGCTCAGTAAAGGACAGAAATGGTATGGACCTAACAGAAGCAGAAGATATTAAGAAGAGGTGGCAAGAATACACAGAAGAACTATACAAAAAAGAGCTTCAGGACCCAGATAATCACAATGGTGTAATCACTCACCTAGAGCCAGATATTCTGGAATGAGAAGTCAAGTGGGCCTTAGAAAGCATCACCACGAACAAAGCTAGTGGAGGTGATGGAATTCCAGTTGAGCTATTTCAAATACTGAAAGATGATGCTGTGAAAGTGCGGCACTCAATATGCCAGGAAATTTGGAAAGCTCAGCAGTTTCCACAAGACTGGAAAAGGTCAGTTTTCATTCCAATCCTAAAGAAAGGCAATGCCAAAGAATGCCCTACCACACAATTTCACTCATCTCACACGCTAGTAAAGTAATGCTCAAAATTCTCCAAGTTAGGCTTCAGTAATACATGAACTTCCAGATGTTCAAGCTGGTTTTAGAAAAGGCAGAGGAACCAGAGATCAAATTGCCAACATCCACTGGATCATGGAAAAAGCAAGAGTGTTCCAGAAAAACATCCATTTCTGCTTTATTGACTATGCCAAAGCCTTTGACTGTGTGGATCACAATAAACTGTGGAAAATTCTTCAAGAGATGGGAATACAGACCACCTGACCTGCCTCTTGAGAAACCTATATGCAGGTCAGGAAGCAACAGTTAGAACTGGACATGGAACAGACTGGTTCCAAATAGGAAAAGGAGTACGTCAAGGCTGTATATTGTCACCCTGCTTATTTAACTTATAATCAGAGTACATCATGAGAAACGCTTGGCTGGAAGAAGCACAAGCTCAAATCAAGATTACTGGGAGAAATCTCAATTACCTCAGATATGCAGATGACATCACCCTTATGGCAGAAAATGAAGAGGTACTAAAAAGTCTCTTTGTGAAAGTGAAAGAGGAGAGTAAAAAAGTTGGCTTAAAGCTCAACATTCAGAAAATGAAGACCATGGCATCTGGTCCCATCACTTCATGGGAAATAGATGGGAAACAGTGTCAGACTTTATTTTTGGGTGGCTCCAAAATCAGTGCAGGTGGTGACTGCAGTCATGAAATTAAAAGACACTTACTCCCTGGAAGGAAAGTTATGACCAATCTAGATATTATATTGAAAAACAGATATTAATTTTCCAACAAAGATCTGTCTAGTCAAGGCTATGGTTTTTCCAGCAGTTATGTATGGATGTGAGAGTTGGACTGTAAAGGAATCTGAGCACTGGAGAACTGATGCTTTTGAACTGTGGTGTTGGAGAAGACTCTTGAGAGTCCCTTGGACTGCAAGGAGATCCAACCAGTCCATCCTACAGGCTATCAGTCCTGGGTGTTCATTTGAAGGACTCATGCTGAAGCTGAAAATACAATACTTTGGCCACCTCATGCAAAGTGTTGACTTATTGGGAAAGACTCTGATGCTTGGTGGGATTGGAGGCAGAAAGAAAAGACAGAGGATGAGATGGTTGGATGACATCACCAACTCAATGGACATGAGTTTCAATGAACTCTGGAAGTTGGTGATGGATAGGAAGGTCTAGCGTGCTGTGATTCCTGGGGTCGCAAAGAGTTGGACGTGACTTAGTGGCTGATGTGAACCAATCTGATTGAAGTGGAACTAGTAGTAAAGAGTCTAGCTTCAGCAAATGCAGGAGATGCAAGAGACACAGGTTCCATCCCTGGGACAGGAAGATACCCTGGAAGAAAGTATGGCGACCCACTCCAGTATTCATGTCTGAAGAAACCCATGGACAGAGCAGCTTGCAGGCTGCCATCCAAAATGTCAAAAAGAGTCAGACATGACTGAAGTGAATTAGAACAGCACACATGGTTGTTTTACTCCAATTTTTAAAAATTCTCCATACTGTCTTCCATAGTGGTTGTATCAAGTTACATTCCTACCAACAGTGTAAGAAGGTTCTGTTTGCTCCCCACCACTCTAGTATTTACTTTCTGTAGACATTTGGATGATGGCCAGTCTAAGGTGTGAGGTAATATCTCATTGCAGTTTTTATTCCCATTTCTCTAGTATTGAATAATGTTGAGAATATTTGCATGTGTTTATTAGCCTTCTGTATGTCTTATTTGGAGAGTCAGTCAGTTCAGTCTGTCAGTTGCGTACGATCTTTGTGACCCCATGGACTGCAGCATGCCAGGCTTCCCTGTCCATCATGGACTCCCAGAGTTTACTTAAACTCATGTTCATCAAATCAGTGATGACATTCAACCATCTCATCCTCTGCCATCCCCTTCTCCTCCTGCCTTCAATCTTTCCCAATATCATGGTCATTTCCAAAGGGTCAGTTATTCACATCAGGTGGCCAAAGTATTGTAGTTTCAACTTCAGCATCAGCCTGACCAATACATATTCAGGACTGATTTCCTTTAGAATTGACTGGTTTGATGTCCTTGCAGTCCTATGGACTCTCAAGAGTCTTCTCCAACACCACAGTTCAAAGTATCTATTTGTCAGTGCTCAACTTTCTTTATAGTCTAATTTTCACATCCATATATGACTACTGGAAAAACCATAGCTTTGATCAGATGGCCTGTTTTTGGCAAAGTAATATCTCTGCTTTTTAATATGCTGTCTAGATTGGTCATAGCTTTACTTCCAAGGAGTAAGCATCTTTTAATTTCATGCTGCAGTCACCATTTGCAGTGATTTTGGAGCTCCCCAAAATTAAGCCTCTCACTAGTTCCATTGTTTCCCCATCTATTTGCCATGAAGTGATGGGACCAGATGTCATGATGTCTCAGTTTTTGGAATGTTGAGTTTTAAGCCAAAGTTTTCACGCTCCTTTTTCACTTTCATAAAGAGGCCCTTTAGTTCTTTGATTTTTGTCATAATGGTGGTGTCCTCTGCATAGCTATGGTTACTGATATTTCTTCTGGCAATGTGATTCCAGCTTGTGCTTCATCTAGGCCAGCATATAATACGGTGTATTCTGCATACAAGTTAAATACGCAGGGTGACAATATATAGCCTTGACATACTCCTTTCTCAATTTAGAACCGGTCTGTTGTTCCATGCTCGGTTCTAACTGCTGCTTTATAGTGGTGTGGTATTTCCATCTCTTTAAGAATTTTCCGCAGTTTGTTGTGATCTACACATTCAAAGGCTTTGATGTAGTCAATAAAGCAGAAGTAGATGTTTTTTTCTGGAACTATCTTGTTTTTTCCGTGATACAGTGAATGACAGCTATTTAATCTCTGGTTCCTCTGCCATTTCTAAATCCAACTTGAACATCTGGGAGTTCAGAGTTCATGTACTGTTGAAGCCTGGCTTGGAGAATTTTGAGCAATACTTTGCTAGGGTGTGAGATGAGTGCAATTGTGTGGTAGCCTGAATATTCTTTGGTATTGCTTTTCTTTGGGACTGGAATGAAAACTGACCTTTTCCAGCCCTATGGCCACAGCTGTGTTTTCCAAATTTTCTGGTATATTGAGTGCAGCACTTTCACAGCATCATTTTTTAGAATTTGAAGTAGCTCAACTGGAATTCCATCACCTCCATTAGTTTTGTTCACAATTGTGCTTCCTAAGGCCCATTTGACATCACATTCCAGAATGTTTGATTCAAGGTGCATGATCACACCATCATGGCTATCTGGGTCATGAAGATCTTTTTTCATATACTTCTTCTGTGCATTCTTGACACCTCTTCTTAATTTCTTCTGCTTCTGTTAGGTCTGTAGCATTTCTTTTATTTATTGTACCCATGTTTTTATGAATTGTCCCCTTGGTTTCTCTAATTTTACTGAAGAAATTCCTTGAGGAATTTTCTTGAAGAGAATTTTTCTAATTTTTTTCTTCTTTGGAAAACTGTTTGTTTATGTCTCTTGCCCATTTTTACGTGGGTTGTTTGTTTTTCTAGTATTGACTTGTTTGAGCTTCTTGAATATTTTGGAAATTAATCTGCTGCAGTTGTTTCATTTACTATTATTTTAACCAGCGATATTGGCTTACAATATTCTTTTCTTCCATTGTCTTTGTGTGCTTTTGGTATCAGGGTGATGGTGGTCTCATAGAATGATTTTGGAAGTGTTCTTTCCTCAGGAATTTTTTGAAAGAGTTCGAGAAGTATAGGCATTATCTCTTCTATAAATATTTGACAGAATTCACCTGTGAAGCCATTTGGTCCTGGAGTTTTGTTTTTTTTGGATTTTTTTTTTTTAATCAGTTTCATTTTCAGTGCTTGTACTTGGCTTGTTCATAGTTTCTATTTCTTCCTAGTTCAGTCTTGGGAGATTGAAATTTTCCAAGTATCTGTCCATTTCTTCCTGGTTGTCCATTTTATTGGAATATAGTTCCTCCTAATAGTCTTTTATGATCCTTTGCATCTCTGCATTGTCTTTTGCAATCTGTCCTTTTTTGTTTCTAATTTTGTTGATTTTATTCTTCTCTCTTTTTCTTGATAAGTCTGGTAAACGCCTTATCAAATTTGTTTGTCTTCTCTAAAAATCAGCTTTTAATTTCATTAATCTTTATTAATCTTCTTCATTTATTTCTGCCCTGATCTTTATTAGTTCTTTCCTTCTAATAACTTTGCTTTTTTATTTGTTTTGGCTTGTTTGGGGGGGTTGTTCTTCTTTTTCTAGTTGTTTTAGGTGTGAAGCTAAGTTTTCTATTCAAAGCTTTTATTGTTTCTTGAGGTAGGATTTTATTGCATTAAGCATCCCTCTTATAACTGCTTTTGCTTCATTTCATAGGTTTTGAGCCATTGTGCTTTCATTGTCATTTGTTTCTAAGAATTTTATTTTCCCTTTTTATTTATTCAGTAACTTGTTCATTCTTTAGAAATATATTGTTTAATCTCCATGTTTTTGTGTTCTTTGCAGTTTTCTTTTTTCCTCTATAATTGATATCTTGTCTTATAGCATTGTGGTCAGAAAGATGCTTGATAAGATTTCAATTTTCCTAAATTTACTGATATTTGATTTGTGACCCAAGATGTGGTCTATCCTGGGGAATGTTTCATTTGCACTTGAGAGGAAATTGTGTTCTGCATTTGGATGGAATGTCCTGTAGATATCAATCATATTAGTCTGCTCTAATCTATCATTTAAGACTTGTGTTTCCTTTTTAATTTTCTGTTTTTATCATGTGTCCATTTATGTAAGTGGAGTGTTAAAGATCCCTGCTATTATTTTTGTTACTGTGAATTTCTTCTTTTATGCCTGTTAGTGTTTGTCTTATATATTGAGGTGCTCCTATGTTGGGTGCATAAATATTTATGAAGGTTATGTCTCCATCCCGGATTGATCCCTTGATCATTATGTAATGTCCTCCTTTATCTCTTGGATTTTTTTTTTTTTGAGGTCTATTCTGTCTGATATGAGGATTGCTACTCTTTATTTTGATTTACATTTGCATGGAATATCTTTTTCCATCCTCTCACTTTCAGTCTCCATAAGTCTCTAGTTCTGAAGTGGGTCTATTTTCAGTTCAGTTCAGTTTAGTCGCCCAGTCGTGTCTGACTCTTTGCAACCTTATCAATTGCAGCATGCCAGGCCTCCCTGTCATCACCAACTCCAGGGGTTGACACAAACTCATGTCCACCAAGTCGGTGATGCCATTCAGCCATCTCATCCTCTATCGTCCCCTTTTCCTCCTGCCCCCAAACCGTCCCAGCATCAGGGTCTTTTCCAATGAATCAACTCTTCGCATGAGGTGGCCAAAGTATTGGAGTTTCAGCTTTAGCATCAGTCCTTCCAAAGAACACCCAGGACTGATCTCCTTTAGAATGGACTGGTTGGATCTCCTTGCAGTCCAAGGGACTCTCAAGAGTCTTCTCCAACACCACAGTTCGAAAGCATCAGTTCTTCAGCGCTCAGCTTTCTTCACAGTTCAACTTTCACATCCATAGATGACTACTGGAAAAACCATAGCCTTGACTAGATGAACATATGTTGGCAAAGTAATGTCTCTGCTTTTGAATATGCTATCTAGGTTAGTCATAACTTTCCTTCCAAGGAGCAAGCATCTTTTAATTTCATGGCTGCAGTCACCATCTACAGTGATTTTGGAGCCCAGAAAAATAAAGTCTGACACTATTTCCCCATCTAATTCGCATGAAGTGATGGAACAAGATGCCATGATATTAGTTTTCTGAATGTTGAGCTTTAAGCCAACTATTTGAATGAAAAGGGTCTCTTTTAGACACCATTTATATTTGTCTTTTTTTCTGTATCCAATTAGGCAGTTTATGTCTTTTGGGTCAAGCATTTAATACATTTACATTTACACTAGTTATTAATACATATATTCCTATTGCCATTTTCTTAATTGTTTGAGGGTTGTTTCTGTAGGTCTTTTCCTTCTCTTGTTTTTTCTGTCTGAATGATTCTCTTTGACATGTGTTGTAAAGCTGGTTTGGTGGTACTAACTTCTCTCATGTTTTACTTGTCTATAAAGATTTTGATTTCCAGGTAGAATACTCTTGGTTTCAGATTTTTCCCTTACAATACTTTAAATATACCATTCCATTCCCTCTGGCCTGCAGTTTCTGCTGAAAGGTCTGCTGTTAATCATATGACATTTACCTTTTATGTTACTTATGACTTTTTTCTCTCTGTTTTAAATAATCTTTCTTTGCATTTAATATTTGGTAGTCTGACTAGCATGTGTCTCTGCATGTTTCTCCTTGAGTTTAATTCTGTGTGGGACTCTGTGATTCTTGGACTTGATTGACTATTTCCTTTCCCATGTTGGGAAAATTTTGGCTATAATCTCTTCAAAAATTTTCTCAGACTCCTTTTGTTTTCTTTTATAATATTAATGTTGGTGTCCCTGATGTCTCTGAGACTATTCTCAGGTTTTTGTTTTCCCCACTTTTTCCTTTATTCTGCTGTTTGGCAGTTATTTCCATTGTCCTTTCATGTGTTGCATAGACAGTGAGTCTACCTAGTTGATCACGTGGATTTAATCTGTAGCTTGTATCGCTGGTGGGAAGGTTTTGTGTTCTCTTCCTTAGCCACATTGTCCCTGGATTTCAATTGTGGCTTTATCTCCACCTTTGCATGTGAGTCTTCCACAAGGGTTTGCTCCTGAGGATGCCCTGGAAGACCTGGGTCTCCCCCAGTAAGAACTCGTGTATCTGTAGAGAGAGATGTATTCCATGTCCACCTACTCCTCTGCCATCTTGTTCTCCACTTTTCTTTCCTTTTTAAAGATTCCACGTATAAGTGATCTTTTGTAAGTAATTTCAAAATTATGGGCCATGATAAGAGTATTATCTTCAGACTAATTATGAAGAGAGGTAAATAAATGGTTCTGGAAACAGCAGGAGACAAAGTATTTGTAAAAACTAACATTTTATGAAGTTTGGATAGTAAAACTGTTCAGTTCAGTTCAGTCGCTCAGTCGTGTCTGACTCTTTGCGACCTCATGAATTGCAGCACTCCAGGTCTCCCTGTCCATCACCAACTCCCGGAGTTCAACCAAACCCATGTCCATCGAGTCAGTGATGCCATCCAGCCATCTCATCCTCTGTCGTCCCCTTTTCCTCCTGCCCCCAATCTGTCTCAGCATCAGGGTCTTTTCCAATGAGTCAACTCTTTGCATGAGGTGGCCAAAGTACTGGAGTTTCAGCTTTAGCATCACTCCTTCCAAAGAACACCCAGGACTGATCTCCTTTAGAATGGACTGGTTGGATTTCCTTGCAGTCCATGGGACTCTCAAGAGTGTTCTCCAACAAAAGCATCAATTCTTTGGAACTCAGCTTTCTTCACAGTCCAACTCTCACATCCATACATGACTACTGGAAAAACCATAGCCTTGACTAGACAGACCTTTGTTGGCAATAAAACTGTTATACAAAGACAAATAAAATCTGTGTTAAAATTGTGAATTGTTTGAGTAAATAATTTGAAATGATTATCCTGAGAATGGCAATGAAAACCTGAGAAGCTACACAGTTGTTTATTAAGTCTTAGTTGATACAGTGTGAGAGGTGTTTTTTTTTTTTTTTTTTACCCTTATTAAGAAGAACTGTTTTGTTTACTGTGCCAAAGCTTCTCTGAAAAGTCTGCTTACTTATGCCTTTTGAATCAACTATCTGGAAATCTTGATAGTGATATCTAGAGGAAATGATTCAAAGAACCAATTATTAATTTCTAGGTTTAGCAGCAGACTTTAATGGTTCTATGAATTCCCTCAATAGTATCCTAAATTTTGTGCATATGTCTGCATTTATGTTTTCCTGGATAACATTTAAGGCATTTTATGAGAATCTTGAAGAGATAGGTGTTATTTCTTCCATCCCCCTCCCCTCAAAAAAGTTAACAAACAAACAAACAATTATTCTAGCATAGACATTGTGACTGGGGAATTTTATTTTATTTTTCTAAAAGACATAATACTGGAAGGCATAAAAATAGACTTTCTTTGAATTTCACTTCCTAAAAGATAAATTTAAGAAACAGCAGGAATATTTGGAGAATTGGAGCTAAGTTATCAGCCTTAGATTGTTGTTGTTGTTGTTGTTGTTTGTTGTTGTTGTTGTTGTTGTTTGTTGTTGTTGTCGTTGTTGTTGTTCAGTCACCCAGTCATGTCTGACCCTTTGTGACCCCATGGACTGCATCATGCCAAGCCTCCCTGTCCCTCACCATCCCCCAGAGTTTGCCCAAGTTCATGTTCATTGCATTTGTGATGCCATCCAGGCATCTCATTCTCTGATGTCCTCTTCGCCTTCTGCTCTTGGTCTTTCCCAGCATCAGGGACTTGTCCAATAAGTTGTCTGTTCAGATCAGATGACCAAAATACTGGAACTTCAGCTCCAGCATCAGTCCTTCAAGCGAATATTCAGGGTTAATCTCCCTAAAGATGGACTGTTAGATATCTTGCTGCCAAATGGACTTTCAGTTTTCTCTAGCACCACAGTTGGAAGGCATCAATCCTTTGGTGTTCTGCCTCCCATCTTGTCAAAGCTATGGTTTTTCCAGTAGACATGTATGGATGTGAGAATTGGACTAAAAAGAAAGCTGAACACTTAAGAAACAAACAAATGGGACCTAATTAAACTTAAAAGCTTCTGCATAATAAAGGAAACTATAAGCAAGGTGAAAAGACAGCCTTCGGAATGGGAGAAAATAATAGCAAATGAAGCAACTGACAAACAACTAATCTCAAAAATATACAAGCAGTTCCTGCAGCTCAATTCCAGAAAAATAAATAATCCAATAAAATAAAATGGGCCAAAGAACTAAATGGACATTTCTCCAAAGAAGACATACAGATGGCTAACAAACACATGAAAAGATGCTCAAGACCACTTATTATCAGAGAAATGTAAATCAAAACCACAATGAAGTACCATTTCACACCAGTCAGAATGGCAGCTATCCAAAAGTCTACAAACAATAAATTCTGGAGAGGCTGTGGAGAAAAGGGAACCTTCTTACACTGTTGATGGGAATGCAAACTAGTACAGCTACTATGGAGAATGGTGTGGAGATTCCTTAAAAAAACTTGAAGTAGAACTGCCTTATGACCCAGCAACCCACTGCTGGGCATACACACTTAGGAAACCAGAATTGAAAGAGACACATGTACCCCAATGTTCATCGCAGCACTGTTTATAATAGCCAGGACATGGAAGCAGCCTAGATATCCATCAGCAGATGAATGGATAAGAAAGCTGTGGTACATATACACAATGGAGTATTACTCAGCCATTAAAAAGAGAACATTTGAATCAGTTCTACTGAGGTGGATGAAACTTGAGCCAATTATACAGAGTGAAGTAAACCAGAAAGAAACCACCAATACAGTATACTAACACATATATATGGAATTTAGAAAGATGGTAATGATAACCCTGTATGTGAGACAGCAAGAGAGACACAGATGTATAGAACAGTCTTTTGGACTCTGTGGGAGAGGGCGAGTGTGGGATGATTTGGGAGAATGACATTGAAATATGTATAATGTCATATAAGAAAATGAATCGCCAGTCTAGGTTCGATGCAGGATACAGGGTGCTTGTGGCTGGTGCCCTGGGATGACCCAGAGGGATGGTATGGGGAGGGAGGTGGGAGGGGGGTTCAGGATTGGGAACACATGTTTACCTGTGGCAGATTCATGTTGATGTATGGCAAAACCAATACAATATTGTAAAGTAAATAAATAAATAAATAAATAAATAAATAAAAGAAAAAAAAAAAAGAATTGATACTTTTGAACTGTGCTGTTGGAGAAGACTCTTGAGAGTCCCCTGGACAGCAAAGAGACCCAACTGTTAAGGGAAGCACACTGATTGAAAGCACCCACCTTGGCCAGGCACCATAGTAACCATTTGCATGAGTTATTTTATGACAGGAGATCCTGATAAAGAATATGGAACTAATAAGCCACCACCAACTGGAAGAGTTCAGGAAAGGTCAAAAGGAGACACTGCTTATCCGTCCACTTCCCAGAATCCCTCTCGCTAGCATCAATCTTGGCTGAGTGATGCATGTGCCACCAGGAAATACTCTGAATTAGAGTGATGGGCCACAGACAACCCAGAAACTAATCCCATCACCATAAAACCCGAGACTGAGAGCCACGTGGCAGAGCAGTTCTCCTGGGTTCCCTTACCCTCCTGCTCTCCACCCGGCTACCCTTTCCCAATAAAATCTCTTGCTTTGTCAGCACGTGTGTCTCCTCGGACAATTCATTTCTGAGTGTTAGACAAGAGCCCAGTTTCAGACCCTGGAAGGAGTCCCTCTTTCTACAACAAATGGCAACTCTGGTGGGTCTCTTCTTCACTGAGGCTGACATCCTGACCACCCGGGGTACTCAGTGATCAGCTTGACTGCCAATTGACCAGACCCAGTGACCGCAACTGGGACCCTTTTGTCCCTGGTCTCCTGATGTGGACAACTGGCTAGAGTGTCCCGACCGGGTAAGGAACAAGAGACTTTATTGACCTCTCTCCCCTTCCTTCTCTCTTTCTTCTCCTTAACCCTTCCTATCCTTCCCCGTTTTTCAAGTCCCCCAGTCCTAGATGCAGGAATCTGGTCAAAGGGCCTCAGCCTTAGCTGAGGATTGGAGACTAAATACCTCCTCTTGGCAGAAAACTCAAATTTTGGTTTTGATCTGGCCTGATTTCTGATAAGGCCAAGTTCCAGTTCTCCCTTCTGCAGAGGCCCAAAGTAAAGTCCCATAATGCCTGGGTACCTGCAGGTGGCAGGAGACATCTGTAAAGCCACCCATTTTGCCCCCCTCTCCCACCCCTTCCCCCTTCTTTTTTCAACCTGGCTTCCTTTCCCCCCCTTTGAATTTTTTGAAGCTGTTAGTACTTGGATTTAAAGTTCTGTGTCTCTATAAGAGGTTTTCTGAGAGACTGTATTCTTGTATTTAAGGGAGTGTCTGATGAGGGCTGCCAGGTTTATATGTGTGTGTTTTAACTCTGTGTTTTGTGTTGTGGTTTTTGATGGCCATTTTGCTTTGTCTGGCCACCATTTGGTTTAGACCTGCCGCCATTTTGTTAGAACTTTTTTTTCTTTCCCTGTGCCTTGAGATCAGGGCTCTCCGGAACACTTATCTAGACCACATCTAACTCCTGAGACTGAGGGAAAAGGGGAAAAATACTTTAAAATTTTTATTTATTTCAACTGTTTTCTTTATAAACTAGTACATTTTATATTATAATGTCTAATTCATGACTAAAGTTAGAAAATGAAGCTAGAACTTGCACTGTGTCTTTCTAAATATGTCTTGGTGTGTCTTTGTCTCTGGGTAATATTTTTGGGGTTAATTTGTAAATGAGCTCTATTTATTTGGCTTAAAAAAAGGTAAGCACTTACAAATCAAATAATTCTAAATTAAACAATAAATTCCAGGTTCATGTGAACTGGGAAATATTCAGTATTAAATAAATAATATTAAAGTTAATTTGTTGACCTATCTAATATAGACATGTCAGAGTAATTAATATTAAGTAGAATATTTTCATTGTACCCACGTTTAATGTAAGTTAAATATTATATCTGTTACAAGTTTGTCAACAAGGAAATTACTTCGAGTGAAGAAATTTCTTTAAAAAATGTAAATGAGATATGTTCATCCTAAAGAAAATCAGTTCTGACTATTCATTGGAAAGGCTGATGCTGAAGCTGAAACTCGAATACTTTGGCCACCTGATGCAAAGCACTGACTCATTGGATAAGACTTTGATGCTGGCAAAGATTGAAGGCAGGAGGAGAAGGGGACAAGAGAGGATGAGATGGTTGGATGGCATCACTGACTGGATGGACATGAGTTTATGCAAGCTCTGGAAGCTCGTGATGGACAGGGAAGCCTGGGGTGCTGCAGTCCATGGGGTTGCAAAGAGTCAGACGTGATTGAGTGACTGAACTTGTCTGAACTGCCTTTTTCTTACAGTTCAGCTCTCACAACAGTACATTACCACAGCTTCAGATTAGAAGTTCTTAAATAATGCATCAAATTAGTTACCTTCAGACGAGAAGAAAGAAACAAAAAGATGAAAAGGGGAAATTTGAAGAACATTTCACAATATTTTTGTTATTTTTAATTAAAAACAAAAATAGAATAAATATACTGTAGCTTACCAATTAGTCGGTTGTTGTTTTTTAGCACTGAAACTCTCCAGACCACAAACCTCATCATATGGCAGAAAAGCTTAATGGTTAAGAAAAACAACATATTTGATGCATATAACTCAGTGTACCCTGAGTACTTTTACTAAGAATGCTTTCTATTTTCAAATTAGGTGTATTTTTTTTTGTTTGTTTTAAAAGTGTCTTTAATATTAATTTCTCATTTGATATTAATTTCTTTTTTTTTTTTTTTTTTAGTTTTTATTTTTTAAATTTTAAAATCTTTAATTCTTACATGCATTCCCAAACATGAACCCCCCTCCCACCTCCCTCCCCATAACATCTTTCTGGGTCATCCCCATGAACCAGCCCCAAGCATGCTGCATCCTGCGTCAGACATAGACTGGCGATTCAATTCAAATGATAGTATACATGTTAGAATGTCATTCTCTCAAATCATCCCACCCTCTCCCTCTCCCTCTGAGTCCAAAAAGTCCGTTATACACATCTGTGTCTCTTTCCCTGTCTTGCATACAGGGTCGTCATTGCCATCTTCCTAAATTCCATATATATGTGTTAGTATACTGTATTGGTGTATATTTTTAAGAAACTTTTTTGATGATTTGGATAACATTATTGTGATCTTTTCCCCCTTATTACATGGTTTTATTGTGATAAGCTTAAAGTGTAGTACTCTCAGGATTATAAGAAAAGCCATTATACAGTGCTTTGGGATCCAATCGTAATCTTAAATTATAAAGGTTAAATCTGAAACTTTTCCCCTTGTCAACAGTTCTACCTTTGGTCTATGTGGACATAATTTGTCTGTTGTACTTACCTATTTTAGAACTACATCAGATGAAAATAGCACAATTGTAACTATTGTTAAAGTACATGGAAGTGCAAAGAATCAGACATGACTGAGCATGCACACACACTGCACCAAAAGGAATAGCAGGGCTTCCCCAGTGGCTCAGCAGTAAAGAATCTATCTGCAATGCAGGAGGTAATGCAAGAAATGTGGATTCAATCTCTAGGTGGGAAAATCCCCTGGAGGAAGGTGAGAGACTCAATTCCTGGACAGGCTGGTAAGAAGTCAGGCCCCTCAGGAAGAGAGAGGGGTCTGGGGCTCTTGAGGAAGAGATAGAGGTCTAGAATTCTCAAAGAAGAGGAAAGAACAGGCATCTTTTTTTTTTTTTTTTTCCTCTGCATTCCTTAGTCTTATTCACATAAAACATTTTTTTTTTTCTTTAAGCCAGGAACTGATTATTACACAACAAACAACTAGGTTTAAACTCAGAGATTAAAGCGTCTGCCTGCAGTGCAGGAGATCTGGGTTCGAACCCTGGTTTGGGAAGATCCCCCGGAGAAGGAAATGGCAACTCACTCCAGTATTCTTGCCTGGAGAATCCCATGGATGGGGGAGCCTGGTGGGCTAGAATTCACGGGGTCGCAAAGAGTCGGACATGACTGAACGACTTCACTTTACTTTCAGGATTATATAACAACAATATAACCTGCTTGAGGACGGTTTCTCCTTCCTTAAAATCTTCTGACTAATTCTGATATTTTACCATGTATATTATGGGGCTGAGTCTGTTGGATCTTTCTATAGTTAAATTATAATCCAGTTATCCTAAAATGTAAATTGTGGGAGTGGGTCTGGTAAAATTTTTACAGACTTGAGACATTCTTTTGATTTATTGCAATAACTAATTCTGAAAGAGATGGGAATACAGACCACCTGACCTGCCTCTTGAGAAACCTATATGCAGGTCAGGAAGCAACAGTTAGAACTGGACATGGAACAACAGACTGGTTCCAAATAGGAAAAAGAGTATGTCAAGGCTGTATATTGTCACCCTGGTTATTTAACTTATATGCAGAGTACATCATGAGAAACGCTGGACTGGAAGAAGGACAAGCTGGAATCAAGACTGCCAGGAGAAATATCAATAACCTCAGATATGCACATGACACCACCCTTATGGCAGAAAGTGAAGAGGAACTAAAAAACCTCTTGATGAAAATGAAAGAAGAGAGTGAAAAATTTGGCTTAAAGTTCAACATTCAGAAAACTAAGATCATGGCATCTGGTCCCATCACTTCATGGCAAATAAATGGGGAAACAGTAGAAATAGTGTCAGACTTTATTTTTTGAGGCTCCAAAATCACTGCAGATGGTGATTGCAGCCAGAAAAGTAAAAGACACTTACTCCTTGGAAGGAAAGTTATGACCAACCTAGATAGCATATTCAAAACCAGAAACATTACTTTGCCAAAAAAAGGTGTGTCTAGTCAAGGCTATGGTTTTTCCAATGGTCCTGTATGGATGTGAAAGTTGGACTGTGAAGAGAGCTAAGCGCCAAAGAACTGATGCTTTTGAACAGTGGTGTTGGAGAAGACTCTTGAGAGTCTCTTGTACTGCAAGGAGATCCAGCCAGTCCATTCTAAAGATCAGTCGTGTGTTCTTTGGAAGGACTGATGCTAAAGCTGAAACTCCAATACTCTGGCCACCTCATGCAAAGAGTTGACTCATTGGAAAAGACTCTGATGCTGGGAGGGATTGGGGGCAGTAGGAGAAGGGAATGGCAGAGGATGAGATGGCTGGATTGCATCACTGACTCGATGGACATGAGTTTGGGTGAACCCTGGGAGCTGGTGATGGACAGGGAGGCCTGGCGTGCTGCAATTGATGAGGTTGCAAAGAGTCAGACATGACTGAGCGACTGGACTGAACTAAACTGAATAACTAATTTAAAAAGTGTGCAACTTCCTTGCTAACACTAGCGAGGGGAGCACTCTGTCCCCCTTCTGATGTCTACGTCAGAAGCTTTCTCTGCCTCTTTTTATACTTTAATAACCAGTCCATCCTAAAGGAGATCAGTCCTGGGTGTTCATTGGAAGGACTGATGCTAAAGCTAAAACTCCAGTACTTTGGCCACTTCATGCAAAGTGTTGACTCTTTGGAAAAGACCCTGATGCTCGGAGGGATTGGGGGCAGCAGGAGAAGGGGAAATCAGAGGGTGAGATGGCTGGATGGCATCACCAACTCGATGGACATGAGTTTGTGTGAACTCCAGGATTTGGTGATGGACAGGGGTGCCTGGCGTGCTGTGATTAATGGAGTCGCAAAGAGTCAGACACGACTGAGCAACTGAACTGAACTGAGCTGAACTGAATACTCTGCTATACAAAAGCTCTTGAGTGATCAAGCCTGGTCCCTGGTCCTGAAGTTAAATCTTCTTCTTCAGAGATGACGAATCCAACACCATTCACCTTAAGCTATCAAGGTCATGGCAACCCACTTTAGTATTCTTGCCTGGAGGTCCCATGTACAGAGGAGCCTGGTGGGTTACAATCCATAGAGTCACACAGAGTTGGACATGACTGAAGCAAATGAGCTCACACACACAAAGAAATGACTATGGTTTCTGCAAGCTTTTTCATTCAGGGAGAAGAGAAGGAAGTGTGCAGGAGGTCTGGAAATTGTCATGTATTTTACTTTACAAGGAAGTAATGTCAAGTCACCAAGATATATTTTGATATAAACAAGAGGAAGGGGACACACACCTCTTGAACCAGGGCTCGAGTGGTTCAATAAATTATGGCATTCAGTGGGGTAACAAATATCACAAGTATCACTCATTGCTATGGATCAAATGTTTTTGCCACACCCCTCAAATTCATATAGTGAAACGCTAATGTTATGGTATATGGAGCTAGAACATTTGGAAGGTAATTAGGTCGTGAGGGTGAAGCCCTCATGATAGGATTAGTGTTCATGAAAAGAGGAAGAGAACTATTCTTTTCTCTTCCTGCCATTTGAGAACATATTGTGAAAATAAGGCAGGAGGACAGTTCTCACCAAAAACTGAATCTGCTGGCACCTTGATTTTGGATTTCCCAACACCCAGAACTGTAGGAAATAAATGTTTCTTTTTTAAACCACCCAGTCTATGGTATTTTTTAACAACAGATTGAACTAAGATTGTAATTGTAAAACAATACCAAAAAGAATTCACAATAAAATGTAACAACGGGTATACTATAGTAATAATTTCCAATTGATCAGTTAGATATTATTTTCACTTACAAATCTGTTTTGAACAGTAAAATATAACCTGGCCTAAATCTGCCTCTTCAATGCTTTGGCAATCGTTCATATATTCATATGTATTTGTATAACTAAACAAGCCTGTTTTTTCATTGTTTCTTCACAAGTAGCTCATGAAGGAAGCAGAGCAAGGATTAAGCTTCCCTAAGGTCAGTTCTTGGCATAGTGTCTCGGAAATAAAAAAGTAACCAATGAACATTGAATAAATTAACAGATAGTAAACAATACTGCTACTAGAGATTATAACACAGATTCTTGAAAAAGTATATATTACAAGGTATCATTTTCTGTTTATTTATAACTGCTTTTTATGTTTGTCTTCCTAACTAAATTGTAAAGTCAACTCTATGAGAATGAAGATAAGTCTGGTTCTTTTGTATCCCTTACAGATTTCACTACTATGACTTGAACAGGGTGAATACACAATAAACCTCCATTGAACTCATTAAATAAAGTTATGGAGACAAACCACTTTGATGTAGTTTTAAACATGAGTAGTTAAATATGTAAGGAATAAAAAAGAATTAAAAAAAAAACCTTTATGAATTGAGACTATTGGGATTCTTGAATCTAAAGAGTCAGAATTATCCTTTTCCTTTAATAAGTCAATTTTCAAGATTTTTATGCTTAAACTGACATACACTAATACAGACATTGCAAAACAGTATCAGAGACAAGGTTTTTAATGTTTTTATTCCTTATGATTTAGCAATAATATTTAGAAATAAACTACTAAACCTTAATTTTATCATTTATTTTCTGGGTTAGTATTTTTCCATATTAATGTACATATTTCAATGATTACGATTACTGATTTAGGAAAAGTAGGGCTTCCCTGATGGCTCAGATGGTAAAGAATCCACCTGCAATGTAGAATACATGAGTTTGATCCCTGGGTTGGGAAGATCCCCTGGAGGAGGGCATGGCAACACACTCCAGTATTCTTGCCTGGAGAACTCCCATGGACAGAGGAGCCTGGCAGGCTACAGTCTATGGGGTCTCAAAAATTTGGACATATCTGAGTGACTAAGCATAGCACAGTACATTTTAAAAAATACCCCTTGGATACCTTGCTGATAAAATAATACAGTTAATGTAACAGTTACAGTTATTGACTTTAATCATTAAATTAAGGCATTGAGACTGATTACTGTGAATACATATTGATTCATAGTAGAGGCAAGAGTTGTTTTTCTTGATATGCCTCAGCAATAAATCAGCTGAAACAACAAAAAAAGGAAAAGATGGAATTTTAATGAAAAACTGCCTTGTAAATTCATCTATATATTAAAAAAAAATTCCTGCTGTGGCAAAGACTAAGTTTTATTATTTTCTCCCCTCAGTAATAAAATGAAGAATAAGGAAAAAAAATTGTATATAAAGCCTTTTGCACTTTGACATGAGCCCTTCCAGCCAAACTTTATTTTTGACTGAAACAAACATAAACCATATTCCGTTTCACAAAAGTAAATGTGCTGAACATGTGGTTTTAAAAATAGAAGCATGTGAATCAACTTTTCTACATGATCATGCTTTCTTAGAAATGTCTCTGGGGAAAGTTCAATACTCAAAGCCAAGGAGTACAGAAGAAAAGCAAAACAGACTGAGATCAAGCAATTCTTAAAGTGGATGGGCCAAGTAGATGCATAAGTGACATTTAATATGCAAGCTTAGGGGCTCCTGTTGAGTGATCTGTTTGGTAACCCGGATCAGAATGCTTGTTTAGTGGATAAAAGTGTAACTTTAGAAATTGGCAGGAACTCTTGTGTTCGGCCACCTGTATTCTCAGCTACACATGGTGGAAGGGATATGAACCAAGCACACATTTTAACTTTATCCTATTTTTGAATTCTTATAACTTTTTGGTTTCAAAAGAGCCATTTATAAAATGTAGTTTAAAAGTGCATTGACAATACTTAGTGACCACCACTATATAGTTTATTTTCTGTCTTTCCATTGTTAAAGATATTTTTAAATATAAACTGGGAGAAAAATATACATTATCTCACTACAGTAATTGAAGTGAATTGCCATATGAATGGGTATCTTTATTGTAGACATTTGGCTATCAAAAATACTATTCATATCTAGATAAATACTGTGTATTTTTAAAGCAGTCTGCAGAGTCAATCAGCAATGAATATTAGCACTTCAAGGAAATCATCCCTTCCAGCCTGAAGAAAAAAAAATGGGCTGTGAACTTTGACCTAAGAATATAATTATGTCTTCCTAGACCTCATTATACCCCATGCTCTTTTAACACCATCTAGGAACCAAATAATGAAAGAGTGGTGAAAATTTATGACACCCTAGATCTAGCACTAGCCCTTTGGATATTAGGTTGGATTAGTAGCTTTACTGCTAATCCAAACACTGTAGGCCAAATTCTGCCTGACATATCTGCACTGTGAGTCCCTGAAAAATGTAGCAAGTTGACACTCTGAAAGCTGACAAAAGCCTTTATGCTCCAGGCACATGCTGCATGTAGTTTGCCATCAAATACAGTTATTCAGATCTGCATTTCTTTCACATTTGCAATGATAATCCCTCCCCTCCCCCACACATTCTATGGTAATGGGCATATGCAGTAATAATCTTAAATTAATCATTTGCTTTTTTCTGGATGAAGGAAAGTTTGAGTCAATTTCATGCATAAGATGTGCATGATACTTAAAATAGAGAAAAATCATTTATGTTCTTGATACTTGTCAAAGGTTGAGCCAAAGAAGCTATCTGAAAAACCGTACATTAATTCTTCTTAAATCACAGATTAACCCACAAATCTGTATCCAAACTGCTATTACATTATTTGGGATACCCTTTGGAGTTTCTGAAGGAGATCAGTCCTGGGTGTTCTTTGGAAGGAATGATGCTAAAGCTGAAACTCCAGTACTTTGGCCACCTCATGCAAAGAGCTGACTCATTGGAAAAGACTCTGATGCTGGGAGGGATTGGGGGCAGGAGGAGAAGGGGACAACAGAGGATGAGATGGCTGGATGGCATCACCGACTTGATGGACATGAGTTTGGGTGAACCCCGGGAGTTGGTGATTGACGGGGAGGCCTGGCGTGCTACAATTCATGAGGTGGCAAAGAGTTGGACATGACTGATCAATTGAACTGAACTGAACTTGGAGTTTCTGATATTTCTTCAAATCAGTAAGTCTGTGATATCCAAACATAAATGGCACTATTTTCATCTGTAATTTGATAACTTGCATTTTGCATATAATATTGCAGGAGTATCAGAACAAAAATCATATCAGTGAGCACTAGATGCAACATATAAAATGATTTAGAAATTATCTTTTATAACTGAATGACACTAATTCTTCATGCGTGTGTGCTTATTTACTTCATTCGTGTCTGACTCTTTGCAACCGTATGGACTATAGCCCACCAGACTCGTCTGTCCATGGAATTCTCTAGGCAAGAATAGTAGAGTGAGTTGCCATTTCCTCTGCCAGAGAATCATACTGAATCAGGGATCAAATTCACATCTGCTGTGTCTCCAGCACTGCAAGCAGATTATTTACTGCTGAGCTACCTGGAAAGCCTGGCACTAATTCTACTAATCATAATATTTCCTACTACTTATCTGACAAAGGAATTTTTAAGTAATATTAACAATATAACTTTGAAATCCCAACTTTAGCTCATGGTTTATACATTAGCTAGCATTGATCTTCACAAAAGAGGATGAGGTAAATATTCTTATCTACATTTTACATGTAAGGAAATATTCAGCTCAGTTCAGTCGCTAAGTGGTGTCTGACTCTTTGCGACCCCATGGACTGCAGTATGCCAGGCTTCCCTGTCTGTCATGAACTCCCAGAGGTTGCTCAAGCTCAAGTCCATTGAGTCAGTGATGCAATTCAACCATCTCATCCTCTGTCGTCCCCTTCTCCTCCCACCTTCAATCTTTCCCAGTATCAGGGTTTTGTTTTTTTTTTTGTTTGTTTTTTTCCAGTGAATCAGTTCTTCACATTAGGCAGCCAAAATATTGGTTTCAGTTTCAGCATCAGTCCTTGCAATGAATATTCAGGACTGACTTTTAGGACGGACTGGTTGCATCTCCTTGCAGTCCAGGGACTCTCAAGTCTTCTCCAACACCACACTTCTAAAACATCAATTCTTCAGAGCTCAGCTTTCTTTATAGTCCAACTCTCATATCCAAAAATGAAATCTCTCACTGTTTCCATTGTTTTCCCATCTATATGCCATGAAGTGATGGGACCAGATGCCATGATCTTAGTTTTCCGAATGTTGAGTTTTAAGTCAACTTTTTCGCTCTCCTCTTTCACTTTCATCAAGAGGCTCTTTAGTTCTTCACTTTCTGTCATAATGGTGGTGTCATCTCCATATATGAGGTTATTGATAATTCTTCTGACAATCTTGGTTCCATCTTATGCTTTCATCCAGCCTAGCATTTCTCATGATGTACTCTGCATATAAGTTAAATAAGCAAGGTAATGATATACAGCCTTGACATGCTCCTTTCCTGATTTGGAACCAGTTTGCTGTTCCATGTCCAGTTCTAACTGTTGCTTCTTGACCCGCATAGAGATTTCTGGGAGGCAATTCAGTTGGTCTGGCTTCCCATCTCTTTCAGAATTTTCCACAGTTTGCTGTGATCCACACAGTCAAAGGCTTTGCTGTAGTCAATAAAGAATAAATAGTTTTCCTGGAACTCTCTTGCTTTTCCTATGATCCAGTGGATGTTGGCATATTGATCTCTGGCTCCTCTGCCATTTCTAAATCCAGCTTGAACACCTGGAAGCTCACAGTTCATGCCCTGTTGAAGCCTGGCTTGGAATTTTGAGCATCACTTCGCTAATGTGTGAGATGAGTGCAATTGTGCAGTAGTATGAATATTCTTTGGCATTGACTTTCTTTGGGATTGAAATAAAAACTGATCTTTTCCAGTCCTGCAGCCACTGCTGAGTCTTCCAAATTTTCAGGCATGTTGATTTCAGCACATTAGTAGCATCATCTTTTATAATTTTTCAGGAAATTTGGCTCCATTAAAATAATTGACTTATGTAGGGCTCAAGGTTGAGCCAAAATTTAATCCCTGATATCTATATTTCAAATTGTTTGATTTTTTTGACTATGGCACTGGTATGGGTTGAATGGATTCTCCCCCCCCAAATGATATCTTGAAGTCCAAATCCCCAGATGGTAAAAACTGATATCATTTGTATATGCAGGGTTTGATCTTGATATATTATTTAAGGTTTTATGATGAGAATTTCCAATATCATAATATTGTAAAATATGACATTAATGACCACAGGATATTGTATCACAATTGTGCATTATTCAATTTTAAAAATCCTTAATTTGGTTCCTTTAAGATATTTACATATGTTATATAGTTATATATGAGGCTGTAATGATTATCATTATACATAAATATTTGTGCACAACACCTAATTTTTTTAGGGTAAAGTCCTAAAAGTGGAATTCCTCAGTCAACTTACAAAACATTGCTAGAGACAGGATAAAGATGGTGAAGTAGGAAGACCCTAACGGCAATTACATATAGAGAAACTCTCATTGAGAATGACCTGAATACCAGCAGAATGGCTCTTCTACAGTCAAAGTTGTAAAGAAAGAAACACAAGTAATCCAGTAGGAAGGAATGAGAAGCAAACTAGTAGTGATTCACTCTAGCAAAGAGTGATTCAGAAGAGAAAGGAGTTATTACAGGTACAGAGATCCTCCTTGGGATGTGAGGGGTTCAAGTTATATATTACACATCCTAGCCCTAGGTTTCAACACTGGGAGGATGAGCCAGCCTTTCTGGCTTGAAAACTAGTGGGGATTGTTGGAAGACTGCCAGAGACCAAGACTCCACTCTTGAAGAGTGCATACACAGACTTATTTGCCCAAAGTCTCAGCATGGAGACAACAGATTGAAAACTGCTGGGTGCTCTGGCTAGCCTACAAAGACTGACTCTATACATTCTTCCAGCCCACACCAGGCTCCTGCTCCAGCAAGTCCTATTCTGGCACTGTTCACAACTAAAGAGAAAGCTACCATTGCCAATGAGCATATGTATACTTGAAGGAAGCAGAGCCAATTCAGGTCATGCCTAGAGCCAAGGTGGAAACCATCATTGTCAGTGTGCATGTGTTCTAGGGAAGGAGCAGAACCAACTCACCTGGGCAGTACCAACCTTTCTGTCATCAATGCTGGATTTAATCAAGGCACACAAACCAAAGAAAAAATGGAAAACCAGCTCAGAATGCATCCCCAACCATTTGAACCCAGGTCACAATCCCAGTCATGACAGAGACTGCCATTATACCAGAAAGAAGTGCAACTCCATCAGAGCTCTTGCTCCAGCCGCTCAGACCCTGGCTAAACCCTCAATAAGACGGCAACCACCATTATGCCTAAGAGAAACCTCTACTCACATGTGGCCCTACCTCTAGCCCCTCAAAATCCAGCTCTACATCCTAATAAAGAAGCTGCCAGTGCATGCCAAGGGAAGATGTATTCCGTGCTCACCTTGATTCCAACTCTCCTACCAAAGACACTGGGCACATTGTATACAAATGCTCCCACACAAGGATACAACTTCAAGACAAGAATAGGTAAATGCTTTCACCTAATTTATTAGAAATAAACAGAGAAAGTTAAACAAAATGAGAAAATAGAAGAAAAATTTTCAAAGCAAAGAATAAAACTAAACCTCAAGAAAAAAGCAGAGATAAGAGGGGAATCTTCAAGGTAGTGGAGGAATTGGTGAAGGAGATCACTGTCTTACCAAAAATATATATTAAAAAATTAATCTACCTGTGGAACAGTTCCCACAGAACTTCTCCTGATCACTGGTACAGAACCTCAGACTTCCAGAAAGGCAAACCAATCTTCTTTGAATAAGTCAGGCCAAAAGATAAAGAGGAAAATGTAGACAATGGAGTTTGGGAGAGGGACATTCACCCTGGGAAACGAGTCATAAAGGAGGAGAAGTTTCCACACACTAGGAAACCCCCTTACAGTTGGGCTCAGGGGAGACATCTTTGAAACCTCAAAGGGGAACAGTACATGACAGATACAGCACTTTCCAGCTAAGAAGAAGCTCACACACTTGTGTCCACCCACAGTGAATGGGGACTGGGTGTGGGGGCTCAGGTCTTGGGGGTTCAGTCCTTAGGGAAAGAACCAGAGTTGACTGCCATGAAGATACTCTGGTGGGGTAATGTGACACTGCAGAGGCAGACAAGGGAAAACCCTGGGACTGCCAGAGAAGCAAAAGATCGTTCCCATGGCAAGACTCTAGCACCACTCTCTAACTCCAAATACTCACAGAACACAGGGCCCTGCCCTAGGGAATGCTGAAAGTGGATTAGGCAGCTGCATTCTATGGTCCCAGCGGAAGAGAAACAGGCATGAACTCCAGAGACAGAAGGCAGGGGGGGACTGTGGTCCTGACCTAAGAGATCACAAATACCACCAAGCTGTGAGAAGCTGCAGGTCGCTACTCACATCTTCCTGGGAGCCTGAGTGGCTTGGGTCTGCCAAAGGTACCACACCTGGAAGCAACTCCCCTGGGAAAATGTACGACCAACCTCAGACTGTGGTGACTTCCCACAGGCACAAGCTGCAGCAAGCACCCTCCACACACTCTAGTGGTGTCTGCTGTACTCTCACCCTTCCCAGCACAACTGAACAAGTGAGCCCTATCAATGGCTACTTCTGTCTCTCTGTTCTCTGCCCAGACACTGGTGAGAGACTTACAAACAGAGATAGACCCAAAATCAAAACAGAACACTGGGGCTGCCTAAGCAAAGGAAAGGAGGGAAAACCACCCTCAGAGTGGGAGGAGCAATGGTTTATATTCCTGCAATTAGCTTGAGACTATGTGCTTTAGGGACAGCTATAGACCTTGAAAACAAATACAAGCTGGACCAAGGGAAGATCTGAGTCCTGAAGCTGACACCACACTGCCCACCATAGGTCCAAAGAACTTTTTAGATATATTGGAGGACTTTCTGAGTAGACAAGTTGACTGAAGCAGGAAAATGAAATAATCACTTGTACATTCCTCTCACTACCACTCTGTAATATATCATCCTTTTTCTTTCCGTTTTAAAATTGTTTTCTCACATTATCATGATATTTTTCTTTATTATTTTAATTTTTATTTATTTATAGCCTACTATTTCCTTTAAAAAACATACTTATTAAACAAATTTCATCTTTTTCATTTTGTCTTTTTGGAAGTAATTTTTCTATGGTTTTAATTTTTTATGCTACAATTTTTAACATAACTTTTAAATAAGTATGATCTTTTGTTGTACTAAATAAAATCTCAATGTGTACACACCTACTCACTACTCAACATCCAGTCATACATGAACTTAAGACCTGCCACTTTCCTGTGCACTGTGCATCCCATAAATACACCCTCCTGCAATCTCTGAAATCCATCTGATTCTGCAGCTGTGCAATTAATAGATGCTTGCTTCTTGGAAGGAAAGCTATGACAAACCTAGACAGCATATTAAAAAGCAGAGACCTAACTTTGCTGACAAAGGTCCATATAGTCAGAGCTATTGCTTTTCCAGTAGTCATGTATGGATGCGAGTGTTGGACTATAAAGAAAGCTGAGCACTGAAGAATTGATGCTTTTGAACTGTGGTGTTGCAGAAGACTCTTGAGAGTCCCTTGGACTGCAAGGAGACCCAACCAATTAATCCTAAAGGAAGTCAATCCTGAATATTCATTGGAAGGACTGATGCTAAAGCTGAAACTCCAATACTTAGGCCACCTGATACAAAGAACTGACTCACTGGAAAAGACCCTGATCCTGGGAAAGACTGAAGGCAGGAGGAGAAGGGGACGGCAGAGGATGAGATGGTTGGATGACATCACCGAATCAATAGACTGAGTTTGAGTACACTCCTGGAGTTGGTGATGGACAGGGAGGCCTGACGTGCTGGAGTCCATGGGGTCACAAAGAGTTGGACACTGAACTGAACTGAATGGTTTTTCCAGTAGTCATGTACAGATGTGAGAACTGGACCATAAGGAAGGCTGAGTGCTGAAGAACTGATGCTTTTGAATTGTGGTGCTGGAGAAGATTCTTGAGAGTCCCTTGGGCTTTGAGGAGATCAAACCAGTCAATCCTAAAGGAAATCAACCCTCAATATTCATTAGAAGGACAGAAGCTGAAGCTCCAATACTTTGGCCATCTGATGGGAAGAGCTACCTCATTGGAAAAGACCCTGATGGTAGGAAAGATTGATGACAAAAGAAGGAGATGGCAGAAGATGAGATGGTTAGATAGCATCACCAACTCAATGGACATGAATCAGAGCAAACCCGGGAGTAGTGAACAAAGGAGCCTGGCATGCTGCAGTCCATGGGTCACAAACAGTTAGACATGACTTATCAACTAAATGATAGCAACAACTCGTTTGTCTTTGGGGGTCTGACTAAAAACCTGATATGCCTCTAACTAAGCAGATTCTCCAAAAGCTATATTCCTTTCCCTTTTCTTTTCAACTCATCCATGTTGCTTTAAAAGTGCATTTAGTTCATGAAGTTGTTTTCCGAAGTGGACCATAGTTTTCTTGGTAGTGAGTTCCTACTCATATTGTATATTCTTCTACGACCTGCTTTGGTGTCCTATCACCTGATGGATAACTCTACAAATTCATTGCCCTTTCTGTGTCTACTAACTAGAAAAAATAAAAAGAAATCACCTATCTATGCACTTGCTAGTTCAGGCACCAAGTTTGCCACAAAACCTCATGCTCATAACTCTAGCACCAGCACCCAAAATAAGGAGCTTATGACCATGTGTTGTTACAGAAAACCAAATATTCTGAGGTCAGGACTCCTTAACCTTGAAAAGTTTGCTCTAAAAAATGACTTTCTGAACATCCTTAGGACCCTCTTTGCCCCAGATGCACAACCATGTGGCGGTCAGGTGTCCTCTGTGTATCTATCCTGCCCCCTCTTCCACAGAGCTGACACATTGTACTCAATTACTTCACTTCAAAACAGGAATAATTTATTTCTATGAATATTATTTTAATAGTATTCCATAATTATTCAATAATCAAAGTTTTCTCCAAGTCTGGAAAATAATCCAAAGTAATCAGCAAATGTTTTGTGTGTATATATACATATGCATACACATATAATTTTAAAAATCTCTTCCTGTAATTTAGTTCTGACTTTTAAGTGACATAATCAGTGAAGGACTTGATCTTGAAGCACACTTTGATAAGGATTTTTCAGAGCAATTAGTTTATTGTGAATATTAATCAGACTTACTCCAATTCCACAAGGTCTCCACCACAGTCTTTTCCATGTGCTCCTATTTTGGCTTCTTCACTCAGATTATGAATCTTTTCTCTTTCAAATCCATCACAGTTGTATTTATATTATCCACTTCAATGCAGATGGGGTGCATCACTCCAATCTAGTTTTTATTCAGAAGACCTGCAATTGAATTGTTGCTTCCCTGTGGGTGACACAGATCCACCTTGGTATTTCCAAGGCTGACAAAAATGACAGATACTCCATACTCAGGAAGCGGGACCAGCTCACCCACTTTGAGCCCCAGAACATTTTAATAAAATTATCTGGCCTTTCACAAGTCTGGCACTGAAACTGCAACATGATTGAGTTGACTCAGGTTCCATATAAGGGCAGCCCCTTGATGCTAGGACAGCAATGTGGAAGAAGTTCAAACTGTTGGAACTAAAGTATAAAGTCCAGGGAAAGGCCCTAAGCACTTGAAGCCACCTTCATCATGCATGCCCATCTTGGAAAGTGCCTAAATTTTATCTTTTGATCTTTTGTTTTTAATTATGTATCTTCAAGAGTCTAATTTTTAGTATCAATTTTATTTTATTTTTATTTTTAATATAAATTTACTTATTTTAATTGGAGGTTCATTGTTTACAATATTTTGTTGGTTTTGCCATACATCAACATGAATCCACCACAGGTATACACATGTTTCCCATCCTGAAACCCCTCCTTCCTCCCTCCCCATACCATCCCTCTGGGTCGTCTCAGTGCACCAGCCCCAAGCATCCAGTATTATGCCTAGAACCTGGACTGGAGATTCGTTTCATATATGATGTTATACATGTTTCAATGCCATGCTCCCAAATCATTCCACCCTCTCCCTCTCGCTAGACTAATGGTGAAACAATTCTCAATAGCCAAGAACACCCAAAGAGACTCACACACCTATATAAGGAAAAGTGTGTGAGTCTCTTTGGGTGTTCTTGGCTATTGAGAATTGTTTCACCATTAGTCTAGGGGGTTCGTCTTCTGTGTTGTGAGGCCTGTGAAGTCTTGCTGTTGCTTTAACAGTTTAGGCCTGAAGCCCAGACAGGAGACTTGACTCCATAACTTTGGGTGGTCAGAGAACTCTAAACTCTGTGGAAAATTAAGGGTGAGAGCTCTCCCAAAGGCTTCCATCTCAATATTAAGACCAAGTCCCACCCAAAGCCCACAAGCTACAGTGTGAGATGTCCCATGTCAATCCTTCAGGAAAATAGGGGCACAAACACGCACATTGCCAGGCAGGGTGTCAAAAGCATACCTAATCCATCAGTTCATTTCAGTTCAGTCATTCAGTCGCATCCGACTCTTTGCGACTCCATGAATTGCAGCACACCAGGCCTCCCTGTCCATCAACAACTCTCGGAGTTCACACAGATTCACGTCCATCGAGTCAATGATGCCACCCAGCCATCTCATTCTCAGTCGTCCCCTTCTTCTCCTGCCTCTAATCCCTCCCAGCATCAGAGTCTTTTCCAATGAGTCAACTCTTCACATGCGGTGGCCAAAGTACTGGAGTTTCAGCTTCAGCATCATTCCTTCCAAAGAAATCCCAGGGCTGATCTCCATCAGAATGGACTGGTTGGATCTCCTTGCAGTCCAAGGGACTCTCAAGAGTCTTCTCCAACACCACAGTTTGAAAGCATCAATTGTTCGGTGCTCAGCTTTCTTCACAGTCCAACTCTCACATCCATACATCACTACTGGAAAAACCATAGTCTAGACTAGACAGACCTTAGTTGGCAAAGTAATGCCTCTGCTTTTGAATATGCTATCTAGGTTGATCATAACTTTTTTCCCAAGGAGTAAGCATCTTTTAATTTAATGGCTGCAGTCACCATCTGCAGTGATTTTGGAGCTCCAAAAAATAAAGTCTGACACTGTTTCTCCTGTTTCCCCATCTGTTTCCCATGAAGTGATGGGACTGGATGTCATGATCTTCGTTTTCTGAATGTTGAGATTTAAGCCAACTTTTTTGTTCTCCTCTTTCACTTTCATCAAGAGGCTTTATAGCTCCTCTTCACTTTCTGCCATAAGGGTGGTTTCATCTGCATATCTGAGGTTTTTGATATTTCTCCTGGCAATCTTGATTTCAGGTTATGCTTCTTCCAGCCCAGGGTTTCTCACGATGTAGTCTGCATATTAGTTAAATAAGCAGGGTGACAATATACAGCCTTGACATACTCCTTTTCTTATTTGGAACCAGTCTGGTGTTCTATGTCCAGTTCTAACTGTTGCTTCCTGACCTGCATACAGATTTCTCAAGAGGCAAGTCAGGTGGTCTGGTATTCCCATCTCTTTCATAATTTTCCACAGTTTATTGTGATCCACACAGTCAAAGGCTTTGGAATAGTCATTAAAGCAGAAATGGATGTTTTTCTGGAACTCTCTTGCTTTTTCCATGATCCAGCAGATGTTGGCAATTTGATCTCTGGTTCCTCTGCCTTTTCTAAAACCAGCTTGAACATCAGGGAGTTCACGATTCACATATTGCTGAGGCCTGGCTTGGAGAATTTTGAGCATTACTTTACTAGCATGTGAGATGAGTGCAATTGTGGGTAGGTTGAGCATTCTTTGGCATTGCCTTTCTTTGGAATTGGAATGGAAACTGACCTTTTCCAGTCCTGTGGCCACTGCTGAGTTTTCCAAATTTGCTGACATATTGAGTGCTGCACCTCCACAGCATCATCTTTCAGGATTTGAAATAGCTCAACTGGAATTCCATCATGTCCACTAGCTTTGTTCATAGTGATGCTTTCTAAGGCCCACTTGACCTCATATTCCAGGATGTCTGGCTCTAGATGAGTAATCACAACATCGTGATTATCTAGGTCATGAAGATCTTCTTTGTACAGTTCTGTGTATTTTTGCCACCTCTTCTTAATATCTTCTGCTTCTGTTAGGTCCATACCATTTCTGTCCTTTATTGAGCCCATCTTTGCATGAAATGTTCCCTTGGTATCTCTAATTATCTTGAAGAGTTCTCTAGTCTTTCCCATTCTGTTTTTTCCCTCTATTTCTTTGCATTGATCACTGAAGAAGGCTTTCTTATCTCTTCTTGCTATTCTTTGGAATTCTGCATTCAGATGCTTGCATCTTTCCTTTTCTCCTTTGCTTTTCACTTCTCTTCTTTTCACAGCTATTTGTAAGGCCTCCCTAGACAGCCATTTTTGTGTGTGTGTGTGTGTTTCTTTTCCATGGGGATGATCTTGATCCCTATCTCCTATACAATGTCATGAACCTCATTCCATAGATCATCTATCTACCAGATCTAGGCCCTTAAATCTATTTCTTACTTCCACTGTATAATCATAAGGGATTTGATTTAGGTCATACTTGAATGGTCTAGCAGCTTCCCCTCTTTCTTCAATTTAAGTCTGAATTTGGTAATAAGGAGCTCATGATCTGAGCCACAGTCAGCTCCTGGTTTTGTTTTTGTAGACTGTATAGAGCTTCTCCATGTTTGGCTGCAAAGAATACAATCAATCTGATTTTGGTGTTGACCATATGGTGATGTACACGTGTAGAATCTTCTGTTGTGTTGTTGGAAGAAGGTGTTTGCTATACCCGTGCATTTTCTTGGCAAAACTCTATTAGTCTTTGCCCTGCTTCACTCCACATTCCAAGGCCAAATTTGCCTGTTACTCCTGGTGTTTCTTGACTCCCTATTTTGCATTCCAGTCCCCTATAATGAAAAGGACAACTTTTTTAGGTGTTAGTTCTAAGCACAGGCTGCTGTGGCTGGTGCACTAAGCACGGCCGAGAGGAGCTACCCCACGTCCAAGGTCAGGGGCAGTGACCTAGAGTGCCAGGCTGCAACAGCGTAGGAATGGCCGAGAGCACTTACCCCTTGTTTGAGGTCAGGGGTGGCGGCCAAGAGGAGCCACCCCGCATCTGAGGTCAGGGGCAATGGCCAAAAGGAGCAACTCCGCATCTGAGGTCAGGGGTGGCGCCCGAGGCCAGGGGTGGCGGCCAGGAGGAGCAATCCCACGTTCAAGGAGTGGTGGCTGCATGGGCTCAGGAGGACCTAGAGGAGCCATCCCACGTTGAAGGTCAGGAAGGGTGGCGTTAAGGAGATACCTATCATCCAAGGTAAGGAGCAGTGGCTGTGCTTTGTTGGAGCAGCCGTGAAGAGATACCCAATGCCCAAGGTAAGAGAAACCCAAGTAAGATGGTAGGTGTTGCAAGAGGGTATCAGAAGGCAGACACATTGAAACCGTACTCACAGAAAACTAGTCAATCTAATCACACTAGGACCACAGCATTTTCTAACTCAATGAAATTAAGCCATGCCTGTGGGGCAACCCAAGATGGGCGGGTCTGACAGAATGTGGTCCAGTGGAGAAGGGAATGGCAAACCACTTCAGTATTCTTGCCTTGAGAACCCCATGAATAGTATGAAAAGGCAAAATGATACGATACTGAAAGAGGAACTCCCCAGGTCACCAGGTGCCCAACACACTACTGGAGATCAGTGGAGAAATAAATCTAGAAGGAATGAAGGGATGGAGCCAAAGCAAAAAAATACCCAGCTGTGGATGTGACTGGTGATAGAAGCAAGGTCCGATGCTATAAAGAGCAATGTTGCATAGGAACCTGGAATGCCAGGTCCATGAATCAAGGCAAATTGGAGGTGGTCAAACGGGAGATGGCAAGAATGAACATGAACATTCTAGGAATCAGCAAACTAAAATGGACTGGAATGGGTAAATTTAACTCAGATGACCATTACATCTACTACTGCGGGCAGGAATCCCTCAGAAGAAATGGAGTAGCCATCATGGTCAACAAAAGAGTCCAAAATGCAGTACTTAGATACAATCTCAAAACGACAGAATGATCTCTGTTCGTCTCCAAGACAAACCATTCAATATCACGGTAACCTAATCCATAGATATTCCAAAACACACTACTGGACATAGCACTGCCCTCCAGAGAGACAAGACCCAGCTGCATTCACCAGAACGCAGACACAAAGCTTCCCTAACCAGGAAATCTTTATGAGGTACTGACCCAAACCCACCCATGAGGGACAGACTCCATACTTAAGAGGGAATACAACATTTCAGCCTTCAGAAAGGGTATCCCAAACACAGTAGTTTAAACAAAACCAAAAGGCACAGAAGTATGCAGCAGATGAAGGAACATGGTAAATACCCAAAAGACCAAAAAATGAAGATGAAATAGAAAATCTAATTGAAAAATAATTCAGAGTAATGATAGTTAAGATGTTCCAAAATCTTGAAAATAAAATATATTGGAGGTACAGACTGTATAATTGCTATAAGTATATAACAAGGGTCTAGAAGAATTAAACAATAATCAATCAACAATGCAGTAGCTGAGATTAAAAATAAACTACAGGGAAGCAACAGCAGAGTCCTGAGGCAGAAGAATGGACAAGTGAGCTGGAAGATAGAATGGTGGAGCTAATTGAAGCAAAACACAATGCAGAAAAAAAAGAATAAAATATAATAAGAACAATCTCAGAGACTTCTGGTACAACATTAAGCATGCAAACATTCAAATCATATGTGTCCCAGAAGAAAACAAACAAACAAAAAAAGGGCAAGAAAAATATTTGAGGATTATAGTCAAAATTTTATCTAATCTGTGAAAGGAAATAGTCAATCAAGTCAAGGAAATTCAAAGAATCTCATATAAGATAAACCCAAAGAGAAACACATAAAGACATGTATTAATCAAACTAATAAAAATTAAGCACAGATAGCACATATTGAAAGCAGCAAGAGAAAAGCAACAAGTAACATACAAGGGGATCCCCATGAAGCTAACAGCTGATCTTTCAACAGAAACTTTACAAGACAGAAAAGAATGACAGGATATACTTAAAGTGATGAAAAGGAAATGCAACAACCAAGATTACTCTATACAGCAAGGACCTCATTCAGATTTGAAGGAGAAATAAAAAGCTTTACAGACAAGCAAAAGTTAAAAGAGTTCAGCACCACCAAACCGGCTTTTCAAAAAATAACAAGGCTCTTCTCTAGACAGGAAGCACAAAAAAAAAAAAAAAAAAAAGAAAAGAAAAAGAAAAGAAAACTTACAAAAAGAAACCCAAAACAATAGAATGAATCATACACAGCTATAATTACAGTACAGAATCATACATATCAATAATTACAATAAATGTAAAAGGGCTAAATACTCCATCCAGAAGACACAGATTGGCTGAATGGACACAAAAATAAGAACTCTATATATGCTGTGTACAAGAGATCCACCTCAGACCTAGGAATATGTAGACTGAAAGTGAGGGGCTGGAAAAAGATATTCCCTGAAAATGGAAATCAAAAGAAAGCAAGAGTAGCAATACTCACATCAGATAAAATAGACAATAAAATAAAGACCACTAGAGGGGCAAAGAAGAACCAAACATAATGATCTATCCAAAAAGAAGATAAAAGGATTATAAATATATATGCGTTCAACATAGGAATACCTCAATACATAAGGCAAATTGTAACAACTATTAAAGGGGAGATTGCCAGCAACACAGTAATACTGGGAGAATTTTATACCCCACTCACATCAATAGACAGATAATCCAGATACAAAATCAATAGGGAAACACAAGTTTTAAGTGATACATTGGACCGGTTGGAACTAATTGATATCTATAGGGCATTTCATCCAGAAACAACAGATACAAGTTTTTTCTCAATTGCACATGGAACTTTTTCCATGATAGATCATATTTTGGGTCACAAATCAAGACTTGATAAAATTGTAAAACATGAAATAATTTCAAGCATTTTTTCTGACCACAACACTGTAAGATTAGATGTTAACTACAGGGAAAAAGTATTAAAAAAAATATGGAGAAGATTAAAAGTACACTTCTGAATAACCAGAAGATCATTGAAGAAACCAAGAAGGAAATCAAAATATGCCTAGAAACAAATGACAATAAGAACACAACTCAAAACCAATGAGATGTAGCAAAAGCAGAGCTAAGAGAGAATCTTATAGCCATAAGAACCAAACCCAAGAAACAACACAGACATAAAACAAGTAACTTAATTATACCCTTAAAGCAACAAGAAAAAGGACCAAAAAATCCCAAAGATAATAGAGGAAAGAAATGATAAAGATCAGAGCATAAATAACTTAAAAATAAATTAAGGGGACTATAGAGAAGATCAATAATACTAAAAACTGGTTGTTTGAGAAGATAAGCAGAATTGACAAACTATTAGCCAGACTAATCAAGAAAAAAAAAAAAATGAAGACTCAAGACAATGAAATTTGATATAAAAAGGATGAAGTTACAACAGACAATACAGAAATAGAAAGATTCATAAGAGAATACTATGAGCAACTATATGCCAATAAAATAGACAAACTGGAAAAAATGGAGAAATTCTTATAAATGTGTAAACTTCCAAAACTGAACCAGGAATATATAGAAAATATGAACAGACCAACCACAAAGATAGAAATCAAAATTGTAAAAACAAAACAAAAAACTCAGTTCAGTTGCTCAGTCATGTCCAACACTGCAAACCCATGGACTGCAACATGCCAGGCTTTGCTGTCCATTACAAAACACAGAGCCTGCTCAAACTCATGTTCATCACATCAATGATGCCATCAAAATGTCTCATCCTCTATTGTCCCCTCCTCCTCCTGCCTTCAATATTTCCCAGCATCAGGGTCTTTCCAATGAGTCTGTTCTTTGTATCAGGTGGCCTAAGTATTGGAGTTTCAGCTTCAGCATCAGTCCTTCCAATGAATATTCAGAACTGATTTCCTTTAGGATGGACTGGTTGGATCTCCTTGCAGTCCAAGGGACTTTCAAGAGTCTTCTCCAACACCATAGTTCAAAAGCATCAATTCTTCAGTGCCCAGCTTTCTTTATAGTCCAAATCTCACATCCATACATGACTACTGGAAAAACCATAGCTTTGACTAGATGGACCTTTGCTGGTAAAGTAATGTCTCTGCTTTTTAATATGCTGTCTAGGCTTGTCATAGCTTTCCTTCCAAGGAGGAAACATCTTTTAATTTCATGACTGCAGTCACCAACTACAGTGATTTTGGAGACCAAAAAAATAATCTCTCACTGTTTCTATTGTTTCCCCATCTCTGTGTCATGAAGTGATGGGACCAGATGCCACGATCTTAGTTTCCTCAACATTGAGTTTTAAGCCAACTTTTTCACATTCTTCTTTCAGTTTCATCAAGAGTCTCTTTAGTTCTTCTTTGATTTCTGCCATAAGGATGGTGTCAGCTGCGTATCTGAGGTTATTGTTATTTCTCCCAGCAAACTTGATTCCAGCTTGTCCTTAATCCAGCCTGGCATTTCAAATGGTGGACCCTGAATATGAGTTAAATAAGCAGGTTGACAATATATAGCCTTGGTGTACTCCTTTCCCGATTTGGAACCAGTCTGTTATTCTACATCCAGGTCTAACTGTTGCTTCTTGACCTGAATAGAGATTTCTCAGGAGGGAGGTCAGGTGGTCTAGCAATTCTTATCTCTTGAAGAATTTTCCGCAGTTTGTTGTGATCCACATTTTCAAAGGCTATGGCATAGTCAATAAAGCAAAATTAGATGTTTTTCTGCAACTTTCTTACTTTCTCTATGATCCATCAGATGTTAGCATTTTGATCTCTGGTTCCTCTGCCTTTTCTAAAACCAGCTTGAACATCTGGAATTACATGGTTCTCATTAACTTGAACCTGTTCATGGTTCACTTGAACTGTTGAAGCCTGGCTAGGAGGATTTGCAGCATTACTTTGCTAAGGTGTGAGATGAGTGCAATTGTGTGATAGTTTGAACATTCTTTGCCATTGCCTTTCTTTGGGATTGGAATGAAAACTGACCTTCCCCAGTCCTGTGGCCACTGCTGAGTTTTCTAGATTTGCTGGTATATTGAATGCAGCACTTTCACAGCATCTTCTTTTAGGATTTGAAATACCTCAACTGGAATTCCATCACCTCCACTAGTTTTGTTTGTAGTAATGCTTCCTAAGTCCCACTTAACTTCAAATTCCAGGATGTCTGACTCTAGGTAAGTGGTCACACCTTCGTGTTTATTTGGGTCATGAAGATATTTTTTGTATAGTTCTTCTGTGTATTCTTGCCACCTCTTCTTAATATTTTCAGTTTCTGTTAGGTCCATATCATTTCTGTCCTTGATTGTGCCTATTTTTGCATGAAAATTCACCTTGGTATTTCTAATTTTCCTGAAGAGTTCTGTAATCTTTCCCATTCCATTGTTTTCCTCTATTTGCACTGATCACTGAGGAAGGTCTTCTCATCTCTCCTTGCCATTCGTTGGAACTCTGCATTCAAATAGGTATATATTTCCTTTTCTCCTTTGCCTTTAGCTTCTATTTTTTCTTAGCAATTTGTAAGGCCTCCTCAGACAACAATTTTGCCTTATTACATTTATTTTTCTTGGGGATGGTCTTGATCCCTGTCTCTTGAACAATGTCAGGAACCTCTGTCCATTCTTCTTGAGGCAGTGAGGCTAAGGAAGGAAAACTAAAACCTCTCCTCATAGCTGTGAAAATTATGAATTGACACCCCTGAAACTGGCTTTGTAAACATCTGGAAGGACAACAATTGCTTCTGCAGCCATGATGGGTCTAGCTTTAGTCTTTGTAGACTTTGTGGGCACATACATGTGGATGTTGGGCCAAGCTAGAGTCTTAGCTGCCCCCACAGTGACTCCAGAGTCTGGCTACCCACCTTGGGTCCAGGTCCATGATTACTGCAAGCCTGGAGCCTGACATAAATGGATCTATGCTGGTGGCTTGGCAAAAACAACATCTGATAGACACTAGCGCCAACTGCTGGCATATCTACATGTTAAGATGGGGCTGAGATCAGTGCCAATATAAGGGTAATCTGAGAGCTCACAGAACAGGTAAAAGATGACACAGCAGAACACACCCAATGGTGAACAACTTCAGAGGAGGAATATTTTGTGGCTTCCCTCCCTGTGCAATATTCCAATCCCACTCCCAGTAGAGTGTTCCAATCCCACATATCTCATACTGCAGATCAAAACCACAATTAAGAGACAGATCTCCAGGTCTCTAATATAAGAGCTAAGGAACAGATCCCACCACTAACACACAGTGACAGACGGAGAAAAGGGAACATCTTACTCAATATCAGGCTTTGCAGGCTCTGGACACCACAATATCAGTCACATCTGCTATCAAAAGGATAATGGCTAACATACACTGAGGAAAAAGATGACAGACATCTATAATAAAAAAACAACCTTCACAACAAAAATACTAAACCTTCACAGGCTACACAGGGACATTCCTACACAAAATAATACTCCAAGGCAGACTGAGGGTCTGGCATCGAGCAGAAGAACCCCCAGAAGATTTAGCATTGAAGGCCAGCAAGGCATCAGTGCAGAAGTTCCACAGGGATGGGGAAAGAAAGACCCCACTCTTAGAGGGAGTACACAAGGTCTCATGTGCCCTGGGACTCAGCACAAAGCAGATTACAGCCCATAAGGTTACCTCCATTGAAATCTGGGTTATGCCTACCTAACAGTTTTGGAAGGTCTCCTGCGGAGGCAAAGCAATCTATACCTCACTGTGAGGGCCAACTTCCCTGGTGGCTCAGATGGTAAAGAATCTGCCTGTAAGGTGGGAGACCTGGGTTCGATCCCTCGGTTGGGAAGATCCCCTGGAGAAGGAAATGGCAACCCACTCTAGTACTCTTGCCCAGAGAATCCCATAGACAGAGAAGCCTGATGGGCTACAGTCCATGGGGTTACAAAGAATTGGACACGACTGAGTGACTAACACTTTAAACACTTTCACTGTGACAGCAATAACACTGGTAACAGAAGCTCCAAGGAACACTGATCAGATTGAGTTCACCTAGAGGTCCACATTTTGGCACCAAGAGAGACCCACCCAACAACCTGCAGCCTCCACTGCTGGAGAGCCTCAGGCCAAACATTCACCAAGATAGGATCACAGCTCCACCCATCAGAAAACAGACTGCTGAAACTCTAATCTAACCACCACCTCAAAGCATACCCCTTGACATGGCTTCCCTCATAGCTCAGTTGGTAAAGAATCTGCCTTCAATGCAGGAGACCCTGGTACAATTCCTGGGTAGGAAAGACCCACTGGAGAAGGGATAGGTTACCCACTCCAGTATTCTTGGGCTTCCCTTGTGGCTCAGCTAGTAAAGAATCCATCTGCAATGCAGGAGTTTGATCCCTGGGTTGGGAAGATCCCCTGGGAAAGGAAAAGGCTACCCACTCCAGTATTCTGGCCTGGAGACTTCTGCAGACTATACAGTAACAAAGAGTTGGACAAGACTGAATGACTTTCACTTAACTTGACAGGGCACTGACCATCAGAAGGATAAGACTCAGCTCCGGCTACTAGAGGGAAAGAACCAGTCACTCCAAGCAGGAAGCCTTCACAAACCTCTAGAACAAACTCATCCATCAGGGGGCAAACACCAGAAGCCCCCAGAAGGGAGACTATGATATTGTAGTCTGTGTAAAGGAGACCACAAAACAGAAAGTTAAGCAAAATGAGGTGACAGGAAAATATATACAAACTAAGGGGCAAGATAAAAACTCATAAGAACAAATAAATGTAGAAGAAATAGCTGATCTATCTAAAAAAACATAAAGTAATGGTAGTAAAGATGATTCAAAATCTCAGCAAAAGAATGGAGACACAGATTGAGAAGATACAATAAATTTTTAACAAGAAGTTAGACAATTTAAAGAACAAACAGGCAAAGGTGAACTATATAATACCTGAAAGGAAAAGTACAAGCAAATGAACCAATAGCAGAATAACTGAGGCAATAGGAAAAATAAGCTAGTTGGAAGAAAAAAGTGTTATAAATCACCACAGAATAGGAAAAAAAAAAAGAAAAAAAAATGAAAAGAAAGGACAGTCTCAGACATCTCTGGAACAATCTTAAATATTCACAGAAGGTGAAGAGAAAGAGACACATTATGAGAAAATATTAGAAGATACAGCCAGAACTTCACTGACATGAGAAAGAAAACTGCCACTTAACTCAAGGAAGTTCATAGAATACCATACAGAATGAACACAAAGGGGACCACACTGAGATACATACTGGCAAAAGTTAAAGACAAAGAAAAATACTAAAAGCAACAAGGAAAAAGCAAAAAATAACATACAAGGGAATCTTCATAAGGTTATTGGCTGATTTTCCAGCAGAAACGCTGGTCAGAAGGGAATGGTATAATATAATTAATGTGATGAAAGGAGAAACCTGCAGCAAAGAATACTCTAACCTACAAGGATTTCATTCAGATTTGACAAAGAAATAAAAAGCTTTATAGACCCTACATCTTACAGTAATGGAAAGAAAAACAAAAGTAAGCAAATGGGACATAATTAAGCTTGAAAGTCTGTTCAAAGCAAAGGAAACTATAAACAATATTAAAAGACAACCTTCAGAATGGGAGAAAATAATTGCAGAAAAAGTAACTGACAAAGGATTAATCTTCAAAATATACAAGCAGCTTATGCAGCTTAATATTCACCCCCCCCAAAAAAAATAGCCCAATCAAAAAAATGGGCACAAGACCTTAGTAGATATTTATCCAAAGAAGAGATAAGAAAATGAACTCACTCAGTCGTGTCCTGACTACTTGTGACCTCATGGACAGTAGCTTGCACCAGGCTCCTCCGTCCATGGGATTTTCTAGGAAAGAGTACTGGAGTGGGTTTCCATTTCCTTCTCCAGAGAATCTTCCTGACCCAGGGATCGAACCCAGGTCTCCCACATTGTAGACAGACGCTTTTCCATCTGAGCCACCAGGGAAGTGCAAAAGAAGACATACAGATGGCCAATAAACATATGAAAAAGTGCTCAAATTTCCTCATTATTGAAGAAATGCAAATCAAAAGTACAATGAGGTATCACCTCACACCTGTCAAAATGGCCATGATCAAAAAATCTACAAACAATAAATGCTGGACAGATTGGGGAGAACAGGGAACCCTCTAGCACTGTTGATGGGAATCTAAATTGGAACATCCACTATGGAGAACAGTATGTTACTCGTTGTTCAGTCAACTGTAGCCTTCCAGGTTCCTCTGTAAATGGTATTTCTCAGGCAAGGATACTGGAGTGGGCTGCCATTTCCTTATCCAGGAGAATAATATGGAATTTCCTTTAAAAACTAAAAGCAAAGTTACTGTATGATCTAGCAATTCCACTCCTGGGCACATATCTAGAGACAATCACAGTTTGAAAGGATACATTCACTCCAATGTTCATTGCAGCATTATTTACAATAACTAGGATGTGGAAACAACCTACAGATCCATTAATGGAAGAATGGATAAAGATGTGATGTGTATAGATTGAATGGAATATATCTCAAGCATAGAAAGGAACAAATGTAAGTCACTTGAACTGAGGTGGATGACCCTAGAAGATGTTAAACAGAATGAAATAAGTCAGAAAGAGAAAAATAAGTATTACATATTAATGCATATATGTGGAATCTAGAAAAATGGTACTTAGTGATGAATATATTTTCAGGGCAGAAATAAAGATGCATATGTGGAGGATAAACTCATGGACATAGTGGGGGAAGAAGAGGGTGGGACAAATGGAGAGAGCAACTTGGAAATATATACATGATCATGTATAAAATAAATAGCTAGTAGGAGGCTTCTATGTAACAGAGGGGGCCCAGCCTGTCACCCTGTGATGACCTAGAGGGGTCTGATGGGGATAGGTCAGAGGGAGGTTCAAGAGGGCGGGTTAATACATATAGTTATAATGGATTCACATTGTGTTACATCAAAAAACAACACATTTTGAAGTAACTATTCTCAAATTTTAATAATAATTTAATTAAAAATAGACAAGGGCCAAGATATTTAACACACACTCAGTCAGTTCAGTCTCTCAGTTGTATCTGACTCTTTGCAACCCCATGAACTGCAGCACGCCAGGCCTCCCTGTCCATCACCAACTCCCGGAGTTTACTCAGACTATGTCCATCGAGTCAGTAATGCCACCCAACCATCTCATTTCTCTGGTGTCCCTTTCTCCTCCTGCCTTCAATATACTCAGATTGTATTATTTGTGATAGTGCTGGGGTTAAGGGAGGAGAAAAAGTGAGTTGGAAAAGGGTGAAGTTGCTTTTTTTGTTTTTAATCATTCTTTTGATATTCTGTGAGTCATTGGGACAAAGGAAAAACAAAGAATTCTGATTTGTATTTGATAAACACACAACAGTGCATAAACTCAATGGGTATGTGACCATGAATGCTGGCCAGTATAGAAAGTCCTCTTTACCATCCTCCATGAAATTTAAAACTGTTCAAATGAAGAACAAATGTTACTAGGGAATAAAATAAATGTTTTCAAGAAAAAAAAATGAGCCTAATTAAACTTAAAAACTTATGCACATCCATCTCATCAGAACTGATTCAAATGTATTCTCTTAAGACAGCAAAAAGGAGTCAAATGTGTATAGCGGACTTCTGGACTCAAGAGGGAGAGGGAGAGGGTAGGATGATTTGGGAGAATGGCATTGAAACATGTATACTATCATGAAAGAATTGAATCACCAGTCTATGTCCGATGCAGAATACAGCATGCTTGGGGCTGGTGCACGGGGATGACCCAGAGGGATGTTGTGGGGAGGGAGGTGGGATGTGGGTTCATGTTTGGGATCGCATGTACACTCGTGGTGGATTCATGTCAATGTATGGCAAAACCAATACAGTATTGTAAAGTACAATAAAGTAGAAATAAAAATTTAAAAACAAAACAAAACAAAACTTATGCATAACAAAGAAAATCATAAACAAAAAGCAATCCACAGAGTGGGAGAAAATATTTGCAAATGGTGTGACCGAAAAAAAGATTGGTTCTAAAATATATAACAACACATGTGGCTAAATATTCATTTTTTTTAATGGAGAAAGATCAAAATAGATATTTCCCAATTAAAGATATATAGATAGGGTAAAAGCACAAGAAAAGATGCTTTTCATCATCAGATATTGGGAAAATGTAAATCAAAACTATCATGAGGTATTATCTCATAACAATCAGAATAGTGATCATTAAGATTTTTAGAAGCAATACATGCTGGAGACGTTGTGAAGAAAAAGGAACTGCCCTACACTGTTGATGGGAATGCATTGGTATAGCCTATTGGGGAACAGTATGCTGCTGCTGCTGCTGCTGCTGCTAAGTCGCTTCAGTCATGTCCTACTCTGTGCGACCCCATAGATGGCACAGCAGCCCACCAGGCTCCCCCGTCCCTGGGATTTTCGAGGCAAGAACACTGGAGTGGGTTGACATTTCCTTCTTCAATGCATGAAAGTGAAAAGTGAAAGTGAAGCCCATGGACTGCAGCCTACCAGGGTCCTCCATCCACGGGGTGTTCCAGGCAAGAGTACTGGAGTGGGGTGTCATTGCCTACTCCAGGAGAACAGTATAGAAGTTCCATAAAAAACTCAAAATAGAGCTATCATATGATCCAGCAAGAAAATTTGTGCATAAAGATGGAAGAGTAGAAGGATGTGTATTTATCTTCTTCTGTGAGAACTCCAAAATTGCAACTGGCTGCTGCACAACCATTGACAAATTGTTGGATCCACAACATAAGACATCCCATGTCCAAAGGCAAAGGAGAATGCTCAAGAAGATGGAAGGAGGGGCAAAATCGTGTTTAGAAACAAATCCCATACCAGCCAGAGATGCTTGGAGGGCTCAAAAAACAAACAAAAAAACAAAAAACAAAAAAACAAAAAACCCTTGTGTGCATGAAGACCCAGAGACCCCACACCCAAGTAGAGACTGAGCCAGACCTGCCTTTTGAGTGTCTCCTTCGGAGGCACAGGTCAGCAGTGGCCTGGTGTGGGGACAGGAGCTTGGCTGCAACACACCTGGGAGGCTCAGCATGTGGCATAAGCCCTCTTGGAGGAGGTCATCATTAGCCCCACCATAGAGCCACTGTGCAGACAACCCACAAACTGGAGAACAATTATAATAAAAATAAATTATTGCACTTTTACAAAACTTCTAGTGCCCACAGCATATTCCCCAACCTGGGGATCTTGCAAAGGGACTGAGAACCTCCAGGGAATTTTACTTTGAAGGTCAATGGGATTTGATTACAGAATTTCCAAGGTGGGGGAAAACAGACTCTTGGAGGACCAAACAAAACGTTGTGTGCACCAGGACCCAGGATAAAGTAGCAGTGACCCCACAAGAGACTGAACCAGACTGGCCTGTGAGTGTCCAGGAGTCTCTGGCAGAAGCATGGGTTGACAGTGGCCTGCTGCGGGGTCAGGGGCACTGAATACAACAGTCTGGGAGCCATGGCTTGCTGGCATAAGTCCTTTTGAAGCAGGTCACCATTACTGTCATTACCCCTACCATAGTTTGGCCTGGGGCCAAACTACAAGGAGGGAACACAGCCCCAGCCATCAACAGAAAATTGCATTGAAGATTTACTGAGCATGACCCTTTCCATAAGATCAAGACCCAGATTCCCTCCCAGCCTGTCCCTTCCATCAGGAAATTTCCACAAGCTTATTATCCTTATCCATTAGAGGACAGACAGAATAAAAACCACAGTCACAGAAAACTAACCAAACCAATCACATGGATCACAGCCTTGTCTAACTCAATGAAATTATGAGCCATGCATGTAGGGCCACCCAAGACACACAGGTCATGGTGGAGAGTTCTGACAAAATGTGGTCCACTGGAGAAAGGAATAACAAACCACTTCAGTATTCTGCCTAGAAATCCCAATTAAGAGTATGAAAAGGCAAAATGATATGACACTGAAAGATGAACTCGCCAGATTGGTAGATGCCCAATGTGCTAATGGAGAAGAATGGAGAAATAGCTCCAGAAAGAATGAAGAGACTGAGCCAAAGCAAATTGATTGCATTGATTCTTTGCTGCAGAAGATGGAGAAGCTCCATACAGTCAGTGAAAACAAGACTGGGACTGGACTGTGGTTCACATCATGAACTCTTTATTGCAAAATTCAGACTTAAATTGAAGAAAATAGGGGAAACCACTAGACTATTCAGATATGACCTAAATCAAATCACTTATGATAATAGAGTAGAAGTGACAAATAGATTCAAGGGATTCGATCTGATAGAGTGCCTGAAGAATGATGGACAGAAGTTTGTGACATTGTACAGGAGGCTGTGATCAAAACCATGCCCAAGAAAAAGAAATGCAACAAGGCAAAATGGTTCTCTGAGGAGGCCTTACAAATAGCTGAGAAAAGAACAGAAGAGAAAGGCAACAGAGAAAAGGAAATATATACCCATATGAATGCAGAGTTCCAAAGAGGAGCAAGGAGAGATAAGAAAGCTTCCTAAGTGAACAATGCAAAAAAATAGAGGGAAAATAGTAGAATGGGAAAGACTAGACATCTCTTCAAGAAAAATGCAGATACTAAGGGAACATTGGGCTTCCCTGGTGGCTCAGAGGTTAAAGCCTCTGCCTGCAATGTGAGAGACCTGGGTTCAATCCCTGGGTCAGGAAGATCCCCTGGAGAAGCAAATGGCAACCCACTCTTAAGTATTCTTGCCTGGAGAATCCTACGGACGGAGGAGCCTGGTGGGCTACAGTCCACGGGGTCTCAAAGAGTCGGACATGACTGAGCTACTTCAATTTCACTTTCACTTTTGCTTTTCAAGGGAACATTGCATACAAACATGGGCACAATAAAGGACAGAAATGGTGTGGAACTAAAAGAAGCAGTAGATATTAAGAAGAGGTGACAAGAATACACAGAAGAACTATACAAAAAAAGGTCTTAAGGACCAGAAAAACCATGATGGTGTGATCACTCACCTTGAGCCAGACATCCTGGAGAGTGAAGTGAAGTGAACCTTAGGAAACAGTTCTATGAAAAAAGCTAGTGGAGGTGATGGAATTCCAGCTGAGCTATTTCAAATCTTAAAAGATGATGGTGTGAAAGTGTTGCACTCAATATGCCAGCAAATTTGGAAAACTCAGCAGTGGCCAGAGGACTGGAAAAGATCAACTTTTATTCCATCCCAAAATGTGATCCACATGTGGAGGGAATGGCAAACCACTCCAATATGCTTGTCATGAACTGTATAAAAAGGTTTGTCATACATGTCATTTATAATCTTGAGGTATATACCCTCTATGCCACTTTCTGGAGAATTTTTATCATAAACATGTGCTGAAATTCTTCAAAATATATATTTTTTTATGCATCTGGGCTTCCCTAGTATCTCAGCTGGTAAAGAATCTGCATCCAGTCTGAGAGACCTGGGTTTGATCCCTCAGTTGGGAAGATCTCCTGGAAAAGGGAAAGGCTTCCCGCTCCAGTATTCTGGCCTAGAGAATTCCATGGACTATACAGTTCATGGGGTCACAAAGAATCAGTCATGACTGAGTGATTTTCACTTTTTATGCATCTATTGAGATTATCATATGTTTTTATTCTCCAACTTGTCGATGTGAAATATTATATTGATTTGCAGATGTTGTAAAATCCTTGCATCCTTGGGATGAATCCCACTTGAGAATGGTGTATAATCCTTCTAATGTATTGTTGAGTACAGGTTGCTAGTATTTTGTTGAGGATTCTTGTGTCTATTTACATAGTGATATTGGCCTATAATTTTATTTATTAATTTTTATATCTTTGTCTGGTTTTTGTATCAGGGCAATGGTGGCTTCATAAAATGAGTTGGAAATTTTTCCTTGTTCTGTGACTTTTTGGAACCGTTTCATAAACTCTTCTCTAAATGTTGGATAAAATTTGCCTGTGAAGCTGCACGGTCCTGGACTTTTGTTTGGTGGGAGTTGTTTAATAATGGTTTCAATTTTAATGCTTCTGATTGATCTATTCATGTTTTCTCTTTCTTCATTGTTCAGTCAAGGGAGACTGTACTTCTCTAAGAATTTGTCCATTTCTTTTAGATTGTCCATTTTATTGGCATACAGCTGTTCATAGTGATCTCTTTTGATCCTTGGTATTTCTGTGGAGTCAGTTGGTAACTTTTCCTTTTTCATCCCTAATTTTACCGATTTGAGTCCTCTCTCTTTTTTTCTTGAGGATTCTGGCTAAAGGGTCATCAATTTTGCTTACCTTTTCAAAGAACCAGCTTTTAGTTTCATTGATCTTTGCTATTGTTTTCTTTGACTGTATTTTGTTTATTTCTGCTTTGATATTTATGATTTCCTTCCTTCTACTAACTTTAGGTTTTATTTGTTCTCCTTTCTTTAGTTGTTTTAAGTGTAAGAATAGGTTGTTTGAGATTTTTCTTGTTTCTCAAGGTAAGGTTATGCTGCTATAAACTTCCCTTTTAGAACTGCTTTTTCTGCATCCCATCAGATTGGACCATTATGCTTTCAATTTCGTTTGTTTCTAGGTATTTTTTAAACTTTTTTTTTTTTAATTTCCTCAGTGATCCAATATTGGAGAAGGAAATGGCAACCCACTCCAGTATTCTTGCCTGGAGAATCCCAGGGACAGAGGAGCCTGGTGGGCTGCTGTCTATGGGGTCTTACAGGGTTGGACACAACTAAAGCAACTTAGAAGCAACAGCAGCAGTGATTCAATGGTTGTTTAGTAGCATATTGTTTAGCTTCCACCCGTTTGTGTCTCTTAGAGCTTTTTTTTTTTTTTCTGTCTTTGTAGTTTATTTCTAATCTTACAGCATTGTAATCAGAAAAGACATTTGATATGATTTGGATTTTCTTAAATTTACCAAGACTCACCTTATTGCCCAACTTGTGGTGAATCCTAGCTAATGTTCCATGTGCACTTGAGAAGAATGTGTAGTATGCCACTTTTGAATGGGATGCCCTATAAATATCAATTAAGTCCAGTTCATCTAAAGTGTCGCTTAAGGCCTGATTTTTCTTTTTGATTTTCTTTATTGGTGATCTTTCCATTGATGAAAGTGATATATTAAAGACCCCCATTACTACTGTGCTACTGTCAATTTCTCCCTTTATGTTTGTTAGTATTTGCCTTACATATTGAAGTGCTCCTATGTTGGAGGCATATATATTTATAATTGCTTTATCTTCTTCTTGGATTGAAACCTTAATCATTTTGCAGTGTTCTTCATGGTCTCTTATAAAAATCTTTATTTTAAAGCTTATTTTATCTGATATGAGCATTGTTGCTTCAGACTTCTTATGATTTCCCCTCACTTTCAGTTTGTAAGCATCCATAGGTTTAATGTAGGTCTCTATTAGACAACATATATATGAATCTTGTTTTTGTTTCCATCTAGTCAGTCTATGTCTTTTGGTTGGTGCATTAAATCCATGTATACTTAAGGTAATTATAAATATGTATGATCTTAGTATTATTTTGCTAATTATTTTGTGTTTATTTTTGTAGATCTTTCCCTTCTTTTGTGTTTCTTTCCTAGAAAAGTTCCATTAGTATTTGTTGTAAGTTGGTTTGGTGGTGCTGAATTCTCTTTACTTTTGCTTGTATGTAAAGCTTTTGATTTCTCCCTCAAATCTGAATGAAGGTCTTGCTCAGTTGAGTATTCCTGTTGGTAAGTTCATCCCTTTCATCCCTTGGACTATATCGTGTCATTTCCTTCTGACTTATAGAATTTCTGTTGAGAAATTGGCTGATAGCTTCATGAGATTTCCCTTGTAAGTTTTTGTCTTTTTTCCCTTGTTGCTTTCAATAATTTATCTGTCTTTAATTTTTGTCAGTTTGCTTACTATGTGTCTAAGTGTGTTCTTCCTTGAGTTTATCCTTTTGGGTCTCTCTGTGCTTTCTGGATTTGCTTGACTATTTTATTTTCCATATTGGGAAAGTTTTCTACTATTATCTCTTAAATATTCTCTCTCATTTTTCCTTCTAGGACTCCTTTAATGGTAATATTGGTGCATTTAATGTTGTCCCTGATGTATCTTAAGTTGTCTTAATTTCGTCTCTTTCATTTTTTCATTATTCTGGTTTTTTTTTTAATTTTTATTTTTTTAATTTAAATTTTATTTTTTTTTTACTTTACATTATTGTATTGGTTTTTCCATACATTGACATGAATCCACCACAGGTGTACATGAGTTCCTAAGCCTGAACCCTCCTCCCACCACCCTCCCCATATCATCTCTCTGGGTCATCCCAGTGCACCAGCCCCAAGCTGTCTTCCAGGTAATTCTAGGTTCTTCTGCCTCAGTTATTCTGGTGTTGATTCCTTCTACTGTATTGTTCATCTATGTTCATTCTTTAGTTCTTGCAGGTCTTTGGTAAACATTTCTTGCATCTTCTCCATTCAATTTCTGAAATCCTGGATCATCTTCACTATCATTATTCTATACTATTTTTCTGGGAGTTTGCCTATTTCCACTTCATTTAGTTATTTTTCTGGTATTTTATCTTGTCCAGAGCCCTACTTTTTTTCATTTACATGAGCTTTCTGTGATTGTGGTATTAGTTCCAGAAGCTGCTGGGGTTGTAGCTCCTGTTTCTTCTCTCTGCCCTCTGATACAAGAGGATAAGAGGTTTATGCAAGTTTCCTGATGGGAGGGACTGGCTGTGGGGAAAACTGGGTCTTTCTCTGGTGGGCAGGGCCTTCCTCAGTGAATCTTTAATCCAGCTGTCTGATGACGGGTGAGGCTACACTCCCTCCTTGTTAGTTATTTGGCCTGATGAGACCTAGTTCTGAGACTACAGGCTCTATGGTAGGACTATAGGTGATCTCCAAAAGTGCTTATGCTGACAGGCATATTCCAAGACTGCTGCTTCCAGTGCCCCTATCCCGATGATGAGCTACTGCCCACCCATGCCTCTGTAGGACACCCTCAAACACTCACAGGTAAGTCTGACTGGGTGTTTTTTTTTGTGTCACTGTCCTTTTCTCCTTGGTCCTGATGCACACAAGGTTTTGTTTTTCCCTGCCAAGAGTGCAGTCTATGTTTCTCCCAGTCCTATGGAGGTCCTTTAATCAAATCCTGCTGGCCTTCAAAGTCAGATTCCCTGGGGATTCCAAGTCTCTTAGCTAGATCCCCAGGCTGGGGAGCCTGATGTGGGGCCTAGAACCTTCAGAAAAGTGTGAAAACTTCTTTAATATTATTGTTCTCCAGTTTGTGGGTCACCCACCCAGGGTTATATGGTCGATTTGATTTCATCATGATTGTACCCCTCCTATGATTTTGTTTCAGCTCACCTTTGTGCTTGGATGTAAGGTATCTCTTCTTGGTGGGCTCTGGTGAGAGGAGCCATTCCACATTCAAGGTCAGGAGGGGCAGCGGTGAGGAGATAGCCCTCGTCCTAGGTAAGGAGCAGTGGCTGCGCTTTGCTGGAGCAGCCGTGAAGAGGCATCCCACACCCAAAGTAAGAAAAATCCAAGTAAGCCAATAAGTGTTGTGAGAGGGCATCAGAGTGCAGATACACTGAAACCGTAATCACAGAAAACTAGTCAACTTAATCACACGGACCACAGCCTTGTCTAACTCAGTGAAACTAAGCCATGTTCTGTGGGACCACCCAAGATGAGCGGGTCATGGTTGAGAGGTCTGACAGAATGTGGTCCAGTGGAGAAGGGAATGGCAAACCACTTCAGTATTCTTGCCTTGAGAACCCCATGAATAGTATGAAAAGATAAAATGATAGGATACTGAAAGAGGAACTCCCCAAGTCAGTAAGTGCCCAATACGCTACTGGAGATTAGTGGAGAAATAACTCCAGAAAGAATGAAGGGATAGAGCCAAAGCAAAACCAATACCCTGTTGTGGATGTGTCTGGTGATAGAAGCAAGGCCGGATAATTTAAAGAACAATATTGCATAGGAACCTTGAATGTCAGGTCCATGAATAAAGGCAAATTGGAAGTGGTCAAATAGGAGATGGCAAGAGTGAACATCGACATTCTAGGAATCAGTGAACTAAAATGGACTGGAATGGGTGAATTTAACTCAGATGACCATTATATCTACTACTGTGGGCAGGAATCCCTTAGAAGAAATGGAGTAGCCATCATGGTCAACAAAAGAGTCTGAAATGGAGTACCTGGATGCAGTCTCAAAAATGACAGAATGATCTCTGTTCATTTGCAAGGCAAACCATTCAATATCAGAGTAATCCAAGTCTATGCCCCAACCAGTAACACTGAAGAAGCTGAAGTTGAATGGTTCTGTGAAGACTTCCAGGAACTTTTCGAACACCCCCAAAACATGTCCTTTTTATTATAGGGGACTGGAATGCAAAAGTAGGAAGTCAAGAAACACCTGAAGTAACAGGCAAATTTGGCCTCGGAATATCGAATGAAGCAGGGTAAAGGCTAATACAGGTTAATCAAGAAAATGCACCGGTCATAGCAAACACCCTCTTCCAACAACACAAGAGAAGACTCTACAAATGGACATCACCAGATGGTCAACACTGAAATTAGATTGATTATATTCTTTGTAGACAAAGATGGAGAAAGTCTATACAGTCTGGAAAAACAAGACAGGGAGATGACTGTGGCTCAGATCATAAACTCTTTATTGCCAAATTCAGACTTAAATTGAAGAAAGTAGGGAAAACCAATAGACCATTCAGTCATGACCTAAATCAAATCCCTTGTGATTATACAGTGGAAGTGAGAAATAGATTTAAGGGACAAGATCTGATAGATAGAGTGCCTGATGAACTATGGGCGGAGGTTCATGACATTGTACAGGAGACAGGGATCAAGACCATCCCCATGGAAAAGAAATGCAAAAAAGCAAAATGGCTGTGTGGGGAGGCCTTAAAAATAGCTGTGAACAGAAGAGAAGTGAAAAGCAAAAGAGAAAGGAAAGATATAAGCATCTGAATGCAGAATTCCAAAGAATAACAAGAAGATATAAGAAAGCCTTCCTCAGTGATCAATGCAAGGAAACAGAGGGGGAAAAAAAAAAAAAACACAGAATGGGTAGAATTCAGCTGTGAAGCCGTCTGGACCTGGGCTTTTGTTTTCTGGAAGATTTCTGATTACAGTTTCAATTTCCGTGCTTGTGATGGGTCTGTTATGATTTTCTATTTCTTCCTGGTTCAGTTTTGGAAAGTTGTACTTTTCTAAGAATTTGTACATTTCTTCCACGTTGTCCATTTTATTGGCATATAATTGCTGATAGTAGTCTCTTATGATTCTTTGTATTGCTGTGTTGTCTGTTGTGATCTCTCCAGGTTCATTTCTAATTTTATTGATTTGATTTTTCTCTCTTTGTTTCTTGATGAGTCTGCCTAATGGTTTGTTAATTTTATTTATCCTTTCAAAGAACCAGCTTTTGGCTTTGTTGATTTTTGCTATGGTCTCTTTTGTTTCTTTTGCATTTATTTCTGCCCTGATTTTTAAGCTTTCTTTCCTTCTACTAACTCTGTGGTTCTCCATTTCTTCCTTTTCTAGTTGCTTTAGGTATAGAGTTAGGTTATTTATTTGACTTTTTTCTTGTTTCTTGAGGTATGCTTATATTGCTATGAACTTTCCTCTTAGCACTGCTTTTATAGTGTCCCACAGGTTTTGGGTTATTGTGTTTTCATTTTCATTTGATTTCTTTTTTTGATTTCTTTTGTGATTTGTTGGTTATTCAGAAGCGTGTTGTTCAGCCTTCATATGTTGGAATTTTTAATAGTTTTTCTCCTGTAATTGAGATCTAATCTTAATGTATTATGGTCAGAAAGGATGCTTGGAATGATTTCAATTTTTTTTTTTTAATTTATTAAGGTTAGATTTATGGCCCAGGATGTGATCTATCCTGGAGAAGGTTCCATGAGCACTTGAGAAAAAGCTGAAATTCATTGTTTTGGGGGTGAAATGTCCTATAGATATCAATTAGTTCTAACTGGTCTATTGTATTATTTAAAGTTTGTGTTTCTTTGTTAATTTTGTGTTTGGTTGATCTGTCCATAGGTGTGAGTGGGGTATTAAAGTCTCCCACTATTATTGTGTTATTGTTAATTTCCTCTTTCATACTTGTTAGCCTTTGTCTTACATATTGTCGTGCTCCTATGTTGGGTGCATATATATTTATAATTGTTATATCCTCTTCTTGGATTGATCCTTTAATTATTATGTAGTGGCCTTGTTTGTCTCTTTTCACAGCCTTTGTTTTAAAGTCTATTTTATCGGATATGAGTATTGCTACTCCTGCTTTCTTTTGGTCTCTATTTGCATGGAATATCTTTTCCAGCCCTTCACTTTCAGTCTGTATGTGTCCCTTGTTTTGAGGTGGGGCTCTTGTAGGCAGTATATATAGGGGTCTTGTCTTTGTATCCATTCAGCCAGTCTTTGCCTTTTGGTTGGGGCATTTAACTCATTTATGTTTAAGGTAATTATTGATAAGTATGATCCTGTTGCCATTTACTTTATTGTTTGGGGTTCGTTTTTTTTTTTAATTTTTATTTTTACTTTATTTTACTTTACAATACTGTATTGGTTTTGCCATACATTGACATGAATCCACCATGGGTGTACATGCGTTCCCAAACTTGAACCCCCCTCCCACCTCCCTCCCCATAACATCTCTCTGGGTCATCACCGTGCAACAGCCCCAAGCATGCTGTATCCTGCGTCGGACATAGACTGGCGATTCAATTCTTACATGATAGTATACCTGTTACAATGCCATTCTCCCAAATCACCCCACCCTCTCCCTCTCCCTCTGAGTCCAAAAGTCCGTTATACACATTTGTGTCTCCTTTGCTGTCCTGCATACAGGGTCGTCATTGCCATCTTTCTAAATTCCATATATATGTGTTAGTATACTGTATAGGTGCTTTTCTTTCTGGCTTACTTCACTCTGTATAATCGGCTCCAGTTTCATCCATCTCATCAGAACTGATTCAAATGAATTCTTTTTAATGGCTGAGTAATACTCCATTGTGTATATGCACCACAGCTTTCTTATCCATTCATCTGCTGATGGACATCTAGGTTGTTTCCATGTCCTGGCTATTATAAACAGTGCTGCGATGAACATTGGGGTACATGTGTCTCTTTCAATTCTGGTTTCCTTGGTGTGTATGCCCAGCAGTGGGATTGGTTCGGTTTTATATGCTCTTTTTGTGTTTCCTGTCTAGAGAATATCCTTTAGCATTTGTTGGAGAGCTGGTTTGGTGGTGCTGAATTCTCTCAGCTTTTGCTGGTCTGTAAAGCTTTTGATTTCTCCTTCGTATTTGAATGAGATCCTTGCTGGGTACAGTAATCTGGGCTGTAGGTTATTTTCTTTCATCACTTTAAGTATGTCTTGCCATTCCTTCCTGGCCTGAAGAGTTTCTATTGAAAGATCAGTTGTTATCCTTATGGGAATCCCCTTGTGTGTTATTTGTTGTTTTTCCCTTGCTGCTTTTAATATTTGTTCTTTGTGTTTGATCTTTGTTAATTTGATTAATATGTGTCTTGGGGTGTTTCGCCTTGGGTTTATCCTATTTGGAACTCTCTGGATTTCTTGGACTTGGGTGATTATTTCCTTCCCCATTTTAGGGAAGTTTTCAACTATTATCTCCTCAAGTATTTTCTCATGGTCTTTCTTTTTGTCTTCTTCTTCTGGGACTCCTATAATTCTAATATTGGAACATTTCATATTTTCCTGGAGGTCTCTGAGATTGTCCTCATTTCTTTTAATTCGTTTTTTTTTCCTCTCTGATTCATTTATTTCTACCATTCTATCTTCTATTTCACTAATCCTAACTTCTGCGTCCGTTATTCTACTATTTGTTGCCTCCAGAGTGTTTCTAATCTCATTTGTTGTGTTATTCATTATATCCTGACTCTTTTTTATTACTTTTAGGTCCTTGTTAAACCTTTTTGCATCTTCTCAATCCTTGTCTCCCGGCTATATTTCTGTTATTCCATTTTGATTTCAAGATTTTGGATCATTTTCACTATCAATATTCAGAATTCTTTCTCAGATAGATTCCCTATCTCTTCCTCTTTTGTTCGGTTTGGTGGGCATTTCTCCTGTTCTTTTATCTGCTGAGTATTCCACTGTCTCTTCATCTTGGTTATATTGCTGCGTTTGGGGTGGCCTTTTTATATTCTGGTAATTTGTGGGGTTCTCTTTATTATGGAGCTTCCTCACTGTCGGTGGGGTTGTATCAGTGGCTTGTGAACGTTTCTTGGTTAGGGAAGCTTGTGTCGAAGTTCTGGTTGGTAGAGCTGGATTTCTTCTCTCTGGAGTGCAGTGAAGTGTCCAGTAATGAGTTATGAGACGTCTATGGTTTTGGAGTAACTTGAGCTGCCTGTATATTGAAGCTCAGGGGTGTGTTCCTGTGTTGCTGGAGAATGTGTGTGGTATGTCTTGCTCTGGAACTTGTTGGCCCTTGGGTGGAGCTTGGTTTCAGTGTAGGTATGGAGGTGTTTGATGAGCTCCTATTGCTTATTGTTCCTTGAATTCAGCAGTTCTCTGATGTTCTCAGGCTTTGGACTTAAGCCTCCTGCTTCTGGTTTTCAGTTTTATTTTTACAGTAGCCTCTAGACTTCTCCATCTATACAGCACCGATGATAAAACATCTAGGTTAAAGATGAAAAGTTTCTCCACATTGAGGGACACCCAGAGAGGTTCACTGAGTTCCATGGAGAAAAAAAGAGGGAGGAGGTAGTTAGAGGTGACTGGAATGAGATGCGGTGAGATCAAAAGAGGAGAGAGCAAGCTAGTCAGTAGTCACTTCCTTATGTGTGCTCCATAGTCTGTACCGCTCAGAGGTATTTATGGAGTTATACAGGGAAGAGTAGAGGGAGGAAGTAGACAGAGGTGGCGAGGAGGATAAAAGAGGGAAATGAAAAGGAGAAAGACAGATCCAGCCAGTAACCAGTTCCCTAAGTGTTCTCCATCGTCTAGAACACACAGAGATTCACAGAGTTGGGTAGAGAAGAGAAGGGGGAGGGAGGAGACAGAGACAACCTGGTGGAGAAAAAGGAGAGTCCAAAGGAAGAGAGAGTGGTCAAACCAGTAATCTTGCTGTCAGGTAAAATTGAGTACTGAAGATTGGGTTTTTAAATGTACAAAGTTGACAACGAATACCAAAAAGCAAATATTTAAAATCTAGAGTAGAAGTTGGGTTTTCAGAAATACAATAATAAAGAAAAGAAGAAAAAAAACGTAATGAGAACTATTAAAAAACAACAACAACCACTATATATATATATATATGTATATATTTGGTGTTTGCTTTAAAAATAGGCTCTTTTTTTGAATAGTGATAGTAGGTTATAAAAATTAAAATTAAAGGAGAAATAGAGGACTTAAAAATTTAAAAAAGTTTTAAAAAAGGAGAAGAAAAAGAAAAGAAAAAACAATCAAACAACAACATCAACAGCAAGAAAAAAAAAAGAAAATGGCCCTAAAAATACTTAAGATATTTTTGGGACTTTCTCTGGTGTTGTGGGCAGTGTGAGGTCACTTCCAAGGTGGTTCCCTCTGTTTAGCTTCTTCCGTTTGCTGGTCTGATTTCTACCCTGACTCAAGGGGGGCCGTGGTGGACACTTTTTCTTTTTTTTTTTAGGCTCACTTGTTCAGTCACCCTGTGGGGAGGGAGGGATGCTGCAAAGAAATAACACTGGTATGTGCTCGCAGTGCCTCAGCCACGCTGGGCTTGCCCCTGCACATAGCGCACACCACTCAAGCTCTATGTTGCTCCGCTGGGAACCGTCTGAGGCTGGCCCTAGGCTGCATGCACCTCCCTGGTCTAAGCCTCTCAGGCTCGGCTCTCAGGTAGCCCTCAGACGTGCAGATTCTGTTGGGCCTGCATTTTTGTGCCCTTCCCAGGATGGAGTATCTCAGGTGTTTGGCGAGCAGGGTCGCTGCAACTTATCACCTTTCCCTGCTGCTCAGTTTTCTGGGTGTACCACTGACGTCCCTTGTCAGTCAGATGGTGACTGTCCAGAACCCCAAGAAGTCTTAGTTAGCAAAGAAGCCTGCTTGCAGTTCAGTAGGTAAAGTCTCTCCAGGGCTGCGATTGCCCCCTTCCAGCCCTTACGGCTCTGGTTACCTGTCACATGCAGGGAATGGTCTGCAGCTGGCTATTTCTGTTCCATCCTTTGTTCTGTGTGCAGTCCTGGCAATGTCTTATGTTAGAGCTTTTCACGTGGTAGCTATCCCACAGTCTGGTATGCTAGCCAAAGTTAGTTGACTCTGGTTACATTCAGGGCATTCCAGCCCGATTCTTAAAAAGCACTGCAGCCCACGCCTCCCTGCCCAGCCCCCACTTGCTAGTGTCGGATGCAGGCATCTGAGCTGCTTCTCTGCTGGGGGAGTTACCGTTGGGCTTGTAATCTGTTGGTTATAATTATGTATTTATTTTTCTTCTCTGTTATGTTGACTTCTGTCCTTCCAAGGCTCACCACAGACTTGGCAGTGAGAGTGTTTCCTGGTGTTTGGAAACTTCTCTCTTTTTAAGACTCCCTTCCAGGGATGGGACTCCTTTCCAGGGATGGAGCTCCCTCCCTACCTCCTTTATGTCTTTTTTCATCTTTTATATTTTTCCTACCTGTTTTTGAAGACAATGATCTGCTTTTCTGGGTGCCTGATGTCCTCTGCCAGCATTCAGAAGTTGTTTTGTAGAATTTACTCACCGTTGAAATGCTCTTTTGATGAATTTGTGAGGAAGAAAGTGGTCCCCCCCTCTTATTCCTCTGCCATCTTAGGACCGTCTCCTAGTGTAATAGTTTATTGAATGCAGATTATTTACCTCCTTAGTTAGATTTATTCCTAGGCACTTTATTATTATTTTTTTATGGAACCACATATAAAAAATCATTCTTAATTTATGTTTATGATAGATAATCATTAGCATATAGAAATGCAACATATTTCTAAATATTAAATTTCTATCCTGAACATTTACCAAGTTCATTGATAAGTTCTAGTAGTTTTTAAAGGATTAATCAGTTTAAATTGGTTATTTCTCCCTGATTCAGTTTTGGCATTTTGAATGTTTCTAGAAATGTGTTTACTTCTCTCATATTTTTCAATCTGTTGGCATATATCTGTTTGCAATGTTCTCTTACCATTTTTTAAATCTCTGTGGTAATGGTTGGGTTTTTTCCTCTGTCATTACCCATTATTTATTTATTTATTTATTTGCATTGCATTTTTCCTCTTTTTTAAATGATGACTCTGGCTAAAGGTTAATCAACTTAGTTTATTTATTTATTTATTTATTTATTTTGAAAGAACCACCCTTTGGTGTCATTATTTTGTTTTCCTTTTTTGTTGTTGTTTGTATTTTCTTTCTTTTTTCATCTTTATTATTTTTTCCTTCTGCTGACTTTGAACTTTGCTTTTTATTCTATTGCTAATTTTTTAGTTGGAAGTGAAAATGAGCTGAGTTGTGTCAGATTCTTTGTGACCCCATGGAATGTAGCCTGTCAGGCTCCTTTGTCCATGAAATTCTCAAGGCAGGAGTACTGGAGTGGGCAGCTGTTCACTTCTCTAGGGGATTTTCCCAACCCAGGCATAGAACCCAAGTCTACCACCTTGCAGGTGGATTCTTCACTGTCTGCACTACTGGGAAAGTCAAAGAATGCTGGAGTGGGTAGCGTATCCCTTCTACAGGGGATCTTCCTGACCCAGGGATTGAACTGAGGTCTCCTGCATTGCAGGTGGATTATTTGTTATCTGAGCTACCATGGAAGGCCCTAGAATGTGTATTATGATCTTTTTAGATAGAATGTCCTAGAGGTATCTTTTAAGTCCTAGTGGATAAATGTTGCTTTATTGATTTACTCTCTGGATGATATCTCCATTGATATAAGTGGGGTGTCAAAGTCCCCTACTGTTACTGCATTGTTTTAAACTTATTCCTTTATGTGTTTAAATATTTGCTTTGTATATTTAGATGTTCCTGCATAGGGTGCATACATGTTAATGAGTGAAATAGCATTTTCTTGTAGATCAATATATAATCCCCTTCTTTGTTTTCTATAAAGATGACATTTTAATGTATATTTTATCTGATATGTGTATAGCTACCTCCAGTTTCTAGCCATTTCTATTTGCATGAAACACCTTTTTTGTCTCTTTTACTTTAATTGGAGGATAAGTGCTTTATAATATTGTTTTTGTTCCTGGCATATATCAACATGAATCATCTATAGTTAGACATATGTGCCCTCCCATCTTAAACCTCCTTCCCACCCCATCCCGCCCCTCTAGGTTATCACAGAGGACATGATTTGAGCTCACTGCATCATATGACAAATTTTCACTTGCTATCATGTTTATATATGGTAATGTATATGTTTCAATGTTACTCTCTAAATCCTTTCCACACTTTTCTTCCACCAGTGTCCAGAAGTCTGTTCTCTGAGTTTGCATTTCCATTGCTAACCTGTAAATATGTTAATTGGTAACATAAATATAGATATCATATATATTCATTAATATATGATATTTATCTTTTCCCTTTCTGACTTGCTTCATTGTGTATAATAGGTTCTAGGCTAACCCACCTCTTTAGAACTGACTCAAATGCATTTATTTTTGTAGCTGAGTAATATTCCATTGTATATATGTGCTAAAACTTCTTTATCTATCTATCTATCTGTAGATGGACATCTGGGTTGCTTCCAGGTCCTAGCTATTGTAAATAGTGCTGCGATGAATACTGGGATACATGTGTTATTTTTTCCCTTATGGTTTCTTCAGGGTGTATGCCCAGTAGTGGGATTGTGAGGTAACATGGTAGTTTTATTTCTAGTTGTTTTTTTTTTTTTTTTTAAGAATCTCTATACTGTTCTCCACAGTGCCTATATCAGTTTACAGTTCAAACAGTGTAGGAAGGTTCCATTTCCTCTGTACCCTCTCCAGCATTTATTGTTTCTAGACATTTTGATGTTGGCCATTCTGACTGGGGAGAGGTGATATCTTATTCTAGTTTAGATTTGCATTTCTCTACTAATGAGTTATATTGAACATCTTTCCGAGTGTTTATCTGTATATCTTATTTGGATAAATCTTTGTTTAGGTCTTCTGCCCAGTTTTCAATTGGACTGTTTCCTTTTCTGGCATTGAGATGCATGAGTTGTTGCTTGTATATTTTGGAGATTAATTGACAGTTGTATCATTTGCTGATATTTTATCCCATTCTGAGAGTTGTCATTTCACCTTGCTTATAGTTTCCTTCATTGTACAAAAGTTTTTAAGTTTAATTGGGTCTTTTTTTTTTTATCTCCATTAATCTGAAAAGTGGGTCATAGAGGACCTTGCTGTGATTTATGTCAAAGAGATTTATGCCTGTGTTTTCCTCTAAAAGTTTTATAGTTTCTGGTCTTACATTTAGATTTTTAATCCATTTTGAGTTTATCTTTGTGTATGCTGTTAGGAAGTGTTTTAATTTTACATATAGCTGTCCAGTTTTTCCAGAATCATTTATTGAAAAGACTGTTTTTTCCATTGTATGATCTTGCCTCTTTTGTCAAAGATAAGTTTACCATAGGTGTGTTAATCTCTGGGCTTTCTATCTTGTTCTATTTGTTTTTATTTATGTTTTTGTGCCAGTACTATACTGCTTTGTTGACTGTAACTTTGTAGTATAGTCTGAAGTCAAGAAGGTTGATGATGCTACACTGAATAAAACTAGTGACAGCAATATCTTTGTGTTGCTTTTGATCTTAGAGGACATGTTCCCTTTCATCACTTAAATATATTCTGCCATTCCTTTCTGGCTTGTAGAGTTTCTGTTGAGAAATCAGCTTGATGGGAGTTCCTTTTTATGTTATTATTTTTTTCTTTGTTGTTTTTAATATTTTAATCTTTGTCTAATTTTTGTCAGTTTCATTACTATGTGTTTTGGTATGCTCCTTCTTGGGTTTATACTGCCTGAGTCTCTCTGCACTTCCTGGACTTGTTTGACTATTTCCATTCCCATGTTAGGGAATTTTTCCATTATTATCTCTTCAAAAATTTTTTTGGGTCTTTTCTCTCTGTCTTCTTCTTCTGGGACCCTTGTAATGGAAAAGTTGGTGCATTTAATGTTATCCTTGAGGTCTCCTAGGCTGTATTTTATTATTACTATTTTAATATTCTGTTCTGTGGCAATGATTCCCACCATTCTTTCCTCCAGGTCATTGTCCATTCTTCTGCCTCCTTTATTCTGCTATTGATACCTTCTACTGTATTGTTCATCCCTGTTTGTTTTTTTGTTCTCCTAGATCTTTGGCATCGTCTCCATTCTTTTTCTGAGATCCTGGATTATCTTTAGTATCACTATTCTGAATTCTTTTTCTGGAAGTTTGCTTATTTCCACTTCATTTAGTTGTTTTTCTAGACTTTTATCACATCCCTTTATCTGAAATGTAATTCCCTGCTTTTTCATTTCGGTTAACTTTCTGCAACGTGGTTTTCACTCTAACCACTATGGAATTATAGTTCTTCGTGCTTCTTCTGTCAATCCTCTAACAGATCAGGCTAAGAGGTTTGCTTAAACTTCCTGATGGGAGGGACTGTAAGTGGAAAAAAACAAGATCTTGCTCTGGTGAGCAGGGCTGTATTCAGTATAACTTTAATCCAATTTTCTGCTGATGGATGGGGTTGTGATCCCTCCTCTGTTAATTGTTTGGCCTGAAGTGACTCAGGTCTGGGTTCTATGGGCTCTCAAGAAGGGTTAATAGTGACCTTCAAAAGGACGTGAGCCAGGATGCATATTCCAGGTCTTCTGTTGCCAGGGGCTCCATCCCCCAATGAACCACTCCTGATGCATGCCTCCAGAGGAGACCCTCCAACACTATCAGATAGCTCTGGTTCAGGTTATGACCTGTGGGGTCATTGCTCCTTTCCTCTGGGTCTTGGTTTGCAAGATTTTGTTTGTGCTCTCCAATAATGGAATCTCTGTTTTTCCCAGTCCTGTGAATGTCCTGATCAAAACCTGCTGGCCTTCCAAGTCAGATTCCCTAGGGGCTTCAAGTGTATTTGCCAGATCCTCAGACTGAAAAGCCTGACATGGGGCTTAGAACCTTCACAACAGTGAGAGAACTTTAGTATTTTCACATTCCAGTTTGTGAGTAGCCCATCCTGAAGTTATAGAATTTTATTTTATTGTGTTTATTCCCCCCCTACCATCTCATTGCAGCTTCTTCATCTTTGAATGTGTGTATCTTTTTTGGTGGGATCCATAGTTCTCCTGTTAATGGTTGCTCAACAGCTAGTTGCAATTTTGGTGCTTCTTCAGGAGGAAATAAGCACACACCCTCCTGCTCAGCACTCATCCTTTCTGCACACCATACATTTTAGATAGTTGTGTTTTTGTTTCCATTTGCTTCCAGGTATCCATATGGTCAAAAAGAGATGGACATGGTTGAGTGACTGAGCACACAGCTCATTCTTTAATTACTTCTAAAATGTCTTCTGCAAGCCACTGTCTGATTAGTAGCTTCCATGTCTCTGTGTTTTGCAGTTTCTTCCCCGTTGCAATTGATTTCTTATCTCATAGCCTTGTGCTCCAAAAAGACTTGATATTATTTCAAGTTTTTAAAATTTACCAAGAATTGTTTTGTGGCCTATCATCATGTGATCTATCATGGAGAATGTTCCAGGTACACTTGAAAAGAATGTGTATTCAACTAATTTGTCATAAAGTATTATATATATATATATACATACACACACACATGTTTGTGTGTATAAGAGAGAGCCGTACATCGAATTTAATTCATCTTTTAATACAAGTGTTTTTTTCTGTCTGATGTTTTCCCCATTGTTGAAAGTGAGGTGCAAAGTCATCTAATGTTACTGTGGTACTATCTATTTCTCCCTTTATTTCTGTTAATTTGTTGATATAGTGTATCACATGGATTGATATGAATACAGCAAAAAATATTTGCATCACTGGGAAAATCCCACTTGATCATGATGTATGATACTTTTAAAGCATTATTGGAATTTGTTTGCTAGGATTTTGTTCAAGATTTTTGCATCTATGTCCATCAGTGATACTGATCTGTAATTTTCTTTTCTTGTGGTATCTTTGTCTGGTTTTGGCATCAGTATGATGGTGGTTTCATGTAATATGTTTGACAGTTTTCATTCATAGGCAGGTTTTTGGAAGAATTGGATAAGGATAGGTATTAGCTCTACCCTAAATATTTGATAGAATTTGCCTGTGAAGCCTTGGAGAAGGAAATGGCAACCCATTCCAGTGTTCTTGCCTGGAGAATCCCAAGGATGGGAGAGCCTGGTGGGCTGCCGTCTATGGGGTCGCACAGAGTCGGACACAGCTGAAGTGACTTAGCAGCCTGTGAATCCACTGAGTTTTGTTCTTTTGTTTGTTGAAAGTTTTGAAATAAGAAATAACAATTATAGATTCAGTATTTACGACTGATCTGTTCATATTTTCTATTTATTTCTGGTTCTGTCTTGGATGGTTGCAACTTTCTAAGACTTTGTCCATTTCTTCCATGTGTCCATTTTATTGACATATAGTTGCTTGCAGTTTTTCCCTTATGATCTTTTGTATTTCTGTGGTGTCATTTGCAACTTCACCTTTTTCATTTATAAGTTTATTTGAGTCCTCTCTTCTTTCTTTGATGTGTCTAATTAAATATTTATCAATTTTTTTATCTTCTCAAAGAATAATTTTTATTTCTACTCTGATCTTCATGATTACTTATTTCCTTCTAAATTTGCATTTGTTTGCTCATTTTTCTCTAGCTGCTTTAGATATAAAGTTAGGTTGTTTATTTGAGATTTTTATTTTTTTTCCTTGACTTAAGATTGTTTTTGTATAAACTCATTTCTTAGAACCGCTTTTGCCACATCCCATAGGTATTGTTTATGGGCAGTTTTTCACATTTATTCTGTGAGCTATCAGCTGTTTACCAACATAATATTTAACCTGCATTGTAATTTTACAAGATTTTTTTTTGCTCTAATTGATTTCTAATTTCATAGTGTTGTGGTTGAAAAATGTTTCATATGATTTCAATTTTATTCACCTTACTGAGTCTTGATTTGTGACCCTGGATGTGATCTATCCCAGAGAATATTCTGTGCTCACTTGAGGAGAGAATGCATTCTGCTGCTTTCAGATGGATTGTTCTATGACTATTAGGTCTTTCTGGTCTAATTTGTCATTTAATATGTGTTCTTTATTAATTTTATCTTTTCTCCCTTTCCTTTTTTAAATATTTTTACATTATGAAAGAATGTTAATATATTTGCAGGAGATTTCAAAGATACAGAACAAGTTTATTGATAGTTCCACTATATATTACAATTATTTTTATAAATTGTATAAATTTATACAATTTTGTATTTGCATAAATTGTATAAATATTTACATAAATTAAGATTTAGAGTTGAGGTTTCACTATCAAACTCTCAAAAAAATTACTAGAATGAATAGACAGAAAAGTAGAAGGATATAATAGACATGAAAAACACTATGAACCAACTCAATATAATTAATATTTATACAATTTTCACATAACAGTAGGATACAAATTATCTTCAAGTTCCCATAAACAATAAAGTAGGAAACACTGGAATATAACCGGGGATATAGAGCAGGATGTAAAAATTTCAGATTTTTGCTCCTTGGAAACAGTGCTATGGCAAGCTTAGAGAAAAAAACTGAAAATCAGACATCACTTTGCCAAGAAAGATCCATATAGTCACAGCTATGTTTTTTTTTTGTTTGTTTGTTTTGTTTTGTTGTTGTTGTTTTCTTCTTTTTCCCAGTAGTCATGTACAAATGTGAGAGTTGGCCAATAAAAGAGGCTGAGCACAGAAGAATTGATGCTTTCAAATTGTGATAATGGAAAACACTTTTGAGATTGCCTTGGACTGCAAGGAGATTAAACCAACCAACTCTAAGGGAAATCACCTCTAAATATACATTGAAAAGACTGATTCTGAAACTCCAATGCTTTGGCCATCTTTTGCAAAGACCTGATTCACTGTAAAGGTCCTTGATGCTGGGAAACTAGCCTCCAGACACTGAGAACATGGTACTCTAGGACACTGAAAGTCACTCAGTCATGTCTGACTTTTGATTCTCAGTGGACTACACAGTCGATGGAATTCTCCAGGCCAAAATACTGGAGTCTGTAGACCTTCCTCTTTTCAGGGGCTCTTCCCAACCCAGGGATTGAAGCCAGGTCTTCTGCATTGCAGGCGAATTCTTTACCAGCTGAGTCACAAGGGATGCTTGGAAAGATTGAAGGAAAAAGGAGAAGGTGGTTGCAGAGGATAAGACAGTTAGATAGCATCACCAACTCAACATACACGAATTGAGCAAACCCCAGGAGATTGTGAAGGATAGGGAAGCCTGTCATGCTGTAATCCATGGTTTGCAAATGTAGTAACTAAGCACCAAGAAAAACAAAAGTTATTGAAATCAATCAGAGTTTCTTCTCATCACTGTGGGTTTATGCTAAAAATCAATAGCAAGAGATATTTGAAAATAACCCACATATTTTCAAGTGCAATATAATATTTGTCACAAGAGATCTTTGACTTAGATATCGCAAGTGTCACTAAGATTAGAGAAATGAAAAGCCAAAGACAGCATGTGTAGAGAAGAAAACATTTAAATGAGAGATTTATATCAAATACATTGTAAAAACCCTACATATTTGGATATTAAGTTCTCACTTTTAAAAGATGAGTGTATCTAAGAAGTCATAAAAAGAAAAAATAGAGAATACCATGTAATAGAATAAAAATGAACAAAGAATTTACCAGAATTTTTTTCATGCAGCTGATTCTGTTCAATGCAGCTAAATACAAGGTGGAATCTTGAATAAGGTGAGAAAAAATGATGGACATTAGCATAAATCTTCGTGAAATCAAAACAAAAATCTGTATTACATGTTAATTTCCTAGTTTTTTACAACATAGTACATATATATATATATATATATATTCTCAGAATTGGATTAGGAGTTTCAAGTTTCATTCACTTTTTTTAAATCACTAAGATAATAAACATTCTAGATTTTATCAGTAATATTTTATGCCAAATTATATGGAACTATATAAAAGTTTTGAGTGAATATAAATTAGAATACCATTATTCTATTCTTACTAAGTCAAACAAGTAGAATCAAAATGTCATAAATCTCGTAGCTAGGCAAAAGTCTATACATTTTCCAAGAAAGAATAACAATAACACCAGAGCAAGACCCAGTTTTTCCCACCACCAGTCCCCCACATCAGGAATCTTTTACAAGCCTTAACGTTCTCCATCAGAGGGAAGGCAGAAGAAGCAAGATGAACCACAATCACACAGGGACTGAAATAAAATCACATTACAAAAAAATTTAATCAGCATGGAAAAGCATAAAGTTTTCTCTCAGATGAAGGGACAAGATAAAACCCCAGAGAAACACTAAATGAAGTGGAGACAGGCAACCTTCCTGAAAAAGAATTTAGAATAATGATAGTGAAGATGATCCAGGATACTGGAAAAGGAATCGAGGCAAAGATAGAGAAGATGCAAGAAATGCTTACCAAAGACTTCAAAAAAACTAAAGAACAAACAAACAGAGATGAATAATATACTAGAAGGTATCCATAGCAGATTAACTGAGGCAGAAGAACGGATAAATTATCTGAAGGACAAAATGGTGGAAATCACTCTGCCACAGAATCAACAATTTAAAGAAATGAAGAGAGCTTAAGAGACATCTGGGGCAACATTGAATGCAACAACATTTGCATTATATGGGTCCCAGAAGAAGAGAGAGAGAAAGGACCTGAGAAAATATTTGAAGAGAACACAGTTGAAAGCTTTTCTAACATGGGAAAGGGAATAATCAACCAAGTCAAGAAGTACAGAGTCCCAGGTGGATAAACCAAAGGAGGAACACACTGAGGCACATAGTAATCAAACTAACAAAAATTAAAGACAGAAATAAAATATTAAAAGCAACAAGGGAAAACAGCAAATAACATACAAGGAACTCCCATAAGGTTATTAGCTTATTTCTCATCAGAAACTCTACAAACCAGAAAGGAATGGCAGGATATATTTAAAATAATTAAAGTGAAAACCCACAATCAAGAATACTGTACCCAGCAAGACTCTCCAGATTTGATGGATAAATCAAAATTTTTCTAGGCAAGCAAAAGTTAAGAGAATTCAGCACCAGCAAACCAGCTTTATAACAGACGCTAAAGGAACTTCTCTAGGCATGAAACAAAAGAATGAAAAGACATACCTACAGAAAATAAACCCAAAACAATTAAGAAAAAAATAATAGGACCATGCATATTGATAATTACCTTAAATGTAAATGGATCAGATACACCAACCAAAAAACAAAGACTAGCTAGGTGGATGAAAACATGCATATGTGCACTTCCATTTACCACATCACTCTACTTATCCTCCCAAATTGTATACAATTTTCAAAATTTCTATTTCATATGCAGTGCTCTCATTTCATCTAGTTTATGATTTTCAATTTTTCTCTCTTTGTTGTTATTTTTTACATGCATTTATATTTATTTTTAATGATAAAAAGCACAATTGATAAAGAAGATAAACATCATAAACAAACAGACACCTTAATAACAAAGAAACAATGATGAGGCAAAAATCAGAAGAAATATAATGGAAAAGAAAAAAAACATAATCATAGTGAGACATATTAACATTTTTCTGAGATTATTTTATCAAGTGCAGAAAAACTAACAATAGGAACATCTTGAATGATGTCATTACATTTTTCAATATAATAGATTTATATTTAAATAATTTATATTAATCTTGTATCCTACACAAATATACTTAAAATTGTGCATCTTAGACGTTATTAAATACTCATAGGATGTTTAGAAACACTGGCAAAAAGCAAATATTACAAAATTACCAAAAGTAGAATTATTTTTCATGTGTGTCATTCAGTTATATATATATATGTACACATAGTATTTTTGAAATTATTTTCCATTCTAGATTATTACAAGATATTGACTATAGTTCCATGTGCTGTAGAGTAAACCTTTGTTGCTTGTTGGGTATTTATTTTTAAATTAGAAATTTAGAATTATGTTCATACTAAATCAAACAACTGGAATTAAATCATAAATTCTTTAGTTTGGCAAAAAATTCATAAATTTACTAGAATATATATATTTATACATGCTATGTATATATATATATATATATATGCAAAAGCTTTTCTACTACACTTGATAAAGGCTTGAGAAATAAAATAAAAAAAGAAGAATTGGAAAACATAAACTAAATGAAATGGGAGCACTGAATATGAAATAGAAAAAGTGAAATAAACTAGATAAAAGTAAAAGATCTTCATGTAGTCCAGTTATTTTTAAGTTATTTTTAAACATGGCCGCTCATTAGAAACATATCTAGAGCTTTGGCCAAAAAAAAAAAAAAAAAAAAAGGCAATACTTGAGCATTTGTATTTTTCAAAAATTTTCAAGATAATTCTGATATGCATCTCAATTTTAAAAAGTGATTACAGGTTTTTCTATTAAATGGCAATTTTGGTGAAATAGAATTCTATTATTTCTTTGTTGACCAATCATTATAGAATGGTATTGCATAATAGTTACATAATTACAATAGTAAAATATGTTTATCAGTTTTCACAATCAGTAGTCAGACAAAAAATAAAAGATAGTTACATCTGCAAGCCATAATGGGAACATGTTTGACCTAACAGTATAAAATAATTGCATACAGTTTGGGGATCAAGCAAAGTGATGTGATAAATAGAAGTGCATACATGTACAAGTTTTCATTCTGCCTCAGTTATTCTGCTATCAGTTTCTTCTAGCATATTTTTCTTCTATGTTCATTCTTTAGCTCTTTGAGGTCTTTGGTAAATATTTCTTGCATCTTCTTCATTTTGTTTCTGAGATCCTGGATCATCTTCACTATCATTATTCTGATTTCTTTTTTCTGGAAGGTTGCCTATCTTTATTTTTTTGTTTTTGTTTTTGTTTTTTTTTCTCCAAGCTTTTATCTTATTCCTTCATCTGAGACAAAACTCTGCTTTTTTATTCTGATTAACTTTCTGTGATGATGTTTTTATTTTAGTCACTGTGGGATTGTATTTCTTCTTGCTCCAGCCTCTGCTCTCTATTAGATAAAGGTAAAAGGCTTTTGTAAGGTTCCTGATGAGAGGAACCAGTAGTGGGAAAAACTGGGTCTTGCACTGGTGGGCAGGGCTATGGCTAGTAAAATTTTATTTCAATTATCTACTGATGGGTGTGACTACCTTTTTTCCCTTTAGTTGCTTCACCTGAGGTTATCTAGCCCTGGGGTCTTCGGTCTCTATGGTAAAGTTAATTGAGACATCCAAGGTGACTTACACCAATGGGCACTTCTCAGGACTGCTGCTGCTAGTGCCGCTTTCCCTATGGTAAGCCACTTCAAACCCACACTTCCACAGGAGACCATCCAATATTAGCAGGTAGATCTTGTTCAGTCTTTTTTAGGGTCACTGTTCCTTAACCCTGGGTTTTGTTATGCACAAGATTTCATTTGTGCCCTCCTAGCATGGAGTACTCTTGCCTGGAAAATCCCATGGACAGAGGAGCCTGGTGTCCTGCTGTCCATGGGGTCGCTAAGAGTCAGACATGACTGAGCGACTTCACTTTAACTTTCATGCGTTGGAGAAGGAAATGACAACCCACTCCAGTATTCTTGCCTGGGGAATCCCAGGGACAGAGGAGCCTAGTGGGCTGCCATCTATGGGGTCGCATATAGTCAGACACGACTGAAGCGACTTAGCAGCAGCAGCAGCAGCAGCATGGAATCTGTTTCTCCTGTCCTCTAGAAATCCTTAAATCAAACCCTGGTGGACTTCAAATTCAGCTTCCCTGGGGATTCCTAGCCGCTTTTGCTGAATCCCTAGGCTGGGAAACAAGAAATGATGCTCTGAACCTTCACAACAGTGAGAAAAACTTATTTTGTATTATTGTGCTCCAGTTTGTCCGTCACCCACCAAGGTGGTATGGGATTTGATTTTATTGTGTTTGTGCCCCTCCTACTGTCTTGCTGTTGCTTTTTATTTGTCTTTGAATGTGGGTATCTTTTAATGATGGTTTCCATCATCATCCTCTTAATGATTGTTCAACAGCTAGTTTGATTTTGGCACCCATGCAGGAGGAGATGAGTGCACATCCTTCTATTTCACCATCTTGAACTGGTTCCCAGCATGAGTATGTTTTGAGATGCTCCATGCTCCACTCCTTAAGGGTTCTCAATTTTCTGTGTTGATGATCTATCTATTGGTATAAGTGAGATGTCCTGAAAGTCTTTGACATGTCTTCATTTCTGCTCATTCTCTCTGTCTTTATTCTGCTATGCAGCAGAAATTTCCACTATCTTGTTTTCCAGGTTACTTATCTGTTCTTTTGCCTGTTATTCTGCTATTGGTTCCTTCTACTATATTTTAAATTCCAGTTTTTTGTATAGTCCATCTGTGCTCATTATTTACTTCTTCTAAGTCTTTGTATTGTATTTTCTTGATCTGTGCCTCTGTTCTTTCTCTGAAATCTTAGATAATCTTTACTATTGTTACTGTGAATTCTTTTTCAGTTAGATTCCTATCTTTTCATGTGCTTGTTGTTTTCAGTTATGATCTTGCTCCTTCATCTGCAACATATTTCATCTCATTTTGTTGTACTTACTGGATTTGTGGTCCCTACTCATCAGGCTACAGGATCCTAGTTCCTCTTGCTTCTGATGTCTGCTGCCTTGTATGTGTAGTATAAATATCATATATTAAAACATAAATATGGAATATAGAAAATGGCACTGATGAACCTATTTGTAAGGCAGCAATGGAGATGCAAATATATAGAACGGATTTTTGGACTTGTGGAATGGGTAGGAAGGAGAGGGTAGTACCAATGGATAAAGTTGCATGGAAACATATACACTAAAATATGCAAAATAGAGTGTGGGAATTTGTATTATTATTTGGGGAACTCAAGCCAGGACTATGAGAGAATCTAGAGACAGGGGATGTGGTAGGAGATGGGAGGGAGGCTCAACAGGGAGGGGTCATTATTATACATATGGATGATCCATGTTGATGTATGGCAGAAATGAGCACAATATTGTAATTATCCTTCAATTAAAAATTAATGAATAAAAAAAGTGAAGCAAATGCTTGTGATATAGCAACATTGACCATAAAGCGGAAAAAAAAAGTCTCTAATTGCCAAACTATTGAAGTGTTAGAATTAAAGTAAACAAAGTGTTACCTAATTCAGAAAGCTGCTGCTTCCTTAAATGAGCTAGGAGAAGGGGAAAAAAAAAAGGAAAAACAATAACACTAGAAAAAAATTGCAGTTATCCATAAGCCAGATCTAAACATATGGAAAGTGAAAGTGAAGTCGCTCAGTCATGTCTGACTCTTTGCGACACCATGGACTCTAGCCTACCAGGCTCCTCTGTCCACGGGATTTTCCAGGCAATAGTACTGGAGTGGATTACCATTTCCTTCTCCAGGGGATCCTCCCAAACCAGGGATTGAACACTGGTTTCCCACATTGTAGACAGACACTTTGCCATCTGAGCTACCAGGGAAGTCCCTAAACATATGGAAGATTATGATATAACTGATAGAGATTCAAAAAATAATTACAATGTAGAAACTTAATGTCCTATAAGAAAACTCAGAAAGATAGTAAATTAACTTAGGAATAAAATTAATGAACAGTAAAAATACTTCACCAAAGAGATTGAAACGTTTAAAAAAAAACCATACATTTTAGAGGTGAAGAATTTAGAAAATGAAAAATGCACTCAAAAGTATTGGAAATAGCACAGCTCATGTGGGAAAGAGAACTAGCAAGCTCAAGGATAGAAATATAGAAATAATTTGGGTAGAAGAAGAAAGAAAGCTAAGATTTTTTTAAATTAAAAAAAAATTACAAGAACTATTCAACTCCATTTGAAAAGAAACCATAAGATTAATGGGTATGCCAGAATGAAAGAATGAGGAAAAGGAGAGCAAAAAGCTTATTTAAAGAAATAATAGCTTAAAGCTTTTGAAATCTGAGGAAGAGACTCGATATACAAGTCTATAAAACAAAGAGAATATCTAATCACTTCAACACAAAAAGAGATTGTTTAAGAAACCTTATAATAAAGCTCACAAAAGCATTGATAAAGAAAGAATGATAAATTAAAAGAAATGCCTTCCTCTGGGAAACTAAAGGAGCTGGAAATCAGTATTCCTCCCAACAAAGATTCTCAGACTTGCCTCTGGTAACATGAATGTTTCCTTTACAGAAAATATTTAGAAGAGAAGGCACTCTGAGCTGAACTTTGAAATCCAAGTATGGAGGCAGGTACTATGAAAGCCTTTAGTTTCCAATCTGCACAGCATTTCAGTGGGAAGGAGAAGAGGTGTTCTCCTTTTTTTCAGCCTTCTTTTAGAGTACCAGAGACCTTTGGGCACTTTAAACAGTAAGGTATCTTGTGATTTTTAAAAGAGGCCAGCTTGCAGCTGGCAGAATGAGTGAGCCAGAAATGTAAAGGGCGAGAGGGAAAGGAGACAAAATGATGGAGTAAAAGGATGTGAGCTCATTACTTCTTATGAAAACTGAAAAATCACAATTATTCACTGAACAACCACTGATTAAAAAAATGCTGAACCTACCAAAAAGATACCCTGAATCTAAAGACAAAGAAGAAGAAAGAATAAAATTGTAGCAGGGGTGTAATCACAACAACATGAAATGCAGCACACACTAGGTGAGCAACACAGTACTAGGAAAACAAGTATAATACAAAATTTAGACCACAAGACTGAAAGTTGTGATTCTTATATCAGCCCAAACCCAGGAATCTGTCAATCTGAGGAGTCCACAGTGCATCTGCCTTTGAAGGCCAGCAAAGTTTAGTCACAGGAATTCCACAGGACTGGGGGAAACAGAAGCTCCACTCTTGGAGAGCACACACACACAGTATTGCATGCACAGCAGGAACCAGGAATAAATAGGTGATCTCATAAGAGGCTGGGCTAGAACTACCTGCTAGTATTGGAGTGTCTCCTGTGGATGCAGGGAGCAGCTGTGTCTCACTGCAGGGACACGGACAAAGACAGCAACAGTTCTGGTGAGTATTCACAGGTATGAGTCCTCATGAAGACCACCATTTCCTTATCATGATCTGGCCCCACCCAACATCCTATAGGCTCTAGTATTGAAACACCTTAGGCCAAACAACCAACAGGGCAGGAATACAGCCCTACCCATCAGCAGATGGGATGCTTAAGGTCTTACTGAATAAAAAGTTCCCTGACAAACACACTTCTTAACATGACTCTGCCCAACAGAGTGATAAGAGCCAACTACACCCATTGGTGGGCAAGAATCAGTTCCTCTCACCAGAAAGCCTGAAAAATACTCTTAGAAAGCTTTGCATGCAAGGGGTCAGTGAGCAGAAATAAAAAGAGTTACAATCTTATAGACTTCAGAATGGAAATTGCAGCCACAGAAAGTTTGACAGAGAAACAGCAAAGGAATATGTCCTAGATAAAAGATGAAGAAAAAAAATCCAGAAGAACAACCAAGTGGGTGGTGATTGGCAACCTACTTGAAAAAGACTATAGAGTAATGATAGAAAATAATATTCAAGATCTCATGAAAAGAATGGAAGGCACAGAACAAGAAGATACAAGAAAATTTTTTTTAAAAAAAACTAGAAGAACTGAAGAAAACACAGAGATGAATAGTGAAAAAATTGAAATGAAAAATATACTTGAATAAATCAACAGCAGAATAAATGAGGTAGAAGGATGGAGAAGTGAGGTGGAAGACAAAATGTTGGCAATCACTGCTGGGGAACAGGTTAAAGAAAAATAGAATGCAAAGAAATTAAGACAGTCTAAGAGACTTCTGGGACAACATTAAAAGTAACAAAATTCACATTAAAACGGTCTTAGAAGGAGAAGAGAGAGAAAAAATTTTGAGAAAATATTTGAAGATATATAAATAATAGTTGAAAAGTCCCCTAACATGGGAAAGGAAGAATCATTCAAGTCCAAGAAGTACAAAGAGCCCTAAAAAGAATAACCACAAGAAACATGCTGATATAAAGATTAATCAAATTAATAAAAATACAGATAAAGAAAACATATTAAAACCAATAGGGAAAAACAAAAAAATAACATACAAAGGAATTCTTCTAAGGTTATAACTAATTTCTAGGCAGAAACTCTGCAGGACAGAAGGAAATGTCATGACATTTTAAAGTGATGACAAGGGAGAACCAATAAGCAAGAATATTCTATTTAGTAAGGCCCTCATTCAGATTTCAATGGAGAAATCCAAAGCTTTACAGACAAGCAGAAGCTAAGGGAATTCAGAAATTCCAGACCAACTTTGCAACAAATGCTGAAGGAATTCTCTAAGTAGAAGAGAAAAGGTCACAAGTAGAAACAGGAAAATTGTAAAAAGGAAAGCTTAACAGGAAACATAAATATACAGTAAAGGTAGGAAATCATCTGCACAGAAATATGATATAAAAAACAGCATATCTGAGAAGAAGAGAACACAGATGAAGGATTTTGGAAATGTATTTGAAATTAAAAAGTCAGCAATTAAAACAATGTTATTATATAGATTGCTATATCAAAACATTGTGGTAATGGTGGACCTAAAGCCTACAATGGATAGACACACAAAAGAGAAAAAGGAATTGAAACACATTGATAAACTTAGTAATCAAATCACAAGAGAAGAGAGCAAAAGAGAAAGGGGAAAAATACATACAAAATTGAATTCAAAACAACATAATAACAGAAAGAATATATCTATTGATAATTACATTAAACATAAATGGATTAAATGCTCCAAAGAAAAGACAAGAACTGGCTGAATAGCTACAAAAATATATAGTCTACAACAAACTTCACTTCAGATCTAGGGACATACAGAGACTGAAAGTGGTGGAATAGAGAAAAGGAATTAAATTTAAGAATTGAGTCTGATGCTGGGAGGGATTGGGGGCAGGAGGAGAAGTGGACAAAAGAGGATGAGATGGCTGGATGGCATCACTGACTCGATGGACGTGAGTCTGAGTGAACTCTGGGAGTTGATGATGGACATGGAAGCCTGGCATGCTGCAATTCATGGGGTCGCAAAGATTTGGACACGACTGAGCGACTGAACTGAACTGAACTGAACAGATATGCATCTGAAAGAGATGGGAATACCAGAACAGCAGACCTGCCTCTTGAGAAACCTATATGCAGGTCAGGAAGCAACAGTCAGAACTGGACATGGAACAACAGACTGGTTCCAAATAGGAAAAGGAGCACGTCAAGGCTGTATATTCTCACCCTGCTCATTTAACTTATATGCAGAGTACATCATGAGAAACACTGGGCTGGAAGAAGTACAAGCTGGAATCAAGATTGCTGGGAGAAATATCAATAACCTCAGATATGCAGATGGCACCACCCTTCTGGCAGAAAGTGAAGAGGAACTAAAAAGCCTCTTGATGAAAGTGAAAGTGGAGAGTAAACAAGCTGGCTTAAGATTATTGCATCCAGTCCCATCACTTCATGGGAAATAGATGGGGAAACAGTGGAAACAGTTGAGTTGAGTTCAGTTTAGTTCATTCGCTCATTTGTGTCTGACTCTTTGTGACCCCATGAATCGCAGCACGCCAGGACTCCCTGTCTATCACCAACTCCCAGAGTTCACTCAGACTCGCCTCCATCGAGTCAGTGATGCCATCCAGCTATCTCATCCCCTGTCGTCCCCTTTTCCTCCAGCCCCCAATCCCTCCCAGCATCAGAGTCTTTTCCAATGAGTCAACTTTTCGCATGAGGTGGCCAAAGGACTGGAGTTTCAGCTTTAGCATCATTCCTTCCAAAGAACACCCATGGCTGATCTCCTTAAGGTTTCCACTGTTTCCCCATCTACTTGCCATGGAGGGATGGGAACGGATGCCATGATCTTCGTTTTCTAAATGTTGTACAGAAGAACTGTACAAAAAGGATCTTCATGACCCAGATAATCATGATGGTGTGATCACTCATCTAGAACCAGACATCTTGGAATGTGAAGTCAAGTAGGCCTTAGAAAGCATCACTACGAACAAAGTTAGTGGAGGTGATGGAATTCCAGTAGAGCTATTTCAAATCCTGAAAGATGATGCTGTTAAAGTGCTGCACTCAATATGCCAGCAAATTTGGACAACTCAGCAGTGGCCAAGGGACTGGAAAATGTCAGTTTTCATTCCAATCCCAAAGAAAGGCAATGCCAAAGAATGCTCAAACTACTGCACAGTTTCACTCATCTCACACACTAGTAAAGTAATGCTCAAAATTCTCCAAGCTAGGCTTCAGCAATACGTGGAAACAGTATCAGAATTAAATTGTGGGTTCCACAATCACTGCAGACTGTGATTGTAGCCATGAAATAAAAAGACACTTACTCCTTGGAAGGAAAGTTATGACCAACCTAGATAGCATATTCAAAAGCAGAGACATTAGTTTGCCAACAAAGTTCCGTCTAGCCAAGGCTTTGGTTTTTCCAGTAATCATGTATGGATCTGACAGTTGAACTGTGAAGAAAGCTGAGCGCCGAAAAATTGATGCTTATGAACTGTGGTGTTGGAGAAGACACTTGAGAGTCCCTTGGACTGGAAGGAGATCCAACCAGTCCATTCAAAAAGATATTGGTCCCAGGATTTCTTTGTAAGGAAAAGAAAGCTGAAACTCCAGTACTTTGGCCACCTCATGAGAAGAATTGACTCATTGGAAAAGATTCTGATGCTGGGAGGGATTGGGGACAGGAGGAGAAGGGCAAGACAGTGGATTAGTTGGCTGGATGGCATCAGTGACTCAATAGACAGGAATCTGAGTGAACTCCGGGAGATGGTGATGGACAGGGAGGCCTGGTATGCTGCGATTCATGGGGTTGCAAAGAGTTGGACACGACTGAGTGACTGAACTGAATGGAACTGAACTGAACAATTGAGATCAAATCAAATTCAAAAGTTTTTGCACAGGATATGAACCCTTAAAAAAAAATGAAAATATAATCCAAAGCATGAGAGAAAACATTCTAAACAAAGTTACCAACAAGAGCTTAATCTCCAAAATTTAAAAACAGCCCATGTAGCTCAACACACACACACACACACACACACACACACACACACACACACCTCTCAATGGAAAAATGGACAAAAAATATAGTCATTTCTCCAAAGAGGACAAATGCATAAACTAAAGACATGTGAGAAATGCTCAACACCGCTACCTACAAAAATTAAAATCAAAACTATGTGATATCACTGTACACCAGTCAGCATAGCTCTCAGCAAATGTCAACAAACAATACATGCTGGAGGGTGTATAGAGAAAAGAGACTGGTCCTACACCATTGTTGGGGATGAAAACTGATACAGCCTTAGGGGCTGCCCCAGTGGCTCAGCCAGTAAAGTATCTGCCTGCAATGTGGGAGACCTGGGTTTGATCCCTAGGTTCAGAAGATCCTTTGGAGAAGGGAATTGCAACCCATTTCAGTATTCTTGCCTGGAGAGTCCCATGTACAAAGGAGGCTGGCAGGCTACAGTTCACAGGGTCACAAAGAGTCAGACACGACTGAGCGTCTAACACTTTCACTTTCATTATAGAGAACAGTATAGAAGTTCATTAAAAAACAAATGTAACATTACTCTATGACACAGAAATCCCTCTCCTGGGCATATAATAAGAGAAAACCATAATTTGAAAAGTTACATGCACCACCAATGTTCTTTGCCTTAGTGTTTACAATAGTTGAGACCTGTAAGCAACCTAAATGTACATTTATGAATAGACAAAGAAAAGATGGTATATTTATACAATGTTTTCTTACTCAGCCATTAAAAAAGAAAGAAAGAAAGAAAGAATGCCATTTTCAGCAACATGGATGTACTTGAAGATTACCCTACTAAGTGAAGTCGAACAGAAAAAGACAAACATCACATGATAATACTTGCATGTGGAATCTAAAAGAAATGATAAAAACAAACTTACAAAAGAGAAACACACTCAAAGACTTAGAGAACAAATTTATGGTTACTGGAATAAGGGTGGAAGGGAGGGATAGTTTGGGAGTTTGGGACTGACATGTACACACTGCTATATTTAAAATTGTTAACTAAAAAGGACCTACTGTGTAATACAGGGCACTTTGTTCAATACTCTGTAATAATGTACATGGAAAAGGAATTAGAGAAGAAAAAAGTGTATATATATAAATCAATCATTCAGCTGTGCCTTGAAACCAACACAATATTGTTAATTAACTATACTCCAATAAAAAACAAAAAATACAAAAAAAAAGAATTATAAAGGCAGGGAAAAATGACAGAAAATTTTAAAAATACTGATATTAGGCTATCACCATATTTGTAAGTAGAAACTATACAATTCAACAGAGAGTGGAGTGGCATACTCAAAACACTGAAAGATAAGTGTCAGCCAAAAATAATCTACCCAGAAGATGTGTTCTTCAGATATGAAGGTGAAATTGGTACAGCTATTATGAAGAAAACTATTGGCTTTCTTAAAAAAAACTAAACATACAACTCTCATGATAAAACAATTCTGATTTGGGGTATATATCTGGAGAAAAGCATAATTGTCTCCCAGAAAAACAGATGCTGAGGGAATTTATAACCTCTTTACTAAAAGTGCTGAAAGGAACCCTTTTCCTACAAACAAAAAGGGAAAGTACACAAAACTTTGAGTAAGATGACAAATAAAATGAGAAAATGAATAAATTCATTAAGAATATCCATAAATACTTCTTTTTGGTAGCAAATTCACAAAAGAAAAAGGATAATTTATGACAGCAATAATATAAAAATCCAAAGAGAGAAAGGAAGGTTAGGTTAAGCTAATAAAATCAAAATGCTATCAGGAAAAATGGCTACTTTACCTATGATAAATTTTATATATGCCTCATGGTGACCACAAATCAAAGTAATCCCCCCAAAAAGTAAAAACAAAACAACAAAAAATTATAGCAGAAACAAAACAATAAGGAAGAGGAAAACATCGTAGAAATCTACCCAACTAGAAGGGCAGAGTGCAACACACACAAAATAGAAACAGTCAAGATATGGGGTAACCAGAAAATCAAAGTTAAAATGGCAGTACTAAGTTTTCTCAATATCTTCATATATTGATGATGACTTAAAATGTAAATAAATGAATTCACTAATCAAAAGACAAAGTTGCTGCTATTTACAATAGCCAAATCATGGAATCAATTTAAAAGTTGGTTGGCAGATGATTGGATTAAGAAGATGTGGTGTATAGATATAGTGAAATATTACTCAACCATAAAATGGATAAAACGTATAGCATAGGAAAATATATCCAATATCTTATAATAAGATGTAATGGAAAACTAATTATTTTGCTGTATACCAGAAACTAACACAACATTGTAAATCAAATGTACCTCATTAAAAAAAAAAAAAAAAGCAAAGTGGCTAGATGGATTTTATAAAAATGCAACTAAGTGCTGCCTCCAGGAGACTCAGCTCTAAATCTAAACATAGTCTGAAAGTGAAGTAATGGAAGAGCATGCTCTGAGCAAATGGCAGCCAAAAAGAAATAGAGATAGCCATATTCATATCAAAGGATACTTCAAGAAAAAGTATATGACAAGAGACAATATGGATAGTATATAATGATAAAGGGGTCAATTCATGAAAAGGCATAACATTTACTAATACATAGGAGTGCCAAGATACATAAAACCATCATTATCAGAACTAAAAGGATAAATTGGCAACAACACAGTAATAAAAGAGGAATTTAATATTAAAACTATATAAAAGATTATTGATATAGAAAACAAGGAAAAAACTGTTTTGAATGAAACTTTAGACAGGTAAACTTACCAGATTTATACAGAATATTCTATTCAAAAGCATTATAATACACACCCCTTTCAAGTGCATGTTGAATATTCTCAAGGGTAGACCATAAGTTGGGACAACATCTCAATAAAGTAAGAAGTTTGAAATAGTATTAAACATGTTTTCTGGCTATAATGGTATGAAACTAGGAACCAACTACAAAAAAAAGCTAGAAATTTTTTAAAAAAAATGTGTGGAGACTAAACAACATGCTAATGTACAAACAGTGGACCAAAAATAAATTTAAACATACTTGGAGACAAACAAAAATGGAAATACAAAATATAAAATTCTATGGGTTACAGCAAAACTGTACTATATAAAGTTCATAGTAATATAGCCCTTACTCAAGATACAAGAAAACATCAAACAATCTAACCTTACATTGAAGATAACTAGGGAAAATGCAAAGCCCAAAGTCAGCAGAAGGAAGTAAATAGCAAAGGTCAGAGTGGAAATAATTAAAATGATTTAAAAGACAATGAAAAAATCAGTGAAATTAAAAGCTTAAAAGAAAAACAACACAACTGACAAATCTTTTGCTAGACTGCGGGGAAAAAGGATAAAATAAAAATAGAAACAAAAAAGAAATAGTTAAAATGAACTGAATAAAAATACAGAGGATTAAAAGAGAATACAATGAACAGTATGTCAACAAACTGGACAGCCAAGAAGAAAGAAATTCCTAAAAGCATACCACCTTTCAAGATTTAATCAGTAAAAAACAGAAAATCTGGCTAGAATGGTCACTGTGAAGACATTGAAATGGTGATCAAAACCTCCCAAAACAAAATTCCAGGACAAGATGGCTTCACTGGTTAGTTCTCACAAATATTTAAAGACTTAATATCTATTGTTCTCAATCTCTTAAAAAAAATTAAAGACAAAGGAACATTTCCCAACTCATTTTACAAGGCTAAAAATATAATTATACCAAAACCAAAGCAGTACAAAACTAATTAGAATAATTTTAGTTCAATATCCTTGATGAATGTACATACAAAAATTCTCAACAAAATATGAGCAAACTGAATATGACAATGCACTGAATGGATCGGACACTCCAAACAAGTGGGATTTATTCCAGGAATGCAAGGATGGTTCAATATCTGCAAATCTATCATTATGATACAACACATTGACAAAATGAAAGATAAAAAATAACATGTTCATCTTAATATATGCAGAAAAACATTTTTAAATTGAAAGATAATTGTTTTACAGAATTTTATTTTCTGTCAAATATCATCAACATGAATCAACAACAGGTATACATATATCCCCTCCATCTTGAACTTCCCTATCATTTCCATCCCCATCCCACCTCTCTAGGTTGATACAGAACCTCTGTTTTTGTTTCCTAAGATATGCTGCAAATTCCCATTTGGCTACATGTTGTACATATGGTAATGTAAGTTACCATGATACTCTCTCCATACATGTAAATCTCTCCTCCACTCTCCCCATATCCATAAGTCTGTTTCTCCATTCAGTTCAGTTCAATTCAGTTCAGTTCAATTCAGTTCAGTTCAGTTCAGACACTCAGTCGTGTCCGACTCTTTGCCAACCCATGAATTGCAGTACGCCAGGACTCTCTGTCCATCATCAACTCCAGAGTTCACCCAAACTCATATGCATTGAGTTGGTGATGCATTCTAGCTATATCATCCTCTGTCATCCCCTTTTCCTCCTGCCTCCAATCCCTCCAAGATAAGGGTCCTTTCCTATGAGTCAACTCTTCGCATGAGGTGTCAAAAGTATTGTAGTTTTACCTCAGCATCATTCCTTCCAATGAACATCCAGGACTGGTCTATTTTAGGGTGGACTGGATGGACCTCCTTTCAGTCCATGGGACTCCCAAGAGTCTTCTCCAACACCACAGTTCAAAAGCATCAATACTTCGGCACTCAGCCTTCTACACAGTCCAACACTCACATCCATACATGACCACAGGAAAACCAGAGCCTTGACAAGGTGGACCTTAGTCTGCAAAGTAATGTCTCTGCTTTTGAATATGCTATCTAGGTTGGTCATAACTTTTCTTCGAAGGAGGAAGTGTCTTCTAATTTCATGGCTGCAGTCACCATCTGCAGTGATTTCGGAGACCAAAAAAATAAAGTCTGACACTGTCTCCACTGTTTCCCCATCTATTTCCCACGAAGTGATGGGACCGGATGCCATGATCTTCGTTTTGTCAATGTTGCGCTTTAAGCCAACATTTTCACTCTCCTCTTTCACTTTCATCAAGAGGCTTTTTAGTTCCTCTTCACTTTCTGCCATAAGGGTGGTGTCATCTGCATATCTGAAGTTACTGATATTTCTCCCAGTAATCTTGATTCCAGCTTGTGTTTCTTCCAGTCCAGCGTTTATCATGATGTACTCTGCATATAAGTTAAATAAGCAGGGTGACAATATACAGACTTGATGTACTCATTTTCCTTTTTGAAACCAATCTGTTGTTCCATGTCCAGTTCTAACAGTTGCTTCCTGACCTGCATGCACATTTCTCAAGAGGCAGGTCAGGTGGTCTGTATTCCCATCTCTTTCAAAACTTTTCACAGTTTATTGTGTTCCACACAGTCAAAGCATTTGGCATAGTCAATAAAGCAGAAATAGATGTTTTTCTGGAACTCTTGCTTCTTCCATGATCCAGCAGATGTTGGCAATTTGATCTCTGGTTCCTCTGCCTTTTCTAAACCCAGCTTGAACATCAGGATGTTCATAGTTCATGTATTGCCAAAGCCTGGCTTGGAAAATTTTGAGCGTGACTTTACTAGCATGTGAGATGAGTGCAACTGTGTGGTAGTCTGAGCATTCTTTGGCAATGCCTTTCTTTGGGATTGGAATGGAAACTGACCTTTTCCAGTCCTGTGGCCACTGCTGAGTTTTCCAAATTTGATGGCATATTGAGTGCAGCACTTTCACAGCATCATCTTTCAGGATTTGAAATAACTCAACTGGAATTCCATCACCTCCACTAGCTTTGTTCATAGTGATGTTTTCTAAGGCCCACTTAACTTCACATTCCAGGATGTCTGGCTGTAGATGAGTGATCACACCATCGTGACTATCTGTGTCATGAAGATCTTTTCTGTACAGTTCTTCTGTGTACTCTTGCCACCTCTTCTTAATATCTTCTGCTTCTGTTAGGTCCATAACATTTCTGTCATTTATCGAGCCCGTCTTTGCATGAAATGTTCCCTTGGCACCTCTAATTTTCTTAAAGATATCTCTAGTCTTTCCCATTCTGTTTTTTCCCTCTATTTCTTTGCATTGATCCCTGAAGAAGGCTTTCTTATCTCTTCTTGCTATTCTTTGGAACTCTGCATTCAGATGCATGTATCTTTCCTTTTCTCCTTTTTCACCTCTCTTCTTTTCACAGCTATTTGTAAGGCTTCCCCAGACAGCCGTTTTACTTTTTTGCATTTCTTTTCCATGGGGATGGTCTTGATCCTTGTCTCCTGTTCAATGTCACAAACTTCATTCCATAGTTCATCAGGCACTCTATCTATCAGATCTAGACCGTTAAATCTACTTCTCACTTCCACTGTATAATCATAAGTGATGTGATTTATGTCATACCTGAATGGTGTAGAAGATTTCCCTACATTCTTCAATTTAAGTCTGAATTTGGTAATAAGCAGTTCATAATCTGAGCCATTGTCAGAACCTCGTCTTGTTTTTGTTGACTGTATAGAGCTTCTCCATCTTTGGCTGCAAAGAATATAATCAATCTGATTTCGGTGTTGACCATCTGGTGATGTTCATGTGTAGAGTCTTCTCTTGTGTTGTCGGAAGAGGGTGTTTGCTACGACCAGTGCATTTTCTTGGCAAAACTCTATTAGTCTTTGCCTTGCTTCATTCCGCATTCAAGGCCAAATTTGCCTGTTACTCCAGGTGTTTCTTGACTTCCTGCTTTTGCATTCCAGTCCCCTAGAATGAAAAGGACATCTTTTTTGGGTGTTAGTTCTAAAAGTTCTTGTAGGTCTTCATAGAACCATTCAGCTTCTTCAGCATTACTGGTTGGGGCATTGACTTGAATAACTGTGATATTGAATGGTTTGCCTTGGAAACGAACAGAGATCATTTTGTCGTTTTTGAGATTGCATCCAAGTACTGCATTTCAGACTCTTTTGCTGACCATGTGTAGGAGATTTCTGGAGATTAGGAGTGAAATGACATAAAACATACAAGACATACAAAAGACAGACAGGACACCACTCTGGCCAGAGGAACAACTGGGCAAACTAATTGCTGTTTATTATTATAAAGCCCTCCTTAGGCAGAATTCTAGACTGTAAGAATAAGCCTTTTCAGTACAGGGCAGGCACATGCATGTTATTGTATAGCAAAGGGGAATGAAATCTCTGTCTACTGAAGAGTCTGCCCAAAGCCCTCATCTCCTTCTTATCTCAAGAAGGGAATGTTCCCTCATTTGCAAGGGAGTGAACATTAAACTCAAGGCTGTGTCCAGACTCTTTGGCAGAACGCCTCTTATGCAAGGACGCTCAGCCTGAGCAGAGAGACCCGTTTGCAGGTACATCTCTGCTACCCTATTAACCCATCCTATCCCCCTTTTTTAATTTTATTTAAGCCCTCAAGACATTTGTATTGATGTTTTGTAGAGCAAGGCATAAAGCTGTAGGCAACTAAACTCCAGCCTTGCCAGTCCCTCTTGCAGCTGTGCCTGTCTTAGGTTGCCCTCCTCTGAGGGTCTTACCCGTCATTGGCTATCCAGCCACCTCTTGGGGGCTAGGCGGAATCTCTCTAGATGATGAGCATCTAGAACTCTTTTTATTTATATGTCTCTGTTAATCTCTTGAAGGGCTCATGTTATATGGTACAGGTGTTATACAAAACAGAAGAATTCCAATCACATTTCAACACACTTCGTTTAGATAAAACAGCCAATTGATCTCCAAGCCAGGAAACGGTGTGTTTGAAGATTGAGCACGTTGGTAGCAAGTTGTGCCTCCAAGTCTCGCTGTTGTTGCCATAACAAATGAGAGTCTTTTTGCCAATCCTGAACAAAATCAGGTGTTTGAATTCCTTGTTGTAACGCAAGGCCTGCTACAGCTGCTGTTGCAGTTACTGATGCGACTGCGAGAATTAAAGCAATGACCACACCAAGCATACGTCGAGATCAGTGTGGCAAAGTCTATACAGTGGTTACTAGATGAGAAACAGCAAAAGCATCTGACCACAGCCGAGTCAGATTTATAGGCACCCATACTTCTGTCCAAGCTTTAACAATTACTAGCGAGAAATTGGAGTTAAAGTCTTGTCTTTCAAATTCTTTCCACCAAGACATTTACACATTGAGTTTAATTACAATAGTCACATGACACAGACCCCACCATATCATTCCAGGTCCAATTCCCATATAACAATGCAAAAGGATATTTTACACACGCCATTGCAGAATAAGATTTATTAACATGTAAATTAACATGGAATGGACCCGAAGAGTCACCACTGTCCAAAGTATAATTTCCTGACCAGATAGTGAGATTACCAGAAACCGCCTATAGTTTCCAAATATCTCCTTGAATGTGCAGATATCCTTGCAATTGTAATTGAGGAGGGACAAGTGCAAATTGCTGCCATTTAACTGTTTCGTTACCATTGCCCATCAAAGTGCTATTTGCACGATGCCACCTAAAAGGTTTATTTGACCATTTTTCTAAGAATTGCCCATGATCTGGACTCCAATCTACAAGGATGGCCCCAGAATAATTCATGGCCTTAAAGGGTCGATGACCTCGGCAATGTTCCCACTCCAAAGATTCTAGAGAAGGAACAAAAAAGTTAACAGGATATAGTGACATGTGTTTTCCATTATGAATATCTATCAGTTCTGTTGAGGTGCTAAATCCCCTGGTGGAAACAAGCATAGTAAAAGTAGCAAAATGGTAATTATTATACTTTACCCCTCATGTATTATAAGAATGATGAGAATGTTCCTTAGAGGACAGACAAAAGTTGTGTCGCCCTATACATAAAGGAATACCTTCCACTGCAATGGTCAAATTACTAATATTATATTGTTGTTTATGATGAGATAGTTGTTCTATTCCCCTCCAAGCTGGCGGGGGAAAGAAGGCAGTCTCATTAGTGCATACCTGCACTTCTGGTTCCCCCCAGGAAACTGCTCTTACTAATGGGGGATTAGGTATATGTGCCCAATATGTATGATTACTTGCCAATACACCAATTACCTGACATGTCACCACCACCATTATGGCAAGCAAAAGATTGGTAGGATTCAGAGGTTGCCCCGCCTTCACTAATGTCTTCTCTGCTTCCTAGGTCAACCTCTTCATTTGACCCCATGTAGGAGGTGTTGCTTCCCTTGTACGGGAGGTAAGGCTTCTCTGCATACTAAGCTCTTCAAATTTTTGAACAAGGGGATTAGCCATTTTTGATTTTGATCAATCTTGTTGGGGTCCAAAACCTGTAATTATCAACAGAAATGAAAGCATACCCTCGTCCCAAATATATTAAGGATGCTGGGATCCAACCTTTGTCTTTATCTTTATACAAAATAGACATATTCAAGATCTTCTTATCCTCTTCTTTCTCTTGAAAATACAACTCTGCTGCTGATAGATTTCCCTCACTCCAAACATGCAAAAAAATTAGGGTAAGTAAGGTTTTATTCAGAATGTCTTTAGGTTTCATAAATCTCTCTTGTTCCCCCTTTTTTATTTTTTCAAGATAATCACGCAAGGTATGATTAACTCTTTCAATGATAGCTTGCCCTTGACTATTGTAAGGAATACCAAAAGTATGAGTTATACGGTATTGAGATAAAAAATGAGCTAATTTTGTGGATTGGTAAGCAGGTGCATTATCAGTTTTCAATTCAATTGGTAATCCCATAACTGCAAAACAAGATAACAAATGAGTAATAACAGAGTCAGCCTTTTCAGAATGTAATGCAGTGGCCCATTGAAAATGTGTTCAAGTGTCTATAGTATGATGCACACATTTTTGTTGTCCGAAAGAAGAAATGTAAATTACATCCATTTGCCATATCTGATTTGCTTGTTGTCCTCTTACGTTGACACCTGGTGGGGTAAACGGCAAAGCAAAGGGTGCACATATGGAACAAGAATGAATAATATTTTGAGCTTGTTTTCAATTAATAGCATGAAATTTTTGTAACCCTTTGGAGTTGGTATGTTGTAAGAGATGTTCTTGTTTTGTTGTTTCTATGGGATAAAGTAAGGCATCAATTGTAGCATTTCCGAATGATAAGGGTCCAGGAAGGGCAGAATGTGCATGGATGTGAGTAAAGGAAATTAACTCTGAACACTGCAAAAGCAATTGTTGTACTTGGTAAAACAATTTATCAATTACTGTTTTAAGAGTCAATGGAAGGGAGACATGGGGAGGGAACAGCATATTGAGAATCTGAAACAATGTTAATAGGAAGTTGGGGAAAATCTTGCAAAATTAAATAGATAGCCCACAATTCAGTGGGCTGTATAGAAGAAAATGAGTGGGGGAGAACTTTAGAATTTTCCGAGGTCCAATATCCAGCAGTATTTTTATTTGCATCTGTAAAAATAGTGGGTCCCTTAACTGGAACATCTGAAATTGGGGAATGAGATATCATAGTGTTAGTCCCAAGAAAATCAATCAATTTAGATGATGGATAATGATTAGAAGATGAACCAGGATATGAGGCAAGAGAAATTTGCCAGTTTTCATTAAATTGTAAACATCAAGATATTTGAGCAGTTAAGTGAGTAACAAGCTGGTGTGGTTCACATCCTGATAATTGTAAAGTACGATGGCGACCTTTCTGTATAACAAAGGATAATTTATCCATATATATAGTCAATTTTTGGGGAAAATTGTTAGGTTAGAAAACCCATTCTATTAATCCTTTTCCTTGAGCAATTACACCAGATGGGGAATAAGGGGTATGAAATATTATAAAAGAAATAGGTTGAGACGCATGTAAGTAAGTCAAAAAGCCATCATTTAGTCGTTGCTCAACAAATTGAAGTTCCTGTAAAGCCAATGGGGTTAAGGTCCGGCGGCTATCCAGAGCTGTATCTCCTTCTAAAGTAGAAAACAAATGTTGTAATTGATAAGTAGGAATCCCAAGTATCAGGCGTAGCCAATTAATATCTACCAATAACTTTTGAAAATCATTTAAGGTTTTGAGATGGTCTCTTCTAATTTGCAACTTTTGGGGCCTAATTCTATGTTGTTCCAATATTGCCCATAAATATGAAATAGGAAAGTCCTTTTGAATTTTTTTCCAGGGATGTTTGCAAATTGTATAGTCTTAAAGCCTCCTGTACTTTTAAAAAGAATTCATCATGTTCAACAATGCTAGGAGCTGCCAATAGGAGATAATCCATATAATGATATAGAATATAATTGGGGTATTCTTGACGAAGGGATTGTAAAGAGTGAGCTACGAATTGTTGGCATAAGGTAGCACTATTTATCATTTCTTGTGCTAGGACTGTCCATTGATAATGCTTAACAGGCTGAGCATGATTAAGAACAGGAACTATAAAAGCAAATTTATCTCTATCTTGTAATTGTAGAGGAATGGTAAAAAAAAGAAACAAACAAACAAAAAAAAAACAAAACACAGTCTTTAAGATCTAGCACCATCAAGGACCAATTCTGAGGAATAAGAGCTGGAGAGAGGAGTCCCAATTACAATGCTCCCGTAGGTTCAATACATTTATTAACTTCTCATAAATCAGTTAACATTCTCCATTTTCTAGAATTCTTTTTTATAACAAAAACAGGAGAATTCCAGGGGGAGGTAGAAGGCTCTATATGACCGAATTGGAGTTGTTCTTGTACTAATTGTTCTAACGCCTCAAGCTTCATTTGTGGTAATGGCCATTGCTCAACCCATTTTGGAGTATTAGTTAACCATTTTAATGGGAGTGCTCGAGGAATTTGAGCAGTGGCTACTAGTTTTCCGAAGGAATGGTTACAGAAGCCCCCAAAGGAGAGAGACGATCTCTCCCCCATATATTAATAGGTATATTTACAATATAAAAGGTAACAAACACTGATCTTCCATTATGGAATTGACATTGCAAGGAATGGGTACTCTTCCAGAAATCTGCAATGGAGCCCAATCCCATCAGCATAAAAGGGCTTTTTTCTTTTTACCAATCTCAGGGCCATTGTTGAGAAGAAATGACTGAAACATCCCCCCCCCTGTATCTACTAGTCCCTCAAAGTTGTTTCCTTGTATAATCAAGGAGAGAACAGGGCGAGGATCTCTGATAAGCATTTTCCAAAATATACATCGCCCAGTACTTCTAAATCCCCCTGTTCGTTCATTAGGAAGAGCCAAAAAGGGGTGATAATGTAGGAGAAGTATTTGGGCAATTCGTTCCCCAGCTAACAATGAAAGTGTGGTAGAAGTAGAGACCATAATTAAAATTTCCCCAACCTAGTCAGAGTCTATTACCCCAGGAATTTTGGTTAAACCTCTCAAAGCCGTGCTGCTATGGCCTAATATCAAGCCAAAAGTGTCTTTAGGCAGTGGTCCAAATACATTTGTTTTTTATTTATAAATGCCTCCCCCTGGTGGCAAAAGAACATTGTCAGCTAGTGGCAAATCAGCAGCAGCACTCCCTGAAGTAGCAGACTGTAAGTCCGAAATCATCATCTGAGGCCCTTTTAACGGGGCATCGGCTCATAATGGTTGTTGGGAGGGAACAGGGTTGGAGCAGATGGAATGGGAGGAGGACAAGGAGGAGAAGTCCCCGGTATTGTTCCTGGGCCCCAAGGACTTAGGCCCGCAGGATAGTTTTCCAGTATCGGGTTTCCCATTTTGTCTGTTTTAGATCTGCATTCATTAGTCCAATGAAACCCCTTCCCACACCGACAGCAAAGTCCAGGAGGAGTCTTATTCTTTCCAGCAAGAGATCTGTCTTTAGGAATTGCACCTTGATCAGCTTTTAATTTCTGACATTCTTTTTTCATATGACCAGGTTTTCCACAATGAAAGCAGTTACCTCCCTTTGATGGTCTCATAACCTTGGCCAAGGCTGTAGCAAAGACATTAGCCTGATGCTCAGTTCCTCCTACTCCTGAGCAGGCTCTGATATATTCAGCTATAGATGCACCTTGTCCATTTAAAGGTCCCAGTATACACTTACATTCAGGATTCCCATTCTCAAATGCTACAGTTTGTAATAATATCTCTGAAATTCACCCCTCCCTACAGCCCATTCCACAGCTACCCTCAATCTTGCTAGAAAATCAGTATATGGCTCATTAAGGCCTTGCATTGTTTTAACAAAGGAGGGCTGGGCTTGGCCAGTAGGCACCACACGGCGCCATGCTAGTAAAAAGACCTGGTGAACTTGTTGTAAGTCCTGATCAGAATATTGAGCCTGTTCTTTTAAAGCCCAATATTGGCCTTCTCCCATTAGCTTGTCCTCGAGAGGACCAGGGAGATTTTGTCCCGCATTAATCCAAGCCTGCTTTCTAGCTTCTTCTTCCCACCAGCTATGAAGTTGCAACCATTGAGAGCCCTCCAAGACAGCTTGGGCAATAGATTCCCAATCGAATGGAATGTTTACTTTGCCTTTTCCCAATGATCCAACATAGCCAAAACAAAGGGAGATTGAGGACCGTACTGCGCTACTGCAGCTTTAAGATCTTCAAAAAATTTATATTCCAAAGGAGCATATTGAACATTTATCACATTACCATCCTGCTGTCTCTGGATGGGAAACAATTGTGGAGGGTCGATAAACCCACCAGGGGGAGCAGACAAGTCATCATCATGAAGCATAGACAAAGGAAAGGAGAACGGACAATGTTACCTGCCCACATCGGACCGATTAACTGCAGTGGGGAAAAGAGAAGCACAAGCAGGAGCAGAAGGTGTAGATTTTTTCTCCTCCTTACAGGATTTCCACTATTCCCGGAATAGATGGTTCATTTCTTTAATCTCTTTGCCCTCCTCTGACGAAACCAAAGAAGCCTCCGAATCTGATTCTGAACCGCCCGATGTTTCACCATTTACAGGAGGAGGCTCACTTGTATCCTTGCCTTCAGGCAATTCAGAAGCCCCATTAATGTCTGACTTATCCTCATAAATTATTGTTCCCCTCCTTGAAGCATCAGATTTAGTTTCATTATCAGTAGAGAGCAAGGTCAAAGCCTGTATTATTGCACTACACAAAGTCTATAACTTCAAAGGGATCATATTACCCTTCTGATGTTGCTTTTTCAATTCCTTTTGAGTTATTTTCCATTCCTTTAAGTTTAATTGTAACTTAGTTTGATATTGAAACCAATGATAATATTGCTCCACCAAGCGAAAGAGCTCACTCAATCAATGAGTCAAGGCTTTAACACCTATGGAGTGGAGAAGTCCTTGGACTAACTCCATGTACATGAATTCCCCTAGCAATTCTCCATGATTTTCTGAAAGTTCCCCTGCTAGGGTGAGGAATTCCCCATGATTTTCCCTAAAGTTCCCCTGCTATGGATTTAAAATCCCCCCGGGGTTACTCACCCTTTCGGTTTCACTCGAGCCCCACGTTGGGCGCCTGATGTAGGAGATTTCTGGAGATTACGAGTGAAATGACATAAAACATACAAGACATACAAAAGACAGACAGGATACCACTCTGGCCAGAGGAACAACTGGGCAAACTAATTGCCGTTTATTATTATAAAGCCCTCCTTAGGCAGAATTCCAGACTGTAAGAATAAGCCTTATCAGTACAGTGCAGGTGCATACATGTTATCGTATAGCAAAGGGGAGGGAAATCTCTGTCTACTGAAGAGTCTGCCCAAAGCCCTCATCTCCTTTTTATCTCAAGAAGGGAATGCTCCCTCATTTGCAAGGGACCATTAAACTCATGGCTGTGTCTAGACTCTTTGGCAGAATGCCTCATATGCAAGGACGCTCAGCCTGAGCAGAGAGACCCATTTGCAGGTACATCTCTGCTACCCTATTAACCCTTCACCATGATGGCTACTCCATTTCTTCTGAGGGATTCCTGCCTGCAGTAGTAGATATAATGGTCATTTGAGTTAAATTCACCCATTCCAGTCCATTTTAGTTCACTGAATTCTAGAATGTCGACGTTCACTCTTGCCATCTCTTGTTTGACCACTTTCAATTTGCCTTGATTCATGGATCTTACATTCCAGGTTCCTATGCAATATTGCTCTTTGTAGCATCAGACCTTGCTTCTATCACCAGTCACATCCACAGCTGGGTATTGGTTTTACTTTGGCTCCATCCCTTCATTCTTTCTGGAGTTATTTCCCCACTGATCTCCAGTAGTGTGTTGGGCACCTACTGATCTGGGGAGTTCCCCTTTCATTATCCTATCATTTCACCTTTCTATACTGTTCATGGGGTTCTTAAGGCAAGAATACCAAAGTGGTTTGCCATTCCCTTCCCCAGTGGATCACATTCTGTCAGACCTCTCCACCATGACCCGCCCGTCTTGGGTTGCCCCATAGGCATGGCTTTGTTTCATTGAGTTAGATAAGGCTGTGGTCCTAGTGTGATCAGATTGACTAGTTTTCTGTGAGTATGGTTTCAGTGTGTCTGCCCTCTGATGCCCTCTTGCAACACCTACCATCTTACTTGGGTTTCTCTTACTTTGGGCGTGGGGTATCTCTTCACGGCTGCTCCAGCAAATTGCAGCTGCTGCTCCTTACCTTGGACGAAGGACATGGTCCTCATAATATTTTAGTGTAGCTACCTATAGGCTCTCCTTGAGTAGTCATTAAATCCCGAGCTTCAAGGACCACTGTTTTTAATTGTTCATGCAACAAGGGAGGGCATTGCATTTGAGCTTCTATGGCATGAAACTTTCTGGTGACAGTTAACATTTCAAAAGTAGTTTGGTTTTGGGGAGTGCCAGTTTGAGCATTCTTGTTAGCATGATCTCTGGCTATATCATGAAACCATATTGTCCATTGAAGACATTCTCCTGGTTTAAGGAGAGCTCTTATTAAAATTCACCAATCATAGGGAATAAAGTTTCCAATAGAAGATGTCACAGTATTTAGAAGGTCTTTAGTAAAAGGTGAATGTGGACCATGCATAGTGACAGCCTCTTTCTTTTGCTGCATGTGAAAAAAGTTAATACCTTCATATTCAGGTGTTGTGTGCCCTTGAGTGTCAGGATTTCTTAAAACTGGAAAGGCGGAAAAACCATTGGCTTCAGAGACTTGTGATTGCAAAGCCAGGATTTCAGAGAGCCTCTGTCATGGAGGAGAATGAGCAGGTATCGATTTTTTGCAAGTATGAGTCTGTGCTAAAGGCTTATCATTATTATCCAGAAAAGTATTGCCAGTTTTGGTGTCAAAAAGTGTCTCAGGAGTGTCGTTGTCAGAATTATTAGGTTCTAGCAAAGGAGAGACTTTTGGATTTGTGCCTACTGGCATAGGAGGAGCATTTGGAGCAGCAGGGGCAGGGCTTGTAGGAAAAATCAGAAACATTTTATGCTGATCTCATTGGGCCTTTTGTGAAGTTTCATCATCTAATTCATATTCATGTAACAAGTGGTCCGTCTGTTGTACAATATTGTGAGGGCTAGGATAACCTTGAAATGGCAGAATTACAGCTTTATTGAGAGCCCATAGGGGCCAAAAATCAATTGGAATGTTCTCTCCCTGCCTGGCAGTTCATTCAACATTTTCTTTGACCCGGTGCCAAACTTCTAAATCAAAACTGCCTTCATCAGAGAACCAGGGATTATGCTTGACTACTGTTCGAAGAGAAGCCCCTATTCATTGGTGCAAAACCAAAAGCCCTTGAACTTTAAACAAATGGTGAAGTGAAATAGAGAAATCATGGGGCTTTCCAGCTGCTTGACCCGTGTCTTAGTACTTAGCAACTGCAATAGGTCCCGAGTCACTCCATCCGAAATGTCACGTATACTGATCCTTGTTTTTGGTGCCACATGTTGGGGTCCTTTAATGGACTGGAACCTGGTGGTCCAGAGTCAATGATAAGAAAGTGAAAGAAAGAAAGAAGCTAATATTCCCTGGTTTACGCAGAAAACCAATAAAACCCTAGAACAGGGCTTGCACTGCTCACAAAGCTACAGGGCACCCTCTCGAGGAGGTGTTGAAAGCCCAGGCAGGAGTGAGCTCAGGGCGTTTCCATGCTTGAGAATCAGCTGGAGGGAAGGGGAGAGAGAGAGAGAGACACGGGGACCCAAGCCTCTGTTGGAGCAAGGGTGTTTTAAAGATCTTTCTGTGAGTATATATATAGGCTGTTGTACAAGGAATTTCTTTTAATAATGACAAAGATCAGAAAACCAAATGTACAGCAGCAACTGTTATCAAGGGAACAAGGGATTAACAATGGTTATAAGGTCAGGAGACAATTCATATTTCAAGAAAGAAGATTGAGATTAAGCAGTTTTGTGGTAAGGAGAATGTTTATTGAAGGAGATTCATGTATGTGTTTCATCCTATGACCTCAGTCCTGGTATTGGTGTGCTGTTCCACTCGTCCCTGCTGCCAGGAACTGATAAGGAACAGAGGATTTATGAGAAACATCATGCAGGAGGCTACATATATATTTAGAAATATATTTTTTGATTTATCCCCTGATCATTATAAAATATACTTCCTTGTCTATTGTAAAAGTCTTTATTTCAAAATCTATCTTGTCTGACGTGAGTATCAATACTTTAGCTTTCTTTGGACTTCCATTTACATGAGTTATCTTTTTCCATTCCATCACTTTGAGTCTGTACATGTCCCTAGATCTGAAATGGTTTTCTTGTTGACAGTGTATATATACAGCATAAATTTTGTATCAACTCTGCCAGTATCTGTCTTTTGGTTGAAATATTTAACACATTTACATTTAATGTAGTTATTGATATGTATGTTCCTACCGCCAATGTCTTAATTGCTTTGGATTTGTTTTTGTAGTTCCTTTTTTTTTTCTTCTTCCCTTCCTCTTTTGTTCTCTTCTCTTGTGGTTGACATCTAGAGAATTTTCTTTAGCAAGTGTTGTAAACCTGGTTTCTTGGTGATGATTTTTATTATCTTTTGCTTATCAGTAAAGCTTTAGATTTTTCTGTTCAGTTTAATTGAGAGCTTTGATAAATAGGATATTCTTGGTTGTAGGTTTTTCTCTTTCATCACTTTAATAGATAGTGCCTTTCCTTTCAGACCTGCATAGTTTCTGCTGAAAAATCAATCCATAAACTTATGGAAATTCCCTGGTATATTGTTTCTTTTTCCTTGCTACTTTTAGTAATTTTAATTTTTTTAATACTGTTAGTTCAGCTCAGTTCAGTTGCTCAGTGGTGTGTGACACTTTGTGACCCCATGAACCACAGCACACCAGGCCTCCCTGTCAATGGCCAACTCACAGAGTCCACCCAAACCCATGTCCATCGAGTCAATGATGCCATTCAACCATCTCATCCTATGCCATCCCCTTCTCTTGCCCTCAATCTTTCCCAGCATCACGGTCTTTTCAAATGAGTCAGCTCTTCATATCAGGTGACCAAAGTATTGGAGTTTCAGTTTCAGCATTAGTCCTTCCAATGAACACCTGGGACTGGTCCCCTTTTGAATGAACTGGTTCGGTCTCCTTGCAGTCCAGGGGACTCTCAAGAGTCTTCTCTAACACCACGGTTCTAAAGCATCAACTCTTCGGTGCTCAGCTTTCTCTATAGTCCAACTCTCACATCCATACATGACCACTGGAAAAACCATAGCCTTGACTAGACGGACATTTGCTGGCAAAGCAATGTCTCTGCTTTTTAATATGCTATTTAGGTTGGTCATAACTTTCCTTCCAAGGAGTACCAATCACCGTCTGCAATGATTTTGGAGCCCAATAAAATAAAGTCAGCCACTGTTTCCAATTTTCCCCATCTATCTACCATGAAGTGATGGGACCAGATGCTATGATCTTAGTTTTCTGAATGTTGAGGTGTAAGCCAACTTTTTCATTCTTCTCTTTCACTTTCATCAAGAGGCTCTTTAGTCCTTCTTCACTTTCTGTCATAAGGGTGGTGTCATCTGCTTATCTGAGGTTATTGGTATTTCTCCTGGCAATCTTGATTACAGTTTGTGCATCATCCAGCCCAGCGTTTCTCATGATGTACTCTGCATATAAGTTAAACAAGCAGGATGTCAATATACAGCCTTGACATACTTCATTTTCTATTTGGAACCAGTCTGTTGTTCCATGTCCAGTTCTAACATTGTTGCTGACCTGCATATAGGTTTCTCAAGAGGCAGGTCAGGTGGTCTGGTGTTCCCATCTCTTTCAGAATTGTCCACAGTTTATTGTGATCCATACAGTCAAAGGCTTTGACATAGTCAATATAGCAGAAATAGATGTTTTTCTGGAACCCTCTTGCTTTTTTGATGATACAGTGGATGTTGGCAATTTGATTTCTGGTTCTTCTCCCTTTTCTAAACCCAGCTTGAACATCTGAAAGTTCACAGTTCACATATGGCTGAAGCCTGGCTTGGAGAATTTTGAGCATTACTTTACTAATATGTGAGATGAGTGCAATTGTGCGGTAGTTTGAGCAATCTTTTGCATTGCCTTTCTTTGGGATTAGGATGAAAACTGACCTTTTACAGTCCTTTGGCCACTGCTGAGTTTACCAAATTTGCTGGCATATTATGTGCATCACTTTCACAGCGTCATCTTTCAGGATTTGAATTAGCTCAACTGAAATTCCATCACCTCCACTAGCTTTTTCCGTAGTGATTCTTCCTCAGGCCCACTTGACTTCATATTCCAGGATGTCTGGCTCTAGGTGACTGATCACACCATCATGACAATCTGGGGTGTGAAGATTTTTTTTTTTTTGTACAGTTCTTCTCTGTATTCTTGCCACCTCTTCTTAATACCTTCTGCTTCTGTTAGGTCCATACCATTTATGTCCTTTATTGAGCCCATCTTTGCATGAAATGTTCCCTTGGTATATCTAATTTCCTTGAAGAGATCTCTAGTCTTTCCCATCCTATTATTTTCCTCCATTTCTTTGCATTGATTGCAGAGAAGGCTTTCTTATCTCTCCTTGCTATTCTTTGGAACTCTGCATTCAAATGGGTATGCCTTTCCTTTTCTCTTTGCTTTGCTTCTGGTCTTTTCACAGCTATTTGTAAGGCCTCCCCATACAGCCATTTTGCTTTTTTGTATTTCTTTTCCATGGGGATGGTCTTGATTCCTGTCTCCTGTACAATGTCACTAACCTCTATCCATAGTTCATCAGGCACTCTGTCTAACAGATCTAGTCCCTTAAATCTATTTCTCACTTCCACTGTATCATTATAAGGAATTTGATTTAGGTTATACCAGAATTGTCTAGTGGTTTCTCCACTTTCTTCAATTTCAGTCTGAATTTGACAATAAGCCATTCATGATCTGAGCCAGTCAGCTCCCAGTCTTGTTTTTGCTGACTTTATAGAGCTTCTCCATCTTTGGCTGCAAAGAATATAATCAATCTGGTTTTGGTGTCAATCATCTGGTGATATCCATTTGTAGAGACTTCTCTTGTGTTGTTTAAGAGGGTGTTTGCTATGACCAGTACAGTTTCTTGGCAGAAGTCTATTAGCCTTTGCCCTGCTTCATTCTGTACTCCAAGGCCAAATTTGCCTGTTACTCCAGGTGTTCCTTGACTTCCCACTTTTGCATTCTATTCCCCTATAATGAAAAAGACATCGTTTTTTGGATCTTAGTTTTAGAAGATCTTGTAGGTCTTCATAGAACTGTTCAGCTTTAGCCTCTTTAGTGTTACTGGTCGGGGCATAGACTTGAATTACTGTGATATTGAATGGTTTGCATTGGAAACAAACAGAGATCATTTTTGTCGTTCTTGAGACTGCATCCAAGTACTGCATTTCGGACTCTTTTGTTCACTATGATGGCTACTCCATTTCTTCTAAGGGATTCCGGACCACAGTAGTAGATATAATGGCCATCTGAGTTAAATTCACCCATTCCCATTCATCTTAATTTGCCAATTCCTAGAATGTCAATGTACACTCTTGCCATCTCTTGTTTGACCACTTCCAATTTGCCTTGATTCATGGACCTGACATTCCAGGTTCCTATGCAATACTGCTATTTACAGCATTGAATCTTGCTTCTGTCACCAGTCCCATTCAGAGCTAGATTTTGTTTTTTGCTTTGGCTCCATTCCTTTATTCTTTCTGGAGTTATTTCTCCACTGATCTCCGGTAGCATATTGGGCACTTACTGACCTGGGTAGTTCCTCTTTCAGGGTCCTATCTTTTTGCCTTTTCATAATGTTCATGGGGTTCTTTAGGCAAGAATACTGAAGTGGTTTGCCGTTCCCTTCTCTAGTGGACCACATTCTGTCAGACCTCTCCATCATGACCTCTCCATCTTTGGTGTCCCCATAAGTCATGGCTTAGTTTCATTGAGTTAGACAATGCTGCGGTCCATGTGATCTGGTTAGCTAGTTGTCTGGAACTGTAGTTTCAGTCTGTCTTCCCCCGATCCCCTCTCTCAGTGCCTACCATCCTACCTAGGTATGAAACCCAGGTAAGATTGTAGGCACTGAGAGAGGGGATTGTTATTTCAGTTACTATGTTTCTCAGCCTTTCTCTTTTGGTTTATCTGGTATGGCACTCAGCAATTCCTGGACTTGATTGACTATATCCTTTTCCCACATTATGGAGGTTTTCTACTATAATGTGATGAAATTTTTTTTCAGACCCCTTTTCTCTCTTCTTTTTCTTGGGCCACCATAAATTTGAATGTTGGTGCATCTAATTTTGTCCCAGATATCCCTGACACTGTACTGAATTTACTGAATTCTTTTTACATTTTTCTTTATTTTGTCCCACAGCAGGTTTTTCACCATTCTGCCTATCTCCCACTTCACTTATCTGATGTTCTGCCTCAGTCATTCTGCCATTGATTCCTTCTATTGTATTTTTAGTTTCAGTTATTTTGTGCTCACCACTCTTTGTTTGTTCTTTAGTTTTGTCATATCCTTGTTAAACATTTCTTGTATTTTCTTCTTTCAATTTATAATATACTAAATCACATTTGTTTTCATTACTCTGAAGTCTTCTCAGAAAGACTGTCTATTTCCTCTTTATCTGGTCTTTTTTTTTTTTTTTAACCTGGTTCCTCTGTATGCAATATATTTAAATATCTTCTTCTTCTTTTTTTTTTTTTTTTAACTTACTATTTGATGCTTCCTTTTTGCAGACTGCAATGTCACGGTTCTTCGTGCTTCTGATGTCTGCTCCCAGAGGGTGTGATTGGTCTAGTTTCTTGGGTAGGCTTCTTGGTCTTTGTGGGATATTGCCTGCAGCCTAGTGGGTGGAGATAATTCTTATCTCTGTGATGTACAAGACCACATCAGATGGTATATTTTGGGGTGTCTTTGAGCTTAATATGACTTTAAGCAGCCAGTCTGATAATGGTTGGGTTTGTATTCTTGTCTTTCTCATTGTTTGGAATGAAGCAACCAGCACTGGATCTTGTTGATCATTGGGTGGAACTCTGTCTTTGTCTTGAGATGGAGAGCTCTGGGAGGGCATTCATCAATTAATAGTTCTTTGGGCAAGGAGTTTTCTGATGGTCCATCATCCTGGATTTTTCTTTCCCACCCCAGATGCTCAGGCCCAACCTCTGGCCAGAGAAAAAAGACCCCACAAGATGCATGACATTGAAAAGAAAAAAAAAAAAAAAAAAAATATATATATATATAATGAAAAAAGACAACTCATAATACAAAGGCAAAAGCAAAATGAAACAGACATAAACATAAAAAGAAACACAAACAGAAGGAAAAAAAGAGAGAAAACAAAAATGGAAGGGAGGAGAAACTGAATAAATGAACATTAAAACAAACAAAAACTCAACTTACAAAAACAGATAATTCAAAGTCAGAAAAAAATTAAAGAATTCAGGGCAAAGAAAGCATACAATTAACTACCAATAACAATAAAAAAGACAAAAACAAAGGAAAAATGAAAACAAAAGGGAAAATAGGAAATAGAAAAATAAAATGAGAATAGAAAGATAGAAAATATACTTAATAAAGAGATAACAAAAGAAAACAAAAATAATGTAATATGAGAAGAAAACTGAAAAGTAAAAAAAAAAAAACCTTTTACTTCTCTACAGTAAAAGGAGAAAATAAAATAATACAATGTATAGAAAATAAAAACACTAAAAGAGTAAATAAAAAATAAAGTTAAAATTAAAAATAAAAGAAAACAGCAGGACAAAATGAAACAAAACATAATAGTAATAATGATAATTTCCTGGGGCTTCAGCTGTCAGTTACCTTGTCCCCATAGTGAGCCACAGCCAATTCCACCTCCCTAGGAAGCTCTCCAATACCTCTAAGTACCTCTGGAACTGTTTTTGGTTACTGTGGGGCCAGCTTGAACTCTGACCTGGTCCAGTTATTATATGTTCAATTCAGTTCAGTGGCTCAATCGTGTCTGACTTTTTGTGACCCCCATGGACTGCAGCACACAAGGCTTCCCTGTCAATCACCAACTCTTAGAGTTTGCTCAAACTCATGTCTATAAAGTTGATGTTGCCATCCAACCATCTCATCATCTGTCATCCCCTTATCCTCCTGCCTTCAATCTTTCCCAGCATCAGGGTCTTTTCCAGTGAGTCAGTTCTTCGCATCAGGTGGCCAAATTATTGGAGTTTTAACTTCAGCATCAGTACTTCCAATGAATATTCAGGACTGATTTCCTTTAGGATAGACTGATTGAATCTCCTTGTGGTCCAAGGGGCTCTCAAAAGTCTTCTCCAAAGCCACAGTTCAAAAGCATCAATTCTTTGGCACCCAGCTTTCTCTATAGTTCACCTCTCACATCCATACATGACTACTGGAACAACCATAGCTTTGACTATATGGACCTTTGTGGACAAAGAAATGTCTCTGTTTCTTAATATGCTGTCTAGTTTGGTTATAGCTTTTCTTCCAAGTAGCAAGTGTCTTTTAATTTCATGGCTGCAGTCACTATCTGCAGAGATTAGTTCCTATGTGTGTTTGCTCCCAAATTCTGCAATTATTAAAGCTAGACTACCCTTAAATTGTGGAAACACATCTATTCAGATATTCCACAGATGTAGAGTTTACCAAGCTGATTGAGGATTTCATTTGCTCCTTCTGTGGCTGTATAGAGAGATTTCCATTCTTCTTTGGTTGCATTGACCATGGGACTCAATATTCACTGATTTTGGCACACTTATCCACTCTGGCTGGGAACAGAGATGGACATTGCAGCCACAACTGGGGTGTATGAGGAGTGCCTGTGGCAATAGAAGGTGGAAAGAAGTTACAACAGTGTTCTTTGACTTTAAGATTAGATTTTGTTGTTCAATTTGTGTATATTTATGCTTCCCAGTTTTATTTCTTAATTGATTATTAGTTTTACTTTATTGTTTTCATAAAAATACTTGAAATTATTTGCCTTTGTTAATTTGTTTAGACTGGTTTTGTTAGCTAGCAAGTAATCTAACAGTGAATGATTCATAATCACTTGAGAATATTTTGCTGCTGTCTTGTAGACTGTTCTGTTAGTTCCATTTGCCATATAGTGTTCTTCAAAGTCTGTTGTTTCTATATTGATTTTGTATTTGGATGACCTATTCATGACTACATGTAAAGTACAGAAGTCTTTCTTTCATTATAATTGCTTTTTAAACTATTTATTCCTTCAGATTTTTGTTGTTGGCTCTATATATTTAGGAGCTTTGGTGTTGGGAGCATATGTATTTGTAATTATTATTATCTTCATCTAGAGCCATTACTTTTAATATCATGTCCTTTTTAGTCACTTGTGTGGTTTTGACTAGAAGTCATTTTGTCTGATAGATGTACAATCACCTCAGCTCAGTTTTCTTTGCTTTTTTCAAAAAATTATCTTGATTTATCCCTTTATTTACAAGGCATATTTGGTCTTAATTCTAATGTGAGTCTCTGTAGATAGCATAATTTGGGTCTTTTTAAAAATCTATTCAACCACTTTAATGGGTGAATTTAATATATTTACTTTTAATATTTTTAATCATATACAAGGAGTTGCTATTGAAAATTTTTTTCATTTTTTTCTGTGTACTTTATAGTTCTCTTTTTCTCTTATTTTTCTGTGTTTCTATTTGGTTTGATGTGTTGTACGATGATTGGCTGTAAAATGTGGCTGCTATGCCTTGCTCTCTAGACCCTATGACAGCTATATCTTTGAATGTAGCTATTGGAGTTGGTTTTTTTTTTTTTTTCTTCTTTGCAATTATGCTAAACTGTGAAGCCATTTAGGGCTCAGAGTTTTACCACATACCCAATTACAAATTAATCTGCCACAATTTTCCCTTATTTCCAAGTTTACTGAATTTTATTCTTATCAACTTCTATACATGTTTTGATTTTGATTTTCAAAGAACTATTATTGTAGCCGAGTGAAAGTAATCAAGTCAGGCAAAAAAAATATGCACAAATTTTGCATGTAAGCAAATTCTATAAAATATATTTTCATATTTATGATTTATATCTTATAAGATTACTCAAATATATATAGCTATATATTTTATGCAACTTTTAGACATGAAAGGTCAGTCTTCTAATGTGCTCTTCAAGAGAACTGTGGAAATACAAAAAATAAATAAATAATCACTTACCAACAATGTTAAACATGATTTTAACAACAGAATTTCTTATAAAGTTATAATATTTAATTTTAAGTCCCCAGTACCCCCAATATATGTGATAGAAGACCATTGAAGTTACTACTAATGAATTTTACCCAAATGATTTTACTGCAAAGGATAATTTACATCAGAATTGCAGTTCTCTCACAATTAGTTATTGTCTCTAGCATCTCTTTACTCCTCCACAGTCTGGCTATCATTAAGGCTAAAATTCTGATATGCCCATAATGGGCAACCGACTGTCCCATTTTTCTTGAGACTGAGACGTTTCCCAGGGCATGAAACTCTCATGTGAAAAACATAAACAGTACTTGGTCAAACCATATTAATTTCCCCTTATTCACATTTTCTTACAATCCTTGGAAGGCTAAAATTCTGATATGCCCAACATGGGCAACCAACTCTCCCACTTTGCTTGAGACTGAGTTGTTTCCCAGGGCATGAAACTCTAATGTGAAAAAACAGAGCAGTCCTTGGTCAAATCATATTATTTTTTCCTTATTCACATTTTCTCACAATCCTTGGATGACTCCCCAGTTTTTATGGGATGAAAATCCAAATTATTTATTCAAGATACCAGACTTTTCAGGATATGGACTTTGTTTAGTTTTTCTTTCTGTTATTGTTTTTTTCCCTTTTGTCTGGTGCTTACTTCTGGCAAAATACTATAGCAAACATCATACATGATTTCATCTATGAATCTGGAGAATTCATACTAATTATTAAGGTTGAATTTATTTATATAAGGATTTATCTAGCTCTAAAAACACATTCCTCTTTTGATGGGGAGTTCCCATGGCACCTTGTGACTATTTCTAATAAGGCATTATATTGTTTTATTTACTTGAAAAACTATTTTCCATGTTACATTGTGAAATTAAAAATAAAAACTCAAGGATCTTGTTACTCACTTCTGTAACCATACTATCTTACATAAAGTTGATATCCAATGGCAGTTAATTACTTAACGCAAACTCATTCTCATTTTTACCACATTCATAAATAACTACTGTTAGACTTGGTGCAATAAATTTTAAACAAATTTGAGATTAAATTTCTGCCTTCTAAGAATATACAATCTTGAATAAAACAGAAACCCTCCAGTGCTGAATCAAGATGGTGACATAGGAAGACCCTGAACTCACCTCCTCTGATTGACTCAACAAATGATAGCTACATAAGGAATATTTTTCTTCTGAAAAAGAACTGAGAACTAGATAACGCTCTAAAACAAAAGATAAAAGACATGCAAGATGGGTAGAAGAAGCAGAGTTGTGGTCTTACCTGGTACCTCATCTCAAGAGCAGTAACACATGGATAGAAGGGATACCCAAAACATAGAGTTTTCCTTGAGAAGTGAACAAGTTGTGTCCCACATTAGGCACCACAACCTTTAGATCCAAAAATCCAAAATATGAGTCCCTAAAACATCTGGTTTTGAAAATCCATGAAATCCATGGCTATTAAGTCCTGGAGGATCACAGAGTTGTAAAAAATTGAGAACCCACTCTGAAAGGGCTCATACAAAGATAAGGATCCATTTGCCCTGAGATCCAGTGTAAAGGCAGTAATGTGAAAAGTACTTAGATTTTAAGTAGTGGAGATCCAGTTACTGACTTTAAAGCAGATTCTAAGGAGACATTTGGAAACTTTTCTGGAGAAAGAATAGCTAGCTGGTGAAATTCTTTCAATGTTATTTTAAGTTGCTGATCATGTACCTGTTGTGGACCATTTTTGATGCCCTCTCTCTAGACTGTTAACACTGGTCACCCTTCTGCACAATAACTATGGCCCTGCAATAGCCAATAGGCATGGACTACCCACATGAGTGATACTCCTTGAGAAAATGGCTCTGATGGTCAGGGGAAAATGCAATTCTGGCTTAATGGATCATCTTCCACACAAGACAATTATTTCAAGAATGGGAAGTGCAGCTGCTTTGTTTCATACATGAAGAAAAATGTAGTCACTCAAAATGTGGAGATAGAGGAATATATTCCAAACAAAACAAACAAACAAACAAAACAACACTATTCCACTCAAAAAAACATTAATAAATCAAATAAAATAGCCTAACTAATACAAAGCAAATAATAACAATAATAATAATAGTCTTAAATATGCTCACCAAACTCAGGAGAAGGATATTTAAACACAGTGAGAGTTCAGTAAAGAGACTGAAAATATAAGGAAGTACCAAACAGAAGATATAAATTGAAAATACACTTAAAAGGTTGAACAGAAGCCTGAATGAAGTAAAATAACAAATCAGTGAGCTGAAAGACAAAGCAATAAGAATAAACCAGATAGAACATCAAAAAGTAAAAACAAGTTTAAAAAGTGAAGATACATTAAGAAATGTCTAGGACAACATCAAGTATAATAATATTCCCAGTACAGGAGTCCCGTTAGGAGAAAAGGGAAAGACCGCGAAATAATTACTGAAGAAATAATGACTGAAAACAGTCTTAATCTGGGAAAGAAGACAGTCATCCATTTCCAGGAAACCCAGATTTTCAAATAAGATAAAATTATGGAGAACCACATACAGACACATTATAATTAAACAAGTAATATTTTAATGCAGAGTAACTTAAAAATCTACTACACAATTGCACTCATTTCACATGTGAGCAAGGTAATGCTCAAATACCTTCAAGCTAGTCTTCAGCAGTACATGAACTGAGAATTTCCAAGTGCACAAGCTGTATTCCAAAAAGGCAGATCAACTAGAGATCAGATTGTTAATATTCATTCAGTTCAGTTCAGTCGCTCAGTCGTGTCCAAATCTTTGCGACCCCATGAATCACAGCACGCCAGCCTTCCATGTCCATCACCAACTCCCGGAGTTCACTCAGACTCACGTCCATCGAGTCAGTGATGCCATCTAGCCATCTCATCCTCTGTCGTCCCCTTCTCCTCCTACCCCCAATCCCTCCCAGCATTAGAGTCTTTTCCATTGAGTCAACTCTTTGCATGAGGGGGCCTCTGTTGTTACATTTCCAGTTCTAACTGTTGCTTCCTGACCTGCATACAGATTTCTCAAGAGGTAGGTCAGGTGGTCTGGTATTCCCATCTCTTTCAGAACTTTCCACAGTTTACTGTGATCCACAGAGTCAAAAGATTTGGCATAGTCAATAAAGCAGAAATAGATGTTTTTCTGGAACTCTCTTGCTTTTTCCATGATCCAGCAGATGTTGGCAATTGGATCATAGAAAAAGCAAAGGATCTTTGAGGGAAAAAATTCTAATTCTGATTCACTGATTATTCTAAAGCCTTTGACTTCACTGATTATGCTAAAGCCTTTGATTGTATGGATCACATCAGAGGAAAATTCTTAATGAGATGGTGATACCAGACTGCCTTACCTGCCTCCTGAGAAACCTTTATGCACGTCAAGAAGCAACAGTTCAAATCAGACATGGAACAACAGACTGGTTCAAAATTGGGAAAGGAGTATGTTGAGGCTGTATATCATCACCCTGCTTATTTAACTTATGTGCTGAGTACATCATGTGTAATGCTAGGCTGGAGGAATCACAAACTTGAATCAAGATTACCAGGAGAAATATCAACAACTTCAGATGTGCTAATGATACCATTCTAATGGCATAAAGCAAAGAGGAACTAAAGTGCCTCTTAATGAGGGTAAAAGAGGTGAGTGAAAAAACTGACTTGAAACTTAAAGTTCAAAAAGCTAAGATCATGGCATCCAGTTCTATCACTTCATGGCAAATAGATGAGGAAAAAGAAGAAACAGTGACAGATTTTATTTTCTAGGGCTCTAAAATCAATGCAGATGGTGACTCCAACAATGAATTTAAAAGGAACTTTCTCCTTGGAAGGAAAGTTGTAACAAATCTAAACAGCATAATAAAAGCATAAGCACCACCTAGCGGACAAAGGTCGTTATAGTCAAAGCCATGTTTTTCCCAGCAGTAATGTATGAATGTGAGAGTTGGACCATAAAGAATGCCAAGCACTGAAGAATAGATGCTTTTGTATTGTGCTAGAGAATACTCTTGAGATTCTGTTAGAAGTAGATCATACCAGTCAATCATGTAAAGCCCCTTCTCCACAATAAGTTGAATCTAATTAACAGTGTGCCTGAAGAACTATGGACAGAGGTCCATAATATTGTACAAGAGACAGTGGAAAAAACCATCCCAAAGAAAAAAAGATGCAAGAAGGCAAAGGGGTTATCTGAGGAGGTTTTACAAATAGTTGAAGAGAGAAGATAAGTGAAGAGCAAAAGAGAAAGGGAAAGGTATGATCAACTAAATGCAGAGTTCCAAAGAATAGCACAAAGAGACAAGAAGGCCTTCTTCAGTGAACAGTGTGTAAAACTAGAAAACAACAGAAGGGGAATGACTAAAGATCTCTTCAGTAAAATTGGAAACCTCAAGGGAATATTTCGCACAAAGCTGGGCACAATAAAGGACAAAAATGGTAGAGACCTAGTAGAATGCTGAAGAAATCAAGAAGAGATAGAAAGAATACATAGAAGAACTTTACAAAAATAAGATCTTTATGAAGAACCAGGTTACTACAATGATGTGATTAGTCACCCAGAGCCAGATATTCTGGAGTGTGAAGTCAAGTGGGCCTTAGGAAGTACAGCTGTTAATAAAGCTAGTGGACACAATGAAATTCCAGCAGAACTATTCAAAACCCTAAAGGATGAGGCCATCAAGGTGTTGTATTCTATGTGTCAGGAATCTGGAAGACCTGGCAGTGGCCACAGGACTGGAAAAGGTCAATAGTCATCCCAATCCCCAAGAAGGAGAGTACTAAAGTATTTGCTAACCATCAGACAATTGCACTCATCCCCCATGGTCATGCTTAAAATCATGCATGATAGACTTCAGCATTATGTGAACCAAGAACTTTCAGATGTCCAAGCTCAGTTTAGAAAAGGAAGAGGAGCCAGAGATAAAATTGCCAACATTTGCTGACTCATAGAGAAAGCAAGGGGATTCCAGAAAAAACATCTACCTCTGTTTCATCCACTACGCTAAAGCCTTTGACAGTGTGGATCATAACAAACTGGATAACTCTTAAAGTGTTGGGAATATAAAACCATCTTATTACCTGTCTCCTGAGAAACCTGTATGTGGGTCAAGAAACAAAAGTTAGAACCCTATATTGGACAACTGATTCGTTCAACCTTGAGAAAGGAGTATGACAAGCCTGTCTGTTGTCACTCAGTTTGTTTAATCTATATGCTGAACACACCATGAAAAATGTTGGGCTGGATGAGTTACAAACTGGAATCAAGATCGGCAGACATGCAGGTGATAATCACTCTAATGGCAGAAAGTGAAGAAGAGCTAAAGAGCCTCTTGATAAGGGTAAAGGAGGAGAGTGAAAGAACCAGCTTAAAGCTAAATATTAAAAACAAGCAAACAAATAAGCAAAGATCATGGCATCTGACATCTTTACCTAATGGCAAATTGAAAGGGGAAACATGGAAGTAGTGACGGATTTCTTCTTCTTGGGCTCAAAAATCACTGTGGATGGGGACTACAGCCATGAAATCAGAAGATTATTGCTTCTTGGCAGGAAATCTATGACAAACCTAGACAGTGTGTTGAAAAGCAGAGACATTATTCTGCCAACAAAGGTTTGTATAGACCAAGACTATGGTCATGTATACTTGTGAGTGCTGGCCCATAAAGAAGGCAGAGCACCAAAGAATTGATACCTTTGAACTGTGCTGCTGGAGAAGACTGCCTAACTTCCATTGGACAAAAAGGAAATCAAACCAGTCAATCTTAAGGGAAATCAACTCTGAGTACTCATTGGAAAGATTGAGGCTGAAGCTGAAGCTCCAGTATTTTGGTCACCTTATGCGAAGAGCCAGGAATTACAGGAAAGATTTACAGGAATGTCGATCAGTCGTGTCCGACTCTTTGCAGCCCCATGGACTGTAGCCTATCAGGCTCCTCTGTCCATCGGATTTTCCAGGCAATAGTACTGGAGTGGATTGCCATTTCCTTCTCCAGCGGATCTTCCTGACCCAGGGATCAAACCCGGGTCTCCTGCATTGTAGACAGATGCTTTACCATCTGAGCCACCAGGGAAGTACCAACTCACTGGAAAATCCCTGATGCTGGGAAAGATTGAGGGAAGAAGGAGAAGAGGGCATCAGAGGATGAAATGTCTGGATGGCATCACTGATGCAACAAACATGAATATGGACCAACTTTGCGAGATGGTGAGGGATGGAGAGGCCTGATTTGCTGTCCATGGGGTTTCAAAGAGTCAGACATGAATGGGCAACTGAACAAGAACAACATAATTCATAATAAACATCTCTTTTTTGGTAAAAAAAAAAAAAAAAAAAAACAGAAATACCTAAAGATAATGAAAACAGAATGATAACATACCCAAACCTGTGGGATACAGCAGTAATTCTAAGAGAGGAGTCCATATCCATCCAGGTCTGCATTAAGAAACAAAATAATCTCAAATTACCAATATAATTTTTTACCTAAGTAGAAAAAAAATCCCAAAATTAGTAGAAAAAATAAACATGTGGAAATACATGAAATAGAGTCCAAGGGCAATAGAAAAATAACCTAATAAAATAAAGACCTGACTCTTTGAGAATATATTTTAAAAATTAGAAGTCTTTAACTAAAGTAAACAAGAGAAAAAGAGAGGTCTCAAATAAGTAAAATCAAAATGAAAGAGGAGTTACAACTGATACTACAGAAATACAAAGGATTATAAAATAATGCTAAAATAATTATGTCCAAAAGTAGACAACCTAAAAAAAATGAACATGTTTCTAGAAGTATACAAGTTTGAATCATGGAGTTTAGAAAATCTGAGTACTAACGCATATATATGGAATTTAGAAAGATGGTAGTGATAATCCTGTATGCGAGACAGCAAAAGAGACACAGATGTATAGAACAGTCTTTTGGACTCTGTGGGAGAGAGAAAGGGTGGGATGATTTGGGAGAATGGCACTGAAACATGTATATTATCATATGTGAAACGAATTGCCAGTCCAGGTTTGATGCAGGATACAAGATGCTTGGGGCTGATGCACTGGGATGACCCAGAGGGATGGTATGGGGAGGGAGGTGGGAGGGGGGTTCAGGATTGGGAACACATGTACACCCATGGCGGATTCATGTTGATGTATGGCAAAACCAATACAATATTGTAAAGTAAAAATAATAATAATAAAGTTTAGAAAATTAAAAAAAAAAAGAAAATCTGAATAGATCAATGAGTCATAGGGAATTGAATAGTTAATCAACAACCTTCCGACAACAAAAGTACAGGATCAGATGGTTTAACTGATGTGTTCTATGAAAACACTCACAGATATAATATCTGTCTTTATCAAACTTTTGAAAAATTTTGAAGAAGGACTGCTCCTGAATATATTTTACAGGGACATTATCACTCTGATATTGAAATCAGAAATATACAGCACACACACACAAAAACACAAGCATATATTTTTGATACTCATACATGGAAAAATTTTCAAAAAATATCTATGAAGCTGAATTCAACAATGCATTATAGTAATCATACACCATGATCAAATGGGATGTGTCATAGAGATAGGATACAACACATTAACAAAATGAATAATAATATGACCATCTCAATAGACACAGAAGAATTTGCTAATAGTCAAAATTCACTTATGATAAAAACAACTTTTAACAAACAAATGTAGTAAAAAATATACTTCAACATAATCAAAGCAATGTATGACTAATTCAGAGTTAACATCATGCTTAACAGTGAAGAGCTAAAGGCATTCCTCCCAGATCAGGAACAAAAGTATACTCACTCACACTACTTTTATTTAACATAAAAGTAGAAGATCTAACCACAGAAATCAGAAATTAAGCTATAAAAATGCCATTCAAACAAGAAAGTAAGAAGTGAAGCTGTCACTGTTCACATATGACATGATACTGTGCAGAAAAAAATCATAAGTGAAGTCTCTTGGTCATGTCTGACTCTTTGCCACCCTGTGAACTGCAGCCCACCAGACTCCTCTGTCCATGGGATTCTCCAGGCAAGAATACTGGAGAGGGTTGCCATTTCCTTCTGCAAAATATCTTCCTGACCCAGGAATCGAACCCAGGTCTCCCACATTGCAGGCAGATAGAGAAATTCATAATGCCTCTACAAAAATATTGATAGCACTAATAAATAACTTCAGCAATTTGAAACATACAAAACCAATATGCAAAAATATGCTGTGTTTCTATATAGTAATAACTAAGAGAAGGCAAAGTTAAGAGAACAATCCTACTTACAATTGAATCCAACACAAAGAAATACTTAGGACTATGTTTAACCAAGGTGGTGAAAGATCTGTCCTCTAAAACTCTAAGACAATAATCAAAAATTGAAGAAGACATGCATGAATGGAAAGATATTCTTTGCTCATGTTTTAGAAAAATTAATACTGCTAAAATGTCCATACTACCCCAAATCATCTACATATTCAGAGCAATTCCTACCAAAATCCCATGACATATTTTAATGAACTAAAAAAAAATAATAATAATTCTAAAAATTGCATGGGACCACAAAGCATTTCCAATAACAAAACTATCTTTAGAAGGAAAAACATAGCTGGATACATCTCACTACCTGATTTCAAGCTATACTACAAAGTTATTCTAAACAAAACAGCATGCTATTGGCAAAATAGCAGACATATATATGAATGGGACAGAACTGAGAACCAAGAAATAAACTCACATGTGTATGGAAAATTGATTTATGTCAAAAGATCAAGGGATATACAATGGAGAAAAGGCAGTCTCTTCAATAAATGATGATGGGAAACCTGGACAGCCACATGCTAAAGAATTAACCTATATCTCTATCTTAAACCACACTGAAAATTTGCTCAAAATGGATTAACACTTATATGTATGTCCTGAAACCATAAAGTTCATAGAATAAAGTATAGGCTGTATGCATTAACCCCAAACTCCTAATTCATCCATTCCCTCTGCCTTTCCCATTTGGTAACCATAAGCTTGTTTTCTAAGTCTTTTGGATTAACATATATACGCTACTATACATAAAACAGATGATCAACAAGAACTTACCATATAGCACAAGGAATTCTACCCAATACTCTGTAACAACTTGCGTGGGAAAATAAATTGGAAAAAAAAAATATGTATAATTGAATAGCTTTGCTGTATACTGAAATTAATATACCATTGTAATTTAGTTGTAATATTCAATTATATTTCAATATTTGATAAATAAATAGAACAGAAAAAAGACACTACATGTTGAAGTATCTCAAAGTAATATGAAAGTTAAGTTAAAAAAAGCAAGGTACAAGCAGTATGCACAGTAAAGTAAAACTTTGTAAATAATAATAATAGTGTGCTGACAATGGAGAATAGACAATTTATCTATGCATATAAAATTATTTGGTAGGCTATACATGGAAGAAAATTAACTGGTAATAGTGACTGAGGGGGCAGCATTAAGACTGGAGGCCTAAATATATGCTTGGAGGGAAGCTTGCTTTATTGTTTAATACACCATTCCCTTTATTTTCAAAATTTGTACCATGTATATTTTATATCTGTTTTGAAAAACAAACCAATTTGAAAAATTATATGCAATTATACAAAAAAAGTTTAGGAGTTAATTCTTGCCAAATGAGCCATTGTTAGATTGAGGTATTGTGTGTGATTTTGATTTTATGTTTCTTATTTTCATATTTTTGATGTGATTATATTGCTCCTGCAATGACAGATAAAATTATAAAGATATAAACAAACAAACTAAAAACATAGGCTGTAACTTCATTGGCTTCATCCTTAGTGATATTTTCGTGGAACTGACTCCAAAGGCAAGTGCAACAAAAGCAAAAATTCAAAAATTACACTATATCAGAATAAAGTGCAGTGAAGTCACTCAGTTGTGTCCAACTCTTTGTGAGTCCGTGGACTGTAGCCCACCAAGCTCCTCCGTCCATGGGATTCTTCAGGCAAGAATACTGGAGTGGGTTGCCATTTCCTTCTCCAGGGGATCTTCCCGACCCAGGGATCGAACCCAGGTCGCCCGCATTGCAGGCAGAAGCTTTAACCTCTGAGCCACCAGGGAAGCCCTAATATCAGAGTAAAAGGCTACCACAAAGTGAAGGAAACCATCATTAAAACAAACAAAAACACCCCACTGACTGGAAGAGGTTTTTTTGCAAATCATTTATCCATTAAATGTTTATATAAAAATGTATAAATAAATAACTCAGACATTTTTCCAAAGAAGACATGCAGATTGCCAAAAAACACATTAAATAATTTCAACATCACTTACCAGGAAACTACAAATGAAAAGCACATTAAGATATTATCTTAAACATGTTCAAATGGCTATTATTAAAATGATAAGAAGTAGCAAAAGTTAGAGAGGTGGCAAAAAGAGACCTTGTTTGCATTGCTGATAGAAATGTAAATTAATCCATCTACAATAGAAAACAATATGGAGATTCTTCCAAAATTATGACTAGAACTCCAATATAATTCAGCCACTCCACTTCTGCGTATTTATACACAGAATTTAAAAACACTAATTTAGAAAGATATACTCACTCCTGTGTTCATTACAGCATTGTTTGCAATATTCAAGATATGGAAAGAACCTGTGTTCTTTTGAGGGTAGATAATTAAAGAAGATGCATTTTATACATACAATGGAAGACAGCTCAGCTATAAAATAATGAAATCTTGCCATTTGAGAAAACATGGATGGACCTTGAGCGTAATATGTTAAGTGAAAAAAGTCAGAAGGAAAAAACAATATACTAAATATATTATTTCACTAGTTTGTGGGCTTAAAAATGATAAACAAAACAAACAAAGAAAATCGAAATACAGAGGACATAAGGGATTATCAAAGGGGAAGTTGGTTGGGAGGTGGACAAAATGGATATATTGTATGGTTATAAATGGTAATTGGACTTCCCAGGTGACACTATGGTAAAACAAACAAACAAACAAACAAACAAATAAACCAAAAACCCACTTGACAAGTCAGGAGACACAAAAAGGTTCAGTCTCTGGGTTGGGAAGACCCCCTGGAGGAGGGCATGGCAATCCACTCCAATATTCTTTCCAGGAAAATCCCATGGACAGGGGAGCCTGGCAGGTTACAGTCCATAGTGTCACAAAAAATTTCATGCCTATGGAATAAATGTTCATGAGTATAATTGCTAGTTGTATGAGAATTTCATGCTTAGTTTTCTAAGAAACTCTCCAGCTGTTTTATAAAGTGGTACATTCCATAGTAAAATGTACAATTTTACATCCTAAGTAGATATCTATGAGTGGTCCAATTTCTTCACATCCATGACATTTTATCTTGATTTTTTTTTAATTTGCTGAATTTAAAAAGTTTGTACTGATATGTCATTGTAGTTTTAATTTTCATTTTCTTCATGTTCATTTTAAAAAGTTGTACTTATTTACCATCTTTATATCCCATTCAGTGAATTGTCTTTTCTTTGATTTTGCCTATTTTTAATTGGATTATCTTTTATTTCCTTTAACTACTGTGTTTTTTTTTTAAGTTATTGTACTTTTTTCCACTGAAGTATAAACTGATTTACAATGTTGTGTTAGTTTCAGATATACAGCCAAGTAAATCAGTTATACATCTACATATATATATATGTAATACATATACTGTAGGTCCTTGTTGCTTGTCAAGTTTATATTTAGTAATAGGTATATGTTATGCCCAATTTCTAATTTGTCCCATCTAACACTTCTCCTTTGGTAACCATAAATTTGTTTTCTATGTCTGTGATTCTATTCTTGTTTTGTAAGTAAGTTCTTTTGTAGTATTTGTCTTAGATTCCACATATGAGTGATGTCATATGATATTTGTCTTTCTCTATCCAACTTACTTCATTCAGTATTACAATCCCTAGGTTTATACATGTTGCTGCAAATGGCATTATTTCATTATGTTTAATAGCAGAGTAATATAAATAGTGCTGTTATGAACATTGGGGTGCACGTATCTTTCAGAGTTACGATTTTATCCAGATATATACCCAGGAGTGTGACTGCAGGTTCATATGATAGCTCTATTTTTAGTTTTTTTAGGTAACTACATACTGTTCTCCATAGTGCTTGTACCAACTTATATTCCTAACAGTGCAGAAGGGTTTCCTTCCCTTCACATCCTCTCTGACATTTATTATTTGTACACTTTTTAATGATAGCCATTCTGACTGGTTTGAGGTGATAATTCACTGCAGTTTTGATTTGCATTTATTTATTAATTAATGATTTTGAGCATCTTTTCATGTGTCTATTAGCCACCCAGATTTGAGTTTTGATAGTTCTTTATATATTCTAGATCCCAATCCTTTGATGACTTTGTGGTCCTCAAATATTTGCACCCAAACTACAACTTATAATCTTCATTTTCTTAACAGTGTCTTTCAAATAACAAAATTTTTATATTGATGAATTATGATTAATTTTTTGAGCCATACTTGCATACAAGAATACTTCATCAAAGCCTAGGTTCTGAATATTGTTCTCTGATGTTTTATTGAAAAGTTTGAAACTTTTACTATTTATATATCATTCTTTGATGCATTTTGAGTTAATATTTTTAGAAAGTGTTATATTTAAGTTAAAGATCATTTTGTAACCTATAAAGGTTGAATTGTTTCAGTACCATGTACTGACAACTTTATTTTCTTCTGTTGAGTTGCTTGTGCACTTTTAATAAAAATCAGTTTGTCAGGCATTTTGATGAGTGAAAACAAACGGAATATGCAGTAATACTAGTAGGTCTTGCAGCAGATATAAATGAAGGCAGATTGGCAATCATTAATTCTTGAGGAGATATAGAGTGGTACCACTACTGTATAGAATCTGCTGTCTCCAAAGAAAAGTTAATAATGCAAAAGTTTCAGGACTGATGTCACCAAGATGGTGACATAGGTTGTTCCTGGCTATAAGAGACAGGCTGTCCCCTCACAAAAAGAAAAACTAACAACTATTTATGGACAAGACAACACTGAGACCAAGAAAGACTGCATTAGAAAAGTAATAAAAATTATTCTGTGCTGACTGTACTGCCCTTCCAGCAGGATGGCAGAGTCATACTGAGAAGTCTTCCCTGAGCCAATTGTTTCTCCTTTAAGAATAGAGACCAGAGGTGAAATACAGCACTCTAGTAATGTGGATCTGGAGAAGGAAACAGCAACCCACTCCAGTGTTCTTGGCTGCAGAAGGGCTGCCGTCTATGGGGTCACACAGAGTCGGACACGACTGAAGTGATTTAGCAGCAGCAGAAGCAGTATTGTGGATCAATTAGTGCAAATCTATAATGTGGTTATACTCAATGAAAATTATATGGAAATCTGTAAGGCTTAATCACTGTGAATCTGATTGTGATGGGGAAAGATATTCCAACAACAAGCACATGGATTTTGGCAGACTGAGTTCCTACCTGCACAGTGTAAGTATAACTCCCAACAAGTGGCTTTGCTCAACTGTAGAACCAAATCAGAGGTGCAGTCTGAACAAGGAACTCAGGGAAACACAGGTCCTCCCAACCATGTCCATAATTAAATAATTTTGCTAGTCTTGGATTCTGGTATGCTCACAGCACAAGCTGGAATCAAGAATTCCAGGAGAAATATCAATAACCTTAGATATTCAGAGGATACTACTCTAAAGGTAGAAAGTGAAGAGGAACTAAAGAGACTCTTGATGAGAGTCAAAACAGAGATTGAAAAGGCTGGCTTAATGCTCAAAATTCAAAACCTATTATCATTACATCGGGTCCCATCACTTCATGGCAAATGGGGGAAGGAAGGTGGGAGCAGTGACAAATTTCATTTTCTTGGGCTCCAAAATCACTGGGGATGGTGACTGCAGCAATGAAATTAAAAAAAAAAAAAAAAAAAAAAAAAAAACAAAACAAAAAAAAAACCACTTGTTCCTTGGGGAAAAAAAAAAACCTGTGACAAATCTAGATATCATATTAAAAAGAGATATCACTTTGTCAACAAATGTCTGTACAATCAAAGCTATGTTTTTTTTTTTCCCGTAGTCATGTATGGATGTGAGAGTTGGACCATAAAGAAGGCTGAGCAACAAAGAATTGTTGCTTTTGAATTGTGGGTCCAGAGAAGACTCTTGAGAGTCCCTTGAACCGCAAATCTCCATCAAACTGGTTAATCCTAAAATAAATAAATCTTGAATATTTATTGGAAGAACTGTTGCTGAAGCTCCAGTTCTTTGGGCAGCTGATAAGAAGAGCAGACTCATTGGAAAATACCTTGAAGCTGGGAAAGATTGAAGGCAAAATGACAAAGAGGCAGCAGAAGAAGAGATGGTTAGCACCACCAACTCAATGGATATGCATTTGAGCAAACTCTGGGAGAATAGTGGAGGAGAGAGGAGCCTGACATGTTGCAGTCCATGAGGTCACAAAGAGTCAGACAAGACTTAATGACCAAACAACAACAAAACCCAAACCAAGCAGAAAAGCTGAACGCACTGAGGATCACAGCTCCTGGCCTGTCACCAACAGTCAGCCTGTTTGGGAAAATAGGGGTCTTTTGTTAAGTGAACTTTTCCAGTCCTGCCTATGCAGGAACCTGAGTCATAACCTCACCCACTGTGAAGCATAGACCTTAGATCAATGTGTAAGGAATAGCTGGTGAGAACACCTGGAAACTGCATAATCCAGGAACTCTTGAGTCATGAGATGAAAGAGCAGAGAAGATTCCTCTGAGAGCAAAGTGAACGATCCTGTTTGACCCAGGAATGTGCAGCTTAAGTTGGCTTGGAGCTGCTTGTACAATTATGCCCAGAAAGGAAAACTAATCCATAGCTGCATTTATTGTTGAATACAATCTTTAGATTGTCCAAAGGTGGAAACTTAGTGGGGCACACAGAAAGCCGCATAGTCCATCAAACTGCTTTAATTATAGTGGCAATTGAATAGAGAATATAGCTGGTATGTTTAGCTGTTTGCAAAACAAAATCAGTGGCCTTACATGGCAAGGATATCCAGTGTATGCTTTTTCCTGCTTGGAGCCCACAAACATAGGCTGTGTAGGTACTGCATTTCATTTTACTGCCTACCAGCTCAGGGAAGGTAATATATAGTGTCATCTATTGCTGAATATAATGCACAGTCCCAAATGAATAAGAAGCCTGACCAGCGAATCTAGAAAATCATGAAGACCATACCTCAGAGTCATTTGATCAGGGAACAAGGCCAACAGTCTTATCTAGATATTCTCATACAGTGGCATAACCTACAACCACCAACCTAAACTAAACAGCTTTGCTACAACTAAGCTAAAACAGTTGCTTAGTTAAAAAATGGAACCAAGCTCCACCCCGCCAATAGTAAGCAGAAGACATATCCAAAACACAAACTGAGTTGACTGGTGAAAAACACTCTGTCAAAGAAAACCTGAAAATTGTGGCAGAGACCACATATTCAAATGCAGATACTATTGTAAGAGATAGAGAATTATGAACCTCCAAGTCGAACAACACCACAAAAGAAAAGTTGGTGTTACTATTCTGTCACTAAGATGTGTCCAACTCTTTGTGACCATAGGGACTACAGCACTCTAGGTTTCCTTGTCTTTCACTATGTCCCAGTGTTTGCTCAAACTCGTGTACATGGTGTTGATGATGCCATCCAACCATTTCATCCTCTGTTGCCACCTTCTCATCTTGCCCTCCGTCTTTCCCAGCATCAGGGCCTTTCCCAGTGAGCTGACTGTTTTCATCAGGTGGCCAAATATTGGTGCTTCAGCATCAGCATTAATCCTTCCAATAAATAATCAGGTTAATTTTTTTTTTAGGATTGACTGGTTTGATTTCCTTGCTGTCTAAGGGAATCTCATGAGTCTTCTCCAGCACCATATGAAATCATCAATTATTCAATGCTCAGTCTTTGTAATGGTCCAACTTTCATATCAGTACATGACTAATGGGAAAACTATAGCTTTGACTATATGGACTTCTGTCAGGAAAGTGATATCTCTGATTTTTAAAATACTATCTTTGTTTGTCATAACTTTCCTTCAAAGCAGCAAGGGTCTTTTAACTTCATGGCTGCAGTCATTGTATGCAGTGACATTGGAGCCCAAGAAAATAAAAGCTGTCACTGTTTTCACTTCTCCCCCATCTATTAGCCACTACGTGATGGGATTAGATGCCATGATCTTAGGTTTTGAGCACTGAGTTATAAGCCAGCTTTTTCACTCTCTTCTTTCACCCTCATCAAGAGGATCTTTAGTTTCTCACTTTCTGCCATTAGAGTGGTATCATTTGCGTATCGGAGCTTGTTTATATATCTCCCAGTAATCTTGATTCTGACATGTCCAGCTTGGCATTTTATATGATGTGCTCTGCATAGAAGTTAAATGAGCAGCAGGATAATATACATCCTTGATTTATCAATTTTGAACCAGTCCCTTGTTCCACTTCTAGTTGCACATGCTTCTTAACTTGCATATAGGTTTCTCAGGGGACCTGAGAAGGTAAGGTAGTCTGGTATTCCCATCTCTTTAAGAATTTTCCACAGTTTGTTGTGATCCACACAATCAAAGGCTTTACCTAGTTCATAAAACAGAAGTAGATGTTCTTCTGGAACTCCCTTGCTTTCTCTATGATCCAGTGGATGTTGGTAATTTGACTTCTGGTTCCTCTGTCTTTTCAAAATCCGGCTTGTGTTTCTGGAAGTGCTCAGCTCACGTACTGTTAAAACCTAGTTTGAAGGATTTTGAGTGTTACCTTGCTAGCATGTGAAATACATACAATCTTATGGTAGTTTGAACATTCTTTGGCATTTCCTTTATTTGAGTTTGGAATGAAAACTAACCTTTTTAGAATCCTGTAACCATGGCTGAGTTTTCCAATTTGTTTACATATTGAGTGCAGCCCTTTACCAGCATCATCTTTTAGGATTGTAAATAGCTCAGCTGGAATTGCATCACTGCCACTAGCTTTGCTTGTAGCAAAGCTTCCTAAGGTCCACTTGAGTACACACTCCAGGATATCTGGCTCTAGGTGAGTGATCACAACATAGTGGTTATCTCAGACCTTAAGACCCTTTCTGTATAATTCTTTTGTGCATTCTTGCCACCTCTTAAACTCTTATGCTTCTGTTAGGTCCTTGCCATTTCTGTCCTTTATTGTGTCCATCCTTGCATGAAAGTTTCCCTTGACACCTCCCATTTTCTTTAAGAGAAAGACATGTACATATCTTTCCCATTCTACTGTTTTACTCTATTTCTTTGCACTGTTCACACAAGAAAGCTTTGTTATCTCTGCTCACTATTCTCTGGAGATATGCACTTGATTGTGTATATCTTTACCTTTCTTTTCACTTCTCTTCTTTTCTCGCCTATTTGTAAGGTCTCCCCAGACAACCACTCTGCATTTTTTTTCTTTTTCTTGGAGGTGGTTTTGGTCACAGCCTCTTCTAAAATGTTACAAATCTCTGTCCATTCGTCTTCAGACACCTTCTTTTTCTGATCTAATCCTTTAAATCTATTCATTATCTCTATTGTAAAATCAAAAGGGGTTTGATTTATGTTATACCTAAATGGCCTAGTGGTTTTCCCCACTTTCCTCAATTAAGCCTGGATTTCGCCATGAAAACAAAACAAGATCATTCTGTCATTTTTTTTTTTCAGATTGCAGCATATTTGCATTTCAAACTCTTCAATTGCCTCTGAGGGCCACTTCATTTCTTCTAAGTGATTCTTCCCAACAGTAGTAGGTATATAATCATCTTAATTAACTTCAACCATCCATTTTAGTTCACTGATTCCTGAAATGTAGATATTCAATCCTGCCATCTCCTGCTTGACCACGTCCAGTTTACACTGATACAAGGACTTAACATTCAAAGTTTCTATGCAATATTTTTCCTAACAGTATTGTACTTTACTTTCACTACCAGACACATCCATAACTGAGCATCCTTTCCACTTTGAACCAGCTATCTTTCTGGAGCTTTTTTTCTGCTCTTCCCCAGTAGCATATTGGACATTCACGGCCTGGGGAACTTATCTTCCAATGTCATATTTTTTGTCTTTTCATATTATTTATGGCTATTGCAGCCATGAAATTAAAAGACACTTACTCTTTGGAAGGAAAGTTATGACCAAACTAGACAGCATATTAAAAAGCAGAGATAGCACTTTGTCAACAATGGTCAGTCTAGTCAAGGCTATGGTATTTCCAGTGGTCACGTATGGATGTGAGAGTGGACTATAAAGAAAGCTGAGCACTGAAGAGTTCATGGTTTTGAACTGTGGTGTTGGAGAAGATTCTTGAGAGTCCCTTGGACTGCAAGGAGATCCAACCAGTCCACCCTAAAGGAGATCAGTCCTGGGTGTTCATTAGAGGGACTGATGTTGAAGCTGAAACTCCAATACTTTGGCCACCTGATGTGAAGAGCTGACTCATTTGAAAAGACCCTGATGCTGGGAAAGATTGAGGGCAGGAAGAGAAGGGACAACAGAGGATTAAATGGTTGGATGGCATCACGGGCTCAATGGACATGGGTTTGGGTAAACTCCAGGAGTTGGTAATGGACAGGGAGGCTTGGCATGCTGCAGTTCATGGGGTTGCAGAGTCAGACATGACTGAGTGACTGAACTGAACTGAACACTATTTATGAGGTTCTTGAGGAAAGAATACTAGGGTGGTTTGCCACTTCTTTCTCTGATTGACCACATTTTATCATAGCTTCATTGAGTTATGAAAGCCCTTTTGCCCTGACAAAGCTGTGATCCATGTCATCATTTTGGTCAGTATTTTGATTGTGATTTTCATTCTGAAGCCTCTGGGACTGTAGTGTTTGCTTGTTCTGTCTGCCTTCTGATGGATGAGGATAAGAGGCTTGTTCAAGCTTCCTGATGGGACAGACTGGTTATGTGGAAACCTGGGTCTCACTCTGGTAGGCAGAACCTTGCTCAGTAAGTCTTTATTTCAGTTGTCTGCTGAAGGTGGGACTCTGCTCCCTCCTTGTTAGATGTTTTTCCTGAGGCAACCCAGTCCTGGAGTCTACAAGTTCTATGGTAGGGCTATTGGTGAACTGCAAGAGAATTTATGCCAATACGGACTTCCCAGGACTGTTGATACTAGTGCCCTTCCCCCTCCAGCAGGACTCTGTTGACCTAAACCTCTGCAGAAGAACCTCAAACATTCACAGGAAGGTCTGGTTCAGTCTTCTGTGGGGTCCCTGCTCCTTTCCCCTGAGTCTTATTGCACACAAAGTTTTGCTTTTTTCCTACAAGTGTCTGTTTCTTCCAGTCTTGTGGATGTTCTGAAACCAAATCATGTTGACCTTTAAAGTCAGATTGTCTCAGCATTCTCAGTATCTTTCCTGGGTCTAGAGGTTGGAATATTTGATGTGAAGCCTAGAGCATTTGCAACAGTGTGAGAAAGTCTTTGGTATTATTGTTCTCCAATTTGTGGGTCACCTACCCTGGCAGATGTAGGATTTATTTTAACGTGTTTGTGTGCTCGTATCATCTTGTTGCAGCTTCTCCTTTGTCCTTAGATGTGGGATATCTGTTTGTTTGTTTGTTTTTTATAATTTGGTGGGTTCCAGAATCCTCTTGTCAATCGTTGTTCAACAGTTAGTTTAGATTTTGGTGTTCTCAGAGGAGAATATGAGTGCACGTCCATCTATTCCTCCACCTTGTTATTAACAGAACTTTAATAAGTGAATCTAAAGAGAAAAAAAAAGAAATAAAGAGGAAACAAATCATATTTAAAACAATAATGGCTGAAAACTTTCACAATCTGGAATGACAGACACTCCAAAGTCCAAAGAACTCCAGAGAGGTTGAACATGGAGAAGGCTGTACCAAAACACATTATAATTAAATTGTAATAAAATCAAACACAATTTTCAAAAGAACAAATAAAAAAAATAATAATGGAAGTTACATACAAGAAAATCCCAATAAAACTAGAAATGGACTTCTCAAGATAACTTTTTCAGGTTAAAAAAAAGTGGACTAATATACTGAAATTATTGAGGGAATTAAAACCTATCACAGAAGAGGAACTGTAAAGATGGTGGAGGAATAGGACGGGAAGACCACTTTCTCCCTCAAAAATTCCTCAAAAAAACATTTCAACGCTGAGCAAACTCCACAAAACAACTTCTGTAGGCTGGCAGAGGACATCAGGCAACCAGAAAAGCAGACCATTGTCTTCAAAAACAGGTAGGAAAAAATATAAAAGACGAAAAAGGAGACAAAGGAGGAGGGGAGGGAGCTCCATCCCGGGAAGGGAAGCCCATCCCTGGAAGGGAATTTTAAGAAGAGAGGTTTCCAAACACTAGGTAACACTCTCCCTGCCGAGTCTGTGGTGAGCCTTGGAAACACAGAGGGCAACATAACAGGAAGGGAAAAATAAATAAATAATTAAAACCAACAGATTACAAGCCAAACAGTAACTCCCCCAGCAGAAAAGCAGCACAGACGCCTGCATCCTCCACAAGCTAGTGGGGGCAGGGCAGGGAAGCGCAGGCTGCAGCGCTTTGTAAGAATCGGGCAGGAACGCCCCACGTGCAACCAGAACGATCTAACTTGGGCTAGCAAACCAGACTGTGGGATAGCTACCGCACGAAAAGCTCGAACATAAGACACCGCCAGGACCGAGCACAGAACAAAGGACAGAGTGGAATAAGCCGGCTGCAGACCATCCCCTGCCGGGGACAGGCAGCTAGAGCTGGAAGGACTAGAAAGGGGCAATTGCAGACCCGGAGAGACTTTACTTACCTAACTGCAAGCAGGCTCCTTTGCTAAGACTTCTGGGGGTGCTGGACAGTCACCATCTGTCTCACGGGGGGTGCCAGCGGTCCACCAGAAAGCTGAGCAGCAGCAGCAGAAAAGGTGACAAGTCGCAGCGATCGTGCTCGCCGAACTCCTGAGCTACTCAGACCTGGGAAGGGCACAAAGCGCAGTCCCAGCCGAATCTGTGCCTCTGAGGGCTGCCTGAGCGCCGAACCTGAGCGGCTTCGACCAGGGAGGTGCACGCAGCCTAGGGCTGGCCCCAGACGGTTCCCGGCTGAACATCGTAGAGGCGGAGCGGTTTGTGCGCCGCAAGAAGGGACAGGTCAAGCGGGGCTGAGACATTGTGTGCACACGACAGTGCTATTTGTTTGCAGCATCCCCCCTCCCCACAGCGCGACTGAACTAATGAGCATAAAAAACCAGCAAACAGAAGAAGTTAAACAGAGGGAACCACCTTGGAAGTGATCCCACACGGCCCACAACATCAGAGAAGGGCCAGGTATATTTTTACTATTTTTAAAATCATTCCTTTTTTTTTAGGTTTTATTTTTTTCTAACTTTTTTTTTTAAATTGTTAAGTCTTCTATTTCTCCTCTAATTTTTATTTATATAACCTACTATTACTATTTTTTTTAAAGACTTTCTTTTTTCTTTTAAGGCAAACACCATATATAGTCTTTGGATGGTTGATGGTGGTTTTTTTATTTTATTTTTTAATAATTCTTGTTTTTTTTTTTCTTTTTTTTTCTCTTTTTTTTCTTTCTTCCTTTTTCCTTCTGCTTCTTTTCTTTAATATTGTATTCTTGAAAATCCAACCTCTACTCTAGATTTTTAATCTTTGCTCTTAGGTTTTTGTTGTCAATTTTGTACATTTAAAAACCCAAACTTCACTACCCAAGTTTACCTGAGAGCGAGATTACTGGCTTGACCACTCTCTCCTCCTTTGGACTCTCCTTTTTCTCCACTAGGTGGCCTCTGTCTCTTTTCTCCCCCATCTCTTCTCTATCCAACTCTGTGAATCTCTGGGTGTTCCAGATGGTAGAGAACACCTAAGGAACTGGTTACTGGCAGGATTTGTCTCTCTCCTTCTCATTCCGCTCTCTTATCCTCCTGGTCACCTCTGTCTACTTTCTCCCTCTCCTCTTCCCCGTATAACTCCGTAAATACCTCTGAGCGGTCCAGACTATAGAGCGCACATAAGGGAGTGACTACTGGCTAGGTTGCTCTCTCCTCTTTTGATCTCACTGCATCTCATTCCAGTTACCTCTAACTACCCCCTCCATCTTCTCTTCTCCTTGTAACTCAGTGAACCTCTCTGAGTGTCCCTCAATGTGGAGAAACTTTTCATCTTTAACCTAGATGTTTTATCATCGGTGCTATATAGATGGAGAAGTCTAGAGGCTACTGTAAAAATAAAACTGAAAACCAGAAGCAGGAGGCTTAAATCCAAAGCCTGAAAACAATAGAGAACGCTTGAATTCAGGGAACATTAAGCAATAGGAGTTCATCAAATGCCTTCATACCTACACCGAAAGGGCCAGCAAGTTCCAAAACAAGACATACCATGCAAATTCTCCAGCAACACAGGAACACTCCCCTGAGCTTCAATATACAGGCAGCTCAAAATTATTCCAAAACCTTTGATGTCTCATAACCCATTACTGCTCACTCCATTGCACTCCAGAGAGAAGGAACCCAGTTCCACCCACCAGAACTCCAACACAAGCCTCCCTAACCAGGAAACCTTGACAAGCCACTGATAGAACCCCACCCAAAGTGAGGAAGCTCCATAATAAAGAGAACCCCACAAATTAACAGAATATAAAAAGGCCACCCCAAACGTAGCAATATAACCAAGATGTAGAGACAGAGGAATACTCAGCAGGTAAAGGAACAGGAGAGTTGCCCACCAAACCAAAGAGGAAGAAGTAGGGAATCTACCTAAGAAGGAATTCCGAATATTGATAGTGAAAATGATCCAAAATCTTGAAGTCAAAATGGAATCACAGATAAATAGCCTAGAGACAAGGATTGAGAAGATGCAAGAAAGGTTTAACAAGGACCTAGAAGAAATAAAAAAGAGTCAGTATATAAGGAATAACGCAATAAATGAGGTCAGAAACACCCTGGAGGCAACAAATAGTAGAATAACGGAGGCAGAAGATAGGATTAGAGAAATAGAAGATAGAATGGTAGAAATAAATGAATCAGAGAGGAAATAAGAAAAATGAATTAAAAGAAATGAGGACAATCTCAGAGACCTCCAGGACAATATGAAATGCTCCAACATTCAAATTATAGGAGTCCCAGAAGAAGAAGACAGAAAGAAAGATCATGAGAATATCCTTGAGGAGATAATAGTTGAAAACTTCCTTAAAATGGGGAAGGAAATAATCACCCAAGTCCAAGAAACACAGAGAGTTCCAAATAGGATAAACCCAATGTGAAACACCCCAAGACAAATATTAATCAAATTTAAAAATATCAAACACAAAGAACAAATATTAAAAGCAGCAAGGGAAAAACAACAAATAAAACACAAGGGGATTCCCATAAGGATAACAGCTGATCTTTCAATAAAAACTCTTCAGGCCAGGAGGGAATGGCAAGACATACTTAAAGTGATGAAAGAAAATAACCTACAGCCCATATTACTGTATCCAGCAAGGATCTCATTCAAATACGAAGGAGAAATCAAAAGCTTTACAGACAAGCAAAAGCTGAGAGAATTCAGCACCACCAAACCAGCTCTCCAACAAATTCTAAAGGATATTCTCTAGACAGGAAACACGAAAGGGTGTATAAACCCGAACCCAAAACAATAAAGTAAATGGTAACGGGATCATACTTATCAATAATTACCTTAAACATTAATGGGTTGAATGCCCCAACCAAAAGGCAAAGACTGGCCAAATGGATACAAAAACAAGACCCCTCTATATGCTGCTTACAAGAGACCCACCTCAAAACAAGGGACACATACAGACTGAAAGTGAAGGGCTGGAAAAGATATACCATGCAAATAGAGACCAAAAGAAAGCAGAAGTGGCAATACTCATATCCAATAAAATAGACTTTAAAACAAAGGCTGTGAAAAGCGACAAAGAAGGCCACTACATAATGATCAAAGGATCAATCCAAGAAGAAGATATAACAATTATACATCTATATGCACCCAATATAGCAGCACCACAATATGTAAGACAAATGCTAACAAGTATGAAAGGGGAAATCAACAATAACACAATAAGAGTGGGAGACTTTAATACCCCACTCACAACTATGGACAGATCAACTAAACACAAAATTAACAAAGAAACACAAAATTTAAATTATACATTAGATCAGTTAGACATAATTGATATCTATAGGACATTTCACCACAAAACAATGAATTTCACCTTTTTTTCAAGTGCTCATGGAACCTTCTCCAGGATAGATCACATCCTGGGCCATAAATCTAAACTTGATCAATTCAAAAAAATCGAAATTATTCCGAGCATCTTTTCTGACCATAATGCATTAAGGTTAGATCTCAATTACAGAAGAAAAACTATTAAAACTTCCAACATATGGAGGTTGCACAACACACTTCTGAATAACCAACAAATCACAGAAGAAATCAAAATATGCATAGACACTAATGAAAATGAAAACACAACAACCCAAAACCTGTGGGACACTATAAAAGCAGTGCTAAGAGGAAAGTTCATAGCAATACAGGCATACCTCAAGAAACAAGAAAAAAGCCAAATAAATAACCCAACTCTACAACTAAATCAACTAGGAAAGGAAGAATTGGAGAACCCCAGAGTTAGTAGAAGGAAAGAAATCTTAAAAAATAGGGCAGAAATAAATGCAAAAGAAACAAAAGAGACCATAGCAAAAATCAACAAAGCCAAAAGCTTGTTCTTTGAAAGGATAAATAAAATTGACAAACCATTAGCCAGACTCATCAAGAAGCAAAGAGAGAAAAATCAAATCAATAAAATTAGAAATGAAAATGGAGAGATCACAACAGACAGCACAGAAATACAAAGGATCATAAGAGACTACTATCAGCAGTTGTATGCCAATAAAATGGACAACAGGGAAGAAATGGACAAATTCTTAGAAAAGCACAATTTTCCAAAACTGAACCAGGAAGAAATAGAAAATCTTAACAGACCCATCACAAGCACGGAAATTGAAACTGTAATCAGAAATCTTCCAGCAAACAAAAGCCCAGGTCCAGACGGCTTCACAGCTGAATACTACCAAAAATTTCGAGAAGAGCTAACACCTATCCTACTCAAACTCTTCCAGAAAATTGCAGAGGAAGGTAAACTTCCAAACTCATTCTATGAGGCCACCATCACCCTAATACCAAAACCTGACAAAGATGTCACAAAAAAAGAAAACTACAGGCCAAGATCATGAACATAGATGAAAAAATCCTCAACAGAATTCTAGCAATCAGAATCCAACAACACATTAAAAAGATCATACACCATGACCAAGTGGTCTTTATCCCAGGGATGCAAGGATTCTTCAATATCCGCAAATCAATTAATGTAATTCACCACATTAACAAATTGAAAAATAAAAACCATATGATTATCTCAATAGATGCAGAGAAGGCCTTTGACAAAATTCAACATCCATTTATGACAAAAACTCTCTAGAAAGCAAGAATAGAAGGAACATACCTCAACATAATAAAAGCTATATATGACAAACCCACAGCAAACATTATCCTAAATGGTGAAAAATTGAAAGCATTTCCCCTAAAGTCAGGAAGAAGACAAGGGTGCCCACTTTCACCGCTACTATTCAACATAGTTCTGGAAGTTTTGGTCACAGCAATCAGAGCAGAAAAAGAAATAAAAGGAATCCGAATTGGAAAAGAAGAAGTAAAACTTTCACTGTTTGCAGATGACATGATCCTCTACATAGAAAACCCTAAAGACTCCTCCAGAAAATTACTAGAGCTAATCAATGAATATAGTGAAGTTGCAGGATATAAAATCAACACACAGAAATCCCTTGCATTCCTATACAGGAATAATGAGAAAGTTGAAAAAGAAATTAAGGAAACAATTCCATTCACCATTGCAATGAAAAGAATAAAATACTTAGGAATATATCTACCTAAAGAAACTAAAGACCTATATATAGAAAACTATAAAACACTGATGAAAGAAATCAAAGAGGACAGTAATAGATGGAGAAATATACCATGTTCATGGATCGGAAGAATCAATATAGTGAAAATGAGTATACTACCCAAAGCAATTTACAAATTCAAGGCAATCCCTATCAAGCTACCAGCCATATTTTTCACAGAACTAGAACAAATAAATTCAAGATTTGTATGGAAATACAAAAACCTCGAATTGCCAAAGTAATCTTGAGAAAGAAGAATGGAACTGGAGGAATCAACTTGCCTGACTTCAGGCTCTACTACAAAGCCACAGTCATCAAAACAGTATGGTACTGGCACAAAGACAGACATATAGATCTATGGAACAAAATAGAAAGCCCAGAGATAAATCCACACACATATGGACACCTTATATTTGACAAAGGAGGCGAGAATATACAATGGAGTAAAGGCAATCTCTTTAACAAGTGGTGCTGGGAAAACTGGTTAACCACTTGTAAAAGAATGAAACTAGATCACTTTCTAACACCGCACACAAAAATAAACTCAAAATGGATTAAAGATCTAAATGTGAGACCAGAAACTATAAAACTCCTAGAGGAGAACATAGGCAAAACACTCTCAGACATAAATCACAGCAGGATCCTCTATGATCCACCTCCCAGAATTTTGGAAATAAAAGCAAAAATAAACAAATGGGATCTAATTAAAATTAAAAGCTTCTGCACAACAAAGGATAATATAAGCAAGGTGAAAAGACAGCCTTCTGAATGGGAGAAAATAATAGCAAATGAAGCAACTGACAACTAATCTCAAAAATATACAAGCAACTTATGCAGCTCAATTCCAGAAAAATAAACGACCCAATCAAAAAATGGGCCAAAGAACTAAACAGACATTTCTCCAAAGAAGACATACGGATGACAAACAAACACATGAAAAGATGCTCAACATCACTCATTATTAGAGAAATGCAAATCAAAACCACAATGAGGTACCACTTCACACCAGTCAGAATGTCTGCGATCCAAAAATCTGCAAGTAATAAATGCTGGAGAGGGTGTGTAGAAAAGGGAACCCTCCTACACTGTTTGTGGGAATGCAAACTAGTACAGCCACTATGGAGAACAGTGTGGAGATTCCTTAAAAAACTGCAAATAGAACTACCTTATGACCCAGCAATCCCACCTCTGGGCATACACACCGAGGAAACCAGAATTGAAAGAGACACATGTACCCCAATGTTCATCGCAGCACTGTTTATAATAGCCAGGACATGGAAACAACCTAGATGTCCATCTGCAGATGAATGGATAAGAAAGCTGTGGTACATATACACAATGGAATATTACTCAGCCGTTAAAAAGAATTCATTTGCATCAGTTCTGATGAGATGGATGAAACTGGAGCCGATTCTACAGAGTGAATTAAGCCAGAAAGAAAAACACCAATACAGTATACTAACACATATATATGGAATTTAGAAAGATGGCAATGACGACCCTGTATGCAAGACAGCAAAAACGACACAGATGTGTATAACGGACTTTTGGACTCAGAGGGAGAGGGAGAGGGTGGGATGATTTGGAAGAATGGCATTCTAACATGTATACTATCATGTAAGAATCGAATCGCCAGTCTATGTCTGACGCAGGATACAGCATGCTTGGGGCTGGTGCATGGGGATGACCCAGAGAGATGTTATGGGGAGGGAGGTGGGAGGGGGTTTCATGTCTGGGAACGCATGTAAGAATTAAAGATTTTAACATTAAAAAAATTAATTAATTAATTTAAAAAAAAAAACCTGTCACATAAGAATGTTCTACCTGGTGAAGCTGTCCTTAGGAAATAAAGGAAAGAGACTGTTTTTTTGGCACACAAAAGTTGAGGAAATTCATCACTAGTAGGTCTACCCTCAGTTCGGTTCAGTCCAGTTCAGTCACTCAGTCATGTCCGACCTACCAGAAAAAGTTAAAGCAAGTTCTTTCTGTCAAAATAATGCTAAATAACATCATAAAACCTTAAAAAAACAGTGTAAAACTCACTGGTAATGGTAAATATAAAGTCAAAGTCAAATATTGTAATATGGTAATAAGAATGTATAGTTCACTTAAAACTGCCTTTAAAAATTTAAAAAATAGGAAAAATAAGCACAATTATAATAATGTTTTCAGTTATGCATTATGCAAATTATAACGTGGATAATCTAAAATGTTATGACAAATAGAGGGGGAAACAATGGAAACAGTGAGAGACTTTATTTTCTTAGACTCCAAAATCACTGCAGATGGTGACTGCAGCCATGAAATTAAAAGACGCTTGCTCCTTGGAAAAAAAAAGCTATGACCAACCTAGACAGCATATTAAAATGCAGAGATGTTACTTTTCTGACAAAGGTCCATATAGTTAATGATATGGCTTTTCCAGTAGTCATATATGGATGTGAGAGATGGAGCATAAAGAAGGCTGAACACCAAATAATTAATGCTTTTGAACTTCAGTGTTGGAGAAACTCTTGAGTCCCTTGAACAGCAAGGAGATCAAACCAGTAAATCCTAAAAAAAAATCACTCCTGAATATTCATTGAAAGAATTAATGCTGAAGCTGAAGCTCCAGTACTTTGGCCACTTGATGCAAAGAGTTGACTCATTGGAAAAGACCCTGATGCTGGGAAAGTTAGAAGGCAGGAGGAGAAGGGGACAACAGAGGATGAGATGGTTGGATGGCATCACTGACTCAATGGACATGAGTTTGAGCATGCTCCAGATTATCATGAAGAACAGGGAAGACTGGCATGCTGCAGTCTATGGGGTCACAAATAGTCAGACATGACTGAACAACTGAACAACAACAAAAAAAAAGTTTGTGGGAATGAGGTAGAAAAAGTGTAAGTTTTAAGAATTATATTGAAGTTAAGTTGTTATTAATTTAAAATATTGTCATAATGTTAAGATATTTTATGTAACTTTCATGGTAAATACAAGGTAAAAACCTGTTGCAATTACACAAAAGAAATTGATTAAAAGCAATGAATACTAAGATTAAAAAAATCAAAGCACAGCAAAAGATAGCATGTTAAGTAACAAGAAAGAATGAGTTTACAAATTAATTAGAAAGCAATGAACAAAACGGCAATAGTAAATTCTTGCTGCTACTGCAGTCACGTCAGTCGTGTCCGACTCTGTGCAATCCTATAGATGGCAGCCCACCAGGCTCTCGTCCCTGGGATTCTCCAGGCAAAAATAATGGAGTGGGCTCCCATTTCCCTCTCCAGTGCATGAAAGTGAATTCGACTCTGCGACCCCATGGACTGTAGCCCACCAGGCTCCTCCGTCCATGGGATTTTCCAGGCAAGAGTACTGGAGTGGGTTGCCATTGCCTTCTCCCAGTAAATCCTTACTTATTAATAATTATTTTAAACACAAAAGTTTTAAATTCTAGAGTCAGAAGACAAAGGAAAAGATCCAACAGTATATTTCCTACACCACACTAGCTTTAGGCATAATAACATATAGACTGATAGTGGTGGTGGTAGTGGTTTAGTTACTAAGTCGTGTCTAACTTTGTGATTAAATGGACTGTAGCCCAATTAGGCTCGTTTGTCTATGGAATTCCCCAGCCAAGAATACTGGAGTGGGTTGACATTTCCTTTTCCAGGGTGAAGAGATAGAAAAAGATATGTCAAGCAAATAGTAGCCCCAAAGAAGCAGAGCTAAGTATGTTATATCAGAAAAAGTAAGCTTTAAAGTGTCTAAAAAGGAAAAGAAGGTTATTATATGATGAAAAAGGGATCAATCCATTAAGAAGATATAACAATTGTAAATGTTTATGTGCCTAACACAGGAACAACTAAAGTTATAAAAAAAAATGAACAGAGCAAAAAGGAGAAACAATCAGGAATACAGTAATGATTGTGGGATTTATTCCTCAGTCTCAACAATAGCTAGATTATCTGGATAGAGAATCAATAAACAAAGAGTTTAATAGATTTGAACAAATGTAGAAGCCAAGTATTGGAGAAGGCAATGGCACCCCACTTCAGTATTCTTGCCTGGAAGATCCCGTAGATGAAGGAGACTGGTGGGCTGCAGTCCATGGGGTTGCTAAGAGTCGGACATGACTGAGTGACTTCACTTTCAATTTTCACTTTCATGCACTGGGGAAGCAAATGGCAACCCACTCCAGTGTTCTTGCCTGGAGAATCCCAGGGATGGGGGAGCCTGGTGGGCTGCTGTCTATGGAGTCGCACAGAGTCGGACACAACTGAAGTGACTTAGCAGCAGCAGCAGCAGAAACCAAGTACACCTATATGACATATGTAGAAAGTTATATCCAAAAACAACAGAATATTCATTCTTCTCAAGTGTAGATGGAAAATGTTCTACTGCAAATCATAATTTAGGCCACAAAAGAAACGTTATCAAATGCATGAAAACTAACATTGTATCAAGGGGTTATCTCTGACCTAAAAGGCATGAAACTACAAAAAAAAGAAAAAGAAAAAGAAAGAAAGAAAGTTGGAAAACTCATGAATGCATAAAAATTAAATGACACTTTTCTGAACTACCAATAGATCAAATAAGAAATTGAAAAGAATTAAGTTCATTTATGTTGTATTTTAAATTCCACATATAAGTGATATAATATGAAACAGAAACAGACTCACAGACATACAACAAACTATGGTTGCCAAGGGAAAGGGGGCGTGGGGTGTGAGTGCTAGGGTCCAGCCCCGGTGGATCCAGGGTAATTCGAAGGGGAGATGGTGTCAGCGATCAGGAAATAATTATTTATTTAGAGATATAAAGAGAGATTAAAAGAGAATAGTCTAGTAGAGAAAAAGGGGCTGAGATTCCTTGGTTTACACAAGAAGCCAATAAAGTTCTGAGACAAGGAACTTGCACCGTCTATGTTAGGCCACAGGCACCCTCCTGGTCTCCCGGAGGAGCAGAGACACAAAGCATCTCCCCGTTTGGGTCTTAGATGCCCAGGAAAAATTAGTAGACATGGCGAGCCTTTGTGTTCCAGATGGGAATTCAGCCTGAAAAAGAGAGGGAGGGAGAAGGAGAAAGAGAGAGAGAAAGAATTGACATGAGGGGAGCCAGATTTCTGAGAAACTGGTCCGTCTCTTTATTTTCCAGGAAAGCTTTTATACTGTAAGTTGTACGTAGAGATCAATGGATAATACAAAGTCATGCAGGGTCAGCAGCCCTAACCCTTATCGAGATCAGGCTTTCTCTCTGCATACCTAGCTGTATACACAGGTCTTAGATGATTTATATCATCTTCTGGCCAGGAGGCCTATTAGCATTTTATGGCCCTTTTCTGATAAGGGTCCGTCAACCAGAAAACTTATTTGCCCTAAAAGTGTTGTTTTTACTAAAGTCTGGTGCCACTCTCAGAGAGCACTAATTAAAGTTACATTCTTACATAGCAAGGACACAACAATTTATAACAAAGAAAGAGGAGTATGGTGATTTATAATAAAGAGAAAATTCATTAACTCAAAAGTCTAGTATTGCTAACATCAAAACTACTATATTCTTTTTTCTACATTCCAATTACATTGATTAATATCCTCCAGGTGCCTAAAAGATAAAGGATATGGAGGCCTGGCAGCAGTCATTAACTCAACAATGAAACCCTTCACCAATATAATTCTTAGCTGAAGGGTTAATGCGGCCACAATAGGGAAAATGGAGATGTGCTGCTTGCAAACAGGATGTTCTGCCAAGGAGACGGACACAGCCTTGAGACTAACAGTCCCTTGCTAATAAGGGAACATTCCTTTCTTATGATAAGGGCTCTGGACAGACTCTGCATTAAGCCAGAATTTCACTCCCTTTTGCTGTACCATAACATTTGTGCACATGTGCTGTACTGAACAAGTTTGGTCATACAGTCTGGAATTCTGCCCAGAGGGGATGTATATAAACCGCGAGCTCGCTGGCTTGCACAGTTCTTGTCCCTCTGGCCAGAGTGTATGTCTTTCGTATGCATCTCATATGTCTCGTATGTTCTGTGTCATTTCACTCATAATCTCCAGAAATCTCCTACATCTGGTGCTCAACGCGGGGCTCAAGTGAAACCGAAAGAGGTAAGAAACCCTAGGGGGATTTTAAATCCATAGCAGGGGAGCTTTCAGGAACTTGGGGAATTCCTCAACCTAGTGGAAGAAAAATTGCTAGGTGAATCCTTGTACATAATCATGGGGAATTCCTAACCCTAGCAGATGGGAACTTTCAAAAGTTCATGGTTCAGAAAACCATGGGGAAATCCTGCTAGAAGAAATAAATGTTTATTATGGGCACAATACGTGAATTTATGTATAAAATCATGTTGTGGAATTTATGTAATGCTATAATAGAGGCTTTGACTTTGCTATTTACTGATAATGAGACTAAATCTAATGTTTTAATGAAGGAAGAGGCAATTTATGAGAATGTACCAAATATTGGTGGAATTTCTGCATTGCCTGAGGGTAAGGATACAAATAAGCCTCCTTCTGGAAATGGTGAAACATCTGATAGGTCAGAATCAGATTCAGAGGCTTCTTCGGTTTCGTCAGAGGGGGGTAAAGAGATTAAAGAAATGACCCATCTATTTCAGGAATGGTGGAGATCCCATAGGGAGGAGAGGAAATCTGCGCCTTCTGCTCCTCCTTATGCTTCTCTTTACCCCACTGCGGTTGGTCAGCCCAATGTGGGCAGGGAACATTGTCAGTTCTCCTTTCCTTTATCTATGCTTCATGATGATGACTTGCTTGCTCCTCCTAGTGGTTTTATTGATCCTCCACAATTATTTCCCATCCAGAGACAGCAAGATGGCAACGTGATGAATATTCAATACACTCCTTTGGAATATAATTTAAAAAAAAAAAGATCTTAAAGCTGCAATAGCACAATACGGTCCTCAATCTCCTTTAATTTTGGCTATGCTAGATTCATTGGGGAAAAGATAGCTTAGGGGAAAGATAAAATTTCAGAGATACTGTTACAAACTTTAGCATTTGAGAATGCAAATACTGAATGCAAACATATATCAGGGATTTTCCTCCCTGTCCTCCTGCCATTCCGCATACCCCAACCAGAACAATGATTTTTCCTTAAAGTGCTTCTTCTTAAATTCTTAACCTGCGCCACCCTTAAAATACAGAGTTACATTCTCATGGAGCAAAGATTCAGCAGGTTACAGCAAGAAAGAACTTATTAACTCAGAGTCTAATGTTGCCAATGCTAAGGCTATTACTAGCCTCTTCTACATCCTGACTATACACACTCCCAGGAACACAGTGTATAAGGGATATGAGAACTTGGCAGCAAGCATTGTATAGACTCAACAGTATTGCAAGAGTCTGGATAAAGCTGCCATGTAAGCTAGAATGCTAACAGAGGGTTTGAAACACTCCTTTCATGCCCAGGAGATTTATCAACTGGAACCCTAGGTTAACTCTTTTGGTCAGAGACAGCCCCTTGCTAATGTCAGAAGAGCTTCATCTCTTTTTGACTCTTACTAATGAACAAATAGGAAGATTTAGAAATACTGGATGACATGTATTTTGGGAAATGCTTATCAAAGATTCTCACCCTATTCTCTCGTGATTATACAAGGAAAAAAAATTTTTGAAAGACTATTAGACACAGGGGTAAATGTTTCAGTTATTTCTCCTCAACAATGGCCCCAAGATTAGAAAAAAGAAAAAAGCCTTTTAATGCTGACAGGATTACACTCTACTGCAGATGTCTGGAAGAGTACCCATCCCTTACAATGCCAATTCCATAATGGAAAATCAACATTTGTTACCTTTTATATTGTAAACATACCTATTAATATTTGGGGAAGAGATCTCTCTCTTTTGGGGGCTTCTGTAACCATTCCCCCGGAAAATTAGTAGCCACTGCTCAAATTCCTCGAGCACTTCCATTAAAATGGTTGACCAATACTCCAAAATGGGTTGAACAATGGCCATTACCACAAATGAAGCTCGAGGCATTAGAACAATTATCACAAGAACAACTCCAACTTGGTCATATAAAGCCCTCTACCTCTCCCTGGAATTCTCCTGTTTTTGTTATAAAAAAAAAAAAAATCTGGAAAATGGAGAATGTTAACTGATTTACGAGAAGTTAATAAATGTATTGAACCTATGGGAGCCTTACAATTGGGACTCCCCTCTCCAGCTCTTATTCCTCAGAATTGGTCCTTAATGGTGCTAAATCTCAAGGACTGGTGTTTGTTTTTTTTTTTTTTTTTTTTTTTTTTTTGCCATTCCCCTACAATTACAAGATAGAGATAAATTTGCTTTTACAGTTCCTGTTCTTAATCATGCTCAGCCTATTAAGCATTATCAATGAACAATCTTACCATGAGGAATGACAAATAGTCCTACTTTATGTCAAGAATTCATAGCTCACTCTTTACAAATAAGGCCGCAAAAGTTGCAAATCAGAAGAGACCACCTCAAAACTTTAAATGATTTTCAAAAGTTATTGGGAGATATCAATGGCTACACCCAGTACTTGGGATTCCTACTTATCAATTACGACATTTGTTTTCTACTTTAGAGAGAGATACAACTCTAGATAGCCCCCGAACTTTAACCCCATTGGCTTTACAAGAACTTCTAAATGACGGTTTTTTGACTTACTTACATACGTCTCAACCTATTTCGTTTATAATATTTCATACCCCTTATTCTCCATCTGTTGTAATTGCTCAAGAAAAAGGATTAATAGAATGGATTTTCTTACCTAACAGCTTTTCCAAAAAATTGACTACAGATATGGATAAATTAGCCTTCCTCATACAGAAAGGTCGCCATCGTATTTTACAATTGTCAGGATATGAACCATACCAGATTGTTACTCAATTAACAACTGCTCAAATATCTCACTGGTAAACTTCTCTTGCTTCATTTCCTGGTTCGTTTTCTACTCATTATCTGTCATCTAAATTGATTAATTTTCTCTGGAATAACTCTATGATATCTCAATTCCCAATTTCAGATGTTCCAGTTAAGGGACCCACTATTTTTACAGATGTAAATGAAAATACTGCTGGATATTGGACCCTGGAGAATTCTAAGTTTCTTCCCCACTCATTTCCTTCTGTACAGCCTGCTGAATTGTGGACTATTTATTTAGTTTTACAAGATTTTCCCCAAATTCCTATTAACATTGTTTCAGATTCTCGATATGCTGTTCTCTCTTGCCTACAGCTTCCCCATGTCTCTCTTCCACTGACCCTTAAAACAACTATTGATAAATTGTTTTACCAGGTACAACAATTGATCTTGCAGTGTTCAGAATTAAATTTCTTTACTCACATTCGTGCACATTCCACCCTTCCGGGACCCTTATCTTTCCGAAATGCTACAATTGATGCCTTACTTTATCCTAAAGAAGCAGCAAAACAAGAACATCTCTTACAGCATACCAATTCCAAAGGGTTACAAAAATCGCATGCTATTACTCGAAAACAAGCTCAAAATATTGTTCGTTCTTGTTCCATATGTGCACCTTTTGCTTTATCATTTACCTCACCAGGTGTCAACATAAGAAGACAACAAAAGTATATGCATCATACTATAGATACGTATACACATTTTCAGTGGGCCACTGCATTACATTCTGAAAAGACTGATGCTGTTATTACTCATTTGTTATCTTGTTTTGCAGTTATGGGATTACCAATTGAATTGAAAACTGATAATGCACCTGCCTACTAATCCGCGAAATTAGCTCACTTTTTATCCCAATACCATATAACTCATACTTTTAATATTCCTTATAATAGTCAAAGGCAAATTATCATTGAAAGAGCTAATCATACCTTGCATAAATATCTTAAAATAAAATAAAAAAGGAGAGATTTATTATGAAACCTAAAGACATTTTGAATAAAACAACCTAAAGACATTTTAAATAAAACAACTTAAAGACATTTTAAATAAAACCTTACTTACCCTAAATTTTTTGAATATTTGGAGCAAGAGAAATTTATCAGCAGTAGAATTGCATTTTCAAAAGGAAAAAGAAGACAAGAAGATCTTGAATACGCCTATCTGTTATAAAGAGAAAGAGAAAGGTTGGATCGTGGGACGAGGGTATGCTTTCATTTCTGTTAATAATTACAGGTTTTGGACCCCAGCAAGATTGATCAACATCAACAATGGCTGATCCCTTTGTTCAAAAAGTCGAAGAGTTTACTATACAGAAAACCTTTACTTTTTGTACAAGGGAAGTAACACCTACATGGGGTCAAATGAAGAAGTTGACCCAAGAAGCAGAAAAAACGTTAATGAAAGCAGGACAACCTCTGAATCCTACCAATCTTTTGCTTGCCATGATGGCGGTAATGACATGTCAGGTAATTGGTGTATCGACAAGTAATCATACATATTGGGCATATATACCTAATCCCCATTTAGTAAGAGTAATTTCCTGGGGGGAACCAAAAGTGCAGTCATGCACCAATGAGACTGCCTTCTTTCTCCCACTAGCTTGTGGGGGAATAGGACAACTATCTCATCATAAACAAGAATATAATATTAGTAATTTGACCATTGCAATGGAAGGTATTCCTTTGTGCATAGGAGGGCACCCCTTTTGTCTGCCCACCAAGTAACGTTCTCATCATTCCTATAATGCATGGGGGATGAAGTACAATAATTATCATTTTGCTACTTTTGCTGTGCTTGTTTCCACCAAGGGCTTTAACACCTTGATAGAACCAATAGACATTCATAATGGAATACATATGTCACTATGTCATGTTAACTTTTTACTTCTTCTCTAGTATCTTTAGAATGGGAACATTACCAAAGTCATTGACCTTTTAAAGTCATGAGTCATTCTGGGTCTATCATTATAGATTGAAGTCCAGATCACGGGTAATTCTTAGAAAAATGGTCAAATAAGTCTCTTAGGTGGCATCATGCAAATGGTACTTTGATGGGCAATGGAAATGAAACAATTAAATGGCAACAATTTGTGCTTGTCCCTCCTCAATTGCAATTGCAGGGATATCCACACATTCAAGGGGATATTTGGAAACTATGGGCAGTTTCTGGTAATCTTACTGTTTGGTCAGGAAACTATACTTTGGATAGTGGCGACTCTTTGGGTCCATTTCATGTTAATTTACATGTTAATAAATCTTATCCCACAATGGCATGTGTAAAATATCCTTTTGCATTGTTACATGGGAATTGGACTTGGAATGATACTGTGGGGTCTATGTCATATGATTATTGTAATCTAACTCAATGTGTAAATCAATCTTGGTGGAAAGAATTTGAAGGAAGAGCCTGTAACTCTAATCTTTCGTTAGTAATTGTTAAAGCTCGGACAGAAGTATGGTTGTCTATAAATCTGACTAGGCCATAGTCGGATTCTTTTGCTGTTTCTCATCTAGTAACCGCTGTACAGACTTTACTACATCGATCTCAACGTATGCTTGATGTGATCATTGCTTCAATTCTAGCAGCTCCATCAGTGACTGTAACAGCAACAATGGCAGGCCTTGCGTTACACCAAGGAATTCGAACAGCTGATTTGGTTTGGGACTGACATAAAGTCTCTCATTTGTTATGGCAACAACAACGAGATTTGGATGCACAACTTGCTACCAACATACTCAATCTTCAACACACCATTTCCTGGCTTGGATGTCAATTAGCTGTTTTAGCTACACGAACTGTGTTGAAATGTAATTGGAATTCTTCTCAGTTTTGTATAACACCTGTACCATTTAACATGAGCCCTTCAAGAAATCAACCAAGACATATAAATAAAAAGAGTTCTAGATGCCCATCATCTAGAGAGATTCCGCCTAGCCCCCAAGAGGTGGCTGGATAGCCAATGACGGGTAAGACCCCCAGAGGAAGGCAACCTAAGACAGGCACAGCTGAAAGCGGGGCTGGTGAGGCTGCAGGTTGGCCACCTACAGCTTTACGCCTTGCTCTACAGAACATCAGCACAAATGTCTCGAGGGCTTAAATAAAATAAAAAAGGGGGAAATGAAGGGTTAATGCGGCCACAATAGGGAAAATGGAGATGTGTTGCTTGCAAACAGGATGTTCTGCCAAGGAGACAGACACAGCCTTGAGACTAACGGTCCCTTGCTAATAAGGGAACATTCCCTTCTTATGATAAGGGCTCTGGACAGACTCTGCATTAAGCTGGAATTTCACTCCCTTTTGCAGTACGATAACATTTGTGCACATACACTGTACTGAACAAGTTTGGTCATACAGTCTGGAATTCTGCCCAGAGGGGATGTATATAAATAAACCTCGAGCTCGCTGACTTGCACAGTTCTTGTCCCTCTGGCCAGAGTGTATGTTTTGTATGCATCTCGTATGTCTCATATGTTCTGTGTCATTTCACTCATAATCTCCAGAAATCTCTTACATTAGCTCTTTAAAAGTGCTCTATATCTTTAAGATGTTTTAAGCTTCGTGCCTCTCGCAGTTGGGAGGCTGAAACAATCACATGTGTAGTTGTAAAAGTCCGGGTAAACCTGTCAGGCAAGTTAGAGAGCAATAAGAGGGGCTTGAGCTGAGATACTCCTTTTATATGCAGGAGACTGTTAACTGAAGCTCTAAGTTAACTTTTTCCAGAGAAAGGTGGTCAAGGATAGCACCCTGTTAATGTCAGAGGAGTCGATGAAAGTCATAAAATAATAAGACAGACAGATTCTGGTTTTGCGGTAGATGCTCAAGAAGTTTCAGGGGGGCCCCACGAGGCCTGATCCCACCTTTGCATGCCAGGCCCCTTCCTCATGACCTTTGCCATGGGCGGGATTCCCTATGCTGGCTCCCGGCAGGTGAGGGATACATTGGGGGTTCAGAAATAGCAGATACAAACTTTTATGTATAGAATGAATAAGCAATAAGGTCCTGCTGTGTATCACAGGGAGTTATATTCAATACCTTGAGAAAAAACCTAATGGAAAAGAATGAATATATACGTATATATGGGCATGAAACTGAATCACTTTGCTCTACAGCAGAAATCAACACATGCAAATTAATTACACTTCAATAAAATACATTTTTTAACCAAATTAAGAAGAAAATTTGAAAATTATCTTGAAACTAACAAAAATGGAAACAAAACATACCAAAACTTATGGGATGAATCAAAGCAGTCCTAACAGGGAAGTTATTATCCTAAATGTCAACACCAACACTAGCATTTAAAATTAAGTTTAAATCCCAATTAAACATCTTAACACTACACCTTAACTCAAATGTTGTTTTTCAGTCACTAAGTTGTGTCCAACTCTTTGCAACCCCATGTACTGCAGCACGCCAGGCTTTCCTGTCTTTCACCATCTCCTAGAGTTTGCTCAAACTCATGTTCTTTGAGTCAGTGATGCCACAAAGCCACTTCATCATCCTCTGTCACCACTTTTTCTTCCTGCCCTCAATCTTTCCCAGCATCAGGATTTATTTCAATGTGTCTGCTCTTTGCATCAGGTGGCCAAAACATTGGAGCTTCACTTTCAGCATCAGCCTATCCAGTGAATATTCGGGGTTGATCTCCTTTAGCATTGACTGGTTTTATCTTGTTGACTAATGGACACTTCAGAGTTTTCTCCAGCACGACTAAAAAGCATCAATCCCACTGTGCTCAATCTTCTTTATGGTCTAACACTCACATCTATACATGACTACAGAGAAAACCATAGCTTTGACTATGCAGACATTTATTGGCAAAGTGATGTCTCTACACTTTTTAAATTTATTTTTAATGAATTCTTTATTTTTATTGACAGATAGTTGCCTTACAAATTTGGTTGTCTTCTGTCAAACCTCAACACGAATCAGCCATGCTGCTGCTGATGCTGCTAAGTCGCTTCAGTCGTGTCCGACTCTGTGCAACCCCATAGGTGGCAGCCCACCAGGCTCCCTCATCCCTGGGATTCTCCAGGCAAGAACACTGGAGTGGGTTACCATTTCCTTCTCCAATGCATGAAAGTGAAATCAGCCATAGGTATACCTATATCCCTTCTCTTTTGAACCTCCCTCCCATCTCCCTTCCCACCGCAACCCTCTAGGTTGATACAGAGCCCCTGTTTGAGTTTCTTAAGCCATACAAAAAATTTCCATTGGCTATCTATTTTACATATGATAATGTAAGTTTCCATGTCACTCTTTTCATGCATCTCACCCTCTCCTCCTCTATCCCATGGTGCATAAGTCTATTCTCTATGTCTGTTTCTCCATTGCTGCCCTGTAAACAAATACTTCAGTACCATTTTTCTAGATTCTGTATATAAGTGTTAGAATATGATATTCATCTTCCTCTTTCTGAGTCATTTCACTCTGTATAATAGGTTCTAGGTTCATCCACCTCATCAGAACTGACACAAATGTGTTCTTTTTATGGCTGAGCAATATTCCATTGTGTATATGTACCATAACTTCTTTATCCATTCAACCATCAGTGGACATCTAGGTTGCTTCCATGTTCTAGGTTTTGTAAATAGTGCTGCAATAAATAATAGGATTGCATTTTGGTTTCCTCAAGGTGTATGCTTAGGAGTGGGATTGCTGAGTCATATGCTGGTTGTATTCCTAGTTTTTTTTTTTTTTTTTTAACGAATGTCCACATTGTCTTCCATAGGGGCTGTACCAATTTACATTCCCACCAATAGTGCAAGAGTGTTCCCTTTACTCCACACCCTCTCCAGCATTTATTGCTTGTAGACTTTTTGACAATGGCCATCTGACCAGACTGAGGTGATATCTCATTGAAGTTTTGATTTGCATATCTCTAATAATGAATGATGTTGAGCATCTTTTCATGTGTTAGAAATCTGTATGTCTTCTTCTTTGGACAAATGTCTTCTTAGGTCTTCTTCCCACATTTTGATTGGGTTGTTTGTTTTTCTGGCATAGAGTTGCATGAGCTGCTCCATATTTTGGAAATTAATCCTTTGTCAGTTGTTTTAGTTGCTATTATTTTCTCCCATTCTGAATGTTGTCTTTTCACCTTGGGCATAGTTTCCTTTCCTGTGCAAAAGCTTTAAAGTTTAATAAGGTCCCACCTGTCTACTTTCGTTTTTATTTCCAATTTTTTAGGAAGTGGATCATAGAGGATCTGGCTTTGACTTATGTCACTGAGTGTTCTGCCTATGTTTTCTTCTAAGAATTATATATTTACTGGTCTTACATTTAGGTCTTTAATCCATTTTGAGTTGATCTTTGTGTATGGAGTTAGGAAGTATTTTAAGTTCATTATTTTACATGTAGCTGTCCAATTTTCCCAGCACCATTTATTGAAGATGCTGCCATTGCCACACTGTGTATTCTTGCCTTGTTTGTCAAAAATAAGGTACCCATAGTTGCATGGGGTTATTTCTGGGCTTTCTATCTTGCTCCATTGGTCTATATATCTGTTTTTCTATCAGTACCATACTGTATCGATGATTGTAGCTATGTAGTATAATCTGAAGTCAGGAAAGTTGATTCCTCCAGCTCCATTCTTCTTTCTCTAGACTGATTTGGCTATTTGGGGTCTTTTGTGTTTCCATATGAATTGTGAAGTTTTTTTTTTTTGTTGTTTTTTGTTCTAGTTATGTGAAAAATGTCACTTGTAATTTGATAGGGATCACATTGAATCTGCATATTGTGCTTGGCAATATAGTCATTTTCACAATATTGATTCTTCCTACCCAGGAACATGGAATATATATCTTCTGTTTATGTCTTTGTTTTCTTTCATTAGTGTCTTATACTTTTCTGTGTACAGTTCTTTGTCTCCTTAGGTAAGATTCTTTCTAGATATTTAATTATTTTTGTTGCAATGGTAAATGGGATTGATTACTTAATGTCTCTTTCTGATTTTTCATTTTTAATATATAGAAATGCAAGTCATTTCTGTGCATTGATTTTGTATCTTGCAATTTTCCTCAATTCACTGAATAACTCTAGTAATTTTCTGATACTATCTTTAGGGATTTCTATATATAGTATCATGTCATCTGCAAAAAGTGATAGCTTTACTTTTTTTTCCAGTTTGGATTCATTTTATTTCTTTTTCTTCTCTGGTTGCTATACCTAGGACTTACAAAACTATGTTGAATCATTGTGTTCAAAGTGAACACCCTTGTGTTGTTCCTGATCTTAGGGGGAATGCTTTCAGTTTTTCGACATTTCAAATAATATTTTCTTTAGGCTTATTATATATGGCCCTTACCATGTTGAGCTAGGTACCTTCTATGCCCATTTTTTGAAGAATTTTAATCATAAATTATTGCTGAGTTTTGTTAAAGGTTTTTTCTGCATCTATTGAGGTTACCATATGATTCTATCTTTCAATTTGTCAATATGGTGCATCACATTTGAATAGATTGAAGAATCCTTGCGTCCTTGGAATAAATCCAACTTGATCATTGTGTTTGAGTTTTTTATGTGTTGCTGAATTCTGTTGCTATAATTTTGCTGAGGATTTTTTTTTAATCTCTGTTCATCAGTGATATTGGCCTGTAGTTTTTTTTTTATTTTTTTAATTTTTTATGTGTGTGTGTGTGTGTTGTCTTTCTCTGGTTTTGGTATCATGGTGATGGCAACATTGTAGAATGAGTTTGAAAGTCCTCCTTCCTCTTCCAGTTTCTGAAAGAGTTTTAGAAGCATAGGCATTAGCTCTTCTCTAAATGTTAGTCAGAATTCTCCTGTGAAGCTATCTGGTTCTGGGCTTTTGTTTTTTGGGAGATTTTTTTAATTACAGCTTCAATTTCTTTCTTTTTTTTCATTTTTATTTTTTAATTTTATTTTTATTTTTATTTTTTTTTTAGTTTTTATTTTTTAAATTTTAAAATCTTTAATTCTTACATGCGTTCCCAAACATGAACCCCCCCTCCCACCTCCCTCCCCACAACATCCCCCTGGGTTATCCCCATGCACCAGCCCCAAGCATGCTGCACCCTGCGTCAGACATAGACTAGCGATTCAATTCTTACATGATAGTATACATGTTAGAATGCCATTCTCCCAAATCATCCCACCCTCTCCCTCTGAGTCCAAAAGTCCATTATACACATCTGTGTCTTTTTTCCTGTCTTGCATACAGGGTCGTCATTGCCATTCTCCTAAATTCCGTATATATGTGTTAGTATGCTGTATTGGTGTTTTTCTTTCTGGCTTACTTCACTCTGTATAATCGGCTCCAGTTTCATCCATCTCATCAGAACTGATTCAAATGAATTCTTTTTAATGGCTGAGTAATACTCCATTATGTATATGTACCACAGCTTTCTTATCCATTCATCTGCTGATGGACATCTAGGTTGTTTCCATGTCCTGGCTATTATAAACAGTGCTGCGATGAACATTGGGGTACATGTGTCTCTTTCAATTCTGGTTTCCTCGGTGTGTATGCCCAGCAGTGGGATTGCTGGGTCTGCATGTAGTTGGGTTGTTCATAGTTTCTATTTCTTCTTTGTTCAGTTTTGGAAGGTTGAACTTTAGTAAGGATCTGTCCATTTTTTTCCAAGTTAACCATTTTATTGCCATAGAGTTGTTCATTATATAGCCTCTTATAATCCTTTTTATTTCTTCATTGTCTGTTGTATCCTCTCTTTTTTCCTTTCTAATTGTGCTGATGTGTTACTTCTCTCAATTTTTCTTGATGAGTCTGGATAAAGGTTTGTCAATTTTGTGTATCTTCTCAAAGTATCAGCTTTTAGTTTTATTAATCTTTATTATTGTCTTGTTAATTTCTGTTTCATTTATTTCTGATTGGATCTTTATGATTTCTTTCCTTCTAGTAATTTTAGGGATTTTTTTGTGTTCTTCTTTTTCAAGTTGTTTTAGGTGTAAAATTAAGTTGTCTATTTGATGTTTTTCTTGTTTCTTGAGGTAGGATTCTATTGCTATAGACTTCTCACTTAGCACTGCTTTTGCTGTATCTCATAGTTTTGAGTTGTCATGTTTTCATTGTCATTTTTTTTCTAGACATTTTTTGATTTGCCTATTGATTCCATCTGCAACCTTTTGGCTATTTAGAAATGTGTTGTTTGTTCTCCATGTGTTTGTGTCTGTTACATTTTTTTTTTCTTGTAGTTGACATCTAGTCTCACAGTGTTATGGTCAGAGAAAATACTTGATAAAACTTCCATTTTCTTACATTTGCTGAAGTTCCATTTGTGACCCACAATGTGGTCTATCCTGCAGAATGTTTCATGTGCACTGGAGAAGAAGGTGCATTCTTCCACATTTTCATCGAATGCCCTAAAGATATCAATGAAATCTACCTTATCTAGTGTATCATTTAAAACTTATGTTTCCTCATTAATTTTCTGTTTTAATGATCTGTCCATTGGTGTGAGTGGGATGTTAAATTTGCTGTCAATTTCTCCTTTTATGCTTGTAAGTGTTTTTCTTTTGTATTGAGGTGCCGCTATTTTGAGTGTATAGATATTTAAAATTGCTTTGTCTTCCTCTTCGATTGATACCTTGGTCACTATGTAGTGTACATTCTTATCTCTTGTAATAATCTTTATTTTAAGATCTATTTTGTCTGATATGAGGATTGCCTCTCCAGTTTTATTTAGCTTCCGTTTGCATGGAATCTATTTTTCCATCCTCTCACTTTTAGTCTCTATTTGTCTTGAGGTCTGAAGTGGGTTTCTTGTAGACAGCATATATATAGGTCATGTTTTTGTATCCATTCAGTCAATCTGTGATTTTTGTTGGAACATTTAATCCATTTACATTTAAGGTAATTATTGATATATGTGTTCCTATTGCCATTTTCTTAATTATTTGGGGTTGATTTTGTAGATCTTTTTTCTTCTCTTGTACTTCTTGACTATATAAGCCCCTTTAACATTTGTTGTAAAGCTGGTTTGGTGGTAGTACTGAATTATCTTAACTTTTGCTTATCTGAAAAGCTTTTTATTTCTCCATCAATTTTGAATGAGATCCTTGCCAGGCACAGTAATCTTGGCTGTAGAGGTTTCCCTTTCAGTACTTTAAATATATCTTGCCACTCCCTTCTGGCCTGCAAAGTTTCTGCTGAAATATAAGCTGTTCAGGCTATGGGATTTCCCACGTATATTACTTGTTGCTTCTCCCTTGCTCCTTTTAATATTCTTTCTTTGTGTTAAACTTTCTCAGTTTGATTCTCACATATCTTAGCATGTTTCTCCTTGAGTTTCTCCTCTATGGGACTTTTTGTGCCTCTTGGACTTCATTGCCTGTTCTGTTTTCTATTTTGGGGAAATTTTCAACTATAATCTCTTCAAAAATGTTCAACCCAAAGCCTATGGGATTCAGTAAAAGTGGTGTTAAGGGGAAGATTCATAGCAATACAAGCTTACCTCAAGAAACAAGAAAATATATTAAAAAAATAATAACCTAACTTTACATCTAAAGCAACTAGAAAAAGAAGAAATGAAGAACCCAAAGGTTAGCAGAAGGAAAGAAATCATTAAAAAAAAATAGCACAGAAATAAATGAAAAAGAAACAAATGAGACCATAGCAAAGATGAACGAAACTAAAAGCTAGTTCTTTGACAAGATAAATAAAATAAACAAAATATTAGCCAGACTGATCAAGGAAAAAAGTGAGAAGAATCAAATCAATAAAATAACAAATGTAAATGGAGAAATCAAAACAGATAACGTAGAAATACAAAAGATCACAACAGACTACTATTAGAAACTATATGACAGTAAAATGGGCAACTTGGAAGAAATATGTGAATTCTCAGAAAAGTATAACCTTACAAAATTGAACCAGGAAGAAATAGAAAATCGTAACTGATCCATTACAATCACAAAAATAGAAACCATAATAAAAAATCTTCTAACAAAGAAAAGCCAAGGACAAAATGGCTTCATAGCTGAATTCTACCAAAATTTTAGAGAAGAGCTAATACCTATCCTACTCAAACTCATCCAGAAGATTCCAGAAGAATATAAACACTGAAACTCATTCTATGAGGTCACCATCACCTTAATACTAAAACCAGACAAAGATGCCACAGAAAAAGAAAACTAAAGGCCAATATCACTGATGAACGTAAAGATGCAAAAATCCTCACAAAAACTCTAGCAAACAGAATCAAACAACATATTAAAAGGATCATACATCATGAACAAATGGGCTTTATACCAGGGGTGCAAGGATTCTTCAATTTTCACAAATCAATCAATGTGATACACCACATTAAAAAATCAAAAGATAAAAACCATATGATTATCTCAATAGATGCAGAGAAAGTCTTTGAAAAAATTCAATATATATTTATGATTAAAATCAAAACAATACCTCCAGAAAGCAGGTAAAGAAGAAATATACCTCAACATGATAAAAGCCATATATGAGAAGCCCACAGCAAACATTATCCTCAATGGTGAAAAATCAAAAACATTTCCCCTAAAGTCAGGAACAAGACAAGGGTGCTCACTATCATCACTACTATTCAGCACAGTTTAAGACGTTTTATAAACAGCAATCAGAGAAGAAAAAGAAACAAAAGGAACCCAGATTGGAAAAGAAGTAAAAATCTCACTGTTTGCAGATGACACAATCCTCTACATAGAAAACCCTAAAGACACCACCAGAAAATTGCTAGAGCTAACCAATGAATATAGTAAAATTGCAGGGTATAAAGTTAACACAAAGATATACTTGCATTCCTATACACTAACAATGAGAAAACAGAAAGAGATTAAGGAAGCAATTCTATTCACCATTGTAACAAAAAGAAAATACTTAGGAATAAATCTAGGAAAGAAACAAAAGACCTATACATAGAAAACTATAAAACACTGAAGAAAGAAATCAAAGATGACATAAATGGTTGGAGAAATATACCATTTTCATGGATTGGAAGAATCAATATAGTGAAAATGAGTAAACTACACAAAGCAACCTATAGATTCAATGCAATCCCTATCAAGGTAGCAACATTATTTTCCACAGAACTATAACAAATAATTTCACAATTTGTATGAAAATACAAAAACAAACAAACACCTCGGATAGCCGAAGCAATCTTGAGAAAAAAGAATGGAAATGGAGGAATCAACCTTCCTGACTTCAGACTACACTACAAAGCTGCAGTCATCAAGACAGTATGGTACTGGTACAAAGACAGAAATATAGATCAATGGAACAAAATAGAAAGCCCAGAGATAGATTCACGCCCCTATGATCACCTTATCTTTTACAAAGGAGGAAAGAATATACAGTGCAGAAAAACAATCTCTTTAACAAGTGATGCTGGGAAAACTGGTCAGTTCAGTTCAGTTCAGTCTCTCAGTCGTGTCTGACTCTTTGTGACCCCATGAATCGCAGCACGCCAGGCCTTCCTGTCCATCACCAACTCACGGAGTTCACTCAGACTCACGTCCATCGAGTCTGTGATGCCATCCAGGTATACCATCCACTGGCGTCCCCTTCTTCTCCTGCCCCCAATTCCTCCCAGCATCAAAGTCTTTTCCAATGAGTCAACTCTTCGCATGTGGTGGCCAAAGTACTGGAGTTTCAGCTTTAGCATCATTCCTTCCAATGGAAATCTCAGGGCTGACCTCCTTCAGAATGGACTGATTGGATCTCTTTGGAGTCCAAGGGACTTTCAAGAGTCTTCTCCAACACCACAGTTCAAAATTATTAGGTTTTCAGCTCTCAGCCTTCTTCACAGTCCAACTCTCACATTCATACATGACTACTGGAAAAACCATAGCCTTGACTAGACAGACCGTAGTGGGCAAAGTAATGTCTCTGCTTTTGAATATGCTATCTAGGTTGATTATAGCTTTCCTTCCAAGGAGTAAGTGTCTTTTAATTTCATGGCTGCAATCACCATATGCAGTGATTTTGGAGCCAAAAAAATAAAGTCTGACACTGTTTCCACTGTTTCCCCATCTATTTCCCATGAAGTGATGGGACCAGATGTCATGATCTTCGTTTTCTGAATGTTGAGCTTTAAGCCAACTTTTTCACTCTCCACTCTCACTTTCATCAAGAGTCTTTATAGTTCCGCTTCACTTTCTGTCATAAGGGTGCTGTCATCTGCATACCTGAGGTCATTGATATTTCTCCCGGCAATCTTGATTTCAGCTTGTGTTTCTTTCAGTCCAGCGTTTCTCATGATGTTCTCTGGATAGAAGTTAAATAAGCAGGGTGCCAATATACAGCCTTGATGTACTCCTTTTCCTATTTGGAACCAGTCTGTTGTTCCATGTCCAGTTCTAACTGTTGCTTCCTGACCTCCATACAGATTTCTCAAGAGGCAGGTCAGGTGGTCTGGTATTCCCATCTCTTTCAGGATTTTCCACAGTTTATTGTGATCCACACAGTCAAAGGCTTTGACATAGTCAATAAAGCAGAAATAGATGTTTTTCTGGAATTCTCTTGCTTTTTCCATGATCCAGCAGATGTTGGCAATTTGATCTCTGATTCCTCTGCCTTTTCTAAAGCCAGCTGGAACATCAGGAAGTTCACGATTCACATATTGCTGAAGCCTGGCTTAGAGAATTTTGAGCATTACTTTACTAGCATGTGAGATGAGTGCAATTGTGTGGTAGTTTGAGCATTCTTTGCACTGTCTTTCTTTGGAATTGGAATGAAAACTGTGGATGGCTCATATTCAGAACTCAGAATGAAACCACAATGGAGCTCCAGAGTCAGGGTGACTAAGGAAGAGGAACAAAATGCTTTCCATCAACTGCAAAATCTGCAGGTTAAATCCACATATTCAACTAAATGGAGCCTGTGTCTATGAAATATATAAACAGACAATGAGGGTTCCCACAAAAGAAGATGCTCTGTCTCTGGCAGCTGTGGGCATGGAGGCAAGGACACATTGAAATACATCAAGAATAGAGTCTGAGCTGTCATTGCACCATGTGAAGAGACCAGCCCTTTTCAGCATTGGACATATACCTTTATGGAGGTATAAGCTGGCTGTGGTTCAGAGCAAGGGCAAGGATATTAACAGCTGAGATCCTCGGAAAAGATTTATTGCTATATTTTTTTCTGTTTTGATTCATTCTGTTAGTTATTTCTCTATTTTTTTCTATATAGGCTTTTAGGGAATTTTTACTCATAATTTAATATTTTTATGTTTCTCCTTATGTTTTGGCTATCTGCTGTTCTATTTTTGTTTGTTTATTTGCTTGTTTTATTTTTTTCTTTAATATATACAGCTTTATAAAAAATAAACTTCTAACTTTGCTTTTCTATTTTTTCAAAATTTTTGTCTTTTTGTTATTGCTGTTGTTGTCTTCATCTTATTTCTCAATTGACACATTGCTTTGATTTGCTTGTTTGTTTTGTGTTTTAGTTACTTCTATTTTAATTGGTTAATTATTTCTGGTTTCTTTTGTTTGGTGGGTCACTGTCTTGTACTTTGTTTTCTTAGGTCTGTTTTGGTTTCCTGTGTGTATCTGTGTGTGTTCCTTTGTTGTTGTTTCTATTTATCTGATTTTTCTTTTAACATTTATGTAGACTTTTTTGTTTGTTTTTGTTTTTAAAATCCTCTTTATTGCCATGACAAATGGGTTGTAGAGTCTTGGTTCCCTGATTGGAAGTCAGGCCTGAGCCTCTGCAGTGGGAGCACTGAGTCCAGCATTCTAGGCCACCAAGGAACTCCTGATCCCAGGCAGTATTAATCAGTGATAAATCCCACCAAGGTCTCTACATAAATAAAAGTTTGACACCACTCAACTGTCTGAAGCACCAAGTGCTGGAAACATCACCCAAATAACAAATAAGAAAGCAACACAAACCCAGCCATGAGAAGACAGACTGCCCACAGACACACCAAAACACACAACCTTGGATGGCCCTGCCAATCAGAGGGAATCCTAAAGGAAATCAACCCTGAATATTCATTGGAAGGACTGATGCAGAGGCTGAAACGCCAATACTTTCTTCACCTGATGCAAAAAGCCAATTCAATTCATTGAAAAAGAGCCTATGCTTGGGATGTTTGAAGGCAAAAAGAGAAGCAGGTGGCAGAAGATGAGATGGTTAGATAGCATCATCAACTCAATTAACATGAATTTGAGCAAATTCCAGGAGTTAATGAATGACAGGGGAGCCTGTCATATGGGATCCCTGAAAGTCAGACTAGACTTAGTGACTGAATAATAACAAAAATCAGAGCAAGAAAACTCATTTCTACCCATCAAAATGCAGGGACAAGTCCCTCCAAACAAAAAACCTGTACAAGTTACTGAACCAACCTCACCTACTGGAGTCATAGACCAGAAGCAGGAATAACTATGACCCAATATTCTGGAAAGAAAAGAGACACACTGAGTTAAACCAAATGAAAAGATAGAAAAAATATTGTACCAATGAAAGAGAAAGGTAAAAACTTAAAAGGAAAAATAAATGAATAGGAAATAGACAAAAGAGCCAAAAAGAATTCAGAATAAATGATAATAAATATCGTCCAAAATCTCAAAAATAGAATTGAAAAAGTGCAAGAATTATTTAACACATTTAACAAGGACCTAGGAGAAACAAAGAATAAATCAACAGTAATGAACAGCACAATTACTGAAATTAAAAATACTCTGAAGGAGGTAATCAATAGCAGCATAACTGAGGCAGAAGAATGAATAAATGAGCTGGGGGACAGAATTATTTGAATACCTACTACAGAGTGAAATAAGAAAAGAAAAACAGACTGAAAAGAATTGAAGGTAGACTCAGAGACCTCGTGACTATTTAACACATCAATATTTGAATTATAGAGTTCCCAGGGGAAGAGAGAAGGCCTGATAAATCATTTAAGATTATACTTGAAAACTTTCCTAATATGGGAAAGGAAATAGCCATCCAATCCAGAAAACACACAGAGTCCCATACAGGATAAACCAAAGGAGAAATACACCATGACACATATTAACCAAACTAACAAAAATTAAACACACTCAAAAATATAGTAGAAGTAGCAAGGTAAAAACAAGAAGTAAAATAAAAAGGAATCCCTATAAAGTTAAGAGCTGATCTTTCAGCAGAAACTGCAGGCTGTAATGAAGTGGCAGGATATACTTAAAGTAATGAAAGGGAAAAATCTAAAAACAAGATTTTCTAGTAGCAAGAATCTTATTGAAAACTGATGCATAAATCAAAAGCTTTACAAGCAAGCAAAAGTTAAGAAAATTCAGCACTACCAAATCAGCTTTACAACAAATTCTAAAGGGAATTCTCTAGGCAGGAAACACAAGAGAAGGAACAGATCTTCAAAAACTAACTGAAAACAATTGAGAAACTGTCAGTAAGAAAATATATATCAGTAATTACTTTAAATGTAAATGGATTAAATGTTTCAATCAAAAGGCACAGACTGGTTGAATGCATACAAACATAAGACCTGTGTGTATGTTGTCTACAAGAGACCCACTTCACAGGACAATTTCAGACTTAAAGTGAGGGGATGAGAAAAAGATATTTCATGCAAATGGAAATCAAAATAAAGCTAGAGTAGCAAATCTTGTATCCGATAAAATTTACTTTAAATAAAAGATATTACTAGAGATGAGTAAGATCACCACATAATGTTCAAGGGCTCAATTCAAGAAGAGGACATAAAAATTGTAAATATCTATGAAACCAACTTAGGAACACCTCAATTCACAAGGCAAATGCTAGCAGATATAAAAAAGAAAATTAACAGCAACACAAAATAGTTGGAGATTTCAACAGACTACTTGCACCAATGGACAGATCATCCAGACATAAAATTAAGAATGAAACAAAAGCCTAAATGGCACATCATACCACAAGGACCTAATTGATATCTAAAGACATACAATCCAAAAACAACAGAATGCACTTTTTTTTTTCCACAAGTACACACAAAATATTCCTCAGAATAGGTCACATCTTAGATAACAAAGCAATCCTCAGTACATTTCAGTTCAGTTCAGTCACTCAGTCATGTATTACTCTTTGCGAACCCATGACCTGCAGCACACCAGACCTCCCTGTCCATCACCAACTCCTGGAGTCCACCCAAACCCGTGTCCATTGAGTCGGTAATGCCATCCAACCATCTCATCTGATGCCGTCCCCTTCTCCTACTGCCCTCAATCTTTCCCAGCATAACGATTTATTCCAATGAGTCAGCTCTTTGCATCAGGAGGCCAAAATATTGGAATTTCAGCTTCACCATCAACCTTCCAATGAACACCCAGGACTGATGTACTTTAGGATGGACTGGTTAGATTTCCTTGCAGTCCAAGGGACTCTCAAGAGTCTTCTCCAACACCACAGTTCAGAAGCATCAATTCTTCGGTGCTCAGCTTTCTTAATAGCATAACTCTCACATCCATACATGACCATTGGAAAGACAATAGCCTTGACTAAACGGATCTTTGTTGACAAAGTAATGTCTCTGATTTTTAATATGCTGTCTTGTTTGGTCATAACTTTCCTCCCAGGGGTAAAGGTCTTTTAATTTCATGGCTGCAATCTCAATCTGTAGTGATTTGGGAGCTCAGAAAATAAAGTCAGCCACTTTTTACACTGTTTCCCCATCTATTCACCATTAAGTGATAACACCAGATGCCATGATCTTAGTTTTCTGAATATTGAACTTTGAGCCAACTTTTCCACTCTCCTCTTTAACTTTCATCAAGAGGCTCTTTACTTCTTCACTTTCTACCATAAGGGGGGTGTCATTTGCATATCTGAGGTTATTGAGATTTCTCCTGGCAATCTTGATTCCAGCTTGTGGTTTTTCCAGCCCATCGTTTCTCATGAAGTACTCTGCATGTAAGCTAAATAAGTAGGGTAACAACATATAGCCATGATGTACTCATTTTCATACTTGGAACTAGTCTTTTGTTCCATGACCGGTTCTAACTATTGCTTCCTGACCTGTGTACAGATTTCTTAAGAGGTAGGTCAGGTTGTCTGGTATTCCCATCTCTTTCAGAATTTTCCACAGTTTATTGTGATCCACACAGTCAAAGGCTTTGGCATAGTCAATAAAAGAGAAACAGATTTTTTTTTTTCTGGAACTCTCTTCCTTTTCCATGATCCAGCGGATATTGGCAAATTGATCTTTGGTTCCTCTGCCTTTTTTAAAACCAGCTTGAACATCTGGAAGTTAATGGTTTGTGTATTGCTGAAGCCTGGCTTGGAGAATTTTAAGCATCACTCTACTAGTGTGTGAGATGATTGCAATTGTGCAGTAGTTTGAGCATTCTTTGGCATTGCCTTTCTTTGGGATTGGAATGCAAACTGACTTTTTCCAGTCCTGTGGCCACTACAGAGTTTTCCACATTTGCTGGCATATTGAGTGCAGCACTTTCACAGCATCACCTTTCATGATTTGAAATAGCTCAACTGGAATGCCATCACCTCCAATAGCTTTGTTCATAGTGATGCTTTCTAAGGCCCACTTGACTTCACATTTCAGGATGTCTGGCTCTAGGTGAGTGCTTACACCATCGTGATTATCTGGGTCGTGAAAATATTTTTTGTACAGTTATTCTGTGTATTCTTGACACTTCTTAGGATCTTCTGCTTCTGTTTGGCCTATATCATTTTTGTCCTTTATGGAGCCCATCTTTGCATGAAATTTTCCCTTTGTATCTCTAATTTTTTTGAAGATATCTCTAGTCTTTTCCATTCTATTGTTTTCTTCTATTTCTTTGCATTAATTGCTGAGGAAGACTTTTTTATCTCTCCTTGCTGTTCTTTGGACCTCTGCATTCAAATGGGTATATCTTTCCTTTCTCCCTTTGCTTTTTGCTTCCTTTCTTTTCATAGCTATTTGTACGGCCTCCTCAGGCAGCCACTTTGCTTTTTTGCATTTCTTTTTCTTGGAGATGTTCTTGATTCTTGTCTCTTGTACAGTGTCACAAACTGCCGTCCATAGTTCATTAGATACTCTGTCTATCAGATCTAGGCCCTTAAATCTATTTCTCACTTCCACTGTATAATCATAAGGGATTTGATTTAAGTCATATCTCAATAGTCTAGTGGTTTTCTCCACCTTCTTCAATTTCAGCCTGAATTTGGCAATAGGAGTTCATGATCTGAGCCACAGTCCTCTCCCAGTCTTGATTTGCTGACTGTATAGAGCTTCTCCATCTTTGGCTGCAAAGAATATAATGAATCTGATTTTGGTGTTGACCATCTGGTGATCTCCATGTGTAGAGTCATGTGCATGAAGGACCCTATTTCAACCCAATAAATGTTATGTATGACAAACCCACAGCAAATATTACTGTCAATGGTGAAATTACTGAAAACATTTCCTCTAAGATCAGGAACAAGACAAAGTTACCCACTCTCGCTATTATTATTCAACATAGTTCTGGAATCCTAGCCATGGCAATCAGAGAAGAAATGAAAGGAATCCAGATTGAAAAAGTAGAACTAAAATTCTTACAGTATGCAGATGAAGTCATATGACACATTTGTTGTTGTATTAGTTGCTATGTCATGTCTGACTCTTTTGCGACACCGCAGACTGTAGCTCTCCAGGCTCCGCAATCCATGGGATTTCCCACGCAAAAATACTGAAGCAGTTTGCCATTTTGTTTACCAAAGGATCTTTTTGACCCAGGGAGTGAGCCTACTTCTGCATTTACAGGCAGATTCTTTATTACTGATTCAGCAGCGAAGCCTGATACTACACATAGAAAACTCTGAAAATATCACCAGAATTTACTAGGGCTAACCCATGAATTTAATAAAATTGCAGGAAACAAAATTGATAAGCAGAAATTCCTTGCATTTTACATACTAAAAATAAAAAGTCAGAAAGATAAATTAAGGAAGCAATCTCATTCACCATTGTAATAAAAAAGAATAAAATATCTAGGAATAAACCTACCTAAAGACACAAAAGTATGTATTCAGAAAGTTATATGACAATGATAAAATAAATCAAAGGTAACATAAGCAGATGAACAGATACAGAATTTTGGTGGGTTGTAAGAATCAATATTGTACAATGAATACAATGCCCAAACAATCTACAGATTCAATGCAATCCCTATGAAATTACCAATGCCATTTTTCACAGAAATAGAACAAATTTTTTTTTACAATTTGTATAAAAAGAGAAAATATCATGAATAGCCGAAGCAATGTTGAGAAAGAAAAACGAACCTGGAATAATCAATCTTCTTGACTTCTGACTATGCTATAAAGCTACAGTAATCAGGATAGTATGATACTAACAGAAAAACAGAAATACAGATTAATACAACAGGATATAAAGCCTAGAGAAAAACCCACACACAAATGGTCAGCTAATCTTTGATAAAGAAGGCAAGAGCATACAATGATGGAAAGACAGTCTCTTCAAAAAGTGGTACTGAGAAAACCGGACAGCTACATGCAAAGGAATGAAAATAGACTACTTTCTAACACCATACACAAACATAAAATCAAGATGGATTAAAGATCTAAATGTAAGGCTGAAACTATAAAATTCTTGGAGGAACACATCGGCAGAACACTCGTGCACATAAATTGCATCATGATCTTCTTTGACCCACTTCTAGAGTAATAGAAATAAAAACAAAAAAAAAATGGAACCTGACTAAGCATAAACGTTTTTCATAACAAAGAAAGCTATAAAAAAGATGAAAAGATAACCCTCCACATGGGGAAAATATTTACAAATCAAGCAACAGACAAAGGATTAAACTCAAAAATATATAAGCAGTTTATGTCACTCAATATGAGAAAAAAAATCCACTAAAAAATTAGCAGACATACCTGTGGTTGATTCATGTCTATGTATGGCAAAAACCACCACTATATTGTAAAGTAATTACCCTCCAATTAAAATAAATAAATTAATTAAAAAATTAGGAAACCTAAACAGACATGTCTCCAAAGAAATCGTACAGATGACCTACAAACACAAGAAACTGTGCTCAACATTACTCGATATTAGAAAAAAATGTAAATCAAAACTACAATAAGGTATCACCTCACACCAGTCCAAATGGCCATCATTAAAAAAAATCTTCAAACAGTAAATACTGGAGAGGATGTGAAGAAAAAGGAACCTTCTTGCACTGTTGGTGGGAATATAAATTGTTACAGCTATTATGGAGGACAGAATGGAGATTTCTTAACAAACTGGGAGTAAAGTTTCCCTATGACTCAGCAATCCCACTACAGGGCATATACCCAGAGAAAACCATAATTCAAAAGATACATATACCACAGTGTTCATTGCAGTACTGTTTGCAATAGCCAGGCTTCAGCAATACATGAACCATGAACTTCCAGGTGTTCAAGCTGGTTTTAGAAAAGACAGAGGAACAAGAGATCAAATTGCCAACATCTGTTGGATCATAGAAAAGGGAAGAGAGTTTCAGAGAAACATCTATTTCTGCTTTATTGACTATGCCAAAGCCTTTGACTGTGTGGATCACAATAGTTTATGGAAAATTCTTCAAGAGATGGGAATACCAGACAACCTGACCTGCCTCTTGAGAAATCTGTATGCAGGTCAGGAAGCAACAGTTAGAACTGGGCATGGACCAACAGACTGGTTCCAAATAGGAAAAGGAGTACATCAAGGTTGTATATTGGCACCCTGCTTATTTAACTTATATGCAGAGTACATCATGAGAAACGCTGGACTGGAAGAAACACAAGCTGGAATCAAGATTGCCGGGACAAATATCAATCACCTCAGATACACAGATGACACCACCCTTAGGCAGAAAGTGAAGAGGAACTAAAAGCCTCTTGATGAAAGTGGAAGTGGAGAGTGAACAAGTTCCTTAAAGCTCAACATTCAGAAAACGAAGATCATGGCATCCGGTCCCATCAGTTCATGGCAAATAGATGAGGAAACAGTGGGAACAGTGTCAGATTTTATTTTTTGTGTGCTCTCAAATCACTGCAGATGGTGACTGCAGCCATGAAATTAAAAGATGCTTACTCCATGGAAGGAAAGTTATGACCAACCTAGATAGCATATTAAAAAGCAGAGACATTGCTTTGCCAACAAAGGTCCTCCTAGTCAAGGCTATGGTTTTTCCTGTCATGTATGGATGTGAGAGTTGGACTGTGAAGAAAGCTGAGTGCTAAAGAATTGATGCTTTTGAACTGTGGTGTTGGAGAAGACTCTTGAGAATCCCTTGGCCTGCAAGGAGATCCAACCAGTCCATTCTGAAGGAGATCAGCCCTGGGATTTATTTGGAAGGAATGATGCTAAAGCTGAAACTCCAGTACTTTGGTCACCTCATGCGAAATGTTGACTCATTGGAAAAGTCTCTGATGCTGGGAGGGATTGAGAGGCAGGAGGAGAAGGGGACGACAGAGGATGAGATGGCTAGTTGGCATCACTGACTGGATGGACATGAGTTTGGTGAATTCCTGGGGTTGGTGATGGACAGGGAAGCCTGGCATGTTGCAATTCATGCTATCACAAAGAGTCGGACACGACTGAGAGACTGAACTGAACTCATCTAAATTGAGGACATGGAAACAACCCAAACGTCCATCAACAGATGAAAGGATAAAGAAATGTGGTACATATATACAATGGAGCATCACTCAGTGATAAAAAGGAACAAATGAGTCGGTTGAAGTGAGGTGGATGGACTTAAAATCTGTTATACAGAGTGAAGTAAGTTAGAAAGGGAAAAAGCAAATAACATATATTAATGTATGTACATGGAATATAGAGAAATGGTACTAGTGAACCTATTCCCAGGGCACAAATAGAGACACAGATGTAGAGAACATACCTGTGGACACAGAGCAGGAAGGAGAGGGTGAGACTAACTGAGAAAGTCACATTATATATATACACTATCATATGTAAAATATCTAGTGGGAAACTGCTATATAATATAGGGAGCTCAGCTGGATTCTCTGTGATGACTTAAAGGGATGGGATGGGGGTGGGTGCAAGGGAGGAACAAGAGGGAGTTTATATATGTATAGTTCCAGCTGATTTACTTTGTTGTACAGCAGAATCCAACAGAATATTATACAGCAATTAGCCTTCAATTAAAAATAATTATAAACATTATTCTAGCTATGAAAACATAATCTAACATTTTGCTATTTTCCAAGTACTTTTATATGAATTATTTCATTAGTTGCATTACTGAAATGTTAACTGAAATTATATATTTTTACATATTATCTAATCAGAATGATCACATTTTCTTTCTGCCACTACTAAAAAAAAATCACATACTAATTGCAGTTATACGAGTAAACTGAAAATGTGGTGGTGGTTTAGTTGCTAAGTTATATATTTCTGGAAAATATAATTTTTCCTATATTATACCAGGGCAGGATAAAAACAAGAAATCTTTTAAATCATCTAGTCCAAGATTGACAAAAAGTAGTAGAGAACCTTGATAACAATGTAGTGCTTAAAAATGATTATGGAACTTAGTTGCCTGGTTTTCAGTACAGTTCAGTCGATCAGTCTTGTCCGACTCTTTGTGACCCCATGAATCGCAGCACGCCAGGCCTACCTGTCCATCACCATCTCCTGGAGTTCACTCAAATTCAAGTCCATCAAGCCCGTGATGCCATCCAGACATCTCATTCACCGTCATCCCCTTCTGCTCCTGCCCCCAAGACCTCCCAGCATTAGAGTCTTTTCCAATGAATCAACTTTTTGCATGAGGTGGCCAAAGTACTGGAGTTTCAGCTTTAGTATCATTCCTTCCAAAGAAACCACAGGGCTGATCTCCTTCCGAATGGACTGGTTGGAACTCCTTGCAGTCCAAGGGACTCTCAAGAGTCTTCTCCAACACCACAGTTCAAACGCATCAATTATTTGGCTCTCAGCCTTCCTCACAGTCCAACTCTCACATCCATACATGACCACAGGAAAAACCATAGCCTTTAATAAACAGACCTTAGTCGGCAAAGTAATGTCTCTGCTTTTGAATATACTGTCTAGGTTGGTCATAACTTTTCTTCCAAGGAGTAAGCGTCTTTTAATTTCATGGCTGCAGTAACCATCTGCAGTGATTTTGGAGCCCACAAAATAAAGCCTGACACGGTTTCCACTGTTTCCCCATCTGTATCCCATGAAGAGATGGGACCAGATGCCATGATCTTCGTTTTCTGAATGTTGAGTTTTAAGCCAAATTTTTCGCTCTCCTCCTTCACTTTCATCAAGAGGCTTTTTAACTCCTCTTCGCTTTCTGCCATAAGGGTGGTATCATCTGCATATCTGAGGTTATTGACTTTTCTCCTGGCAATCTTGATTCCAGCTTGTGTTTCTTCCAGTCCAGCGTTTGTCATGATGTACTCTACATATAAGTTAAATAAGCAGAGTGACAATATACAGCCTTGACATACTCCTTTTCCAATTTGGAACTGGTCTGTTCCATGTCCAGTTCTAACTGTTGCTTCCTGACCTGCATACAGATTTCTCAATAGGCAAGTCAGGTGGTCCGATATTCCCATCTCTCTCAGAATTTTCCATAGTATATTGTGATCCACACAGTCAAAGGCTTTGGCATAGTCAATAAAGCAGATATATATATATATATATATATATATATATATATATATATTAGGAACTCTCTTGATTTTTCCATGATCCAGCGGATGTTGGCAATTTGATCTCTGGTTCCTCTGCTTTTCCTAAAACCAGCTTGAACATCAGGGAGTTCAGGGTTCACCTATTGCTGAAACCTGGCTTGGAGTATTTTGAACATTACTTTATTAGCATGTGAGATGAGTGCAATTGTGCGGTATTTTGAGCATTCTTTTGCATTGTCTTTCTTTGGAATTGGAATGAAAACTGACCTTTTCCAGTCCTGTGGCCACTGCTGAGTTTTCCAAATTTGCTGGCATATTGACTGCAGAATTTTCACAGCATCTTCTTTCAGGATTTGAAACAGCTCAACTGGAATGCCATCACCTCCACTAGCTTTGTTCATAGTGATGCTTTCTAAGGCCCCCTTGACTTCACATTCCAGGATGTCTGGCTCTAGATGAGTGATCACACCATCATGATTATCTGGGTCAAGAAGATCTTTTTTGTACAGTTCTTCCATGTATTCTTGCCACCTCTTCTTAATATCTTCTGCTTCTCTTATGTCCATACCATTCTGTCCTTTATCAACCCCATCTTTGCATGAAATATTCCCTTGGTACCTCTAATTTTAATGAAGAGATCTCTAGTCTTTCCCATTTTGTTGTTTGCCTCTATTTCTTTGGATTGATTGCTGAAGAAGGCTTTCTTATCTCTTCTTGCTATTCTTTGGAACTCTGCATTCAGAAGCTTATATCTTTCCTTTTCTCCTTTGCTTTTCACCTCTCTTCTTTTCACAGCTATTTTTAAGGCCTCCCCACACAGCCATTTTGCTTTTTTGCATTTCTTTTCAATGGGGATGGTCTTGATCCCTATCTCCTGTACAATGTCATGAACTTCATTCCATAGTTCATGAGACACTCTCTCTATCAGATCTAGGCCCTTAAATCTATTTTTCACTTCCACTGTATAATCATAAGGGATTTGATTTAAGTCATACCTGAATGGTCTAGAAGATTTCCCTACTTCCTTTAATTTGAGTCTGAATTTGGTAATAAGGAGTTCATGATCTGAGCCACAGTCAGCTCCTGGTCTTGTTTTTGTTGAATGTATAGAGCTTCTCCATCTTTGGCTGCAAAGAATATAATCAATCTGATTTTGGTGTTGACCATCTGGTGACGTCAATGTGTGGAGTCTTCTCTTGTGTTGTTGGAAGAGGGTGTTTGCTATGACCAGTGCCCTTTCTTAGCAAATCTCTATGAGCTTTTGCCCTGCTTCATTCCGCATTCCAAGGCCAAATTTGCCTGTTACTCCAGGTGTTTCTTGACTTCCTACTTTTGCATTCCAGTCCCTTATAATGAAAAGGACATCTTTTTTGAGTGTTTGTTCTAAAAGGTCTTGTAGGTCTTCATAATACCATTCAAATTCAGCTTCTTCAACATTACTGGTTGGGACATAGACTTGGATATCTGTGCTACTGAACAGTTTGCTTTGGAGACGAACAGAGATCATTCTGTCGTTTTTGAGATTGCATCCAAGTACTGCATTTCAGACTCTTTTGTTGACCATGATGGCTACTCCATTTCTTCTGAGGGATTCCTGCCTGCAGTAGTAGATACAATGGTCATCTGAGTTAAATTCACCCATTCCAGTCCATTTTAGTTCGCTGATTCCTAGAATGTCGACGTTCACACTTGCCATCTCTTTTTTGACCACTTCCCATTTGCCTTGATTCATGGACGTGACATTCCAGGTTCCTATGCAATATTGCCCTTTACAGCATCAGATCTTGCTTCTATCACCAGTCACATCCACAACTTTGTATTATTTTTGCTTTGGCTCCATCCCTTCATTCTTTCTGGAGTTATTTCTCCACTGATCTCCAGTAGCATATTGGGCACCTAATGACCTGGGGAGTTCCTCTTTTGGTATCGTATCAATTTGCCTTTTCATACTGTTCATGAGGTTCTCAAGGCAAGAATACTGAACTAGCTTGCCATTCCCTTCTCCAGTGGATCACATTCTGTCAAACCTCTCCACCAATACCTGCCTGTCTTAGGTTGCCCCACAGGCATGGCTTGGTTTCATTGAGTTAGACAAGGCTGTGGTCCTAGTGTGATTAGATTGACTTATTTTCTGTGAGTATGGTTTCAGTGTGTCTGCCCTCTGATGCCCTCTTGCAACACCTTTTAAATACTTACTATTCCATGGTAACAATGTAAACCTGAAAGAATAATTTAATGTTGCCTTGACTTGATAGCCTCACCTGTAAAATGGAGCCAATAATATCTGTCTCCTAAGATTGTTTGATGATTAAATGAGGCTTAGAATAATTATTTGTTGTTGTTGTTTAGTTGCTAGATTTCTTCTTCTGCCCTTTCCTAGTAATTCAGTGGTAAAGAATCTGACTGCTAATACAGGAGACACAGGTTACATCCTTGATCTGGGAGGATCCCACATGCCACGGATCAACTAAACCCATGTGCCACAACTATTCAGACTGCTCTAGGATCTGCAACTACAGAGCCCATGCAATGCAACTACTGAAGCCCATGCACCCTAGAGCCTGTGCTCTGCAACAAGAGAAGCCCCTGCACAACAGTGAGAAGTCTACGTGCTGCAATTAGAGACTAACCCCGATTCACCACAACTAGAGAAAAGCGACACTCTGAATGATTAACTATTTTTGGTTTTCAGTAAGCTAATGAGGAACACACTTATGGAGCTTTTTCAACTTTCCAATTTACTTTAAATCCCAAACAACCATAGAATGGTTAACTTTGAGTACTTTGGCAACTTCTCATGTAGTTGTAAGAGGATTAGCTTCAATGATACTCTCAATTGGTTATTGTCAAGTTCCAATGCCCAGGCACTATGCTCTCCATTTTCAAGACTCTCGTCTCCTTTGCAAAACTTCTTGACCACCACTGCACTGTATGTTCATTAGCAGTTCCTGAGTCAAGTGTGTTGTTGATGTTGTGAGTTGTCTCTGCTGCTTTACAACACATTCGGAACTCAAATAAGAGCATAGACAGGGTTCTAACCCAGGTCTCCCACATTGCAGGCAGACGCTTTACCGTCTGAGCCACCAGGGAAGCTCATATGCCTTGTAACTTCACCATACTCTTTCAGGTGCTGGCTGCTGAGAGTTTGTTATATTTAGAGAATGAGCTCTGGCATACATTATATTTAAATATATATTTTAAATTGAATCAATGCATGATTCCTTTGTATTTCTGAATTTAAGAAAGCATGCATGTTCAGTGACTCAGTCGTCCGAACTCTTTGAGACTCCATAGATGTAGCCCACCAGGCATCTGTTCATGGTGTTTTCCAGGCAAGAATATGAGAGTGCTCTATGAATATGAGAGTATTCATATAAATACTAACATATTTCAATGTCCATCCCCCATTTTGTTATTTTCCAAGCTTAATTATTTAATTACACAAAGATCTTCTGAATGAAGTTATTGGTCTCTTGGCTAAGAGTTGTCAAAAGTGTTCCTTTAAAGTTAATATCAAACCAGGCATTTGGAAGCATCAAGCGAAGAAAGAACATCCTAAATCTAAATTCAAACCTTTAAAGGGAAGACAGATTTTTCCTCCTGAATAATAAATATTTTTCTCTTTGGATATTACCAATTTTATCATAAAAGTGTATAAAAACTTTCTTCTTTCTCCTATCTGAAAAAAAAGCAGCTTAAACTTTTCCTTTTCCCCTCACTTCTTTTGGGTAGATCTGACCTAAACAATGCCATATATGCTCCTTTGCTTCTCTTGTATCAATACCTGTTTCACTCTTAGCATAGTGTGTCATCATTTTATTTCATTCTGGAGAATCATCTCTTTTGCTTAGTTTACTTTGCATAACAATCAATTTTAGAGTTTAATTTGAGCATTAAATGAATCATGAAACATTTTGAGGTATGGTGAGGAGGATGTTCTGGAGCTTCTTTTGAATCAGACAAATTAATATTGTAAAGGAGCTTATGTTAATGAATAAATCATGATATTTGGCAGAAATCTGGTAGACATATCCCTGTTAATGTTCATTTATAAACAATTATTCACCTTGTGAAATATGGACTGAGCTTCATTTAAGGCTATATAAAAAGAAAAAAAATTAGCCTCACTCTGCTTCAACTGCAAAGTAAGGCAAAAAACTGTGGCCTCCAATAGAACCTGCTCAAAGAAGAATTTCAGACTTATTTTGAATTACCCAGGAAAAAATAGATAATAATTTAATATATTTTCAAGAGTTATCCTTGTATTCAAACTCTCCAGTCTATGGTGCTTCTTTTTTTTTTTTTTTCTTTTGTTAAATCAACCTTACAAGGTTTTAGAAATCGTGTTGAACTCATGAAGTCTACTTTCTAGACAAAGATGGAAATATTTAATATTATATCCAAAAAAATGGAAATGTTTCTGTACAGAGTTTAGGAAAAAGCTTTATACAGTTTCTAACTATAGACTCAATCACATATTGTGATTGATATATTAAAAACAGAGGCAATGCATTTCTCTTCATGTATATTTGAGCAGCATATTTAAAAGATTAATAAGACAAGGACTGGAAAATGATCTGTCAACTGGACTCCATTTAGGGAGAGACAGGTAACTAAGATAAATGGAAATAAAAAAGAAAGTACTAAGTAGTGTTGGGGTCTTTTAATGGACCAATACCTGACAGTCTGGAGGTGACGATAAGAAAGTGAAAGAGAGAAAGAGGCTGATATTCTCTGGTTTATGTAGAAAACCAATAAAGTCTTTGACACAGCACTTATGTCCCTCATGAAGGCACTGGGCGTCCTCTCGGGGGAGTGGGGGGGGGGAGGTTGTGAAGGCACAGAGTGCCTTTTTGAGAGTCTTAGAAGCCCGGGCAGGAGAGTGAGCAAGACAGGTCTCTGTGTTTTAAGGAATCAGCCAAAAAAAGAGAGAAAGAAAAAAAGACATGGGGACCCACGTTCTGATGGAGTAAAGGTGTTTTAATGATTTTTTTGTGAGTATATATCGCTGTAGTATAAGAAGTTGTTGTTGTTGTTTGCCAATGATAAAGATCAGAAAACCAAACGTACAGTAACCGTTACTAAGGGAACAAGGGATGATGATGGTCACAAGGTTAGGAGACAATGTATATCTCAAGAAAGGGGATCAAGACTAAGCTGATTTGCCATAAAGAGAATGTTTACTAAAGGAGATTCAAGCCTGTCTCAAACATTGACCGCAGTTCCTGGCAGCATCGTGCTGTTCCACTTAAAAAGAAACAAAGGACTTGTGAGAAATAGCAGGTAGGAATCCTCCTGTTAAACATTCCCTGACAATTTTTTTATTATTATTTATTTATAATATTTGCAAAAAAGAGTTTTGAGTATTAGAATTTGTTTAGTTTTAACAATCTTTGTATGAAGGCAATGGAAGATGTCAAATATAATTATCAATAGTCATTAAAATTATAATTTTAGCCCGTTTTGAAACCACCTGTGTGTTTCTAGCCCAGATAACTGATTAGTTAGTTGTTTAGTTAAAATTTTTAAATTAGTGGAAGAGGGCAGATTATTAGAAAAGGTTTCAAATATTTTTTTAAGAACATCAGTCTTATCTGCTATGAAATTCAGTGAAGGCCAATGTAATCAAAAAGTGAAAACCAGAAATAAGATGCAACTTGTGAAAAATATTTGGGGAAGTGTTTCCTGGAATGTATTAGGACTAAGAAAAATATCAGGGAAAACATTGCCCATTAAATGAGAACTGCAACTGTTTTTTTTTTTTTTAATTCCAAAAGTAAATGATTTTTAATGCTTATTCTAAAAATCTCTGCCTTTGTACAGAAATAAATAAAACGACTATGAATCATAAAAGGCAACGGAAAGAACAAGAAAAAGTTGGATAGAGAAGGGGAAGATATGAGAAATACTTACTTAAGTAAGCTGAAAATAAGGACTATATACATTTATTTTTTATTTGAAATAATAACTAAGTGCCTATAGACAATTTATATATCTATGAAAATATTAGGAAATGGATACATGAAATCAATAGCAGAAACCTGAAAAAATATCTCTTATTGGCCACATAGGAAAAATTAAAGTAAATTATAGAGAAAAAGTCACATTATTTTATTTAGGAGTGAAATTTTCATTTTTAATTTAAATTTTTAAATAAAAATGTAACCCATTTTTTGGACAGAAAAAAAATGAGCACTTATTTTCTATCTCTTCCTCTTGCATAATTGACTTTGTAGATCTTTGAAGTTTAATGATTTTTGGATTGTATACATCAGCAACATAATCAACAATCTAAGTGAATTCTTAGGTTATTATTAGTAGCTGCTGAACCAGTTGTTTTATATGCATTGCCTACACATCTATTCAGTGAAAGATTTTAGCTTCCCTAATATGTGCCAAGCTATCATGCTAAGACCAAGGAGTGAGGAGGCATCACAAACATTCGTGTTTTCAATCCTTCTAGAATGTAAAGGTCCTTAATAAAATGTAAAGTATGTTAATGAAAAACATGAATAGTCAAGTAGCAATACCCAAATTGAATATTAATACAAAGTGAGGACTTTAGAAGAGCATCTCTAAAACAATTGATTATTGGTTTTAAAATCCTAAAATTTTCATGTTTCATGTGTACTTTGTCATGCATAATTTAAACTCTGTATCTTAGCTGTTCTATCAGCAAGTTTAAGTATTTCCCTATTGTGTGTGTACGAGTGCATGTTTTATGTGTATTTGGTAAGATTATACACCTAAGTTTTTTTTAATATGTTTTATTGAGTCATTACATATTGAATTAATATTCATAGATAATATTTTTAGGTTCTAAGTTATGAATGGACCACAGTTATTTAAATAAAGAGTTTAGGAGAGAGTATGAAATAAAATACCTGTGAACTTCACTTTGTAAATAGTGTTCGCTTTCAACTTTTGAACCAGATGAGAAAATAATCTAAGGCTATAGTAATTGTGGAAAAAACTACATCACATCTTGGTATCCAAATGTCATTCTCTTTATAGTTCATAAAGGAAAAGGGTCCATTTGGACAGCAATAACATAACCATTGTAATCATTATAAATTGTTAGATAAACTTTGAGATAAAACATTCCCAATAAGAATAAGTTTTGGAAGACACTTTTGGAAACATTAAAATTACTTTAAAAAAAAAAAGGGCCATCAGAGTAGCAACATTTTCAGGGACAAAAATTAAAACAAAATATAACACTAAGTATATGTAACCATAATGTTACTTATCTCATTTTCTGATGCACCACATGAATTGTCTCTGAGAGAAAGTATACAAAATACCCTTCTAGAATGGTTTGTGCAATTGATTGTCTGTTGGAATAAGAGTGGATCCTCCCACAGCTTGCATTCTGAAGGTGTCAATGTTCTTTTGAGTGTTAGAAATCAACTCTTTATTGTCATCTATTTTATATTTACACACATATTCAAATGTATGCACAGTCATGTACATTCATTTACATATTTTAGGTTAGTATTATACATTTGAATGTGCTAAAATATTCCATCCTCTTAGTTGTTTTAAGCATAGACACTATCACCACCTCAGTGCCATGCTGTCACATAAATATTCTCTTACCTCTGAAGATCTCCAGATCTACAGCAGGAGTGCTAGGGGTCAAACTCACAAAGTTGCTATCCCCCAATTGCAGCAAACACCACCATGTGTTGTATGTTTGATGAATTAAAAGGGTGCTGCCAACTTAATTACACTGTAACCCTTCAATAAAAAAAGGGCAGAGCTGATTAACTAGTGAATAATTGGGGACTGATTGATGGCTCTCTCCCTCACTGCTGAAGGCTGTATATATAATTATTTTGCCTTTGGGCCTAATTTTGCCACTGTTAGCTTCCACTTTTGTCATCAGTTGTAATTTATAGACTGGGCCTGCAGCCTTATACAAAAGGAGGATAGAAGATAGAGTAGCTCTAAATCCCTATATATGTCACCTGCAAAAGGCCAGCAGGCAGCCTTGAATATCAACATTTGCAGTCACTTAATAGCATTCACACTTCATGCTTAGAAAGAAACCAATATTATAATTTGTCAATGATTATATTATCAGCTTTTGCAAGCTTGAAATCATATTGCATCACCTAGTGATTTTGAATATACTTTTAGTACAAGATTAGTTGGTTATAAGTCAAAAAAATTTTCTCTCTTTCTCAACCCAGCAGCACATTCCTTATTTTTAATATACTAACAAAGCTGTGAAAAATCTTTCTTTCAAATGGAACAGAGTGTAGTTTCTTCAAAGGAAACTAAAAATAAACAGACATCTTCAACCATCTCAAATATTAGTAAAACATAACCATCACTAAAAATCAGTTAGTACTACAGAATATTTTAGCAACAAAATGTATAAGCGTTTATTAAGCATTTTCAATATACAAGGTACAATGCACAATTTGAAAAATATACATAAGTGATTAACAGTCATGTGCTAAACCTCCATATATCAAACCATAAACTTCAAACATATTCTATGAAACACTTCACCCATAACACTATTATAAAACATACCAATTCAGAGAAAGCAAACCATTCACAACAGAAGGTCTGTTTTCATATAATTTTTCAAGTTTTATGAAGAAACTAGCTTCTTATGATGAAGGAGAAAAATAAATCTAAAGAAACATTTTACAGATTGCTGTTCTCTTATTTATTCTAAGTAATGCAAATGGCTTTATATTCCAAATTTCTTCCACCATGGTGATAACATCTTAGAAACATAATTTCAGTAACTAATCATTTAAAACACTGCAATCACAAAGCATCTAATTTATAAGCCAAGATATACAAGTTCTCTCTGTCAGATTTCCTTTGTTGTCTAGTCCTATGAGAACCCCCTAGACTATGAATCACAGGACAATTTGAAGAACCTTTCAGTAAAAGCTCAGTAGTGTGCCAGTGGGCCCAGGCTAAGAGGAAAAAAATAAAATAAAGATTGATATTTGCCCTCTCTTCTTATCTACACTTGATTTATATGTCTGTGTGAGTATGCAAGAGAAATAAAGGCAAAGACCTTGATGCTTCCCTGTGGAGAATATGCACCATTTGGATTGAAGGCATGAAAGAGGGAAAATTAATTGTAAGCTGTTCATCTGTCACTACTGCCAGCCTGAAGGCTTTGCAGAGCAAGAGAGAACTATATGATATGCTCTCCAGTGAAGGGCAAGTCTGTCCACTATTCTCTTGTTATAAACACAGTTTTCTGGGTTTCCAAGGGATTAAAATTTAAAATAAGACTGTACTTTTAGTAGATGAATATTTACAGTAGTTTATTTCTTTAAAGTGTTAACTTGTAGAATTCTGCTTGTTTTAGGAAGAAGAGATATGTTGTCTTTTCATTCTATTTTTTTCTCCCTTTCATTTAAAAAAAAAATCTTTTTTCCTTAACAATGTGGCTTGGCCCTTTTACATCTGGCTGCATTTTTCCTGCTGTTACACTGCAGTGAAATGTAAACAGGTACTGAATATTAGGAACATGCAAAATGAGGAGAACTTAGTCATATTTCACTAAATATAGCAAAATACAGAAAATTATTGAAAAGCAGAAATTATAACGTAGGATTTTCCACTTTCATTGAAGTAGAATCATGGCTATGAAAATATTATGAAGTATACACTTAACCAGGAAAATTATCATAAATGAAAGTTTTATCTTCGGTTGAAGATCAAGAAAGCCATGTTCATTTTATCATTTTATTATTGGAATGATTTATGATAATAAGGTCTTGACATAGTGACATAACACTGGATGGTTTGGGTGGGAAATAGAGTAGTATATAAATTAACAGTTGAAACTAAGGTTTCATATTCTTCACTCAGACTTCTAATATAAGAAAAATGACATTTTTTGAGAAAAAGAGGATTTTGTATTTGCTTTTTTATTATTTTTTAATTTAAATTTATTTTAAATGGAGGCTAATTTTTAATTGAAGGATAATTGCTTTACAGAATTTTGTGAATTTTGTTGTTTTCTGTCAAACCACAACATGAATCAACCATAGGTATACATATATATCCCCTCTCTTTTGAAACTCCTTCCCATCTCTCTAGGTTGATACAGAGCCCCTATTTGAGTTTCTTGAGCCATACAGCAAATTCTCATCAGCTATCTATTTTATATATGGTAATATATGTTTCCATGTTACTCTTTCCATGTACCTCATCCTCTCCTCCCCTCTCCCCATGTCCATAACTTTATTCCTTATGTCTATTTCTTCATTGCTGCCCTGTAAATAAATTCTTCAGTACCATTTTTCTAGATTCCGTATATATGTGTTAGAATACAATATTTATCTTTCTCTTTCTGACTTACTATATTTTGTATAGTAGGTTCTAGGTTCATCCACCTCATTAGAACTAACTCAAATGTATTCCTTTTTATGGGGATTTTGCACTTGTAATCCTATTTGCTATTCAAATTATTTTCACTTATTGGATAAATTTTTTATAACAAATCAACTAAGAAACAGATAAAAGAAGATATTGGCAAAGTATTTAAAGTAGGGGAGTATGCAAAGTAAGAGAGCAAGCAAACTTTTAGTAATTAGTGTCTGATTTATCATTATGTTTCAATGAAGAAACTTTTTTGATAGATAGCAATTAAACCTCAGCACAGAGAAGCATAAATATTTGAAATACTTTATAAGTGCCTAAAATAACATCAATCAAAAATTATTCATAAATTTTATTTCCTAGAATTTAAATAAATATAAAAAATACTAAGTTTTGATGTGACATATACCCATATAAGTAAGATTCAGTATACTTGCTTCAATATGGCATTCTAACAGCAGAATAAAATGAAACAATAATACAAATAACTAATACAATGAAAAATATCAATAATATATTACACAAGAGAAGTAAGAACAAAAATACAAAAGATTTCTGGGAATTCAAACATGAGATAAATTATTCTACGTTATAGAAGAATAACATGAAAAAAGTGGTATTTGATCTGAACTTCAAACAGTTGAGAGGACTTAGATAAAGGAAATGGGGAAGAGGCTGTTCAACTGGAAAATGACTATGTTGTCATAAAGGATGTTCAGGAAATTGCAAGTACTTCAAGTTAGCTTGAGTAGGGGGAAATGGAAGGACAGTGGTGGAAGATAAAACTGAAAAATCAGGGTTTGTTTATATTATACAGAGCAGTGAATGTTCTAATAAGAATTTGCGTCTTTGTTTATAATCAGAAATACTCACAGGAATAAATTTAGTTAAAAATGGAGTAAATATAACTGAATCAATTATTTAGTAGTGTTGATTTGTTAGAAAGTTATATCATAGACTGAAGTAGAAAGAAACTGGAGGCCAAAAGACTACTTAGAAGACAATAACAATTATGCATATGAAAGGTAATATGAGTCTGGGTAAGGGGAGAAAGAGCAAGAACGGAGAGGAGGGGATGGAATTCAACATTCAGGTGAAGATGGAATCCATAGTACTGTTCATAGCTGACTAGTGGTTGGTATTGAGTTTGGATGACAGAAAGATGATGATGATCACATGAAAAATAGGAAAAATAGAAATAAAGTGGAAATACCTTAGAAGTTACTTAAAAATGTAGAACTAGAATTCTTATTAGGATTGGAGATTGAGCATTGGGAGGTAGCAGAACTAGACCAAAATGCATTTCAATATTGTTTCTTTTGATGTTAACTTTCAAAAATATTAGATAAAATTCAATATTTTGAGTTTATAGACAGCAGTGACAATCAACAATATTGGAAAACTCTTTGGTCATTTATTAATGAACCAGAGACAAATCAGCACATCTGAACAGTGCAGAGATCAGACAAATCTATGCACATTGACTTATCCTGGCTATTTGCCTTGGTTGTATCATGTAGAGGGAGATGTGCCCCTCTAACCCTCAAGAGTTAGTGTGGTTGGACTAATAATAAAGCCGACATGATACAAATGAACATAACAGAAAGAAATTTTAATTCATACACATGGAAATCTCATAGAAATAGGAACTCAGATGTTTTCAAAGCAGACAGCTTTTATACTTTTTAGACTGAAGAAACAATACATTTGTGAGGAATTGACAGAAGAAAAAGAAGAAAAAAAGAAAAGAAATTTAGATTTTGGATAATCCAGAAGTGAAGAATCTGAACAGAGTTTAATCTTGGGTAGGGAATGAAAGAAGTAAGAAGGTTTGCTTATATAGGCTGTTTGACCTGAATGTCCTGTCTTTGAAAGTAAGGTGTTTTTCTACCTTCAAATACCTGGAGTGAAGCTTTTATAGAAAATATCTTTCCAGTAGTCATGTATGGATGTGAGAGTTGGACTGGGAAGAAAGATGAGAGCTGAAGAATTGATGCTTTTGAACTGTGGTGTTGGAGAAGACTGTTGAGAGTCCCTTGGACTGCAAGGAGATCCAACCAGTCCATTCTAAAGGAGATCAGGCCTGGGTGTTCTTTGGAAGGACGGATGCTAAAGCTGAAACTCCAGTACTTTGGCCACCTCATGAGAAGAGTTGACTCACTGGAAAAGACTCTGCTACTGGGAGGGATTGGGGGCAGGAAGAAAAGGGGATGACAGAGGATAAGATGGCTGGATGGCATCACCGACTCCATGGATGTGGGTTTGAGTGAACTCTGGGAGTTAATGTTGGTCAGGGAAGCCTGGCGTGCTGCAATTCATGGGGTCACAGAGTTGGACATGACTGAGCGACTGAACTGAACTGAACTGAACTGAACTGAACTGTTCCCTACTTTCAGGGAGACAGACAGCAGGATGTATTCCTCTTGCATTGACAAATTCTTAAGTAATTTCAATTCAAAATAATCAATATGCAATTGAGGCACGTTTTAGGGTGGCCCATCTTTTGCCCCAACAGTTCCCTTCAAGTTCCCAGGATGTTTCATTCTTAAAAGCTGAGCTGGTAACTGTAAAAACAGAAACTAAGTTAGTAGAGTCTTGGAGAAGACTCTTGAGAGTCCCTTGGTCAGCAAGGAGATCAAACCAGCCAATCATAAAGGAAATCAACTCTGAATATTCATTGGAAGGGCTGACATTGATCTGAAGCTCCAATAATTTGGCCACCTGATGTGAAGAGCTGACTCACTGGAAAAGACCCTGATGCTAGAAAGGTTGAGGGCAAGAGCAGAAGGGGGCAACAGAGGATGAGATGGTTGGATGAAATCATTGATTCAATGTATATGAGTTTGAGCAAACTCCAGGAGATGGTGAAGGCAGGGAAGCCTGGCATGCTGCAGTCCATGGGGTCACAAAGAATCAGACACACCTTAGAAACTGAACAACTGCAACCACTTCACTGAATCAGTTTTTTGGTTCTGAGAACAGATCAGTCCAGTTAAATATTTATATCACATTTCAGGAGGCAATGGGCTCCTACAGGTAGGGCAATGGTGTAAGCAATCAGGTATTTAATAAGAGGCATTTCTATGGAAATTCAGGAAAAGCAAATTTTAATAAGAGTAGATTTTAAACCAGCATCTGAGCCCAAGGGACAATCAATCAAGAATATACAAATGGCTATATTTAAAATGGATAATCCACAAGGACTTTTATATAACATTGGAAACTGTGCTCATATTACTTGGCAGCCTGGATGAGAGGGGAACTTGGGGATGAATGGATACACACACACACACACACACACACACACACACACACACACACATATATATATATATATATAGTTGAGCCACTTTGGTCTCCACCTAAAACTATCACAATATTGTCAATCAGCTGTACTCCACTACAAGATAAAAAGCTTAACAAAATATTTCTAAATATCAGAGTCAAAGCCTGTTTTGAAATGTCTGATGATATCATCAATTGTTCAGGTAAGCATTCTGAGTGTTTTTTCATCAATAGACAGGGAGATTGTTTGAATATGAGTTATTGTGGCCTTGAAGCCTATATTGAGTCTATATCAAGTCATCCAGCTTCAGCTTGCAGGAATTCAGGAAAAGGAAAGTTTTGGTTGTCAATGATTCTGACAAAAAAAGGTGGGAGAAAATAGAAAATGTTAGAGAATTGTAGCCAGGTAGAGGAAAAAAAAAAAACCTAGAAAAAAAAGGGGGGGAATCCAGTTCAGTTTTTGTGTAAATAATAAAACCTCAAGGAAAATTAATAGAGTTAAAATTAATAATCACAAGTGTGTATTATAATTTTTATTAGGAAATAATGTTCCCTACAAAATTACTCTCATTTCTACCAAAGATAACCAAATTAAGACTAATTAATTCACAAAAAAATCTAGATTCAATAAATTGGCCTAATTATTTATGTAAGTCCAGTAAGAATAGCAACTGACCATACAGGCTCTTTGAAATCTGCTTTGTTGGAGCTGTTTATAAAGAACATACAGACTGAATTTGCAAGAGTCTCTTGAGGCTAGGAAGCCAAGCCAAACACTTGCCATCACACTTTGCCTGTGATACTTGTACATATGGGTGGATTCCTTTCTTCCTAAGGTTTCCCAAATATTCAGAGTTTCCTATGTTTAGCAGGAAATGACCTTCCTTACTCACCTGATAAAGTTGCTGGGAACACTGAAGCATCCTTTTTTTCCAAAAGACATTATTGGTTCCATCAAGTTAAGCAAAGTTTCTTTTAGCTGTCTGTTCATATCTGTTATGCATGTCTCTCTCAAATATGACATTCCAGGCAAAGCTTTGGTAATATAGTCAATATTTCCAATTGTGTCCTGTTATAAACACACCAGATTTTCCTTGAATCTGTGCAAATATCTATATTGCCAAGAAAATAAGATTACTTACTGAGTGTTTCTGAATTATGGAGAGATCAAGTAGAGACAAAAGTATAAGTGTTTTAATTTATATTACAAAGGTATAATTGATCTTTCTTTATTTTTTTTTACAAAGCACTTTCTTTATCTTTCAGAAACTGAATATACAAAGCAAGTTTTTTCCAAAATATTTTCATAGGCAAAGGATTAAAAACGATTTTAATTATACACATATGGTCACAATTTTGCCTTAAAAAGATTGTTGGGAAATGTACATAAGGCCGCTTGTAAATGTACATCATGTTACTGTTATGTCTTATGTCCAGAGAAAAAATGTTATCATACAGATTTGCTATTACTTGGGAGTAGGCTATTCAAAAATACAGTACTCTTCTGTACAAAGAAAAAAAGTCACATCACATTTAATAAGATGGAAAAAGCATTGGCCTCCATGGTAATCAAATATCTCAGTCCAATACTTTCTATTATGCACAATACCCTGACTTCTTGAAAGTGATCCAAATCCTAGCATGTCCGTATTAACAGAGTCAACAACTATGTTATAAAACAAAATGTTTTTCACAATAATAAAAAGAAAGCTGGTTCATACTTCTGAAACCATATAAAGATAAAAAAATTTTAAAAATCACTCTCAATTTGGAGAAATCAATTTACATTATACAACACTATATGCCAGGTCAGGGGGCAGGGACATAAATGTACACCAAAATGCAAATGTTTCCCAAAGAGATAAAACAAATTCCATTTACAGCATTGAGGTTTACAAATATACACCTGTACAACCAAAGAAAGCATCACTACCAAATTAGCAAGGCTTTTATAATAAACATTGAAACAAGATTTGCTTTCAAAGTATAAACTTACATCTATTACTACACACACAATGCATATATTTATAGGAAGCAAAAAAAGCTATCTGAATATGTAATCATGCTTAAATGTTGAGCTATCAAATTCACTTTTCAGTGGCCCCTTTTCACCTCTATCAGGTTCCTACTTTCTGAATCTACTATGAAAAAGCAAAATAAAGCTCAACACTTTCTCAACATGTCCTTGTAGTTCTATAAGCAAAACAATATACAAATTTCCACTCTTTCTCATCACAAACCAAACTGAAAAGTTAAAATGGAACTTAACTTCTCGTTCAGCATACTTAACTTGATGGAAGTGTCACCATGATTCTGTTTTTCTACCTCTTATAACAATTACATATGTAAGTATATACAATACTTCTGTACATTGCCAGAGACATTTTCGGGCAGTATTTGGATTAAAACCACATCCACTGTAAATACTACAAGTTCTTTTCCTTTCAAATCACTTAATTCTTATCTTAATTGAGTTTTTATTTGCATGATAGTTTGTGAATTACCAAAATACAACTTAACTTTCTTTTTAAAATATTAATAATATTTATGCAGTTGATTGTTAATCTGTTATAAAAGGCTTCACACAAAGGACAAAAAAAAAATAAGGACTATATTTCTATATACATCTCTATAAACCTGTTGTGCTATGGGGTCCGTAGACCTACCAGACTGCAAGCCAGTTATTAAAAGAATACTGTACTTTTTCCTTTAAAAACTATTTTTGTGACTTTACAAGGTAAAAATTTACAAAATATGTGACAGCATTTTTTGATACAGTTACATCATATACAGGCATTCTGATCTTTCTTTAAATTTCTGTAAGTCTTCGAAAAACATTTTTGCATCTGGAAAAAAGATAAAAAATTAATATTTTTATTATGTCATAAAAATTACAATCATTCATCAGTTTATTCAATTCCATGTAAGTAATTCTTATTCTGCTTGAGTTCAGTTTTTCCACTTGTTCTGTCAATGTTGTCTGATGATTTATGTTAATGTCCCTAATACAGTGATAATTTTGAGAAGTTTGAAAAGTTTTGTTAAGGCTCATATTATTTGCCTCATGAGGTGGGTGCTTTGTTACTGGAGATTGCAGAAGGTGCACCCCCAGTGGAAAACACATTTTCTAATGGTTTTTGCCCCTGTGAGAGCATCAGCAAAAGAAAGGTTTGCAGCAAAGAAAGGTTTTAACCTATTTAGAAATCATGCATACAATAACAATAACAGTTAGATGAAGTCCAATGGTAGGTGTTAAATGGTCCAAAAAGGAAAGATCTGAGGCCTCTGGGAATAAAAATATTTATTTTCCAGAATTATGGACTTACAATTTGGACATTTCTGGTAAATTGCTTTCATAATTTTATAGGAATCTTGCTGACAAAATCTAAACGCAAGTTGAATCATCTTAAATGCACTATTATGGTTGAATGAGTGCAGAAAAAGCACACACAAAAAAACTAGAAACAAGATTTGTTTGGGAGACAAAAAGAACTAAGCAATGGTCTTCAGTTTTCCATAGCCCTTATTGTTTTTTTTTTTAATATAAAGTTATTGCTTACCATCTTGTATTTTAAAAATTATTGGAATATAGTTAATTTACAATGCTGTGTTAGTTTCAGTTTACAGCAAAGTGAATCTGTTAAACACATACATATATCCACTCTTTTTTAGTTTATTTTCCCATATGTGACATTACAGAGTAAGTATTGAGTAGAGTTATATGCAGTGTATGGAAGATCCTTATTATTTATCTATTTTATATAGAGTATGGTGCATATGTTAATTCAAATCTTCCTTACCCTCAATGCTCTCCTAATCATAAGTTTGCTTTTTACAATTGTAACTTTATTTCTGCTTCATCAAAAGTTCATTTGTATCCTTATTTTAGATTGCACACATAAATGATATCATATGGCATTTGTCTTTCTTAGTTTGATATACTTCACTCAGTATGACAAGCTCTAGGTTCATTGATGTTGCTGGAAATGGAATTATTTTGCTCTTTTTATGGCTGAGTAAGATTCCATTGTATATATATGCATATATACATATATACATATATATGTATATATATACACTCCATAGTATACCCCATCTTCTTAATCCATTCGTATTTATTTTTCATTTTTAATATCAATCTATTTATTTTAATTGAAGGTTAATTACTTTACAATATTGTATTGGTTTTGCCATATATCAACATGAATCTACCACAGGTATACATGTGTTCCCCATCCTGAAACCCCTCCCTCCTTCCTCCCCTTACCATCCCTCTGGGTCGTCTCATTCTTCTTTAGATGAACATTTAAAATTGCTTCCATGTCCTGACTATTGTAAACACTGCTGAATGAACATTGAAGCGAATGCAACTTTCAAAATATGGTTTTCTCCAGGTGTATGCCAAGAAATGTGATGGTTGGATCATATGGTAGTTCCATTCTGAGTTTTATAGTATTCAGCTTTTTTTAATTTAAATTTATTTATTTTAATTGGAGGGTAATTACTTTACAATATTTTTTAAAAGAAATTTCCATTCTGTTCTCCATAATTGTTGCACTAATACACATTATCATCAACAGTGTCAAAGGGTTCCCTTGTCTCCATACCCTTTCCAGCATCTATTATTTGTAGAATTTTGATGATGGTCATTCTTACTACTGTGAGATTATACCTCATTTTACTTTTGACTTAATAATTAGCGATGTTGAACATCTTTTCATGTGATCTTTATGCAGCTGAATGTCTTCTTTGGAGGAATGCTTATTTAGAATTGCCACCCATTTTTTGATTGGGTTCTTTGTTTTTTGATATTGAGCTGCATGAAATCTTTGTATATTTTGGAGGTTAATCCTTTGTTGGTTACTTTGTTGGCAAACATTTTCTCCCATATTGAGGGTAGCCTTTTCATATTGTGTATGGCTTTTTTTTACTGTGTAAAAGCTTTCAGGTTTTTGCTTACTTTATTTTTTATTTTCATCACTCTAGGAGGTGGATCAAAAAATATCTTGTTGCAATTTATGTCAGTGTTCTACCTATGTTTTTATGTAGGAGTTTTATAGTATTCAGCTTTTCAAATTTAAATTTATTTATTTTAATTGGAGGCTACTTACTTTACAATATTGTATTGGTTTTGCCATACATCAATATGAATCTGCCATGGGTGTACACGTATTCCCAATCCTGTATTCAGCTTTATATTTAGCTCTTTAATTAATTTTTAGTTCATTTTTGTGTGTGGTGTAAGTGAGTATTCTAATTTCAGTGATTTACATGTTGCTGTCCAACACTACCAGCACCATTTATTGAAAAAAAAAATCTTTCCTCTATCGTATCTTCTTCCCACCTTTATCATAGATAAACTGATCATAGGTGCATGGGTTTATCTCTTGGCTTCCGATCCTTTTCCATTGATCTATATTTCTGGTTTTTGTACCAGTGCCATACTGTTTCGACTACTGCAGTTTTGTACTATTGCCTAAAGTCAAGAAGCCTAATTTCTCCAGTTTTGTTTTTCTTTAATAGGATTGCCTTGACTATTTGTGGTCTTTTATATTCTCATGCAAAGATGGGCACAAGAAAGGACAGAAATGGTAAGCACCTAAAAAAAAAAATCAAAAGTTTTTAAGAAGAGGTGGCAAGAATACACAGAAGAAATAAGGTCTTAATGACCCAGATAATCACAATTGTGTGGTCACTCACCTAGAGACAGATATCCTGGAGTGTGAAGTCAAGTGGGCATTAAGAAGCATCACTAAGAACAAAGCTAGTGGAGGTGATGGAATTCTAGTTGAGCTATTTCAAATCCTAAAGGAAGATAGTGATAAAGTACTGCTCTCAATATGTCAGCAAGTTTAGAAAACTCAGCAGTGGCCACAGGACTGGAAAAGGTCAGTTTTCATTCCAATCCTAAAGAAAGTCAATGGCAAACTATGTTCAAACTACCATACAATTGCACTCATTTCACATACTAGTATGATAATATTCAAAGTACTGAAAGCTAGACTTTAGTAGTAGGTGGACAAAGAATTTTCAGATGCACAAGCTAGATTTAGAAAAAGCAGAACTAGAGATCAAATCACTAACATCCATTTGATCATAGAGAAAGCAAGGGAATTTCATAAAGTACAACTACTTCTGCTTCACTGACTATGCTAAAATCTTTGACTATGTGGATCACAACAAACTGTGGAAAATTCTTAAACATGAATATCAGAGCAGCTTACCTGTCTCCTGAGAAACCTGTGAGCAAATATGAAGCAACAGTTAGAACTGGACATGGAAAAACAAACTGATCTGAAATTGGGAAAGGAGTATGCCAAGTCTGTATATTGTCACTCTGCTTATTTAACTTACACAGAGTACATCATACAAAATGCCAGGCTGGATGACTCACAAGCTGGAATCAAGATTCCCAGGGAAAATATCAGCAATCTCAGATAATATTCTAATACCACTCTAATGGCAGAAAGCAAAGAGGAACTAAAAACCCTCTTGATGACTGTGAAAGAAAGAACGAAAGCAAAGTTGCTTAGTCATGTCTGAGTCTTTGCGACCCCATGTACTGTAGCATGCCAGGCTCCTCCATCCATGGATTTTCCAGGCAAGAACACTGGAGTGGGTTTCCATTTCCTTCTCCAGGGGATATTCCTGATGTAGGGATTGAACCTATGTCTTCTGCATTGCAGACAGACTCCTTACCATCTGAGCCACCAGGGAAGTCTGGGTGAAAGAGAAGAGTGAAAAAGCTGGCATAAAACTCAAAATTCCAAACACTAAGATCAAAATATCTGATCCCATCATTCCATGACAAAGAAATGGGAGAAAAAGTGGAAACTGTGACAGAATTTTTTTTGGTTCCAAAATCACTGTGGTCTCCAAAATCACTGTGAAGGGTGCTGCAACCATGAAATTAAAATATGCTTCCTCCTTGTAAGAAAAGAAAAGTTATGGCAAACCTAGACAGTGTATTAGAAAGCAGAGACATCACTTGGCCAACAAAGGTCCGCATAGTCAAATCTATGATTTTTCCAGTAGTCATGTATGGATGTGAATGTTAGATCATAAAGAAGGGTGAGCACCAAGGAATTGATGCTTTTGAATTGTGGTGCTGGAGAATACACTTGAGAATCCCTTTGACAGCAAGGAGATCAAACCAGTCAACCCTAAAGAAAATCAACACTAAATATTATTTGGAAGGACTGATGTTGAAGCTCTAATATTTTGGCCACCTGATGTGAAGAGCTGATTCACTGGAAAAATCCCTGATGCTAGAAAGGTTGAGGATAAGAGAAGGGGATGATGTAGCTGAGATGATTGGATGCCATCACCAACTCAATGGCATGAGTTTGAGCAAAGTATGGGAGACAGTGAAGACAGGGTAGCCTAGTGTGCTATAGTTCATGGAATCCCAAAGAGTCAGACATCACTTGGTGACTGAAAAACTAAAAACAAATCTTAAAAATAAATGTTTTAATTCTGTGAAATGTGTTTTGTTGTTTTAATTCTGTGAAACATGTTTGGTTGTTCAAATTGAATCTGTAGATTGTATTGAGCAATATAGTCACTTTCACAATACTGATTTCCTCCAGTCCAGGATGATGGTACATCTCTCCATGTTTTTGTATTTTTCCTTTCTTTCATCAATATCTTATGGTTTTCTAAGTACACTTATTTTTTGCCTCTGTAGGTTGGTTTATTCCTAAGTATTTTAACCTTTCTTGATCTTTTGCTGTTAGTGTGTAGAGATGGAAGGATTTCTGTGTATCAATTTTGCATCCTGCAGCTTTACCAAATTCATCAATAAGCTCTAGTTGTTTTCTGGTAGCATTTTTAGGGTTTTCTATGTATAGTATCATGCCATGTGCAAACAATGACATTTTTTCTTTCTTTTCCAATTAAATTCCCTTTATTTTTTCCTTCTCTGATTAGTATAACTAGGGCTTTCAAATCTATGTGGAATAAAATTGGTGAGAATGGCTATTCTTGTCTTTTTCTTGATCTTAGAGGAAATGCTTTCAGCTTTTCACCATTGACTATGATTTTAGCTGTAGTTTTGTAATACATGGACTTTATTATGCTGATGTTTCTGGGCAATTTTTCAAAAATAATAAATGGGTGTTAAATCTTGCAAAAAAAGCATCGGTTGACATAATTATATAAGTTTTATTCTTCAATTTGATTATGTGGTATATCACACTGATTTGTCTGTATAGAAAAATTCTTACATCCCAGGGATCATGGTTTATGATCCTTTTAATATGTTCATGTGTTTGGTTTAGTGGTATTTTGCTGAGGATATTTGCACTTATATTCTTCAATGATTTTGACTTGTAGTTTTCTTTTTTGTGATATCTTTGTCTGGTGTTGGTATCAGGGTGATGGTGGCTTTGTAGAACGAGCTTTGGAGTGTTACTTCTGCACTTTATAGGAAGAATTTCAAAACAGTAAATGTTGACTCACCTAAATATGTGACAGAATCTGCTTGTGAAGCCATCTGACACTGGGTTTTTGTTTGTTGCAAAATTTTTAATCACAGTTTGTGATTCTTCTGCTCATATTTTCTATTTATTCCACGTTCAATCTCCACAGACTGTACTTTTCTAATAATATGTCAATTTCTTCCAGATGGTCCATTTTATCAGTGATAATTGCATTTTATTGGTGATAACTTTTATGATAGCTTGTATTTCTGTGATGTCCTTTGTAATTTCTTTTTCATTTCAAAGTTTATTGATTTGAATATGCTCATTTTTTTGATGAGTTTGTTTAAAAGCATATCAGTTTTGCATATTTTCTCACAAAATTGTATGCAATTTCTCACTAAAAGAACTGGCTTTTAATTTTATTGATCTTTGTTATTTTTTTTTACTTGTCTATTTCTTTCATTTCTGCTTAGATATTCATGATTTATTTCCTTCTATGAATTTCAGGTTTTGTTTTTCCTTTTTCTATAGTTTCTTTAATTATAAAGTTATGTTTTTTGAGACTTTTCTTTCTCTTAAAGTAAGATTTACTTCTGTAAACTTCTGATATAACTGCTTCTGCTGTGTCCCATAGGTTTTGGATTATTGTGTTTTCATTGTCATTTGTCTTGAGGTATATTTTTATTTCCTCTTTGATTTCTTCAGTGATCCATTGGTTATTTAGTAACAAACCTATGTATTTTACTCTATGTATTTTTTAGGCTCTATTTATATGTATTTTTTACAGCTTTTTTTGTTTTGTTTTGTTTTGTTTTAATCCTGTTCAGTTCAGTTCAGTCGCTCAGTCATGTCTGACTCTTTGCCACCCCATGAATCACAGCACGCCAGGCCTCCCTATCCATTAGCAACTCCTGGAGTTTACTCAAACTCATGTCCATTGTGTCGGTGAAGCCATCTAGCCATCTCATCCTCTGTCAGCCCCTTCTCCTCCTGCCCGCAATTCCTCCCAGCATCAGGGTCTTTTTCAATGATTCAGCTCTTCACATGAGGTGGCCAAAGTTCTGGAGTTTCAGCTTTATCATCAGTCCTCACGCAGGACTGATCTCCTTTGGATGGACTGGTTAGATTTCCTTGCAGTCCAAGGGACTCTCAAGAGTCTTCTCCAACACCACAGTTCAAAGCATCAATTCTTTAGCTCTCAGCTTTCTTCATAGTCCAGCTCTCACATACATACATGACCACTGGAAAAACCATAGCCTTGACTAGATGGACCTTTGTTGGCAAAGTAATGTCTCTGCTTTTAAATATGCTATCTAGGTTGGTCATAATTTTCCTTCCAAGGAGTAGCCATCTTTTAATTTCATGGCTGCAATCACCATCTGCAGTGATTTTGGGCCCCCCAAAAATAAAGTCTGACACTGTTTCCACTGTTTCTCCATCTATTTCCCATGAAGTGATGGGACCGGATGCCATGATCTTCGTTTTCTGGATGTTAAGCTTTAAGCCAACTTGTTCAATCTCCTCTTTCACTCTCATCAAGAGGCTTTTTAGTTCCTCTTCACTTTCTGCCATAAGGGTGGTGTCATCTGCATATCTGAGATTATTGATATTTCTCCCAGCAATCTTAATTCGAGCTTGTGTTTCTTCCAGTCCAGAGTTTCTCATGATGTACTCTGCATATAAGTTAAATAAGCAGAGTGGCAATATACAGCCTGAACGTACTCCTTTTCCTATTTGGAACTGGTCCGTTGTTCCACGTCAAATTCTAACTGTTGCTTCCTAGCCTGCATATAGCTTTCTCAGAAGGCAGATCAGGTGGTCGGGTATTCCGGTCTCTTTCAGAATCTTCCATAGTTTATTGAAATCCACACAGCCAAAGGCTTTGGCATAGTCAATAAAGAAAAAAAAATAGATGATTTCTGGGACTCTCTTGCTTTTTCCATGATCCAGCGGACATTGGCAATTTGATCTCTGATTCCTCAGCCTTTTCTAAAACCAGCTCGAACATCTGGAAGTTCACAGTTCATGTATTGCTGAAGCTTGGCTTGGAGAATTTTGAGCATTACTTTACTAGCATGTGAGATGAGTACAATTGTGCAGTAGTTTGAGCATTTTTTGGCATTGCTTTTCTTTGAGATTGGAATGAAAACTATCCTTTTCCAGCCCTGCGGCCACTGCTGAGTTTTCCAAATTTGCTGGCATATTGATTTCAGCACTTTCAGATCATCATCTTTCAGGATTTGAAATAGCTCACCTGGATTCCATCACCTCCACTAGCTTTGTTCGTAGTGATGTTTTCTAAGGCCCACTTGACTTCACATTCCAGGATGTCTGGATGTAGATGAGTGATCACATCATCGTGATTATCTGGGACGTGAAGCTCTTGCTTGTACAGTTCTCCTGTGTATTCTTGCCACCTGTTCTTAATGTCTTCTGCTTCTGTTAGGTCCATACCATTTATGTCCTTTATCGAGCCCGTCTTTGCATTAAATGTTCCCTTGGTATCTCTAATTTTCTTGAAGACATCTCTAGTCTTTCCCATTTTGTTGTTTTCCTCTATCTTTGCATTGATCCCTGAGGAAGGCTTTCTTATCTCTTCTTGTTATTCTTTGGAACTCTGCATTCAGATGCTTATATCTTTCCTTTTCTCCTTTGCTTTTCACCTCTCTTCTTTTCACAGATATTTGTAAGACCTCCTTAGACAGCCATTTTGCTTTTTTTCATTTCTTTTTTTGATGATGGTCTTGATCCCTGTCTCCTGTACAATGTCACGAACCTTCATGCATAGTTCATCATGCACTCTATCTGTCAGATCTAGTCCCTTAAATCTATTTCTCACTTCTGCTGTATAATCATAATGGATTTAATTTAAGTCATACCTGAATGGTCTAGCAGTTTTCCATACTTACTTCAGTTTAAGTCTGAATTTGGCAATAAGGAGTTCATGATCTGAGCCACAGTCAGCTCCTGGTCTTGTTTTTGTTGACTGTATACAGCTTCTCCATCTTTGGCTGCAAAGAATATAATCAATCTGATTTCAGTGTTAACCATCTTGTGATGTCCATGTGTAGAGTCTTCTCTTGTGTTGTTGGAAGAGGGTGTTTGCTATGACCAGTGTGTTCTCTTGACAAAACTCTATTATCCTTTGCCCTGCTTCATTCCGTACTCCAAGGCCAAATTTGCCTGTTAGTCCAGGTGTTTCTTGACTTGCTACTTTTGCATTCCAATCCCCTCTAATGAAAAGGACATCTTTTTTAGGTGCTAGTTCTAAAAGGCCTTGTAGGTCTTCATAGAACCATTCAACTTCAGCTTCTTCGATGTTATTGGTTGGGGCATAGGCTTGGATTACTGTGATGTTGAATGATTTGCCTTGGAAAGAAACAGAGATTATTCTGTCATTTTTGAGATTGCATACAAGTACTGCATTTCAGACACTTTTGTTGACCATGACGGCTACTCCAATCCTTCTAAAGGATTCCTGCCCACAGTAGTAGATACAATGGTCATCTGAGTTAAATTCACCCACTCCAGTCCATTTTAGTTTGCTGATTCCTAGAATGTTGACATTCACTCTTGCCATCTCCTGTTTCACCACTTCCAATTTGCCTTGATTCATGGAGCTGGCATTCCAGGTTCGTATGTAATATTGCTCTTTACAGCATCAGACTTTACTTCTGTCACCAGTCACATCCACAGCAGGGTATTGTTTTTGCTTTGGCTCTGTCCCTTCATTCTTTGGGAGTTATTTCTCCACTGGCCTCCAGTAGAATATTGGACACCTTCTGACCTAGGAAGTTCCTCTTTCAATATCCTATCATTTCGCCTTTTCATACTGTTCATGTGGTTCTCAAAGCAAGAATACTGAAGTGGTTTGCCATTCCCTTCTCCAATGTACCACATTCTGTCAGAACTCTCCTCCATCACCCACCCATCCTGGGTGGCCAAACAGGGCATGGTTTAGTTTCATTGAGTTAGACAAGGCTGTGGTCCGTGTGATTAGATTGATTAGTTTTCTGTGATTATGGTTTCAGTGTTTCTGCCCTCTGATGCCCTCTCGCAACGCTTACTGTCTTACTTGGGTTCTCTTACCTTGGACGTGGGGTATCTTTTCACAGCTGTTCCACCAAAGCACAGCCGCTCCTCCTTACCTTGGTAGAGGGGTATCTCCTCACTGCTGTCTCTCCTGACTTTGAATGTGAAGTAGCTCCTCACAGCCCTCCTGTGCCCTCACAGCCAATGCTCCTTGGACGTGGGGTTGCCCCTCTGGGCCACCTCCCCTGACTTCGGGCATAGGGTAGGTAGCTCCTCTTGGCCACCTCCCCTGACCCCAATTGTTATGTAATCTGATAGAACTTTTAGAAAAGATGTTTGATGTGATTTCTATTTTCTTAAATTTATCCAGGCTTGATTTGTGACTCAAGATGTGACATATTTTGAAGAATATTCCATATACACTTCAGAAGTGTATTATATTGCCTTTGGATGAAATATCCTATAAATATCATCTAAATCTATCTGTTTTTATGTGTCATTTTAGGCTTGTGTTTTCTTACTAGCTTTCCGTCTGGATGATCTGCCCTTTGGTGTATTTGGGTTGTTAAAATCTGCCATTATTTTTGAGTTACTGTTCATTCCCCCAGGTGCCTTTTAGCATTTCATTATATATAGAGGTTTTTCTATGTTGGATGCATGTATTTACAAATGTTATTTTTCCCTCTTGGATCTATCCCTTGATCATTATGTAGTATCCTTCCTTGTCTCTTGTAACAGTCTTTATTTGGAAATCTATTTTGTTTGATATGAATATGGCTACTCCAGCCTTCTTTTGATTTCCTTTTGCATGGAATATCTTCTTCCATCTCCTCATTTTCAGTCTCTATGTGTCCCTAGGTGTGAAGTGGGTTTCCTGTTTTATGTGTGTGTGTGTGTGTGTGTCTGTGTGTGTGTCTGTGTCTGTGTCTGTGTCTGTGTCTGTGTGTAGGAAATGATGCCCTAATCCAGTATTCTTGCCTAGAAAATCCCATGAACAGAGCAGCCTGGAGGGCTACAGTCCATCTGGTTGCAAAGAGTTGGACATGATTAAAGCAATTTACCGTGTGTGTGTGTGTATGCATATATGTATGTTGGGGCTTGTCAACAAAGGTCCTTATTCATTCAGCCAGTCTATGTCTTTTGGTTGAAGTATTTAATTTATTTACATTTAAGATAATTACTCATATATATGTTCTTATTGCCATTGTCTTAATTGTTTTGGATTTCTTTTTGTAGGTCTTTTTTTTCCCCTCTCTTCCCTTCTCTTCAGTTTTCCACCTAAAGATTTTCTTTTAACATTTCTTGTAAAGTTCATTTTGTTTTCCTTTTATTACCTCTAAAGCTTTTGATTTCTCCATCAAATCTGAATGAGAACCTTGCTGAGTAAAGTATTCTTGGTTGTAGATTTTTCTCTTTCATCACTTTAAATGTATAATGCCATTCCCTTCTGGCCTGCAGAGTTTGTGCTTGAAAAAAAAATCAGCTGATAACCTTCTGGGGATTCCCTCATAAGTTTTTTTTTTTTTTCTGCTTTTAATTTTTTTTTCTTTGTCTTTAATTTTTGCTTATTTGACTAACATGTCTCAGGATATTCTTCCTTGGTTTCACCCTATATAGGATGCCCTGCACTACTTGGACTTTGATGACTATTTGCTTTCCCATGTTAGGGAAGTTTTAAACTATAATCTGTTCAAATATTTTCTCAATATATTTCTCTTATTCTTACCAGACCTCTAACATTTGAATATCGGTACATTTAATGTTTTCCAAGATGCACCTGAGACTGTCCTCATTTCTTTTCTTTTTTTTTATTCTTCATCACAGGAGATTTTCACCATTCTGTGGAAATTCCACCTATTCTAGATCACTTATGTGTTTCTTTTCATCAGTTATTCTATTGATTCCTTCTAGTGTATTTTTTTTTAATTCCAGTTATTGTATCGTTTATCTGTGCTTGTTCTTTACTTCTTTTAGGTCTTTGTCTAACATTTCTTTTACCATCTCAATTTATGCCTACATTCTTCTTCTGAGACCATGGATTGTCTTTCCTTACATTACTCTGATTTTTTTTTCCCAACTAAATTGCCTGTCTCCTCTTCATTTAGTTTTTCTTTATACCTTCAACTCACTCGCTTCTTCATCTGTCTTCTCATTTTGTTAAACGTACTGTATTTTTAATTTTGTTAAACTTACCTCCTTTCCTCAAGTTACAGGATACTAGTCTCTCTTGCTCCTTGTGTTTTTCCCCCGCCCCCCTGGTGGGTGAGTTAGTACCCAAGGTTTGTGCTGTTATCACCTTGATAGGAAATTTCTTCAGTGTTGCAGTGAACAGAGCCTGCCCTTGATATTGAAAAGAGCCTCCCCTTTGTGCTGGGATTGTCACTGATTTGCAGGTCTGGGCCACTGACAAGAGGTAATAATCAGGTAATAATACCTAATTATTTGTATAGAGGGCCACTGATCTGTTTCCCAGCTGTGTTTCTCATCTGTGGTGAGAGGCAGGCAGCACTGGAGGACTTCTGCTGGGAGAGAAGCCCTGAGTATTCCTCCTCTGGAGCTATTTCCTTGTGAATGTGCTCTGTTGTGTCCCTTTGTGTGTCCCTTTTGCCCATTGTGTGGGGTAACAAAGTACATTGTAGTTGTCAGTGCTCTCAGTTCCACTTTAACTGTGCGTATGCCAGCAATTGACCCCAGTGGCTCTCAGGTATTGTGGTCACCATGGCACTGGTGCAGATCCATTGAAGTCATATCCTAAGACTGAAAGAGTCATGTAACTTGGCCCACTATGGATGATATGGAAGCAGCTTGGAGTCTAGCCTGGCCCTATCCTCATGTGTACATGCCTAGAAACCTACAGCTGCTAAAGTTAGACGTATTCCAACTCCAGAAGCAACTGCTGTCCTATTAGATTTTTTTTTTTTTTTGCAGATACTTAATCAGTAGAAGTGTAAATCCATGGATCATACACCTGCGAGGAGAGAGTTCAGCACTTTTTACTCAGTCACACAAACCTTTGGGGCTCAGCTATGGTTTCAATCCCACCTCTGCATGTGTTCCTCCCACTAAAGTCTGCTCCAGAAGTTGCAAGAGTACACAGGCCTGTAAGGCAGGAAAGAACTCAGTCAATGATCTGGGCAAGCAGGTCATCCAGGTAGAAATGTGCTTGTGTAGAGGCTAGAATATGTGACCCCATAAAGCAGTGATCAAAATGAGGGTATAAGCCAGAGTGAGAGGTGGATGCAGAGGAGTTGATTGCAGGGGGTACACCAACAGGATCTGTCCCTAGAGCCTGTGAAGTCAGGGACTGAGAGAAGCTGGAATGTATATCAACGCTGGCACTTTGATTCTGTGGCAGTCCAGGCTTTCTCCAAAAGCATTCCTAGTTTTACAACTCCTCACTCCCATCCCCTCAGCCTGTCTCTTTATAGTGAAAGTGAAGTCGCTCAGTCGTGTCCAACTCTTCGCGACCCGTGGACTGGACTGTAGCTCGCCAGGCTCCTCCGTCCATAGGATTCTCCAGGCAAGAATACTGGGGTCGGTTGCCATTTCCTTCTCCAGGGGATCTTCCTAACCCAGGGATAGAACCCAGGTCTCCCACGTTGCAGGCAGACGCTTTAACCTCTGCACCACCAGGGAAGCCAAAGTCAACTGCATACCATTCCTAGGTTTGCTCTCCAAACACCACATTCCAACACCCAGCCACCTTGCATACGAGTAGAATTCTCTTTCAAGCTGGAGTATGTAGGGCTGTGGCAGAGACCATCTATAAATATCACTCTTCCCTATTTGCCACAGACCAGCTGTTGAGCTCTCCTCTGAGGCATGAGGCTCTCTTTTATGCAACTGATATTCCCACAAGAGAAAGGATCTCCCCATCTAAGCTATTCTCAACTTCACCTCCCTACCAGGGGTGCAGGTCCCATTTTACTTCCAATCATCCCTTTCTCTTCTTTCTTTCATCCTATCCTATTATGTGAGGACCATTCTTGTCTTTTTAGGTGTCTGAGGTCTTCTGCTAGTGTTCAGCAGGTGCTCTGTGAGAATTTTTACATTTGTAAATGTATTCTTGATGCATTTGTGGGGAGAGATGAATTTCACATCTTACTTTTCACCATCTTTGAAATTCCTATCTTAAATATTCTGATTCAGGAGCAGACTGTTGTCATCTTACAGAGGCATCAGGATGACAAAAGTATTGCAGCTGGGGTCAAATTTCTTCATAATTTTAATGTACTTCATTCAGATGTCCCATCAATCTTTAGATATTCTGTTGCTGCTGCCTTGGCATGAAAGTCAGTTAGGACATTTCCTGATATTCCGGTTCAGTTCTTTTAGAGTGAGCCTCAATTTTGATGACAGATCACATTTTCTGCCAGGATATATAAGACTTCCAGGAATTTCACACAATTTTTAGAACATTTGTAGTATATATCTATACAGATACAACATAAATAAGCCTTCAATTTATTATTTAATGATGCTTTTCATGTAATTTAATATATCAAATATACGTAAATAGTTTAACATATCTCTTTTTTTATTATTAAGAGAGAAAGCCACTCTTTGGAATGATTCAGGGATATCTGAAATACCTCATACATCAAAATTAGTTCTAACTCTATAAGACTTTATTATTTTATTTGGGGGAATTTGTCTAAAATATAAAAAATGATGTTAAAACACTTAGGTCACTGTGAAACAATGCTTATGGATTAATTTAGCCAAAATAATAATAAAAAATATTCATCAGCAAATGTAGAAGGTTATATTGTTCTGAGAAAAACTTAGCTCTTTTAATATTGAGAGCCCTAGGGTTGTCTTAAGTAATCAAAATTCTTATAAAGAAAACAGAACATAAGTAATTATTTTGACAAGTCATGAAACTTTTCCTAAGCAGTTTAATTAAAATTAAAATAAAACTTTAATCCTTGTTATTAAGAAAATACCAACAGAGAAATACTTTGTCCTTTTAATAGAGAAAAAAGAATTTCAAATTTGCATCAGTTTGCTTTTGATAATAAAATTCATTTACTTAAGTAAACTCATTCCAATCTTGTCTTGACAACACATACAATTCATTTCAAAAGATCCTTTTTTTCACAAAACTTTTATAAATTTTATGCTCATTTCAGCTTGTCCATTATTTACTTTCCCATTTAGAAATAATCTGCTTTAAGATAGAATCACTTTTTTTGTTAACAACAACAAAAAACCCTTCATTTCTAATAACTTTTCTTACCCCCAAACACATCTTATTTCTATTATTATATCTGGTAGTTTTAACCACACACACACACAAAAAAAAAAACAATTAAAATTTTTAATTCTTTGATTTTTTTTTTAGTAAAAATAAAGAAGCAAACAATTGTGAGCTCTCTTATTTTGTGATTTGGAATACTTATAAACCCATTTTGTATTTTCTGGAAATATATGGTACTTCACAGTACAATATTTCAATAAAACGCAAGGTGTATTTACTAGTGGACCCAGACATCCCTAGTGTTTGTGTATTATGAGGTCAAAGGTAGGCAAACTAAAATTTATTTAGCAATTAATATTTTATTATTTCATCTTATTTGAACATGATCTAGACATTCAATGAATTTCCATTATTTAATTTAACTTAGAAAACTGTAAGGATGTAAATTACCAAAGAGGTTTAGGAAACTAAGTAGACATATCATAACACAATTGTTGCTAAAAACTGAAAACATATTTAAATATATTTATTCCATTTATTCTTTAAAATAATTATTAAAATACTTATGAAAATTTCATTAGACCTTAAAAACAGGCATATCTTAAGTTTGTTTATTTGTTTGTTTATTTATATTTACATACTTTGCAACAGAGGTAACATTAACCCACCTGACTAGCAAACTCATGTTGAACAACAGTTATTTACTGGCATTATATTTAATGCTAACTCTGAAGACATACCTGTATAAATTAAACCAATAAGCTTAAAATTAGCTTTTATTTACTCAAGTTTATCCTAGATTATGTTACTTTAAAAAACTTTGGAGTTAACTTTTATTATATGAAAAAATATGTGTTTTAGCTAATCATGTAGAGCTCTTTTACACATTAGTTTTGGCAATAATATCTTGAGGTAGAAAAATACAATTTCTAAACTGTACACCTAAAAGCATATAGACAGCACAACCAAAGATCTTATGCTTTCATTTTAAACCTTTAGTTACAAATCAGGTACAATACAAAATCCACTAGTTTGTAAACAATTGTTTGAATAAACTAAGTTTACTCACATATATGTAGGGCTTCCCTGGAGGCTCAGATGGTAAAAAAATCTGCCCACAATGAGCAAGACCCAGATTTGATCCCTGGGTTGAGAAGAGGCCCTGGAGAAGTGAATGTAACCTATTCAAGTATTCTTACCTAGAGAATCCCATGAACAGAGGAGCCTGGTACATGAGGTCGCAAGAGAATTGGACATGACTGAGTGACTAACACTTTCATTTTCACTTTAACTCATTTAGATATATTGTTTTTATTGCTTGTGGAGAAAATGTGTATGGTTTGTTTGTATTTGCCCTGGACAAGCAATTTTAAAGAAGGTGTTTGGGCAAGACAGTTCTTACAGCAGTTTGTTTTTTAAAATACCTTGTTCCCTTTGTAATTTTTTGTTGTTGTTGTAGATTCTACTAATTAATATAACCTGTGTTCAATCTCAGGCAATGTGAGCTGTGTTTACATTTCAAAGACATGATGAGTTTTATCATTTTAGAGGGCAGATAAGGAAAACACAAGTTTTATGCTAGGAGTTTTGGTGTATTTTTGCCTATTATCATAAGTGTTACGGTAGTAATATTAATTTTTTCCTGGATATAAGAGAATTTTGCTCCAATATCCTACAAACATTTTGAGAGGGATAGGCACAGCCTTAGAATTGGTACATATAGGTGAGTCTTTTGTCTTTTGTAGAGATTTGCAAGACAAAAACAGCATTTTATTAGCCCTTGAAGATATTAGCCCTTGAATAGAGATGAATATAGCCCTTGAATAGAGGTGAGTCTTTTGTAGAGATTTGCAAGACGAAAACAGTATTTTTATTAGCCCTTGAATATTTGCTTCCAGATGATTTATTTTCTGATTAATCTCAGGAAGAACTATGGGATAGCTGAAGAGATAGGGTTTAAAAAATAATTTCTGTTGGATCTTTAAGTTTTTATCTGTGTGTGTGTATTTTTTTTTTCATCCTAATAAGGGATTCCTTAAGGCTGGTCATCATACTTTTTTTTTTTTCCTTCAGTTTGTGCATCCCATAAGTACCAATGTGACAAAGGTAATGTGAGTACTGATGTGACACAATTTATTTTTTTATTTTAAATATAGCCAGTTTAAATCCATTATCTGATCATCAACAAGTGGGTACTTTCAGTGATTTCAAATAATGCATTATACCAATAAGCCTTTTTTATGGATTGAAAGAAAACATACAAGAGGCATCTCACAAGAGAATATATAGTCCTCACAAGATCCAAAAGATTATTCTCAGACCTAGTCTAAGAAAGTAAAAATCCTTTGTGAAACTGCAAGGAAGGAGACAGGGCATAACCCTGAAAACAGTGACACAACCATTAAGAAGAATAGGATAGCACCAAAAAAAATGGTTAGAACCTACTAGGCCCAAGGTGTCAAAATATTAAACTTCCATTAGACTTTGAGCTTCATTATACACTCAATGTAATGCATCAGCATGCTAAATGACACTCCCACAGGCATCATGACAGTTCTGAGGCTCACTTTGAAAGGTCAAAAAGTGGGTGGTACACCAGTTCCTAGAAATCCCCATCCTTTCTCCAAGATAGTTAGAATATTCCTTCACTCATTAGCCTATGAGATTACTCAGCCCATAAAAACTAACCACCCCCACACTTCAGGGCCACTCTGATTTTGCTAGACAGCCCCATGCTCTGGAGTTGCCTCAGACCTTCTGAGACAGCCCATACTCTGTCTATGGAGTGTGTATATCTTTAAATAAACCTGCTTTCACTTTACTATAGTTTGCTCTTGAATTCTTTCCCGTGCAAAACCAAGGACACTCTCTTAGTGGCCCATTCCAAGGACGCACCCAAGACCAGGGACATGACCATCCTCTCATGCTCCTACATTTCTTACTGCAGATAGTAACAATAATGTAGTGAAAATAGGGTTTCTGGTGTTTCACAATAAAGTGCATAATATACAAATTTATGCCCCTGAGTAGGTGTCCCTGGAGTGGAACTTTACCAGTACGTGTAAGAAATTTATGTTGAAGTGACAAAGGTCCCTTATGGACTGGAATCACTTATGAAAACATTTCCTGAAAGCTGGTATGGCCAAAGAGAGTGTTACTTGTAACTTCATGTCTCAGAAACCCAATCTATTCAACTAGCCACCAGATGCACCCCAAAAATACACCTTCTGGATAGTTAAGGACAGAGAGAATATTCTCACTGGATACAAAGCCAAGTTCTCAGGACATAGAACAAGATGAAAGAAAAAAAAAAAGCTCATTTGGATTTTACACAAAGAATTTGCAGCAATGTTTACCTAAATAAATACTGCTCTGGTGAGAATTGTTAACTCACTGGTTTGTAAGACCTCCTTAGCAGCAAACTTCTAGGACCTATGTCTGAAATCTACCCCAATGGTTCTTCCTCAATGATAAACAAAACAAAAGAAACAATAAAAAAAAAAAAAAAACATTGGGGATCTCAGGAAGGAAAAGGATCTCCTAGGGTTGCTAGTTCAAAAAACTAGACCAAGAGAACTATTATCCATACAACTTTTTCTTCCACTAGACCTTGCAGGCAGGCTGATATTGTAAGGAATCTTATTTTCTGCCAAAAAGTCCGAAAGTGAAGTCACTCAGTCATGTCCGGCTCTTTTGACACTTCCATAGACTGCAGCCTAGCAGGCTCCTCTGTCCATGGGATTTTCCAAGCATGAACACTGGAATTGGTTGTCATTTCCTTCTCCAGGGGATTTTCTCAATCCAAGGATCGAACCTGGGTCTCCTGCATTGTAGGCAGATGCTTTTATCGTCTAAGCCACCAGGAAAGTCTCAATATTTTTGGCCAGACTTTGCTAAATGTCACAAAATCTCTTCTTTGCAGGTGATTCTAAGCAGAAAGCAGGGTCCAATAGTCTCTTGCTGACTTGCCAAATGTTGGGTAGGGGGAAATTTCTCCCTCTACATGCTTGAGTTTTTGTGGATGAATTAATAATAAAATTGACAAAAGACAGATTAATAGAAGGAAAAGAAATAAATTTTAATTGGTGTACACAAAAATCTCAGAAATATAAGACCTTAATGTGGCCAAAGAATATATTGAAGAATCCTTGCTTCTCTGCAAGAAAGTCCACTTTTTCGTGATGTATGATTTTTTTCTAAATGTGTTATTCTATTCCATTTGCTAGAACTTCATTGAGGATATTTGCATTTATGCATATCAGTGATATTTGTCTGTAATTTGTGTGTGTGTGTGTGTGTGTGTGTGTGTGTGTGTGTGTGTTATCTTTGTCTGGTTTTGGTTTCAGAGTGATGGTGGCTTTGTAGAATGAATTTGGGAGTTTTCCTTCCTTTGCAATTTTCTGGACGAGTTTGAGCAGGACAGGTATTATCTGTTTTCTAAACTGTTGATTGAATTCACCTGTGAACCCATTTTGTCCTTTGCTTGTTGGAAAATATTTTATAACAATTTACATTTTTGTGCTTGTTATTGGTCTGCTCCTATTTTCTATTTATTCTTGTTTCAGTTTGGGAAGGTTATATTTTTCTAAGACTTTGCCCATTTATTCCAGTTTGTCCAATTTACTGGATTATAGCTACTTGTGGTAGTCTCTTATGATCCCTTGCATTTCTGCATTGTCAGGTGTGACTTCACTTTTACTTCTATTTTATTGATTTGAGTCTTCAACCTTTCTTTCTTAATGAGTCTGGCCAAAGGTTTGTCAATTTTGTTTATCTTCTCAAAGAAAGAACTTCTAGTTTTATTGATCTTTGCTATTGTGTCCTTCATTTCTTTTTCACTTATTTCTGCTCTGATCTTTAGATTACTTTCCTTGTAGTAACTTGTTTTTGGTGTTGTTGTTATTCTTTTTCTAGTTGCTTTCAGTCAGTTCAGTCACTCAGTCGTGACTGACTCTTTGTGACCCCATGAACCACAGTACACCAGGCCTCCTTGTCCATCACCAACTCCCAGAGTCCACCCAAACCCATGTCCATTGAGTTGGTGATGTCATGCAACCATCTCATTCTCTGCCGCCCCTTCTTCTCCTGCCCTCAAACTTTCCCAGCATCAGGGACTTTTCAAATGAGTCAGCTCTTCGTATGAGGTGGCCAAAGTTCTGGAGTTTCAGCTTCAACATCAGTCCTTCCAATGAACATCCATGACTGATCTCCTTCAGAATGGACTGGTTGGATCTCCTTGCAGTCCAAGGGACTCTTAAGAGTCTTCTCCAACACCACAGTTCAAAAACATCAATTCTTCTGCACGCAGATTTCATTGTAGTCCAACTCTCACATCCATACATGACCACTGGAAAAACCATAGCTTTGACTAGACGGACCTTTGTTGACAAAGTGATGTCTCTGCTTTTCAATATGCTATCTAAGTTGATCATAACTTTCCTTCCAAGGAGTAAGTATCTTTTAATTTCATGGCTGCAATCACCATCTGCAGTGATTTTGGATCCCCGAAAAATAAAGTCAGCCACTGTTTCCACTGTTGACCCATCTATTGGCCATGAAGTGATGAGACTGGATGCCATGATCTTAGTTTTCTGAATGTTGAGCTTTAAGCCAACTTTTTCACTCTCTTTCACTTTCATCAAGAGACTGTTTAGTTCTTCTTCACCTTCTGCCATAAGGGTGGTGTCATCTGCATATCTGAGATATTGATATCTCTCCCGGCAATCTTGATTCCAGCCTGTGCTTCATCCAGCCCAGTGTTTTTCATGATAAACTCTGCATATAAGTTAAACAACCAGGGTGACAATACACAGGCTTGACGTACTCCTTTCCCAATTTGAAACCAGTCTGTTGTTCCATGTCCAGTTCTAACTGTTGCTTCCTGACCTCCATACAGGTTTCTCAAGAGGCAGATGAGGTGGTCTGGTTCGCCATCTCTTGAAGAACATTCCATAGTTTATTGTGATCCACACAAAGGCTTTGGCATAGACAATAAAGCAGAATAGATGTTATGGAACTATCTTGTTAGTTGCTTTAGGTGTAATGTAAGGTTGTTTATTTGACATTTCTCTTGTTTCTTGAAGGAGAGTTAAAAACCATATGATCATCACAATAAATACAGAAAAAAGCTTTTAACAAGATTTATTACACATTTTTTATTAAAAAAAGAAAACAAGCATAGAAAGAATGTTTCTCAACAAAATGAAGGCTGCATATGACAAAGGCAGAGCAAACATTATTCTTAATGGTGAAAAATGGAAAGAATTTCCTCTAAGATAAGGAAAAAGACAATGATGCCCACTCTCAGGATCATTATGCAACATAGTTTTGGAAGTTCAAACAACAGAAATCAGTGAAAAAAAAAAAACAAATAAAGATCATCTAAAATGGAAAATAAGTAAAACTCTCACTAGTTGCAGATTACATGGTACTGTACATAAAAAAAAAAAAAAAAACTAAAGACACCACCAGAAAATTACTAGATCTAATCAAGGAATACAGTGAAGTCACAGGATATAAAATTAATGCACATAAATCCATTGACTATACACTAACAGTGAAAAGTCAGAAATAAAAATTAAGTAACCAATCCCATAAAACATTTCAACAAAAATAATAAAATATCTAGGAATAAACATAGCAGTCTATGAGGTCACACAGAATCAGACATGACTGAAGCGCCTTAGCAGCAGCAGCAGCAAACATAGCTAAAGTGAGAAAAAAAAAACTTTTATGCAGAACACTATAACACATTAATGAAAGAAATCAAAGAGAACACAGATAGGGAAGTATACCATACTTTTGGGTTGGAAAAATCAATTTACAGATTCAATACAATCCCTATCAAGCTACCAGTGGTATTTTTCATAAGTAGAACAAAATTTTTCGCAATCTGTGTGGAAAGACAAAACGTCCCAGATAGCCAAAGAATCTTGAGAAAGAAGAATGGAACTGGAGAAATCAACTTGCCTCACTTCAGGCTCTACTACAAAGGCACAGTCATCAAGAGACTATGGTACTGGCACAAAGACAGAAATATAGATCAATGGAACAAAATAGAAAGCCCAGAAATAAATCCACACACCTGTGGACACCTTATCTTCAACAAAGGAGGCAAGAATATACAATGGAGAAAAGACAATCTTTTTTTAAAATGGTGCTGGGAAAACTGGTCAACCACTTGTAAAATAATGAAACTAGAACACTTTTTAACACCATACACAAAAATAAACTCAAAATGGATTAAAGATCTAAATGTAAGACCAGAAACTATAAAACTCCTAGAGGAGAACATAGTCAAAACACTCTCTGATGTACATCACAGCAGGATCTTCTATGACCCACCTACCAGAATACTGGAAATGAAAGCAAAAATAAACAAATGGGACCTAGTTAAAATTAAAAGCTTCTGCACAACAAAGGAAACTATAAGCAAGATGAAAAGACGGCCTTCAGAATGGGAGAAAATAATAGCAAATGAAGCAAATGACAAACAATTAATCTCAAAAATATACAAGCAACTCCTGCAGCTCAATTCTAGGAAAATGAATGACCCAATCAAAAAGTGGGCCAAAGAACTAAACCAACATTTCTCCAAAGAAGACATACAAATGGCTAACAAACACATGACAAGGTGCTCAACATCACTCACTATCAGAGAAATGCAAATCAAAACCACAATGAGGTACCATTTCACGCCAGTCAGAATGGCTGTGATCCAAAAGTCTACAAGCAATAAATGTGGGAGAAGGTGTGGAGAAAAAGGAACCCTCTTACACTTTTGGTGGGAATGCAAACTAGTGCAGCCACTATGGAGAACAGTTTGGAGATTCCTTAGAAAACTGGAAATAGAACTGCCTTATGACCCAGCAATCCAACTGCTGGGCATACACACCGAGGAAACCAGAATTGAAAGACACAGGTGTACCTCAATGTTCATTGCAGCACTGTTTATAATAGCCAGGACATGTAAGCAACCTAGATACCCCTCAGCAGACGAATGGATAAGAAAGCTGTGGTACATATACACAATGGAGTATTACTCAGCCATTAAAAAAATACATTTGAATCAGTTCTAATGAGGTGGATGAAACTGGAGCCTATTATACAGAGTGAAGTAAGCCAGAAAGAAAAACACCAATACAGTATACTAACGCGTATATATGGAATTTAGAAAGATAGTAACGATAACCCTGTATGAGAGACAGCAAAAGAGACACAGATGTATGAAACAGTCTTTTGGACTCCACAGGAGATGGCGAGGGTGGAATAATTTGGGAGAATGGCACTGAAACATGTATAATGTCATATGTGAAACAAATCGCCAGTCCAGGTTCAATGCATGATACAGGATGCTCGGGGCTGGTGCACTGGAATGACCCAGAAGGATGGTATGGGAAGGGAGATGGGAGGGGAGTTCAGGATGGGGAACACATGTACACCCATGGCAGATTCAAGTTGATGTATGAGAAAACCAATACAATATTGTAAAGCAATTAGCTTACAATTAAAATAAATAAATTTATATTTAAAACAAAGAGGAGAATGTAGCTGTAAGAATCACGCTTCCTGACTCCATACAATACAACAAAGCTACAGTCATTAAGATAGTAGGGTACTGGCACAAAAACAGAAATACAAGCCAATGGAACAAGGTAGAAAACACAGATCTAAACCCACACACCTATGGATACATTACCTTAGACAAAGAAGGCAAGAATACCCAATGGAGAAAGATAGTCTCTTCAATAAGTGGTGCTGGGATATCCAGACAGCTACATGTAAACAAATGAAGAGAATGCTTCATGTGTATGTGTGTGTGTTCAGTGGTTTCTAGCACTTTATGATCCTATGGACTGCAGCATGCTAGGCTTCCCTGTCCTTCACTATTTCCCAGATTTTTTTTTTCAAATTCTTGTCTATTGAGTCAGCGATGCTATGCAAAACTCATCCTCTGCCACCCCCTTCTTCTTTTGTCTTCAGTCTTTTCCAGGATCAGGGTCTTTTCAAATGAGTCAGCTCTTTACATCAGGTGGCCAAAGTATTGGAGTTTCAGCTTCAGCATCAGTCCTAATGGATATTAAAAGTTGATTTCCTTTAGGGTTGACTTGTTTGATCTCCTTGTTGTAAAAGTGACTCTCAATAGCCTTCTGCCACACCACAATTTGAAAGAATTTATCCTTTAGTGCTAAGCCTTTTTTTTTTTAATTGTCCAGCTATCACGACCTTACATGACTACTGGAAAAACCATAACTTTGGTTATACAGACATCTGTTGGCAAAGAGATGTCTCTACATTTGAACATACTGTCTAGGTTTGCTATATTTTTCTTCCAAGGAGCAAGGGTCTGTTAATTTCATTGCTATAATCACAGACAGCAGTGATTTTGGAGCCCAAGAAAATAAAATCTGCTACTGCTTCCACTTTTTCCCCTTCTATTTGCCATGAAGTGACAGTACCAAATGTCATGGTCTTAGCCTTTTAAATGATGAGCCTTACGCCAACTCCTTAATTCTCTTTTGTCAGAATTATCATCCCCATCAAGAGGATCTTTAATTCCTCTTCACTTTATGCCATTAGAGTGGTATCATTTGCATATCTGAGGTTGTTGCAATTTTTTCAGCAATCTTGAGTCCAGCTTATGATTCACCCAGCCTAGCATTTAGCAAGATGTACTCTGTATATAAATTAAATAAGCAGGGTGACTTCTTTGTTGTACTTTGTTCCCAATTTTGAATCAGTCATTTGTTCCATGTCTGGTTCTAACTGTTGCACTTCTTGACCTGCATACAGGTTTCTCAAGAGACAGGTAAGTAAGATGGTCTGGTATTCCCATCTCTTTAAGAATTTTCCAGTTTGTTGTGATCCACACAAAGGCTTTTGCATAGTTAATGAAGCAGAAGTAGATGTTTTTCTGTAATCCCCTTGCATTGTCTATGATCCAATGAATGCTGGCAATTTGATCTCTTGTTCTGCCTTTTCTCAGCCCAGCTTACACATCTGGATGTACTTGCTTCATGTACTAATGAAGCCTTGCTTGAAAGATTTTAAGCATAAACTTTCAGTACAGTTCAGTCACTCAGTCGTGTCCGACTCTTTTCAACCCCATGAATCGCAGCACGCCAGGCCTACCTGTCCATCAACAACACCGGAGTTCACTCAGACTCATGTCCATCGAGTCAGTGATGCCATCCAGCCATCTCATCCTCTGTGTTCCCCTTCTCCTCCTGCCCCCAATCCCTCCCAGAATCAGAATATTTTCCAATGAATCAACTTTTCGTATGAGGTGGCCAAAGTTTTGGAGTTACAGCTTTAGCATCATTAATTTCAAAGAACTTCCAGGGCTGATCTCCTTCAGGATGGACTGGTTGGATCTCCTTGCAGGCCAAGGGACTCCCAAGAGTCTTCTCCAACACCACAGTTCAAAAGCATCAATTCTTTAGCTCTCAGCTTTCTTCATAGTCCAGCTCTCACATACATACATGACCACTGGAAAAACCATAGCCTTGACTAGACGGACCTTTGTTGGCAAAGTAATGTCTCTGCTTTTCAATATGCTATCTAGGTTTGTCATAACTTTTCTTCCAAGGAGTAAGCGTCTTTTAATTTCATGGCTGCAATCACCATCTGCAGTGATTTTGGAGTCCAAAAAATAAAGTCTGACACCTTTTCCACTGTTTCCCCATCTACTTCCCATGAAGTAATGGGACCACATGCCATGACCTTTGTTTGCTGAATGTTGAGCTTTAAGCCAAATTTTTCACTCTCCACTTTCACTTTCATCAGGAGGCTTTTTAGTTCCTTTTCACTTTCTGCCATATGGGTGGTGTCATCTGCATATCTGAGATTATTGATATTTCTCCTGGAAATCTTGATTCCAGCATGTGATTCTTCCAGTCCAGCGTTTCTCATGATGTACTCTGCATATAAGTCAAATAAGCAGGGTGACAATATACCACCTTGATGTACTCCTTTTCCTATTTGGAACCAGTTTGTTGTACCATGTCCAGTTACTAACATGCTAAATGAATGTAATTGTTTAGTAACTTGAGCATTCTTTGGCACTGCCCTTCTTGAGGATTGGGAAGAAAACTAACCTTTCCCAGTACTGTGGCTCCTACTGAGTTTTCCAAATTTGCTGACATTTCCTTACATCATACAAAAAATAAAGTCAAATCGAGTAAAGACCTAAATCTAGACGAGAATCTTTAAGCCTCTTAAAGGAAAACATAGGCAGAACACTTTTTGGCATAAATTACAGCAAGTTCCTCTATGACCCACCTCGTAGAGCAATGAAAATAAAAATAAACAAAGTGAACTTAATTAAATTCAAATTATTTTTCTCAGTGAAAGAAACTATAAACAAGAAAAAAAGACAACCCATAGAATGAGAGAAAATAATAGCAAATGAAGCAACTGACGATGGATTAATCTCTGAAATATACAAGCAGTTCATGTAGCACAGTATCAGGAAAAAATTAACCCGATCAAAAAGTGGGCAGAAGAACTAAACAGACATTTCTCCAAAGAAGACACACAATGGATACTGAGCACAGGAAAAGCTGCTCAACATCACTCATTATTTGAGAAATGCAAATCAAAACTACAATGAGATACTGCCTTACAGCAGTCAGAATAATCATCATCAAAATACCTATATGTGAGATAGCAAAAGAGACAGAGATATAAAGAATAGGTTTTTGGACTCTGTGGGAGAAGTCAAGGGTGGGATGAATTGTGAGAATAGCATTGAAACATGTATATTACCATATATGAAATAGATCACCAGTCCATGTTTAATGCATGAAAAGAGCACTCAAAGCCAGTGCACTGGGACAACCCTGAGGGACAGGATGTGGAGGGAGGTGGGGGGGGGGTTCAGGATGGGGGACACATGTACACCCATGCCTCATTTATTTCTATGCATGGCAAAACCCACTACAATATTATAAAGCAATTAGTCTCCATTTAAAATACATAAATTAATTTTAAAAATAAAAAAACATCATATCTATAAACAATAAACAGCATGTAGACAGCATGTAGACAGCATGTAGAGAAAAGGGAATCCTCTTGCACTGTTGGTAGGAATGAAAATTGATGCAGATATTATGGAGAACAGTATGAAGATTCTTGAAAAGAAAAGAAAGAAAGAAACTAGGAACAAAAATACCATCAGGTTCAGATCACACGGTCGTGATCGACTGCTTCCAATCCCATGGTCTGCAGCAGGACAGGCTTCCCTGTCCATGACCAACCCGGGGAGTTCATTCAAACTCATGTCCATCTAGTCAATGATGCCATTCAACCATCACACCCTCTGTCATACTCTTCTCCTTGCACCTTCAATCTTTCTCAGCATCAGTCTTTTTTCCACTGAGTCAGTTATTCACATCAGGTGGCCAAAGTATTGGAAATTCAGCTTCAGCAGTCCTTCCAATGTTATTCAGGACAGTCCTTTAGGATTGACTGGCTTGATCTTCTTGCAGCCCAAGGGACTCTCAAGAGTATTCTCTAACACCACAGTTGAAAAGCATCAATTTTTCAGTGTTCAGCATTCTTTATACTCCAACTCTAACATTCTCACATGACTTCTGAAAAAAAAATAATAGCATTGCCTAGATAGACTTCTATTGGCAAAGTAATGTCTCTGCTTTTTAATATGCTGTTTAGTTTAGTCATAACTTTTCTTCCAAGGAGCAGGTGTCTTTTAATTTCATGGCTGAGGTCACCATCTCCAGTGATTCTGGAGCCCCCAAAACTAAGGCTGTAACTGTTTCCACTGTTTCCCCATCTATTTGCCAGAAAGTGATTAGACCAATTTTTATTTTGTGCCATAAGGGTGGCTTCATCTGAATATCTGAGGTTATTAATATTTCTCTTGGCAATCTTGATTTCAGCTTGTGGTTCATCCAGCACAACATTTCTCATGATGTACTCTGAAAGTAAGTTAAATAAGCAGAATAACAATATGCAGCCTTGACATAATCCTTTCCTGATTTGGAACCAGTCTGTTGTTTCATGTCCAGTTCTAACTTGTTTCTTGACCTGCATGCACATTTCTCAGGAGCCAGGTGCAGTGGTCTGGTAGTCCCATCTCTTGAAGAATGTTCCACAGTTTGTTGTGGTCCACATAGTTAAAGGCTTTGGCATAGTTAATAAAGCAGAAGTAGATGATTTTCTGGAACTCTCTTGATTTTTCAATGATCCAGCGGATGTTGACAATTTGATCTCTGGTTCCTCTGTCTTTTCTAAATCCAGCTTGGACATTCGGAACGTCACGGCTCACATACTGTTGAAGCCTGGCTTGGAGAATTTTGAGCATCACTTTTCTAGCATGTGAGATGAGTGCAATTGTGTGGTAGTTTGAGCATTCTTTGCATTGCTTTTCTTTAGGATTGGAATGAAAATTGACCTTTTCCAGTCCTATGGCCACTGCTGAGTTTTCCAAATTCGCTGGACTATTGAGTGCAAGACTTTCACAGCATCATCTTTTAGGATTTGAAATAGCTCAACTGGAATTCCATCACCTCCACAAGCTTTGTTTGTTTTGATGTTTCATAAGTCCCACTTGACTTCACATTCCAGGATATCTGGCTCTAGGTGAATGATCACACCATCGTGGCTATCTGGGTCATGAAGATCTTTTGTATAGTTCTTCTGTGTAATCTTGCCACCTCTTCTTAATATCTTCTGCTTATGTTTGGTCCATATGATTTCTGTTCCTTATTGAGCCCATCTTTGCATGAAATAACCCTCTGGTGTTACTAATTTTCTTGAAAAGATCTTTAGTCTTTCCCATTCTATTGTTTTCCTCTGTTACTTTGCATAGATCACTGAGGAAGGCTTTCTTATCTCTCCTTGCTAGTCTTTGGAACTCTGCATTCAAATGGGTATATCTGTCATTTTCTCCTTTGCCTTTTGCTTCTCTTCTTCTCTCAGCCATTTGTAAAGCACTTTCAGACCACCATTTTGCCTTTTTGCATTTCTTTTTATTGGGGATGGTCTCGATCCCTGACTCTGTACAATGTCATGTACCTCTGTCCATAGCTCTTCAGGCATGCTGTCTATCAGATCTAATGCCTTGAATCTGTTTCTCACTTCCAGTGTATAATCATATGGGATTTGATTTAGGTCATACCTCAATGGTCTAGTGGTTTTCCCTATTTCTTCCATTTAAGTATGAATGTGGCAATAAGGAGTTCACGATCTGAGCCACAGTCAGCTCCCGTCTTGCTTATGGTGACACTAATAACTTCTCTATATTTTGCTGCAAGGAATGTAATCAATCTGATCTCAGTAGTGAATATCTGGTGATGTCCATGTGTAGAGTTTTTTTCCTGTGTTGTTCGAAGTGGGTGTTTGTTATGACTAGTGCACTCTCTTGTCAAAACTCTGTTAGCCTTTCCCATGCTTTCTTTATACTCCAAGGCGAGGTTCTCCTGTTACTTCAGGTAGCTCTTGACTTCCTTCTCTTGCATTCCAGTCCCCTATAGTGAAAAAGACATATTTTTCAGGTGTTAGTTTTAGAAGGTCTTTTAGGTCTTCATATAGCTGTTCAACTTCAGCTTCTTCAGCATTACTGGTTGGGGCATAGACTTGGATCACTGTGACATTGAATAGTTTGGCTTGGAAATGAACGTCAATCATTCTGTCTCCGAGTGCTGCAGTTCTTGAGACTGCATTCAAGCACTGCATTTCAGACTCTTGTATTAACTACGATTATACAGTGGAAGTGAGAAATAGATTCAAGTGACTAGATCTGATAGACAGAGTGCCCGATGAACTATGGACAGAGATTCGTGACTTTGTATAGGAGACAGGGATCAAGACCATCTCTAAGAAATAGAAAGGCAAAACAGCAATGATGTCTGTCTGAGGAGGCCTTACAAATAGCTGTGAAAAGAAGGGAAGTGAAAAGCAAAGGAGAAAAGGAAAGATACACACATTTGAATGCAGAGTTCCAAAGAATAGCAAGGAGAGATAGGAAAGCCATCCTCAGCAAACAATGCAAAGAAATAGAGGAAAACAATAGAATGGGAAGACTAGAGATCTCTTCAAGAAAATTAGAGATACTAAGGGACCATTTCATGCAATGATGGGCTCAGTGAAGGACAGAAATTGTATGGATCTAACAGAAGCAGAAGATATTAAGAAGAGGTGGCAAGAATACACAAGAGAACTGTACAAAAAAGAGCTTCAAGACCCAGATAATCACGATGATGTGATCACTCACCTAGAGCCAGACATCCTGGAATGTGAAGTCAAGTGGGCCTTAGAAAGCATCACTATGAACAAAGCTAGTGGAGGTGATGGAATTCCAGTTGAGCTGTTTCAAATCCTAAAAGATGATGCTGTGAAAGTGCTGCACTCAATATGCCAGCAAATTTGGAAAACTCAGGAGTGGCCACAGAACTGGAAAACGTCAGTTTTCATTCCAATCCCAAAGAAAGATAATGCCAAAGAATGCTCAAACTACTGCACAATTGCACTCGTCTCACACGCAAGTAACATAAGGCTCAAAATTATCCAAGCCAGGCTTCAACAATATATGAGCCATGAACTTGTAGATGCTCAAGCTAGTTTCTGGCAGAAGAACCAGAGATCAAATTGCCAACATCTGCTGGATCATCAAAAAAGCAAGACAGTTCCAGGATAAGATCTATTTCTGCTTTATTGACTATTCCAAAGCCTCTGACTGTGTAGATCACAAGAAACTGGGAAATTCTTCAAGAGATGGGAATACCAGACCGCCTGACCTGCCTCTTGAGAAACCTATATGCAGGCCAGGAAGCAACAGTTAGAACTGAACATGGAACAACAGACTGGTTCCAAATCGGAAAAGGAGTACATCAAGGATGTATATTGTCACCCTGGTTGTTTAACTTACATGTACAGTATATCATGAGAAACACTGGGCTGGATGAAGGACAGGCTGGAATCAAGATTGGCAGGAGAAATATCAATAACCTCATATATGCAGATGACACCACCCTTATGGCAGAAAGTGAAGAACTAAAGAGTCTCTTGATGAAAGTGAAAGAGGAGAGTAAAAAAGTTGGCTTAAAGCTCAACATTCAGAAAACTAAGATCATGGCATCCAGTCTCATCAGTTCATGGCCAATAGATGGGGAAACAGTGGCTGACTTTAGTTTTTTGGGATCCCAAATCACTGCAGATGGTGATTGCAGTCATGAAATTAAAAGACGCTTACTCTTTGAAAGGAAAATTATGACTAACCTAGACAGGATATTAAAAAGCAGAGATATTACTTTGCTAACAAAGGTCCGTCTGGTCAAGGCTATGGTTTTTAGTAGGCATGTATGGATGTAAGAGTTGGACTATAAAAAAAACAAAACAAAACAAAACAAAAACTGAGTGTTGGACAATTGATGCTTTTGAACTGTGGTGTTGAAGAAGAGTCTTTTTTAATATAAATTTATTTATTTTAATTGGAGGCTAATTGCTTTACAATATTGTGTTGGTTTTGCCATACATCTACATGAATCCACCACGAGCATGCATGTGTTCCCCATCCTGAACCCCCCTCCACCTCCCTTCCCATATCATCCTTCTGGGTCATCCCATAATAAGCATCAAACCTGGACTTGCGATTCGTTCCACATATGATATTATCTTGAGAATCCCTTGAACTGCAAGAAGGTACAATCAGTCCATCCTACAGGCGATCAGTTCTGGGCATTCATTAGAAGGACTGATATTGAAGCTGAAATACCTGATAGGAAGAGCTGACCCATTTGAAAAGACCCTGATGCTGGAAAAAATCGAAGGCAAGAGGAGAAGGGGACGACAAAGGATGAGATGGTTGGATGGCACCACCGACTCAACGGACATGAGTTTGGGTAAACTCTGGGAGTTGGTGATGGACAGGGAGGCCTGGATAGCTGTGGTTCATGGGGTTGCAAAGAGTCAGGCATGACTGAGCGGTTGAACTGACTGACTGCATTTCAGACTCTTTTCTTAACTATGATGGCTACTCCATTTCTTCTAATGGATTCTTGCCCAAAGTAGTAGATATGTCACCTTATTTAAATTCACCCATTTCAGTCCATTTTAGTTCGCTGATTCCTAAAGTGTTGATATTCACACTTGTCATCTCCTGTTTGACCACTTCCAGTTTACCTTGATTCATGGACCTAACATTCCAGGTTCCTATACAATGTTACTCTTTAAAACATCATACTTGGATTACATCACCAGTCACATCCACAATGGGGTGTAGTTTATCTTTGGCCCCATCTCTTCATTCTTTTTGGAGTTATTTCTCCATCGATCTCCATCAACATATTGGGCACCTACCGACCTGGGGAGTTCTTCTTTCAGGGTCCTATAGTTTTGCTTTTTCATACTGTTCATAGGGATCTCAAGACAAGAATACTGAAGTGGCTTGCCATCCCCTTCTCCAGTGGACCACGTTTTGTCAGAGCTCTCTATCATGACCCATCCATCTTTGGTGGCCCTACATGGCATGCCTCATAGTTTCTTTGATTTAAAGAAGGCTGTGGTCCATGTAATCAGTTTGATTAGTTTTCTGTGATTGTAGTTTTCATTCTGTCTGCCATCTGATGGATAAGGATAAAGGCTTCTTGGAGCTTCTTGATGGGAGAGACTGACTGTTGGGAAATTGTGTTTTGTTCTGTTGCATCGTGCTCAGTAAATCTTTAATCCAATGTTCTGTTAATGAGTGGAGCTGTGTTCCTTCCCTGTTGTTTCACCTGAGGCCAAACTATGGTGAAAGTAATGAAGATAATGGCTTTTGACCTCCTTCAAAAGGTCACATGCAGGCACTGCAACACTCAGTGCCCCTGACACTGCAGCAGGCCACCGTCAACCCCTGCCTCCACCAGAGACTCCTGGACACTCACGGGCAATTCTGGGTCAGTCTCTTGTGGGGTTAGTGCTCCTTTCTTCTGGGTGATGGGTCACACAGGGTTTTGTTTGTGCCCTCCAAAATTTTGTTTCCCCAATCCCTATGGTGTGGTCAATGGTGACCTCCTCCAAGAGAGCTTTTGCCATACCCAGCCACTGATGAGCTATACTTCCATTGGAGACACTCAAGCACAGTTTTGGTTCAGTCTCTGTGGGATGTCTGGGTCTTGGCACACACAAGGTTTGTTTGAGCCCTCCAAGCATTTCTAAAGGTCAGGGAGTTTGATTCTAAATGTGACTTTGCCCCTCCTAGCATCTTGCTTGAGCTTCTCCTTTGCCCTTGGGCAGGGAGTATCTTTATTTGATAGGATCCAACATTTTCCTGTCAACAGTCGTTCACCAGTGAGTTGTAATTCTGGAGTTCTCTCTAGAAAGGATGAGCACATGTCCTTCTACACTACCATCTTGTAATCAACTACCATATGACCCAAAAATTTCACTTCTAAGCATATACGCTGAGGAAACTATATTTGAAAAAGACACATATATTTCGATGTTCCTTGCAGCACTATTTACAATAGGTAGGCCATGGAAGCAACCTAGATGTCCATTGACAGATGAATGGATAAAGAAATTGTGGTTCATATATACAATGGATTATTACTCAGCCATAAAAAAGCACTTTTGAGTTATTTCAAAAGAGGTGGATGAACCTAGAGCCTATTATACAAGTGAAATATGTTGGAAAGGAAAAACAAACATTGTATATTAATGCATATATATGGAATCTAGGAAGATGGTACTGATGAAGCTATTTGCAGGGCAGCAACGAAGATGCAGGCATAGAGAAAAGACTTATGGACACACTGAGGGAAGGAGAGGGTTGGACAAATTTAGAAAATAGCATTGAAACATATGCATTACTTGTGTAAAATTAGATATCCAATGGGAATTTGCTGTATGATGCACGGAGCTCAAGTTCGGTGCTCTGAGACCACTTAGGGGGTCAAATGCTGTGGGAGGTGCAAGGGAAGTTCAAGAAATAGAGAACATATGTATATCTATGGCTGGATTATGTTGATTTATGGCAGAAATGAACATAATATTGTAAAACAATTATCCTCCAATTAAAAATAAGTAAATTTTAGAAATTAAAAAAGCATTAATTAAATAACCTATATAACTATGAAATTACTTGTAGCTAACTGATTTTCAAAAGCTTTTCAAAACACAGGATTTAACTTTCTATCTCTTTTGCATGATCCCAAATTGTCCAATGGGAACCCACTCCAGTACTCTTGCCTGGAAAATCCCATGGACGGAGGAGCCTGGTAGGCTGCAATCCATGGGGTCGCTAAGAGTCGGACATAACTGAGCGACTTCACTTTCACTTTTCCTTTCATGCATTGGAGGAGGAAGTGGCAACCCACTCCAGTGTTCTTGCCTGGAGAATTCCAGGGACGGGGGGCCTGGTGGGCTGCCGTCTATGGGGTTGAACAGAATCGGACACGACTGAAGCGACTTAGCAGCAGCAGCAGCAAAGTGTCCAGAATAGAGACCAATAGGAAAAGAATTACTGAATGGATGAATGGAGATAAAAATGAAACTTCTATTATACCTTGAATTGTGGTTTTATCTGTTTTTATTATTTTAAATGTTGGCAATTTGCATTTAGAGAGCATAATGATCAAAGGTCTTTCTTATTTATTGCTTTATTTATTTATTTGAAATTATTTAATCAGCAAAGCAGATATTATCATTAAGAATGCATGTGCAAAGTTAGATTGGATTATGGTAAGAAAGATGAAATAAAAAGGAAACAGAAGAGTAAAAGAATAAATGCTGACAGTAGAATTTTTATCATACTAAAATATGTAAAATATACCACATCTTTTTAGTCATTTTCAGCATAAAATTTAGTGACATTAATTACAGTCATCACAAATAAATAAATTACTTGCATCATCCTAAATAGAAATTTTGTACCTATTAACAAATAGGCTTTCATTTCCCTCTTTTCCTAGCTCCTGGTAATATCAAATCAACACTCTGTCTCTATGGATTTAATATAAATATTTCATATAAATGGAATCATGCAATGTTGTTTTCTTTCATGTCTTGGTTATTTCTCTTACCATGGTGTTTCCAAGGTTTATCCACATCGTAACATGTATAGGAATTTGATTTCTTTTTATAGCCAAATAATATTCCATAACATTAGGTATACATCCCCTTTTTATTTATCTATTCTTTTCTTGATGAACAGTTGGGTTCTTTCCACAATTTGGCCATTGTGAATAATGCTGCAATGTTTGAGACAGTCTTTAATTCTGTGGGGCATATACCTAGGAATATAAGTCCTGGGTTTTATAATGTTTAACTTTTTGAGAAGCCATCGAATCATTTTCCACAGTGACCACACCATTTTATATTCACAAAAGCAATGTATGAGGGTTCCAATTTCTCCATTCTCATCAACATTTGTTCTTTTATTTTTTTAAAGTATAGACAACTTAATTGGTATGAAATAATATCTAATTGTGATTTTGATTTTCCTAATAACAAATGATGTTGAGTATTTTTCAAAGTGTATGCTGATCATTTGTATGCTTTCTTTATAGAAATGTTTATTCAAGTCATTTTCTCATAACTTGAAAATGCTGTTTATCATTTCAGTTGAGCTGTAAGTTATTTAGACATTCAAAAATTAAATCATTATCAGATAACAATGTGAAAATATTTTTATTCAATCTATAAATTATCTCCTTTTTCGTTTTTAAACATTTTTATTTTATATTTTTGGCCACAAAACATGGCTTATGGGATCTAAGTTCCCCCACCAGAGAGTTAACTTATGCCCAGTAAAAGTGCAGCATCTTATCTATTGGATTACTAGGGAATTCCCTTCTTGTTTTCATAATAATGCTCTCCATGCCAAAAAACAAACAAACAAAAAACAAACAAACCAAAAAAAAAACACTTAAATTTGATGAATCTGTATATCTGTTCTAAATTTTATTGTTTATGCTTTGATGTTATATCTAAGAATTCATTTCCTACACAAATTCATGAAGATTTATCCTTATATTTACTTAGCAGTTTTATGATTTATTTCCTACGTTTAATTCACAGATACATTTTGAGTTAACTTACAATGTAAGCTAGAGAGCCAATTTATTATTTTCAAGTTTATATCTAGTTGACCTGACACAGTGTTTTGGAAAGCAGCTATGCTCACAAATATACCACCAGTGCCTGACACTACTTTTTTTTTTTTTTTTTCCAGGTTGAAGTATTTATTGAAAAATTGAAAACACAGATGCAATGTATTATACAAAGAAAAGTCTTAATACCCATAATAAAAGTACTGCTGGAAGGAAACAAAGCCAGTGGCTACCTGCCCTGGGAAGGTAGGCACTCAGTGAAAAATGAAATTCATTTGTAGGAACTATTCTAATGGAAAACTGGGGGAAAAAGTTTAAAAACAGAAGAAAAACAAACCCAACCCCACCCCTGCAAACCGAAACGTGGAAGAGTTTGTTGCAAGTTTGAGACAAGTGCGTTATCACCAGGATTTCTCCGAACCCTCCTCGGTCTGTCCCCGTGAGTAGCAATCAGCTTAATTTAGGGCCTTCAAACCTGAGGTAGTCGAGGGTCACCTGAAAGACGAAACCTACTCTCAGAATCGGACCCAACGATGCTTGACCAACTGTCTCGTGTTGCTTTGGCTCCTGGGGTAAGAGACTGAGTCACCCCTGTGGGCTGTTGATCCTGTTTGGTCTGGACCTGGGAGTCGTGAGCAGCAGGCAGCTGGCCCGGTTTGCTGAGTTGACGGCTGGCAGGCCCGAGGTGGTGGTTTTCTTTGCGACAGGCAGTGTGGTCTCTGGAGGACTGAGGATGGCAGAGAGAGGGCAAAGCCGGTCTAGGTGGAAGGCCAATGCCAGGACCGAAGGCTTTCATTGGTGGGAAGGATTTCCAGAGACGTGGAAAGGTGGTAGAAGGTAGCAAGAAACTTCACCACTCATTAAAGACCAAGGTAAGTGGAGCCAGGAGACCCTGCTAGACTAAGGAGCTGGCCAAGAAGCAGGCACCAGCCAGGTGCGAGCTCAGAACCAGCTCCTTAGCAGGAGGCAGAAGCAAATCAACCAGACTGACACGTGCTTGTGACCCCCATGGTACCCGGTGTAAAGCCTGTTGTCCGCTTTGGCAGCTCAGACACTTCCAAGAAAGGATGCTCTGGGCAATGGTTCTTCCAGCCACTGGGTTAGGGACTCAAAATCAGGTGGGATCCCAGGGATCCTCCCGTGCGCAGCAGAATTAGCGAACAATCTAAATTTGAGTCTCACTTAAACTCCGTGCTCAGATACAGATTTAACCCCGCAAAATCGGGTCTTCTGATTTTTTTTTTCCTTATCAGGTACACTCATATCCTAACTCTAGAGATGAGAGACACGGTGTTACACCATTAAGATAATGGATATAGCTCTATTTCGACCTCTTGTCAGCCCTACTTTTTGAAGAGGCTAATTTCCCCCCAAGTACTGCATTCTCTCCCTCTTTTGTTGACTGTGATGGCTACTCCATTTCTAATGGATTCTTGCCAACAGTAGTAGATATAAAGGTCATCTGAGTTAAATTCACCCATTCCAGTCCATTTTAGTTTGCTGATTCCTAAAACATCGACATTCTTACTTGCCAAAGCCTGTATGACCACGTCCAATTTGCCTAGATTTGTGGACCTAATATTCCAGGTTCCTTTGCAATCTTGCTCTTTAGAACATTGTATTTGCATCCATTACCAGTCGCATCCACAATGGTGTGTTGTTTTTGCTTTGGCTCCATCTCTTCATTCTTTTTTTTTTTTTTTTTAAATTTTATTTTATTATTTTTTTAAATTTTTTAAAAATAATTTTAAAATCTTTAATTCTTACATGCGTTCCCAAACATGAACCCCCCTCCCACCTCCCTCCCCATAACATCTCTCTGGGTCATCCCCATGCATCAGCCCCAAGCATGCTGTATCCTGTGTCAGACATAGACTGGCAATTCAATTCTTACGTGATAGGATACATGTTAGAATGCCATTCTCCCAAATCATCCCACCCTCTCCCTCTCCCTTTCTGGAGTTACTTCTTCATTAATCTCCACCAGAATATCGGGCACCTACCAACCTGGGGAGTTCATCTTTCAGGGTTCTATTTATTTTTTTTGCCTTTTCACACTGTTCATGTGGTTCTCCAGGCAAGAATACTGAAGTGGTTTGCCATTCCTTTCTCCAGTGGTCACCATTTTATCAGAACTCTCCACCATGACCCGTCTGTGTTTGGTGGCCCTACATGGCATGTCTCATAGTTTCACTGAGTTAGACAAGGCTGTGGTCCATGAGATAAAATTGGTTAGTTTTCTGTCATTGTGATTTTCAGACTGTCTGCCCACTGATGGAGAAGTATAAGAGGCTTATGATAGCTTCCTGATGGGAGAGACTGAGGGGGAAACTCCAAGAGGAGCTACCCCATCTCCGAGGTCAGGGGCACCGGCCAAGAGGAGCAACCCCATGTCCAAGGAGAGATGGCTGTGTGGGCGCAGGAGGGCCAAGAGGAGATACTCCACATTCAAGGTCAGGAGGGGTAGGGGGGAAGAGATTCCCCTCATCCAAGGTAAGGAGCAGCAGCTGAGCTTTGCTGGAGTAGCTGAGAAGAGATACCTTGTGGCCAAGGTAAGAGAAACACAAGTAAGACAGTAGGTGTTGCAAGAGGGCATCAAGGGCAAACACACTGAAACCATACTCACAGAAAACTAATCAATCTAATCACACTAGGACCACAGCCTTGTCTAACTCAATGAAACCAAGCCATGCCCTGTGGGCCCATGCAGGATGGTTGGATCATGGTGGAGAGATCTGAGAGAATCAGGCCCACTGGAGAAGGGAATGGCAAATCACTTCAATATTCTTTCCTTGAGAAACCCATGAACAGTGTGAATAGGCAAAATGATAGGATACTGAAAGAAGAACTCCCCAGGTCAGTAGGTGCCCAATATGCTACTGGAGATCAGTGGAGAAATAACTCCAGAAGGAATGAAGGGATGGAGCCAAAGCAAAAACAATACCCAGCTGTGGATGTGACTGGTGATAGAAGCAAGGTCCGATGCTGTAAAGAGCAATATTGCATAGGAACCTGGAATGTCAGGTCCGTGAATCAAGGCAAATTTGAAGTGATCAAACAGGAAATGGCAAGAGTGAACATGGACATTCTAGCAATCAGCGAAATAAAATGGACTGGAATGGGTGAACTTAACTCAGATGACCATTGTATCTACTACTGTGGGCAGGAATCACTTAGAAGAAATGGAGTAGCCATCATGGTAAACAAGAGCCTGAAATGCAGTATTTGGATGCAATCTCAAAAGTGAAACAATGATCTCTGTTCATTTCCAAGGCAAATAATTCAATATCACAGTAATCCAAGTCTATGCCCATACCAGTAATGTAAAGAAGTTGAAGTTGAACGTTTCTATGAAGAACTACAAGACCTTTTAGAACTAACACCCAAAAACGATGTCATTCTCATTATAGGGGACTGGAATGAAAAAGTAGGAAGTCAAGAAACACAAGGAGTAACAGGCAAATTTGGCCTTGGAATATGGAATGAAGCAGGGCAAAGGCTAATAGAGTTTTGCAAAGAGAAGGCAGTGGTCATAGCAAACACCCTCTTCCAACAACACAAGAGAAGACTGTACATATGGATATCACCAGATGGTCAACATCGAAATCAGATTGATTATATTCTTTGTAGCCAAAGATGGGGAAGCTCTATACAGTCAGAGAAACAAGACCGGGAGCTGACTACGGCTCAGATCATGAACTCTTTATTGCCTAATTCAGATTTAAATTGAAGAAAGTGGGGAAAACCACTAGACCATGCAGGTATGACCTCAATCAAATTCCTTATGATTATACAGTGGAAGCGAGAAATAGATTCAAGGGATTAGATCTGATAGAGTGCCTGAAGAACTATGGACAGAGGTTCATGACATTGTACAGGAGACAGGGATCAAGACCATCACCAAAAAAAAGAAATGAAAAAAAAAAGAAAAAAGCAAAATGGCTGTCTGGGGAGGCCTTACAAATAACTGTGAAAAGAAGAGAGGCAAAAAGCAAAGGAGAAAAGGAAAGATATAAGTATCTGAGTACAGAGTTCCACAGAATAGCAAGAAGAGAAAAGAAAGCTTTCCTCAGTAATCAATGCAGTGAAATAGAGGAAAAAAACAGAATTAGAAAGACTAGAGATCTCTTCAAGAATATTAGATATACCAAGGGAATATTTTAGGCAAGGATGGGATCGATAAAGGACAGAAATGGTATGGACCTAATAGAAGCAGAAGATATTAAGAAGAGGTGGCAAGAATACACAGAAGAACTGTACAAAAAAGATCTTCATGACCCAGATAATTACGATGGTATGATCACACACCTAAAGCCAGACATCCTGGAATGTGAAGTAACGTGGGCCTTAGAAAGCATCCCTATGAACAAAGCTAATGGAGGTGATGGAATTCCAGTGGAGCTAATTCAAATCCTGAGAGATGATGCTGTGAAAGTGCTGCACTCAATATGCCAGTCAATATAGTAAACTCAACATTGGCCATAAGACTGGAAAAGGTCAGTTTTCATTCCAATATCAAAGAATGACAATGCCAAACAATGCTCAAACTACTGCACAATTGCACTCATCTCACACACTCGTAAAATAATGCTCAAAATTCTCCAAGCCAGGCTTCAGCAATACATGAACCGTGAACTTCCAGATGTCCAAGCTGGTTTTAGAAAAGGCAGAGGAACACGAGATCAACTTGTCACCATCCTCTGGAACATTCAAAAGGCAAGAGAGTTCCAGAAAATCATCTATTTCTGCTTTATTGACTATGTCAAGGCCTTTGACAGTGTGGATCACAATAAACTGTGGAAAATTCTGAAAGAGATGGGAATATCAGACTACCTGACCTGCCTCTTGAGAAACCTATATGCAGGTCAAGAAGCAACAGTTAGAACTGGACATGGAAAAACAGACTGGTTCCAAATAGGAAAAGGAATACATCAAGGCTGTATATGGTTCCCTTGCTTATTTAACTTATATGCTGAGTATAACATGAGAAAAGCTGGTATGGAGCACAAGCTGGTATCAAGATTGTCGAGAGAAATATCAGTAACCTCAGATATGCAGATGCCACCACGCTTATGGCAGAAAGTGAAGAGGAACTAAAAAACCTCTTGATGAAAGTGAAGAGGAGAGTGAAAACGTTGGCTGAAAACTCAACATTCAGAAAACGAAGATCATGGCATCTGGTTCCACCACTTCATTGGAAATAGATGGGAAAACAGTGGAAACACTATCTGACTTTATTTTGGGGGCTCCAAAATCACTGCAGATGGTGACTGCAGCCATGAAATTAAAAGACACTTACTCCTTGGAAGAAAAGTTATGACTAACCTAGATAGCATATTAAAAAGCAGAGACATTACTTTGCCAACAAAGTTCTACCTAGTCAAGGCTATGGTTTTTCCATTGGTTATGTATGGATTTGAGAGTTGGACCGTGAAGAAAGCTGAGAGCCAAAGAATTGATGCTTTTGAACTGTGGTGTTGGAGAAGACTCTTGAGAGTCCCTTGGACTGCAAGGAGATCCAACCAGTCCATTCTAAAAGAGATTAGCCCTGGGATTTCTTTGGAAGGAATGATGCTCTAGCTGAAACTCCAGTACTTTGGCCACTTCGTGCGAAGACTTGACTCATTGGAAGACTCTCACGCTGAGAGGGATTGGCGGCAGGAGGAGAAGGGGACAGCAGAGGATGAAATGGCTGGATGGCATCACCAACTTGATGGACGTGAATTTGAGTGAACTCTGGGAGTTGGTGATCGACAGGGAGGCCTGGCATGCTGCAATTCATGGGTTTGCAAAGAGTCGCACACAACTGAGTGACTGAACAGAGCTGAACTGAGGGGGAACTGTACAAAAAAGATCTTCATGACCCAGATAACCGTGATGGTGTGATCACTTACCTAGAGCCAGACATCCTGGAATATGATGTCAAGTGGGCCTTAGGAAATACCAAAACAACCAAATCTAGTGGAGGTGATCGAATTCCAGTTGAGCTATTTCAAATCCTAAAAGATGATGCTGTGAAAGTCTTGCACTCAATAGTCCAGCGAATTTGGAAAACTCAGCAGTGGCCATAGGACTAGAAAAGGTCAATTTTCATTCCAATCCTAAAGAAAAGCAATGCAAAGAATGCTCAGACTACCACATAATTGCACTCATCTCACATGCTAGAAAAGTGATGCTCAAAATTCTCCAAGCAAGGCTTCAACAGTATGTGACCCATGACTTTCCAAATGTCCAAGCTAGTTTTAGAAAAGGCAGAGGAACCAGAGATCAACTTGCCAACATCTTCTGGATCATGGGAAAAGCAAAAGAGTTCCAGAAAATCATCTACTTCTGCTTTATTAACTATGCCAAAGCCTTTAACTATGTGGATCACGACAAACTGTGGAACATTCTTCAAGAGATGGGACTACCAGACCACTGCACCTGGCTCCTGAGAAATGTGCATGCAGGTCAAGAAGCAGTAGTTAGAACTGGACATGAAACAACAGACTGGTTCCAAATCAGGAAAGGATTATGTCAAGGCTGCATATTGTTATTCTGTTTATTTAACTTACTTTCAGAATACATCATGAGAAATGCTGTGCTGGATGAACCACAAGCTGGAACCAAGATTGCTGGGGAAAATATCAATAATGTCACTTATGCAGATGACACTACCCTTATGGCAGAAAGTAAAGAAGGACCATAGAGCCTTGTGATTAAATTTAAAGAGGAGAGTGAAAAAGCTGGCCTAAGACTCAACATTCAGCAAACTAAGTTCATGGCATCTGGCCCCATTACTGTATGGCAAATAGACGGGGAAACAGAGGAAGCAGTGATAGATTTATTTGTGGAGGGCTCCAAAATCACTGTAGATGGTGACTGCAGCCATGAAATTGAAGGACACTTACTCCTTGGAGGAAAAGTTACAACTAACTTAGACAGCATATTAAAAAGCAGAGACATTGCTTTGCCAACAAAGGTCCATCTAGTCAATGTTATGGTTTTTCCAGTAGTCATGTATGGATGTGATAGTTGGACTATAAAGAAAGTTGATTGCCAAAGAATTTATGCTTTTGAACTGTGGTGTTGAAAGACTCTTTTTGAGTCCCTTGGGCTGCAAGGAGATCCAACCAGTCCATTCTAAAGGAAATCAGTCCTGAATATTCTTTGGAAGGTCTGATTCTGAAGCTGAAAGTCTGATATTTTGGTCAACTTATGCGAAGAACTGACTCATTTGAAATAATCCTGATGCTTGGAAAGGTTCAAGGTGGGAGAAGATGGGGATGGCAGAGAATGAGATAGATGGATGGCATCACTAACTCAATGGACATGAGTTTGATTGAACTCTGGAAGTTGGTGTTACACAGGGTGTCCTGGCTTGCTGCAGTCAATGGGGTCGCAAATAGTTGGACATGATGGAATAAATGAACAGAAGTTAATGTTTTCCCACTGAACGGTTTTAACACACTTGTGTAAAGTCAGTTGGTCAGGTATTAATTTCAACAAAATGTCAGACAGAAGCTCTGATCTATTTGTCACTCATGGAAATGTCAGGTAATTACCAGAAGCTGTCCGAAGCATCCTTATTGAAGCACTGGAGCACATTAAAACTTTCTAGAAGCTAAATAAATATTCAATCAACAAAAGCCACCTAGAAAACAGTAGGAAGTTTGATGACTTTTCTTTGTGCTTAGTCCTGAAACTGAAGGACAATTGCTTAACTCAGATCTCAGTAATGAAATAGTCATTGAAAATGCTTGCAAAAACAGCAAGGAGTACAGACTCACCAATAACTGGAGAAAGATATTACAGATGAAAAATAAAATAGACCATATAACATCTAAAGAAGAGCTGGATGAAAATTTGTGGGAAATTAAGACACTTAAATGAATCTATGTGAATGGGGGGATTCAGAAAACTAAATCTAGGCAACTTGCATGCTCACAAAAGAAGGAAGATCTTAATCTTTCTTAAGTTGGTCATGTGAAGATATAAACATGTCCTGTAAAGTTAAATATGCAGGCAAATATAACACCAAAGGACTATGATTTTGATTTGCAACTCATCTTTAGGTTTTCTATGATTTTTAAATGGCAAGCACATAAAACATAAATATTTATCACTGTGTACATAAGATATTAATATAATTATGTAATTATGGCAAAATAGCATAAAACAGAGGTAAGATTTTATAGAAATATATTTTTTACAGGATTGAACATAAGTTGGTATTGACTTTTATAATTTTAAGATATTATACATAATTCTGATGGTAATGTCAAAGAAAATATCCACAGAATATACGGAAAAGAAAAAAGAGAGGAGGATAAAATATGTCATTGCAAAATTCAACTAAACACAAAATGAAATCATGAAGAAAAGACAGAGAAAAATCAATGAGACAAAAAGGAAAAAAGTAACAAAATATCCAAAGTATTTTTGTTCATCAATAATTTCCCTAAAATACACGGAATAAACTGTCATATCAAATGGAACAGAACAGCAGGAAAGATGAAAAGCACATAATCAAAACGTGTGCAGTGAGCTTAATTTTACTTGTAAAAACAAATAAAATTAAAAGTAAAAGCATGTAAAAGGGAATTTCATGCAAATATTAACCAAAAGAACTTGGGAAGTTTATATTAATAAAAGACAAAATAAACTTTATGTAAAAAATACTATAAGTGATAAAGAACAGTGTACATTGATAAAAGACCAGTTCGTCCAAAAAGGTATAATAATTGTAAACATATATAAAATAAATCAGGGCTCCAAAATATAGAAAGCAAATATAACAGTTTTGATACTTACAATGTTTGTTGGATATTTCAAAACTCCATTCTAAACAATGGATAGAACAAACAGATAGGAGTGAGATTAGAATCATGGCAGCATACGAGATTCTTATATTTAGAACTCACTTCCCCTTAAAAAAAAAAAAAAAGTAATCCACAAACAAACGTGCCTTTGTAGGAATAGTGGGATATATTAGCATATGCCAAGAGAACTAGGAGGGACCACACCTACCTTTGCATTTAGTAAGGGGAAAACTGACTTAGGTATGGGCTGCAAAACCAGCATTATCTAGCAAACTTCATGGTTACCCAGGAAAAACCTGGAGAATTCTGGCTTGGAGAAAAAAACATGGACAAGAGAAAACTTTGTAGAAAACCAGCACTTCTGAGCGGATATTCTAGCTTATTGCTGGAGTAAAAGGAAATTAATAAAAGGGGGGAGTGTGGACACATTGAAGAGGGGAATAGTAACTTTGCCAGCACTGTTCCAATCCAAAAGGCAACAGAGCTTGGGGCAGAAATTGTCACCAGTGACTTCTTCCACTTCTCCACTTATCCAGAAGGAGAAGAATGAATGACTACTGGACTTCCTCCATTGTGTGGGACACTGCTAAATATAATCACACTTGTCTTCAGAAGCATCCAAAATACTGAGGGAGGAACTTCATGACTGTGGGGAGGGAAGAGGTTAGGAAAGAGAGATTTGAACGTCAGAGGACATTTAAAAGTATAATTTGTGTTGACTGTGCTCAGTATTTCAGTGTGAAGTTCATTCACTAGCCTCTGGTAAAATCTCAACTGAACACCTCTCTACTGGGCCGTCAGACACCTCTAGTGTTCAGAGTTGTAAAACCACACCTACTCCCTCTCTTTGAGTATTGCCCATTACACATTCTCAAGTGTGGTAGCAAGGGGCAAGCTCTTATAAGTTGAATGCTACTAGGAAAATTGATCAGGATCTGTGGGCAAGGGAAAAAAAAACAGAAACTTGTACTCTAAAGTCATTTCTGGAAAATGAAGAGATATTTCCAGCAGCTAGCATGGTGAGTTGTGAGAACCAGATAAGACATGAGAGCTTAAGAATCCTATTGATTTAACCAAAAAGTCCCTTCAGTTTTTTTTTTTTTTTAATAAAAGACACACTTTTCATTTTCACCAAGAACTTTATTAAACCATGTATTCACTATTTTGTTTCACTACCTTCTGCCATTTTTCAGGCAACTTTATAATTATGTCTTCCCAAAACTCAGAGAAGGCAATGGCAACCCACTCCAGTACTCTTACTGGGAAGGTCCCACGGATGGAGGAGCCTGGTAGGCTGCAGTCCACGGGATCCCTAGGAGTCGGACACGACTTCACTTTCACTTTTCACTTTCATGCATAGGAGAAGGAAATGGCAACCCACTCCAGTATTCTTGTCTGGAGAAGCCCAGGGAGGGGAGAGCCCTGTGGGCTGCCGTCTATGGGGTTGCACAGAGTCGGACACGACTGAAGTGACTTAGCAGCAACTTAGCAGCAAAACTCTTTATCTTTTTGAGCAAAGAACTGCTCCAGGTGCTTTTATATTCTTCCAGGTAATTGATTTTTTTTTCTGCTAAAATAATTTTGTATTATACAGAATGAGGTAAGTCAGAAAGAGGAAAGCAAATATTAATATTGGAAAGCAAGGTTTATATATATATATATATATATATATATATATATATATATATATAGAATCTAGAAAGATGGTAACTGATTAACCTATTTGCAGGGCATTAATTGAGACATAGACATAGGGAAAAGACTTATGGACATGGATGGGGGAAGAGGAGTGGATGGGACACATGGAAAGAGTAGCATGGATGCATATTCACTATCATATATAAAATAGATAGTCAATGGAAATTTGCTGTATGACTCAAGGAACTCAAATTGGGGCTATGTAACAATCTAGAGGGGTGAGAAATGGTGGGATGTGGGAGTGAGTTTTAAGAGGGTGGGGACATGTGTATACTTATGGCTAATTCATATTGATGTATGGCAGAAATCAAAGCGATAATGTAAAGCAATTATCCTTCAATTAACAATAAATAAATTAAAAAATAAAGACTGAAATAAATAGAAATCTGAAGGTGTAATTTCTGCTGAATACAGTGGATGAAACAGAACTTCACAGTGAAACTGTCAAAGTTTTTACCCAGTCATCAAAGAAACACAGGGTCTTGTGTTAACCTGATGGAAAATCATGCATTTTCTTTTGAATAATTCCCATGTTTTGAATTGAGTACTGCTTTCAATTGGTCTAATTGAGAGCAATACTTGCTGGAATTAGTTTTTTGTTTTGTTTTGTTTTCCAAAAGGAGCTCATAATAGAGGACTCCCTTTCAATCATACCATGTACACAACATTACCTCCTTTAGATGAAGACCGGCCTTTGGTTTGATTTGTAGTTGTTCATTTCACTTGCCCCACAATCTCTTCCATTCCAAATAATTGTATAGTATCCACTTTACATTGCCAATTATAATTTGTTTTAAAAACAAACTTTTTAATTACATTTAAGTAGAGAATCAAGTGTAGAAACATGGTCAAGAAGAATTATTCTTTGCTTAACTTATGTGGAACCCAAACATCAAAGCGAATAACCTAAATAAGCTGGTTAAAATGATTTTCAGTGCTTGATTTGGATATCTTGTGTATGTCAACCATCTCCTGCATGGTATAACATTGATTGTTCTCAATTAATGTCTCCATTGGATTGCTATCAACTTCAACTGCTTTACCCAACCTTGGAGAATTGTTCAGCAAGAAATCTTAAGTATAAAATCTCATAACCACTGTCAACATGTTAAATCAGTCACAAGACATTTTACATACACTGCACAAATCTTTTTGTGTATGTGTTTCAAATGTCTTTTTAATATTTCTTGAAATAATAGTGTATATGCCAAGTATATTTTTTATTCCACCTCAAATATTATAATGGCTATACAAAAATTCACCAATTTTGATTTTTTAAAATTCACTCTGATATGACAGATGTCAAAATGCAATATAAGAAAATTGTTTTTAATCAAATTAAAGACAGCTAAGCAATACTCAAGCCATTTTTTTTTAACCTACCCAATACCATAAGAGCAGAGGAACAAGTATATTGATATAAGGTCCATGGAAACCTAAAACAAAACAGGACCAATAAGTAATATATCCTACGAGAAGACAACTAGTAAAGATTTGAGGGAGTATCTGCTATTGCAAAAGTGAAAGCATCAAGTTGGAAGATTAACAGGTACAAACTACTATGTATAAAGTAAATAAGCCGCAATAATATATTTGTACAGTGCATGGAGTGTAGCCAGTATTTTATATTTTAGATAAAGGATAATCTGTAAAAATACTGAATCACTAAATTGTATACTTGAAACTACTATCACATTGTAAATCAATTAGATTTCATAAACAAATATAAAAATGTGAAAGAAGCAATGGAAAATTCCAAGGAACATAATGAATCAGGAAAAAAAAAAAAGTCATCATTAAAAGATGAAAATAAGTCTCAGAGCCAAGATGATTAGAAGGGAAGACGTGGAGTCCATGTCTCCCCACAATTAGGATACTCACCAGATGCTGGTGGGGGACCTTCTAAACTCAGGCAGATAGGAGGAACTCCAAAATGACCATGTAGAATATAGTAGAGAACGGGGGAGGGAGGAGAAGTAAAGGCCACACAGGACCTGTGTGACTGAGGGGTCGTTGGGAAATGAGAGGGGAGCAATTTAGCCACCTGGAGAGACACACTTGCCTATAGGAGATTGGTCGGGAGGAAGAGGGGCTCTCAGGGATCAGAGGAGCTGGGAACCTCCAGGTGTTCCCCCACCCACTTGGCCTCAAGGAGCCTCCTTAGACCCCAGGTTGGACTCTCTGTCTTTGGTGGCCCCCTCCACCCTCTGGGAATACTCTCTGACCTCCAGGGCCCCCTCAACAATCCAGGATCCCCTCTCCCTAGAGGTTCCTCTTCATCTTCAAGGGCCCTCTCTGTTTGCATAGGTCCTGTGGGTGTAAGTGGATGTGAGAGGAGAAAGAGCCAGAGTAGTCAGGGAAAAATTTCTTGGGGTTTCAAAAGCAGGGAACCCACCTGGTGATCCTTTCCCACTTGGACTGCGAGAGACTGCTGGGATCCTGGGCCTGATTCTCCTCACCCTGATGTTAGAGGAACTCCATAGGTCCCCTTGGTTGAGCTGAGCCTTGTTTCCACCCCACAATCCCAATTAGAATTTTTTCTTGCAAAGTGGATCCTGAATTAAGACTCACTTCAACCTAAACCTTTGCCTAAACCCCAGGGCCTCCTAAGCCCTTCTCCACCTAAGCCCCATCCCCCACAGCTGTTGTATTTTATTGTTGTTGTTGCTGTTGATTTCCTCTTTCCTAGTGGAGTTTGGTTTTATCCATCATTGGTTGTTTCTTATTTATTCTTATTTGCTTATATTATTTATGTTAGTTTTCTGAGCATATTTTATATTTTCTTTGTTATTGTTCTGCAGTCTTTTAATTATAATTTCTTCTTTGATAATGGAGTTCAGTTTTACCTTCTAGTGCTTGCTTCATTCAGTTTATTATGTTTTCCAAAGTTTTAGTTAGTTTTGTAAATTTACTTTATTTTTTTTTATTCTTTGTTATTGATCTGTTCCTCTCTCTCTCTCTCTTTTTTTTTTTTTTTTTTTCCATACCCTACAGTTTGTGAGACCAGAGTTCACTGGCCACAGATCTGGTTTCAGCCCCTGTAGTGGGAGTGCTGAATCCACACCACTGGAATAACAGAGACTATAAGCCCCCAGAGAATATTAATAGAATGAGGTATTCCAGAGGTCCACATCTCAACACCAGTACCTGGTGCTACCCAACTGTCTGCAAACTCCATTGTTAGATACTTCAGGCCAAATAACTAGTAAGACAAACTCATTCTTATCCATCAAAAAAAAATGAGATAACAAAAATCAATATGTTACAGAAGAGGAAATAAGCAATCTATTTGAAAAATAATTCAGAGTAAAGAGAGTAAAAAAAAGTTCCAAACTGTAAAAACAGAATGGAGAAAATGCAAGAAACGTTTAATAAGCATCTAGAACTTAAGAATAAACAAGCAGTGAGAAACAGCACAATAACTTAAATTAAAAATATTCTAGAAGGAATCAATAGGAGAATAAGTGGGACAGAAAAACAGATAAGTGAGCTGGAAAATAGAATGATGGAAAAAACTGCTGAGGAGCAGAATAAAGATAAAAGACTGAAAAGAATGGAGAACAATTACAGAGACCTCTGGGACAGTATTAAATGAACAAACATCTGAATTATAGGGATCCCAGAAGAAGATAAAAAGAAAGGGTTGGAGAAAATATTTGAAGGGATTAGAGTCAAAAACATCCTTAAAATGGATAAGGAAATAGCTACCCAAGTACAGGAAGTGCAGAGAGTCCTATATAGGATAAATCCTAAGAGAAACACACCAAGACAATATTAATCAAAGTAATAAAAATAAATATAAATAAAAATATTAAAAGTAACAAGGGCAAAGCAGAAAATAATATAAAAGTGAATCCTCATAGGGCTATTGGCTGATTATTCAACAGAAACTCTGCAGGCCAGAAGGGAGTGGAAGGAAACATTGAAAGAGATGTAAAGGAAGAATCTACTACTGAGATTACTTCACCCAACAAGGATCAAATTCAGATTTGACAGAGAAATTAAAAGTTTTATACATAAGCAAAAGCTAAGAGAGTTTATCACAGGCAAACAAGCTATGTAATAAAACCTAAAAGAAATCCCCTAGGCATAAAATAGAAAAAAAGGAAAAGATCCACAAAAACAAACCCAAAATAACTAAGAAAATACCATTAGGAACATATGAAAAGTGAAAGAAAGTGAAAGCTGCTCAGTCATGTCTGACTCTTTGTGACCCCATGGACTATACAGTCCATGGAATTCTCTAGGCCAGAATACTGGAGTGGGTACCCTTTTCCTTCTCCAGGGATCTTCCCAACCCAGGGATTGAAGTCAAGTGTCCCGCATTGCAGGCAGATTCTTTAGCCACAAGTACATATCAATAATTACCTTAAATGTAAATGTATTAAATGGTCCAACCAAAAAACACAGACTGGCTGAATGAATACACAAACAAGACGCCTATATATGCTGTCGACAAGAGACCCACTTCAGACCTAGAGGCACATACAGACTGAAAGTGATGGAATGGAAAAAGATATTCCATGCAAATGGAAATCAAAAGAAAACTGGAGTAACAAAACTCATATCAGATACAATAGATTTTAAAAGACTTATGAAAAATAAGAAAGAACACTACATAATAATCAAGGAATCAAGCAAGAAGAAGATATAATAATTATAAATATTTATGCACCAAACTAAGGAGCAACTTAACACATAAGGCAAACGCTAACAACCATAAAATGAGAAACTGACAGTAATACAAAAACTATTTGGGGACTTCATTACCCTACGTACACTAATGGATGGATCATCCAGACAGAAATTAAATAAGAAAACACAAACTTGAAATGACACAGTAGATGAGATAAATATATTTGATATTTACAGGGTATTCCACCTGAATGTATCAGAATTCACTTTTTTCTCTAGTGCCCATAAAACATTCTTCTTGGGTTAGAAGAACCAATGTAGCAAAGATGAATATACTACCCAAAGCAATCTACACAATCTTTAGGGTGATGACTATTAAATGCCAGTGGCATTCTTCACAAAAGTAGAATATTTTTTTTTAATATTTGTATAGAAACAGAGAAGGCTCTGAATAGCCAAAGTAATCTTGACAAAGGAAGACAGAACAGGGGAAATCAGGCTCCCACACTTCAAACTATACTACAATGCTAAAGTAATCAAAACGGGATGGTCCTGGCCCAAAAACAGAAATGTAAACCACTGGAACAGAAAAGAAAGTCCAGTGATAAACCCCTGCCCCTATGGTCAACTAATCTATGATAAAGGAGTCAAGAATATACACTGGAGGAAAACCAGTCTCTATAATAAATGGTGCTGGAAAATCTGGACAGGTTCATGTACAAGAATGAAATTAAAACACTGCCTAACATCACGCACAAAAATAAACTAAAAATAAGTTAAAGACATTAATGTAAGACCAGACACTTTAATATTCTTAGAGGAAATTTTAGGAAATAATTTTTTTTTTTTACATAAATCACAGCAAGGTATTTCTGGACCCATTTCCTATAATAATAAATATAAAACAAAAACAAACAACTGTGACCTAAATAAACTTAAAAATTGTGCACAGCAAAATGAACTATAATGAGATGAAAATGCAATGCTCAGAATGGGAGAAACATTTCAAACAATGTTCTACTCTTTGGGACCCCATGTACTGCAGCATGCCAGGCTTCCCTGTCCATCACCAACTCGTAGAGTTTACTCAAACTCATGTTCATTGAGTCGGTGATGCCATCCAACCATCTCATCCCCTGTCATCCCTTTCTCCTCCTGCCTTCAATCTTTGCCAGCATCAGGGTCATTTCTAATGAGTCAGTACTTCCCATCAGGTGGTCTAAGTATTGGAGTTTCAGTTTTAGCATCAGTCCTTCCAAAGACTATTCAGTACTGGTTTTGTTTAGGCTGGACTGGTTGGATCTTCTTGCAGTCCAAGGGACTCTCAAGAATCTTCTCCAACACTATAGTTCAAAAACTTCATTTCTTGGATGTTCAGCTTTCTTTATAGTCCAACTTTCATATCCATACATGACTACTGGAAAAACCATAGCTTTGACTAGATGGACCTTTGTTGGGAAAGTAATATCTCTTCTTTTTAACATGCTGTCTAAATTGATCAAAACTTTTCTTCCAAGGAGCAAGTGTCTTTTAATTTCATGGCTGCAGTCACCATCTTCAGTGATTTCAGAGCCTAATAATAATAATAATAAAGTCTATCATTGTTTCCACTGTTTCCTCATCTATTTGCCATGAAGTGATGGGTCTAGATGCCATGAACTCAATTTTCTGAATGTTGAGTTTAAGCCAAATTTGTCACTGTCTTTTCATTTTCATCAAGAGGCTCTTTAGTTCTTTGGTTTCTGCAATAAGGATGGTGTCGTCTGCATATCTGAGGTTATCTATATTTCCCCAGGAAATCTTAATTCCAACTTGTGCTTCGTCCAGTCGAGTATTTCTCATTATATACTCTGCATATGTTAAATAAGCAAAGTGACAATATACAGTCTTGACATACTCCTTTCCCGATTGGGAACCAGGCTGTTGTTCCATGTCCAGTTCTCACTGTTGCTTCTTGACCTGCATGCAGATTTCTCAGGAGGCAGGTCATGTGGTCTGGCGTTCCCATCTCTTTAAAAATTTTCCACAGTTTGTTGTGATCTACCCAGTCAAAGGCATTGTCAGTCGATACAGTAGAAGTATATGTTTTTTATTGGAACTCTCTTGCTTTTTCCATGATCCAATGGATGTTGGCAAATTGATCTCTTGTTCCTCTGCTTTTTCTAAATCCAGCTTGAACATCTGAAAGTTCATGGTTGACATACTGTTGAATCCCTGCTTGGAGAATTTTGAGCATTACTTCGTGTGAAATGAGTACAATTGTGTTGTAGTTTGAGCATTCTTTAGCATTGCCTTTCTTTGGGACTGGAATGAAAACTGACCTTTTCCAGTCCTGTGGCCACTACTGAGTTTGTTTCCAAGGCAAACCATTCAATATCACTTTACTTCAAGTCTATGTCCCGACCAGTAACGCCGAATAAGCTGACATTGAATGATTCTATGAAAACCTACAAGGCCTTCTAGAACTAACACCCAAAAAAAGATGTTCTTTTCGTTATAGGGGACTGGAATGTAAAATATATGAAGTCAAGAAATACCTGGAGTAGCAGGCAAATTTGACATTTGAGTACAGAATGAAGCAGGGCAAAAGCTTATAGAGTTTTCCCAAGAGAACACACTGGACATAGCAAACACCCTCTTCCAACAATTCAAGAGAAGACAAAGGATTAATCTTAAAAATATACAAATAGCTTATGGAGCTTAATATCAAAAATAAATAATGCAGTCAAAAAATGTTTAAGACCTAAACAGATATTTCTCCAAATAAGACATACGATGGCCAAGAGACACTTGAAATGATGTTAAATATCACTGATTATTAGATAATTGCAAATAAAAACAACAAAGTATCACCTCACACCAACAAGAATGGCCATCATCAAGAAATCTACGAACAATACATACTCGAGAAGATGTGGAGAAAAGGGATCCCTCTTACACTGTGGGAATGTAAACTGGTCCAGCCATTTTGGAGTACAGTATGGAAGTTCCTTTAAAAACTAAACATAGAGCTGCCATATGACCCAGCAATCCCACTATTAGGTGTATACCGTTAGAAAACCATACCTTATAAGGACACATGGAAACCAATATTCATTGTAGCACTATTTATAATAGTCAGAACATGGAAGCAGCCTAAAAATCCATGGACAGATGAATGGACAAAGAATATATGGTACATGTATACAATGGTATATTACCAAGCAATAATAAGAAATGAAATTGAGTTGATTAGATTCATGTCAATGTATGGCAAAATCAATACAGTATTGTAAGGTAAAATAAAGTAAAAATAAAATTAAAAAAAAATAAAGTGATTGCAGAGCCTGTCATAGAGAGTGAAGTAAACCAGAAAGAGAAAAACAAAGAGTTTGTAAGAGTGCTTATAATATGGAATCTAGAAAAATGATACAGATGAATGTACTTGCAGAGCAGGAATAGAGGCACAGATATAGAGAACAGACTTGTGGACATAGCAGTTGGGGGGAAGTAAGGGAGGCACAACTGACAGATTAGCATTGGCATGTGTATACTACCATGTGTAAAATAGATAGCTAGTGGGAAGCTGTTGTATAACACAGGGGGCTCAGCTTGGTGTGCTGTGCTGACATAGATTAGTGGAATGGGGGTTCAGAAAGAGGCTCAAGAGGAGGGGATATACATATGCACATAGTTGATTCATCCATGATGTTGTACAGCAGAAACTAACACAACACTGTAATTATATTCACATTAAAACACACACACACACACACACACACACACATATCTCCCAAAGTGTACCCTCTTTCACTGTTGGTGGGAATACAAACTGGTATAACCACTATGGAGAACACTATTGATGTCCCTTAAAATATTGAAAATAGAGCTACTATATGATACAGTAATCCCATCCTTGGGCTTATATCCAAAGAAAACAATAGTTCAAAATGATAACATGCTCTCCAATGTTCATTGTAACATGATTCACAATAATCAGGACATGAAAACAATCTAAATGTCCACCAACAAAGGAATGGATAAAGAAGATTATATATATATATATATAATGGAATTTTATTCAGCTATAAAAAGAACGCAAAGGATGTCATTTGTAGCAATTTGGATGGATCTACAGATTTGGATGATCTTCCCTGGTGGCTCAGGTGGTAACAAATTGACTTACACTGCAGGAGACCTGGGTTCAATTTCTGGGTTGGGAAGATCCCATGGAGAAGGAAATGGCAAACCACCCTGTATTCTTGCCTGAAAAATTCCATGGAAAGAGGAGCCTGGTGGGCTACAAAGTTGCAAAGAGTTGGACATGACTGAACGAGTTTTCACTTTCACTAACAGATGTGAAGGTTAAGTAAAGTAAGTTAGCCAAACATGAATGCCATATGATATTGCTTATATGTGGTATCTTAAAAAAGGCTACAAATGAACTTATCTGCAATACCAAAATAGTTACATATGTAGAAAATAATCTTAAGGTTACTAGGTGTAAGAGGGGAGGGATAAGTTGAAAGACTGGGACTGACACATACATTTTTCTAGTTATTGCTCAATTGCTCCTTGTGTGTAACTTTTTGTGACCCATGGACTGCAACACGTCAGATTCCCTGTTATTCACCATCTCTAGGAGTTTGCTCAAATTCACATCCATTGAGTAGGTGACGCCATCCAACCATCTTATCTCTGTTTTCCCCTTCTCCTGCCTTCAATCTTTCCCAGCATCAAGATCTTTTCCAATGATTCCACCCTTTGCAACAAGTAGCCAAAATATTGGAGCTTCAGCTTCAACATCTGTCCTTCCAGTGCATATTTAGGGATGCTTTTCTTTAGGATTGACTGATTTGATCTCCTCACGGTCCAAGGGGACTCTCAAAGGTTTTATCCAACACCATAGCTCAAAAGCATCAATTCATCAGTGCCGTCTTTATGGTCCAGCACTCACATTTGTCCATGACTAAAGGAAAAACCATAGCTTTCACTATACAGACATTTACTGGCAAAGTAATGTCTCAGCTTTTTAATATCCTCTATAGGGTATCAGAGCTTTTCTTCCAAGGAGCAAGGGTCTTTTAATTTCATGGCTGTGATCACAATGTGCAGTGATTTTGGAGCCCCCCAGAATAAAGCCTGTCACTGTTTCCATTGTTTCCCATCTATTTGCCATGAAGTGATGGGACTGGATGTCCTGACCTTAGTGTTTTGAATATTGAGATTCAAGCCAAATTTTTCACTCTCCTCTTTCACTTTCATCAGGAGGCTCTTTAGTTCCTCTGTTTTCTGCCATAAGGGTGGTGTCATCTCCATATTTGAGGTTATTGATATTTTTCCTGGCAAACTTGATTCCAGATTGTACTTCATCCAGCCTGGCATTTCACATGATGTACTCTGCATATGTTAAATAAACAGGGTGACAATATACAGTCTTATTGTACTCCTTCCCCAATTTGGAATCAGTCCTTTGTTCCATGTCCAATTCTAACTGTTGCTTCTTGATCCACTTACAGGTTTCTCAGGAGGCAGGTAAGGTGGTCCTGTATTCCCATTTCTTTAAGAATTTTCCACAGCCTAAGACAGCAGAGGAATAGTACGGGGAGACCACTTTCTTCCCCACAACTCATTGAAAGATCATTTCAATGCTGAGAAAATTCCACAAAACAACTTCTGAATGCTGGCAGAGGACACCAAGCACCGAGAAAGGAAGTCTATTCTCTTCAAAAGGAGATAGGACAAAATATAAAAGATAAAAGAGTGACAAAAGAGTTAGGGATGGAGATCCATCCCAGGGAGGGAGTTGTGAAGGAGGAGAAGTTTCCAAACACCAGGAAACCCTCTCACCAGTGGGTCTGTTGGGAGTCTTGGAATCTCACAGGGCAACATAAACGGGAAGAAAAAAAAAATCCACAGATTATGCGCCTAACTGCAACTCCCAGAGAAGTAACACAGACGCTTGTGTCCACCACCAGCAAGCAGGGGCTGAAGAGGGAGTCATGGGCTGCATTGCTTTGGGTAAAGGCCAGGACTGAATGCCCTGAGGACAATCTGAGGGAGTTAACATGAGATAGCAACCCAAACTGAGGGATAGCTAGAGAGTGGGAAAAAAGAGAGAGGAAAAAAAAAAAAACTTTCCCATGAAAAGCTATAAGGCCCAACCTGGTCTGCTCACAGAACAAAGGACTGAGTGAATACCAGAAGAGAGTGAACCAGCTGTGGACTGGCCTCTGTCCCTGCTGGAGGCAGAGAGACAGGCAGGAAACACCCAGAGCCAGAGGGTGAGGGGCAATCTTTGCCCCAGAGATGCATTCTCCACCAAACAGTGAGCAGGCTCCCAGTTGCTAACCAAGTCTTCCTGGGATGCTGGATGATTGATATCTGCCAGGAGGGTAGCAGCCAAAGATCAGCTCCCCAGAGGAGTCACATGGCACACCTAAGATGGCACTCCTGCTGCACACCCAGGAAACTGAGGGGCTGGGACCAGGGAGGTGATAAGACGCACCATCCACCTAGGGAGAGTGTACTTGCCAAGCACCTGGTTGCTGAGCTGCTCAGACAAGGGAAGGGCACAAAACGCAGGCCCAACTGAATCTGTGCTTTTGTGGAATACCCGAGAACCTGACAAGTGAATCTGTGCCTTTGTGGAATACCCGAGAACCTGAACCAGAGGGGCTTAGACCTTGGAAGTTCATGCAAGCCAGGGCCCACTTTAATCAGTTCCCATGCAGAGCAATATTAAGCCTGAACAGTGTAGACTGGGAAAGCACACAGGCTGAAAGTGGGGGCAAACCCAGTGTGGCCCAGACACTGTGAGAACTCCCCACACATATCAGTGATATTTGTTTGCCGTGTTCCTCCTTCCCCACAGCACAACTGAACAAGAGAGCCTTAATAAGTGACCACCTCCACCCCCTTTTGTCAGGGTGGAAATTAGGCATCGAAGAGACTTGCAAACAGAGAAAGCCAAAATAAACAAAGATGGAACCACTTTGGAAGAGACAGGTACAACAGATTAAAACACTGTAGTTAGCACTGACTAAGTCTGAGGTCAGGGGTCGTAGCTGGGAGGAGCTACATGGTATCCAAAGTCAGGAGTGATGGCTGAGAGGAGCCACCCCGCACCTGAGGCAAAGGGCGGTGGCTGGGAGGAGCAACCCCAAGTCCAAGGAGCAGTGGCTGCGTGGGCTCAGAAGGCATAGAGGAGCCATCCCACATTGAGGGTCAAGAAGAGCAGTGATGGGGAGATATCCCTCATCCAAGGTAAGGAACAATGGCTGCTCTTTGCCAGAACAACCGTGAAGAGATACCCCATGCCCAAGGTAAGAGAAACCCAAGTGAGATGGTAGGTGTTGCAAGCAGACATCAGAGGGCAGACACACTGAAACCATACTCACAGAAAACTAGTCAATCTAATCACACTAGTACCACAGCATTGTTTAACTCAATGAAACTAAGCCATGCCCACAGGGCAACCCAAGAGGGGCAGGTCATGGTGGAGAGGTCTGACAGAATGTTGTCCACTAGAGAAGGGAATGGCAAAACACTTCAGTATTCATGCCTTGAGAACCCCATGAACAGTATGAAAAGGCAAAATGATAGGATAGTGAAAGAGGAACTCCCCAAGTCAGCTCAGTTCAGTTCAGTTGCTCAGTCATGTCCGACTCTTTGCAAAACTATGAATCTCAGCACGCCAGGCCTCCCTGCTCATCACCAACTCCCAGAGTGCAATCAGACTTACCTCCATTGAGTCAGGGATGCCATCCAGGTATCTCATCCTCTGTCGTCCCCTTCTCCTCCTGCCTCCAATCCCTCCCAGCATCACAGTCTTTTCCAATGAATCAACTCTTCACATGAGGTGGCCAAAGTACTGGAGTTTCAGCTTTAGCATCATTCCTTCCAAAGAAATCCCAGGGCTGATCTCCTTCAGAATGGACTGGTTGGATCTCCTTGATGTCCAAGGGACTCTCAAGAGTCTTCTCCAACACCACAGTTCAAAAGCATCAATTCTTCAGTGCTCAGCCTTCTTAACAGTCCAACTCTCACATCCATACATGACTACCGGAAAAACCATAGCCTTGACTAGATGGACATTAGTCAGCAGAGTAATCTCTCTGCTTTTGAATATACTATCTGGGTTGGTCGTAAGTTTTCTTCCAATGATAAAGCACCTTTTAATTTCATGGCTGAAATCACCATAAGCAGTAATTTTGGAGCCCCCCAAAATAAAGTCTGATACTGTCTCTACTGTTTCCCCATCTATTTCCCATGAAGTGATGGGACCAGATGCCATGATCGTCGTTTCCTGGATGTTGAGCCTTAAGCCAACTTTTTCACTCTCCAATTTCACTTTCATCAAAAGGCTTTTTATTTCCTCTTCACTTTCTGCCATAAGAGTGGTGTCATCGGCATATATGAGGTTATTGACATTTCTCCCAGCAATCTTGATTCGAGCTTGTGATTCTTCCAGCCCAGCGTTTCTCAAGATGTACTCTGCATATAACTTAAGTAAGCAGGGTAACAATATACAGCCTTGACATACTCCTTTTCCTATTGGGAACCAGTCTGTTGTTCCATGTCCAGTTCTAACTGTTGCTTCCTGACCTGCAAACAGATTTCTCAAGAGGCAGGTCAGGTGGTCTAGTATTCCCATTTCTTTCAGAATTTTCCACAGTTTATTGTGATCCACACAGTCAAAGATTTTGACATAGTCAATAAAGCAGAAATAGGTGTTTTCTGGAACTCTCTCACTTTTTCCATGATCCAGTGGATGTTGGCAATTTGACCTCTTGTTCCTCTGCCCTTTCTAAAACACGCTTGAACATCAGGAAGTTCACAGTTCACATATTGCTGAAACCTGGCTTGGAGAATTTTGAGCATTACTTTACTAGCATGTAAGATGATTGCAATTGTGTGGTAGTTTGAGCATTCTTTGGCATTGCCTTTTTTGGGAATTGGAATGAAAACTGATCTGTTCCAGTCCTGTGGGCACTGCTGAGTTTCCCAAATTAGTTTGCATATTGAGTGCAGCACTTTCACAGCATCTTCGTTCAGGATTTGAAATAGCTCAACTGGAATTCCATCACCTCCATGAGCTTTGTTCGTAGTGATGCTTTCTAAGGCCCACTTGACATCACATTCCAGGATGTCTGGCTCTAGATGAGTGATCACACCATCATGATTATCTGGGTCGTGAAGATCTTTTTTGTACAGTTCTTCTGTGTATTCTTGCCACTCTTCTTAATATTTTATGCATTTCTTTTTCATGGGGATGGTCTTGATCCCTGTCTCCTGTACAATGTCATGAACCTCATTCCATAGTTCATCAGGCACTCTATCTATCATATCTAGGCCTTAAAATCTATTTCTCATTTCTACTGTATAATCATAAGGGATTTGATTTAGGTCATACCTGAATGGTCTAGCAGTTTTACTTTCTTTCTTCAAATTGAATCTGAAATTGGTAACCAGCAGTTCATGATCTGAGCCACAGTCAGCTTCTGGTCTTCCTTTTGTTGACTGTATAGAGCTTCTCCATCTTTGGCTACAAAGAATATAATCAATCTGATTTTGGTGTTGACCATCTGGTGATATCCGTGTGTAGAATAGGTCAGGTCAGTAGGTTCCCAATATGCTACTGGAGATCAATGGAGAAATAACTCCAGAAGGAATGAAGGGATGGAGCCAAAGCAAAAACAATACCCATCTGTGAATGTGACTGGTGATAGAAGCAAGATCCAAAGCTGTAAAGAGCAATATTGCATAGGAACCCGGAATGTCAGGTCCATGAATCAAGGCAAATTGGAACTGGTCAAACAAGAGATGACAGGAATGAACATTGACATTCTAGGAATCAGTGAACTAAAGCGGACTGGAATGGGTGAGCGTAACTCAGGTGACCATTATATCTACTACTGCTGGCAGGAATCCCTCAGGAGAAATGGAGTAGCCTTCATGGTCAACAAAATAGTCTGAAGTGCAGTACTTGGATGCAATTTCAAAGATGATAGAATGATCTATGTTAGTTTCCAAGGCAAACCATTCAATATCATAGTATTCCTAGTCTATGGCCAAACCAGTAACGCTGAAGAAGCTGAAGTTGAACGGTTCTATAAAGACCTACAAGATCTTTTAGAACTAACACCTAAAAAAGATGTCCTTTTTATTCTAGGGGACTGAAATGCAAAAATTGGAAGTCAAGAAACTCCTGAAGTAACAGGCAAATTTGGCCTTGGAATGCAGAATGAAGCAGGGCAAAGACTAAAAGAGTTTTGCCAAGAAAATGCACTGGTCATAGCAAACACCCTCCACCAACAACAGAAGAGAAGACTCTACACATGGACATCACCAGCTGATCAACACTGAAATCAGATTGATTATATTCTTTGCAGCCAAAGATGGAGAAGCTCTATACAGTCAACCAAATCAAGACCAGGAGCTGACTGTGGCTCAGATCATGAACTCCTTATTACCAAATTCAGACTTAAATTGAAGAAAGTAGGGAAAATCGTTAGCCCATTCAGGTATGACCTAAATCAAATCCTTTATGACAATACAATGGAAGTGAAAAATAGATTTAAGGGCGTAGATCTGATAGATAGAGTGCCGGATGAACTATGAAATGAGGTTCATGACATTGTACAGGAGACAGGGATCAAAACCATCCCCATGGTAACGAAATGCAAAAAAGCAAAATGGCTGTCTGGGGAGGCCTTACAAATAGCTGTGAAAAGAAGGATGGTGAAAAGCAAAGGAGAAAGAAATGATATAAGCTTCTGTATGCAGAGTTCCAAAGAATAGCAAGAAGAGATAAGAAAGCCTTCTTCAGTAATCAATGCAAAGAAATAGAGGGAAAAAAAAAAAAAAAACAGAATGGGAAAGACTAGAGATTGCTTCAAGAAACTTAGAGATACCAAGGGAACATTTTATGCAAAGATGGGCTTGATAAAGGATAGAAATGGTCTGGACCTAACAGAAGCAGAAGATATTAAGAGGAGGTGGCAAGAATACACAGAAAACCTGTACAAAAAAGATCTTCATGACCCAGATAATCATGATGATGTGATCACTCATCTAGAGCCAGATATCCTGGAATGTGATGTCAAGTGGGCCTTAGGAAGCATCACTACGAACAAAGCTCATGGAGGTGATGGAATTCCAGTTGAGCTATTTCAAATCCTGAAAGAAGATGCTGTGAAAGTGCTGCACTCAATATGCAAGCAAATTTGGAAAACTCAGCAGTGCCCCCAAGACTGGAAAAGGTCAGTTTTCTTTCCAATCTTAAAAAAAGGCAATGACAAAGAATGCTCAAACTACCACACAGTTGCATTCATCTCACATGCTAGTAAAGTAATGCTCACAGTTCTCAAGCCAGATTTCAGCAAAGGTGAACCATGAACTTCCTGATGTTCAAGCTGGTTTTAGAAAAAGGAGAGGAAAAGAGATCAAATTGCCAATATCCACTGGATCATGGAAAAAATGAGAGATTCCGAGGAAAACATCTATTTCTGCTTTATTAACGATGCCAAAGCCTTTGACTGTGTGGATCACAATAAACTTTGGAAAATTCTGATAGAGATGGGAATACCAGACCCCCTGACTTGCCTCTTGAGAAATCTGTATGCAGGTCAGGAAGCAACAGTTAGAACTGGACATGGAACAACAGACTGGTTCCAAGTAGGAAAAGGAGTATGTCAAGACTGTATACTGTCACCCTGCTTATTTAACTTATATGCAATATACATCATGAGAAACGCTGGACTGAAATAATCAAAGCTGGAATCAAGATTGCCAGGAGAATTATCAATAACCTCAGATATGCAGATGACACCACCCCTATGGCAGAAAGTGAAGAGGAACTAAAAAGCCTCTTGATGAAAGAGAAAGAGGAGAGTGAAAAAGTTGGCTTAAGGCTCAACATTCCGAAAACTAAGATCATGGCATCTGGTTCCATTTCTTCATGGGAAATAAATGGGGAAACAGTGTCAGACTTTTTTTTTTGGGGGGGGGCTCCAAAGTCACTGCATATGGTGATTTCAGCCATGAAATTAAAAGACGCTTACTCCTTGGAAGAAAAGTTATGGCAAAACTAGATAGCATATTGAAAAGCAGAGATATTACTTTGCCGACTATTGTCTGTCTCGTCAAGGCTATGGTTTTTCTGGTAGTCATGTATGGATGTGAGAGTTGGACTATGAAGAAGGCTGAGCACTGAAGAATTGATGCTTTTGAACTGTGGTGTTGGAGAAGACTCTTGAGAGTCCCTTGGACATCAAGGAGATCCAACCAGTCCATTCTGAAGATGATCAGCCCTGGGATTTCTTTGGAAGGAATGATGCTAAAGCTGAAACTGCAGTAATTTGGCCACCTCATGCGAAGAGTGGACTCATTAGAAAAGTCTTTGATGGTGGGAGGGATTGGAGGCAGGAGGAGAAGGGGTCGACAGAGGATGAGATGTTTGGATGGCATCACTGACTCGATGGACATTAATATGAGTGAACTCTGGGAGTTGGTGATGGACAGGGAAGCCTGGCGTGCTGTGATTCATGCTTTTGCAAAGAGTTGGACACGACTGAGCGACTGAACTCAACTTAACTGAAGTATTGAAAAGGGCCTGTAGACCTTGAAATGTATAAGCTAGAACAAGGAACTATCTGAACCTGAACTGTTCCCACACTGCACTCAATAGCTCCAAAGAAATTCCTAGATACATCTTTACTATTTTCATTTTAATCTTTTAAATTTTTTATTATTCGTTTTATTTTCATTTTTATAACCTACTATTACCTTGCAATAAAGACCTCATTTTAAAGCAAATTTCATATATATATATATATATAAATATATATATATATATATAATTCTCTTGATTTTTTTTCTTTAATATTGTATTTTTGAGAGTCTAAACTCTAATCTAGATTTTTAATCTTTGGTTTCTGGTATTTGTTATAAATTTTAACAAAATTCAAGAATCCAATCTTCAGTACCCATTTTTACTTAGAAGTGTATTTACTGGCTTGATTGCCCCCTGTCTCTTGTGACTTCCCTTTTCTCCCCCAGGTCACCTCTATTTCTTCCCTCCCACTTCTCTCTTCTACCCAACTCTGTGAATCTCTCTGGGTGTTCTGGACTGTGGAGAACACTTAGGGAACTGACTACTGGCTAGACCTGTCTCTCTCCTTTTGACTCCCCCTCTTCTCCTCCTGAACACTTTTATCTCCCTCCTCCCTCTTCTCTTCTCCATGTAACTCTGTGAACCTCTCTGAGTGTCCCTCACTGTGGAGAATCCTTTCACCATTAACCTAGATGTTTCATCACCAGTGCTCTATTGGTGGAGAAGTCTTAAGATTACTGTAAGAATAAAACTGAAAGCCAGAGGCAGGAGGCTTAAGTTCAAAACTTGAGAATACCAGAAAATTCCTGACTTCAAGTACCATTAATCAACAAGAGCACATTCAAAAACCTCCATACCTACACTGAAACCAAGCTCCACCCAAGAGCCAACAAGTTTCAGAGCAAGACATACCAAGATAATTCTCCAACAATGCAGGAACATAACCCTAGCATTAAAATCCAGGCGGCCAAAAATCACAGCAAATGCACCGACACCTCAAAACTCACTACTGGACACTTCATTGGACGCCAGAGAAGAGAGACCCAGCTCTACCCACAAGAATACCAACGCAAGCTTCCCTAACCAGGAAGCCTTGACAAGCCACTCGTCCAACCCCACACACAGGGAAGAATCTCCACAATAAAGAGGAACCACAGACTTCCAGAATACAGAAAGGTCATCACAAACACAGCAGTCTAAACAAGATGAAAAGGCAGGGAAATATTCAGCAGGCAAAAAAAAAAAAAAAAAAAAAAAAGATAAATGCTTAGCCAAAAAAAAAAAAAAAAAAAAAAAAGAAAAGAAAAAAAGAAAAAGATAGAAAGAGAGAGATAGGGAACTTACCTGAAAGACAATTCAATATAATTATAACAAAAATTAAATTATCCAAATCTTGAAAACAAAATGGAGTTAAAGATAAATAGTCTGGAGACAAGGATTGAGAATGCAAGAAAGGTTTAACAAGGACCTAAAAGAAATTTTAAAAAGAGTCAATCAGTAATGAATAAGGTAATAACTGAGATCAAAAACACTCTGGAGGGAACCAAGAGTAGACTAATGGAGGCAGAAGATAGGAGTCAGATAGAAGATAGAATGCTGGAAATAAATGAAGCAGAGATGAAAAAAGAAAAAAAAATCACAAGAAATGAGGACAACCACAGAGACCTCTGAGACAATGTCAAAAGACCCAACATTCAAATCATAGGAGTCCCAGAAGAGGAATACAAAAAGAAAGGCCATGAGAAAATACTTGAGAAGAAAATCATTGAAAACTTCCCTAAAATGGGGAAGGAAATAGCCACCCAAGTCCAAGAAACCCAGAGGGTCACAAACAGGACAATCCCAAGGCAGAACACCCTAAGACACATATTAATCAAATTAATGAGGATCAAACACAGAGAGCAAATATTAAAAGCAGTAAGGGAATATCAACAAATAACATAGAAGGGGATTCCCATAAGGATAACAGCTGATCTTTCAACAGAAGCTCTTCAGGCCAGAAGGGAATGGCAAGACATACTTAAAGTGATGAAAGAGAATAATCTACAGCACAGATTACTGTAGCCAGCAAGGATGTCATTCAAATATAAGGAGAAATCAAAAGCTTTACAGACAAGCAAAAGCTGAGAGAATTCAGCACTAACAAACCAGCTCTTCAACAAATACTAAAAGTTCCTCTCTAGACAACAAACACAGAAAATGTGTATAAACTCAGACCCAAAACAATAAAGTAAATGGAAATGGGATCATACTTATCAATAATTACCTTAAATGTAATGCCCAACCAAAAGAAAAAGACTGGCTGAAAGGATAAAAAACAGGACCCCTAAATATGCTGTCTACAAGAGACTCATATCAAAACAAGGGACACATACAGACAGAAATTGAAGGATGGGAAAACGATATTTCACCCAAATGGAGACCAAAGGAAAGCAGGAGTAGAAATACTCATATCAATTAAGATAGACTTTGAAATAAAGGCTGTTAAAAGAGACAAAGAAGGACACTACATAATGATCAAAGGATGAATACAAGAAGAAGATATAACAATTATAAATATATATTCACCCAACATAGGAGCACTGCAATATGTAAGGCAAATGCTTACAAGTATGAAAGGAGAAATTAACAATAATACAATAATAGTAGGGGGCTTTAATAACCCACTCACACCTATGGATAGATCAAAAAACAGGGAAAATTAACAAGGAAACACACATTGTAAAGGATACAATGGACTAGTTAGACCTAATTGATAACTATAGGACACTTCATCCGAAAACAATGAATTTCACTTTTTTCTCAAGTGCACATTGAACGTTCTCCAGGATAGATCACATCCTGGACCATAAATTTAGTCCTGATAAATTAAAAAAAAAAAAAAAACTGAAATCATCCCAAGCATCTTTCCTCACCACAACGCAGTAAGATTAGATCTCAATTAGAGGGGAAAAAGTACTAAAAATTCCAACATATTGAGTATGAACAACACACTACTGAATAACCAACAAATCACAGAAGAAATCAGGCTATGCATTGAAATGAATGAAAATAAAAACACAACCACCCAAAAATCTATGGGATTCAGTAAAAACAGTGCTAAGAGGAAGAAATCTTAAAAATTAGTGCAGAAATAAATGCAAAAGAAACAAGAGACCATAACAAAAATCAACAAACCTAAAAGCTGGTTCTTTGAGAAGATAAATAACATTGACAAACCATTAGCCAGACTCATCAAGAAACAAAGAGAAGAATCGAATCAACAAAATTAGAAATGAAAATGGAGAAATCACAACAGACAACACAGATATACAAAAGATCATAAGAGACTATTATCAGCAACTATATGTTAATAAAATGGACAATTTGGAATAAATGGACAAATTCTTAGAAAAATATAACTTTCCAAAACTGAACCAGGAAGAAATAGACTATCTTAGCAGACCCATCACAAGTATGGAAATTGAAACTCATAAGAAATCTTCCAGCAAACAAAAGCCCAGGACCAGATGACTTCACAGTTGAATTCTACCAAAAATTTAGAGATGATCTTACACCTATCCTACTCAATCTCTTTCAGAAAAGTTCAGAGGAAGGTAAACTTCCAAACCCATTCTATGAGGCCACCATCACCTTAATACCAAAACCAGATGCAAAAAAAAAAAAAAAAGGAGAAAACTGCTTGCCAATGTCACTGATGAAAATAGATAAAAAACTCCTTAACAAAATTCTAACAAATACAATCCAACAACATATATATATATATATATATATATATTTCATGATATTGCTTTGATTTTATTAAAATATAGTTTACAGATTTACAGATACTTACCTAGGATGTTACATTATTCTAGTAGTTCAATGTTATACAAACTTTAAAAATAAAATACAGAGCTACAATAAATAGTCTTCAAAGATTTCTAAACTCATTAAACTCTCAAAAAATATGATTGGAGGTATAGTACTCCTTTAAGAGGTTTTATTTCTTGTCCATCATCAAGTTTGAATCTTGGTTTTAGGGACTTTTTTTCTTTCTCTTTTAAATATAAATTTATTTATTTTAATTGGAGACTAATTACTTTAAAATATTGTATTGTTTTTGCCATACATCAATATGAGTCTGCCACCAGTGTACATGTGTTCCCCATCCTGAACTCCCTCTCCCACCTCCCTCTCCGTACCATCCCTCTGGGTCATCACAGTGCACCAGCCACAAGCATACTGTATCCTGCATTGAACCTGGACTGGTGATTCATTACATATATATCATGCATGTTTCAATGCCATTTTCCAAAATTATCCCACCCTCTCCCTTTCCCACAGAGTCCAAAAGACTGTTAGATACATCTGTGTCTCTTTTGCTGTCTCGCATATAACATTATCATTACCATCTTTCTAAATTCCATATATATGTGTTAGCATACTGTATTGGTGTTTTCCTTTCTGGTTTACTTCACTCTGTATAATAGGCTCCAGTTTCATCCACCTCATTAGAACTGATTCAAATATATTCTTTTTAATGGCTGAATAATACTCCATTGTGTATATGTACCACAGCTTTCTTATCCATTCGTTTGCTGATGGACATCTAGGTTGCTTCCATGTCTTGGCTATTATAAACAGTGTTGTGATGAACATTGAGGTACACGTGTCTCTTTCAATTCTGGTTTCCTTGGTGTGTTTACCCAGTAGTGGGATTGCTGGGTCATAAGGCAGTTCTATTTCCAGTTTTTTAAGGAATCTCCACACTGTTCTCCCTAGTGGCTGTACTAGTTTGCATTCCAACCCACAGTGTAAGAGGGTCCCCTTTTCTCCACACCCTCTTCAGCATTTATTACTTGTAGACTTTTGGATAGCAGCCATTCTGACTGGCATGAAATGATACCTCATTGTGATTTTGATTTGCATTTCTCTGATAATGAGTGATGTTGAGCATATTTTCATGTGTTTGTTAGCCATCTGTATGTCTTTGGAGAAATGTCTATTTAGTTCTTTGGCCCATTTTTTGATTGGATCCTTTATTTTTCTGAAATTGAGCTGCAGGAGTTGCTTGTATGTTTTTGAGATTAGTTTTTTGTCAGTTGCTTCATTTGCTATTATTTTCTCCCATTCCAAAGGCTGTCTTTTCACCTTGCTTATAGTTTCCTTTGTTGTGCAGAAGCTTTTATTTTTAATTATTTCCCATCTGTTTATTTTTGCTTTTATTTCCAGTATTCTGGGAGGTAGGTCATAGAGGATCCTGCTGTAATGTATGTTGGAGAGTGTTTTGCCTTTGTTCTCCTCTAGAAGTTTTATAGTTTCTGGTCTTATGTTTATATCTTTAATCCATTTTGAATTTATTTTTGTGTATGGTGTTAGAAAGTGTTCTAGTTTCATTCTTTTATAAGTGGTTGACCAGTTTTCCCAGCACCACTTGTTAAAGAGATTGTCTTTTCTCCATTGTATATTCTTGCCTCCTTTGTCAAAGATAAGGTGTCCTTAGGTGCGTGGATTTATCTCTGGGCTTTCTATTTTATTCCATTGATCTATATTTCTGTATTTGTGCCAGTATCATACTGTCTTAATGACTGTGGCTTTCTAGTAGAGCGTGCCAGTATCATACTGTCTTAATGACTGTGGCTTTGTAGTAGAGCCTGAAGTCAGGCAGGTTGATTCCTCCAGTTTCATGCTTCTTTCTCTTAAGTATGATACATCATGACCAAGTGGGCTTCACCCCAGGGACGCAAGGATTCATCAATATTTGCAAATCAATCAATATGATGCTCCACGTTAACAAATTGAAAGATAAAACCACATGATTATCTCAATTGATGCAGAGAAAGCCTTTGACAAAATTCAACATTCTTTATAAAAATAACCCTCCAGAAAGCAGGAATAGAAGGAACATATCTCAACATAATAAAAGCTATATACAATAAACACACAGCAAGAATTATCCTCAATGGTGAAAAAATGAAAGCATTTCTCCTGAACTAAAGAACAAGACAAAGGTGCTGACACTGACCCCCACTATTCAACAGAATTTTGGAAGTTTTAGCCACAGCAATCTGAGAAGAAAAATAAAAATAAAAGGAAACCAGATTGGAAAGGAAGAAGTAAAACTCTCACTGTTTGCAGATGACATGATCCTATACATAGAAACGCCTGTAGCCTCCACCAGAAATATGCTAGAGCTAATTAATGAATATAGTAAAGTTGCAGGATATAAAATTAATACAAAGAAATACCTTGCATTCCTATATACAAGCAATGAGAAAATAGAAAAAGAAATTAAGGAAACAATTCAATTCACTGTTGCAACATAAAAAATAAAATACTTAGGAATAAATCTACCTAAAGTTACAAAAGAACTACATATAGAAAACTATAAAACACCAAATAAAGAAATCAAAGGTGACACAAATAGATGGAAAAATATAACATGTTTATGGATCAGAAGACTCAATATAGTGATAATGAGCAATCTATAGAGTCAATGCAATCCCTATCAAACTACCAATGATATTGTTCACAAAACAAGAGCAAATTTGTATTGAAATTAAAAAAAAAAAATAGCCAAAGCAATCTTGAGAAAGAAGAATGGAACAGGAGGAATCAACCTGCCTGACTTCACACTATACTACCAAGCTATAGTCATCAAGACAGTATGGTACTTGCACAAAGACAGAAATATAGATCAATGGAACAAAATAGAAAGCCCAGAGGTAAATCCACACACCTATTGACACCTTATCTCTGATAAAGGAGGCAAGACTATACAATGGAGAAAAGACAGTCTCTTCAACACACACATGAAAAGAGGCTCAACATCACTCATTATCAGAGAAATGCAAATCAAAACCACAATGAGGTACCATCTTACTAGGGTCAGAATGGCTGCTATCAAAATGTCTACAAACAATAAATTCTGGAGAGGGTGTGGAGAAAAGGGAACCCTCTTACACTGTGTGTTGGAATGCAAACTAGTACAGCCACTATGGAGAAGAGTTTGGAGATTCTTTAAAAAACTGAAAATAGAAATGCCATGCAACCCAACAATCCCACCGGCTGGACATACACACCAAGGAAACCAGAATTGAAAGAGACACATGTACCCCAATGTTCGTCGCAGCTCTGTTTACAGTAGCCAGGACATGGAAGCAACTTAGATGTCCATCAGCAGACGAATGGATAAGAAAGCTGTGGTACATATACACAATGGAATATTACCCAGCCATTAAAAGAAATGCATTTGAATCAGTTCTAGTGAGGTGGATGATACTGGAGACTATTATTCCAAGTAAAGTAAGTCAGAAAGGAAAACACCAATACAGTATATTAATGCTGCTGCTGTTGTTAAATCGCTTTAATCTGTCTGTCTCTGCACGACCCCGTAGACAGCAACCCACCAGGCTCCATCGTCCCTGGGACTCTCCAGGCAAGAACACTGGAGTGGGTTGCAATTTCTTTCTCCAATGCATGAAAGTGAAAAGTGAAAATGAAGTTGCTCTGTAGTGTCTGACTTTTTATGACCCCATGGACTGCAGCCTACCAGGTTCCTCTGTCCATGGGATTTTCTAGGCAAGAGTACTGGAGTGGGTTGCCATTGCCTTCTCTGAATATATTAATGCACATATATTAAATTCAGAAAGATGGTAATGATGACCCTATATGTGAGATAGCAAAAAAGACACAGATGTAAAGAACAGTCTTTTGGACTCTGTGGGAGAAGGCGAGGGTGGGGTGATTTGAGAGAATAACATTGGAAAATGTATATTATCATATATGAAACAGATTGCCAGTCCAGGTTTGATGCATGAGACAGGGTGCTCAGGGCTGATGCACTGGGATGACCCAGAGAGATGGGATGAGGAGGTGGGAGGGGGGTTCAGGATGGGAAACACATGTACATCCATGGTTGATTCATGTCAATGTATGGCAAAAACCACCTCAATATTGTAAAGTAAATAGCCTCCAATTAAAATAAATTAATTAATAAAAAAAGAAATTTCCACAATTTTGTGTGATCCACACAAGCAAAGGCTTTAGCTTAGTCAATGAAGCAGATGTAGATTTTTTTTCCCTAGAATTTTCTTGCTTTTCCTATGATCCAATAATAGTTTAGTCGCTCAGTCATGTCCAATTCTTGTGAACCCCATTGACTATAGCCTGCCAGGCTATTCTGTCCATGGAGTTCTCCAGGCAAGAATACTGGAGTGGGTTGCCATTTCCTCCTCTAGGGGATCTTCCCATCCCAGGGAATTAAGCTGGGTCTCCTGCATTGCAGGCAAATTCTTTACTGACTGTGGTATGAAGGAAGCTCATGATCCAATCAGTTTAGTTCAGTTCATTCACTCAGTTGTGTCCACTCTTTGCGACCCCATGAACAGCAGCATGCCTGGCCTCCATGTACATCACTAACTCCCGGAGTTTACCCAAAATCATGTCCATTGAGTTGGTGATGCCATCTAACCATGTCATCTTCTGTCGTCCCCTTCTCCTCCTGCCTTCAATCTTCCCCAAAATCAGGGTCTTTTCAAATGAATCAGCTCATTGCATCAGGTGGCCAATGGATTTTGGCAATTTGGTTTCTGGTTCCTCTCCCTTTTCTAAATCCAGTTTGTTCATCTGGAATTTCTTGGTTCACATACTGTTGAAGCCTAGCTTGAAGGCTTTTCAGCATTACCTTGCTAGCATGTGAAACGATCACAATTGTGCATTAGTTTGAGCGTTCTTTTGGCATAATTCTTCTTTGATATTAAAATTAAAACTGACCTTTTCTAGTACTGAGGCCACTGCTGAGTTTTCCAAATTTGCTGGCGTATTGAGTACAGCACTTTAACAGCATCATTTTAAGAATTTTCATTACCTCAGCTGGAATTCCATTACCTCCACCAGCTTTGTTCGTATTGATGCTTCCTAAGGTCCACTTACCTTCACACTCCAGGATGTCTTGCTCTTGGTGAGAGATCACACCTTAATGACTACCTAGGTCGTTAAGATTTTTTCATACAGTACTTCTATGCATTCTTGCCACCTCTTCTTAATATATTTTGCTTCTGTTAGGTCCACACCATTTCTGTCTTTTATCCTGACCTTCTTCACATAAAATATGCCCTTGGTATGTTTCTTAAAGAGATCTCTAGTCTCCCATTTTATTATTTTCCTCTATTTCTTTGCATTGTTCACTTATAATATCAGATGTCCTAATGGACCCAGTCATATGCTCATTTCTGCTATTCTGAGCTATATACTCCAGGGGTATGCTCATGTGGCTTGCTTAGGTTTTACTGTTGTGGCAGGATTTGACTACTATTGCTGTACTAGTAGTTAGAATTGGTCCCTCATCTCATTGGCTATTAAGCACTGCCTTTTACAACAGCTTCAAAACTGCTTAAGACTGTGACTGGGTCCTGGTATGGCTGCCTGTGTGGTACATAGGATTCAAGCACTGGAGGTCAGTTAATGGTGGATGGGCCTGTGTCCCAGCAGAGATGGATGAACAGCCCAGGGAATCCTGACGCTGGGGTTTTCTTTTTAGTGGGTTAAACTTGATCTTGGCATAGTTTACTGCATTGCTTATGTGGATTCCAGCACTGGTGTTGGCCTGATGACTGGCAGGGTAGGGTCCTCAAGCAGCTGAATTTGGGGACTCTCTGGATTTGAATGGTGCCAGCCCACTGGTTTGTGCAGCTATGTTCTAGGGTATCTGGGATTTGGAGTTTGGCAGGGATGAGGTTGGTGTCGGCCTCCTTGTGGGAGCGGCCGATTTATGAAACTGTTAGTTGTGAGATCAGCATGGCACACTGTTAGTGTCAATTTGCTGGTGGACAAGACCTAGTTTTGGAGCAGCTGACTGTGGGTCCTTGGGGGCTCATGGTTAGTGTCAGCCCCTGTTTTAAAGACTAGTGGCAGAGGTAAAAGAAGTCATTTTCCTACTCAATTGTTCTTGTGGTAGAATGAGCTCCCCAACGTGGCTTTGGCCATCCACTATGCCTCCATAAGAAGTCTCAGTTGCTTTCTTCCTGTCTAGGGGGCTCTCCAAGATCAGCAGTTGGGTCTGAAAGGCTTCTTTTTTTTGTTACCTTTTTTTTTTTTTTTTTGATTGGAGGCTAATTACTTTACAATATTATATTGGTTTTGGCTTTTTTTTTTTAATTACTACTTCTTCACTAGGACTCAGGGCATGTGAGATTTTGCACATGTCCTTTAAGAGTAGAGTATCTGTTTCCTAAAATCCTCTTACTCTGTATATGGAAGCCCTGCTCATCTTCAAAGTTAAGCATTCTGGCGGCTCATATTTATGTTTCAGGTCCTCATGCAGGTCTAGAGAACCTGACATGGATCTCCAATCTCTCATTCCTTAGAGAGAACCTCTGCAGTTGTGATTATTCTCCAGTTTGTGAGTCTCTTATCTGGAAGTCTAGTCTGGACTATACATTGTCTCTGCCTTCTTTTGTCTGTCTCATTGTGGTTACTTGATCTTTAACTGTGGAAATATTTTCTATTAGTCTTCTAGTCATTCTCCTAAATATTTACTTTATAAATATTTGTAATTTTAATGTGTTCATGGGGAAGGAGGTAGGCTCGGGCTCTTTCTACTCTTCTGTCTTGGCCACACATGTTTATGATTTCTTCTGACTTTAACATTGAAATTCAAAGTTTGCACATTATACTTTTGACATTAAAAGTTTTTTCTAAACTTAAATAAATTTATTCCAGTATTAGTCAGCCTGGTGACACATCATACTCATTTCTCAACATTCCTTTTCCTCAAACCATGCATTCTGTTTCCCTTATCTACTTTTAATATACAGTTGTTTTCTTTTACCCTTATTTCAGTAATTTTATTTTTACATATTGTTTCCAAATTATGAAAATAGTGAAAGTGAAAGTCACTCAGTTGTATCTGACTCTTTGCAACCACATGGGCTATATTGTCCATGAAATCCTCCAGGCCAGAATACTGGATTGGGTAGTCTTTCCCTTCTCCAAGGGATATTTCCAACCCAGGGATCCAACCCAGTTCTCCCATATGGCAGGCAGATTCTTTACCAGTTGAGCCACCAGAAAAGCCCAAGAATCCTGGAATGGGTAGCCTATCTCTTCTCCATCTTATCTTCCCCACCTAGGAATTGAACCAGGGTCTCCTGAATTGCAGGCAGATTCTTTACCAGCTAAGCTACAGAGGAATATAACTGATAGTAAATAATATTTGCTTTTTGATTAAAGCTAGAAGTAGGTCCTTGTGAAATGTCTACCATATAATAACATTTTTAGTAAATTATTAAATTTATAAATATATTTTATAATATTGCAAGTATATTATTTCAAAGTGCATATCTATGTTGCTGCAAAGTCACTTCAGTCGTGTCTGACTCTGTGCGACCCCGCAGACGGCAGCCCACCAGGCTCCCCCATCCCTGGGATTCTCCAGGCAAGAATACTGGAGTGGGTGGCGATTTCCTTCTCCAATGCATGAAAGTGAAAAGTGAAAGTGAAGTGAAGTCGCTCAGTCATGTCCAACTCTTAGCAACCCCATGGATTGCAGCCTACCAGGCTCCTCCATCCATGGGATTTTCCAGGCAAGAGTACTGGAGTGGGGTGCCACTGCCTTCTCTGGCATATCTATGTTACACGAGTATATTTTTAGTAGATTAAAATGTTTTATCTCTATATAATATGTTAAAAATCCTAAAGTAGATAAATTTGTTTGGCATTTAAAGTTTACCTTATTTGGAAATAGTTTAAATATTCAATGAATATAAATTTTCAATTTATCTTGTTTTAAACATTTATATTATTTACATTTATTTAGCTTACTTGCTTTTAATAATTATGCTTCATTTAGACATCAAACAGCTAGCTAACATTTTAAATTATTATTTTGCTAAAAAATTCTCATGACATTTTTGCTTTTATTAAACCAGCAAACTTAAATTATCTCTCATTTATCAAAGTTTGTCCTAGATGATATTAACTTGATAAAACACTTGGGTTAGTTTCTATATTTCTGAGAATATGCCTAATTTATATAAATACTTAATTTTCTTGAAGTTAATTAAATAAAAGTCTTTAAAAATTAATTTTGGCCAAGCTATTTGAGGTAAAATGATACCAAATATCTATAATATACATTTGTAAACATATACAAACATAGAGACACACACAGAGATCTGTTAGCTTTTCTCCTAAAATTGCAGCCATGTGTCAATTATAAAACTCATAATAGTTGCTTCAAAAGTGTGATTCTGGCACATCAACTAAGTTAATGTTATCTGCTCAGTTGGCTCAGACATTAACAAATTTTTATTAAAGATTTTTTTGTTGTTGTTGGTTGTTTTTTTAATTTACTTTCATGCTGCAAAGATTCTTTTAGAGCTGTGTTAGAGTGTGTGTATATATATATAAAACTCATGCATAATAGCCAAGCATGTGTTCCATTGTCTCTGGAGTTTGGTAAATCTATTTTTCATTGGTACCAATTAAGGTGGACTTATCTAAATTAAAGTTTCATAGAAATACAAGTTTGCCTCAAGAAACAAGAGAAATATCAAATAAATAACCTACTTTTACACATAAAGCAGATAGAAAAACAAGAAATGTAGAACCCCAAAGTTAGTAGAAGGAAAGAAATCATAAAACGTTTCTCCAAAGTGGCTACTATAATTCTAAAATTTCATCCGTTTCCCAAAAAGGCATAGGATTCTACTCAGACCACCAAGAACCCATATTTTCCTTTAGATTTCCAAAGGCATCTTAACTATGAGTGGTCCTTTTTTCAACATTTCTTCCTAAATGAAAGGAATCACATATCTCCCCCTTTTGGAGCAGAATAGGGAGATTAAAAAGAACTTTTAGCAAAGAAAATACAGGTAGAGATAATAATATTAGAGATCTCAAAATCCAAAGACAGAAAAGCTCACATCTAAGATAGACTTACACTTAGAGTCCAGGGTCAGTGAGCACAATGATCCCTTTGGGTACCAGTATCTGTTTGCTCAGTGTACTTGAAATTATTGGGGGTCTTTTATTGGATCCCACTTCTTATAACATATAATGTCAAAGTTCATAAATAACATAAGTATACCAAACAATCATCGAAGTGCTAATTACTGAAATTTGTCATGCACACACCAAAAAGACAGTTTGCAAGCCAGGAGCACTCAAACCAAAATGTAAATGAAGCTAAAGTATATATCCTTATGAAGCAGCTTATGCAGTGAGAAATTAATGACAGTTTATTCTTCATGATTATTCATCATATTTTTTTTCTAAAATGATAGGGAATTGATCAGTGAATAATTCATACTAATTTTGGAAAACTTCAAGATTTGGTTATAATTTCCAGAGGTATAAACACGAAATGAACCAGGTCATGTTTGTTTGGCAAGCTAAATCAAGTTTTGCTTGTATTACTGAACAGATATTGTCTGCTCAGGGAATTTTCAAGTTTTGCCTTTATGGACTTTTGATTTTAACAGTGTTAATGTCTAAAATACATCAATAACTCATATAACCCATTAAAAACCTGATTAAAAATATGTAGAGGACAATTTCCAAAATAAGACATCCTTATGGCTAACGGATTCATGAAAAGATGCACAATATTACTAATCATCACAAAAATTCAAATAAAAACTTTAGTGAGATATAACCTCATATCATTTAGAATTACAATAATAAAAAGGCAAGAGATAACAAGTTGGTGAGAATGTGGAGTAAAGGGAACCACTGTAACCTGTTCGGGGAAATTTAAATTGGTTCACCCACTGTGGAAAACATTTTGGAGATTCCTCAAAAAATTAAAAATGGAATCAAAACATGCTATGCTCTACAGAGAAACCAAATCAATATTTAATACCAAAGGCAGTGTGATGACAGAATTTCTTTTTTCTCTGGATATATATATCTTATTCTGTTAAGGACATTGACAGATTGGATGAGATCCATCCACATTTGGATCTGTTTTATTAAAAAGTTTCTATTTCATTGTTATTAAAAATTAGCAAAGCATCTAGAATAATGTTTGAACAATTATCTGTGCATTAAGACTTTGCAATTTGATTCATAATTTTAAGAAAAGAGAATAACAGGATATTATAAACCATATAAAACAAGCAGATATATATAGACCGCCTCATTTAGAAACAGCACAATACATATTTCTCTCAAGTGCATGTAAATTATTCTCCAGCATAGACCACATATCAGGTCACAAAACAAGTATTAATATATTTAAATCTTGAAAATGTAAAAACAAAACAAAACAAAACACCTTTTTCAAATTATAAGAGAATGAAGCTCTGATAACGAGGTAAATTTGAAAATACACAGGTATGTGGAAATTAAATGACATCTTCTCAATCAACAAATGGATTATAAAAAAAATGTGGGGATTTTTTAAAAAAAGTATTTATTTATTTATTTAAAATTTATTTATTTATTTTAATTGGAGGCTAAACATTTTACAATATTGTAGTGGTTTTTGCCATATATTGACATGAATCAGCTATGGTTGTACATGTGTCCCCCATTCTGAGTCCCCCTCCCACCGCTCTCCCCATCCCATCCTTCAGGGTTGTCCCAGTGCACCAGTTTTGAGTGCCCTATTTCATGCATTGAACTTGGACTGGTGGTCTATTTCACATATGGTAATATACATGTTTCAATGATATTCTCTCAAATCATCCCACCTTTGCTTTCTCCCAAAGAGTCCAAAAGTCAGTTCTTTATATCTGTGTCTCTTCTGCTGTCTTGCATATAGGGTCATTGTTATGATCTGTCTAAATTCCATATATATGCATTAATATACTGTATTGGTGTCTTTCTTTCTGACTTACTTCACTCTGAATAATAGTCTCCAGTTTCATCCACCTCATTAGAACTGATTCAAATGCATTCTTTTTTAATAGTTGAGTAATATTCCATTATGTATTTGTACTACAGCTTTCTTATCCATTCGTCTGCTGATGGACATCTATGTTGCTTCCATGTCCTAGCTATTGTCAACGGTGCTGCAATGAACACTGGGGTACAGGTTTCTCTTTCAATTCTGGTTTCCTTGTTGTGTATGCCCAGCAGTGGAATTGCTGGGTCATATGGAAGTTCTATTTCCAGCTTTTAAAGGAATATCCACACTGTTCTCCATAGTGGCTGCACTAGTTTACATTCCCACCAACAGTGTAAGAGGGTTCCCTTTTCTCCATATCCTTTCTACCATTTATAGCTTATAGACTTTTGGATAGCATCCATTCTGACCAGCATGAGGTGGTACCTCATTGTGGTTTTGATTTGCATTTCTCAAACAATGAGTGATGATGAACATCTTTTCATGTGTTTGTTAGCCATCTGTATGTCTTCTTTGGAGAAATGTCTGTTTAGTTTTTTGGCCCATTTTTTTGATTGGGTCGTTTATTTTTCTGGTATTGAGCTACATGAGCTCCTTGTATATTTTTGAGACTAATTATTTGTTAGATGCTTCGTTTGCTATTCTTTTCTCCCATTCTGAAGGCTGTATTTTCACCTTGCTGATAGTTTCCTTTCTTATTAAAAAGCTTTTAAGTTTAACTAGGTCCAGTTTGTTTATTTTTGCTTTTATTTCCATTACTCTGGGAGTTGGGTCATAGAAGATTTTACTGTGATTCATGTCAGAGAGTGTTTTGCTTACGTTTTACTCTAGAAGTTGTATAGCTTCCGGGCATGCATTTAGATCTTTAATCCATTTTGAGTTTATTTTTGTATATGGCGGTAGAAAATGTTCTAGTTTCATTCTTTTACAGGTCGCTGACCAGTTTTCCCCGAATCACTACTTTAAGAAATTGTCTTTTCTCCATTGTATAGTCTTGCCTCCTTTATCAAAGATACACTGTTCATAGGTGCATGGATTTACCTCTGGGCTTTCTATTTTGTTCCATTGATCTATATTTATGTATTTGTGCCAGAACCATACTGTCTTGATGACTGTAGCTTGGTAGTATAGTCTAAAGTCAGGCAGGTTGATTCCTCCTGTTCCATTCTTCTTTCTCAAGATCACTTTGGCTATTCAGGGTTTTTTGTATTTCCATATAAATTGTGAACTTCTGTGAAAAATACCATTAGTAGATTGATAGGAGGAGAAGGAAATGGCAATCCACTCCAGTATTCTTGCCTGGAGAGTTCTGTGGACAGAGGAGTCTGGTGGGTTGCTATCCATGGGGTTGCATAGCGTTGGACAGGACTGAAGTGACTTAGCATTCATGCATGCATTAGAGAAGGAAATGCAACCCAATCCAGTATTCTTGCACAGAGAATCCCAGGGACAGAGGAGCCTGGTCGGCTGCCATCAGTGGGCTTGCACAGAGTGGGACACAACTGAAACAACTTAGCAGCAGCAGCAGCAGCAGCTTGATAGGTATTGGTATTGAATCTATAGATTGTTTTGGGTAGTATACTCACTTTAACTATATGATTTTTCCAATCCATGGACATGGTATATTTCTCCATCGATTTTTGTCATCTTTGATTTCTTTCATCAGTGTTTTATAGTTTTCTATATATAGGTATTTCATTTCTTTTTCTGTTTTGTTTTTTAATATAAATATATTTATTTTAATTGAAGGTTAATTATTTCACAATATTGTATTGTTTCTTTAGGTAGATTTATTCCTAATTATTTTACCCGATAACTGGAACCTGAGCAGCTTAGACCTAGAAAGTGCACCAAATGCAGGGCCCACTTTTGACAGTACCCTTGTAGAGGAACCTGGAGCCTGAGCAGTGTAGACATGAAAATCACATCCTGCCCTGAGCTGGGGCAAACCCAATGTGGTCCATACAGTGCAGAGCAATCCCCACATATGCCAGTGATATTTGTTTGCAGTGTTCCTCCCTCCCCACAACACAACTGAACAAGTGAGCCTAAATAAGTGACCACCTTCACCCCCTTGTGTCAGGGCAGCAATTAGACACTGAAAAGACTTGAAAACAGAGGAAGACAAAATAAAAAAAGAAGAGGGAACCACTCTGAAAGTGACAGGTGCAACAGATTAAAACCATGTATTTAATGTTGACTAAGCATTGGAAGGGGCCTATAGACTTTGAAAAAATGTATATGCTGGATCAGGAAACTATCTGAAACTGAACTGACTCCATAATGCTCATAACAGCTCCACAGAAATTTCTAGATACATTGTTAAATATATATATATATATATATATATACATATATATATATATATACACATATATTTTATTTTAAAGTTCTTTATTTTTAATTGAAGGATACTTGCTTTACAGCATTATCTTGGTTTCTGCCATCAGTTCAGTTCAGTTCAGTTTCTCAGTCGTGTCTGACTCTTTGTGGCCTCATGAATCGCTGCATACCAGGCCTCCCTGCCCATCACCAACACCCAGAGTTTACTCAAACTCACATCCATCGAGTTGGTGATGCCATCCAGCCATCTCATCCTCTGTCATCCCCTTCTCCTCCTGCCCCCAATCCCTCCCAGCATCAGAGTCTTTTCCAATGAGTCAACTCTTCGCATGAGGTGGCCAAAGTATTGGAGTTTCAGCTTTAGCATCATTCCTTCCAAAGAAATCCCAGGGCTGATCTCCTTCAGAATGGACTGGTTGGATCTCCTTACAGTCCAAGGGACTCTCAAGAGTCTTCTCCAATACCACAAACACAGTTTAAAAGCATCAATTCTTTGGCACTCAGTTATCTTCACAGTCCAAATCTCACATCCATACATGACTACTGGAAAAACCATAGCCTTGACTGGACGGACCTTTGTTGGCAAAGTAATGTCTCTGCTTTTGAATATGCTATCTAGGTTGCTCAAAACTTTCCTTCCAAGGAGTAAGTGTCTTTTAATTTCATGGCTGCAATCACCATATGCAGTGATTTTTGAGCCTCCCAAAAAATAAAAGTCTGACACTGTTTCCACTGTTTCCCCATCTACTTCCCATGAAGTGATGGGACCAGATGCCATGATCTTCATTTTCTGAATGTTGAGCTTTAAGCCAACTTTTACACTCTCCTCTTTCACTTTCATCAAGAGGCTTTTTAGTTCCTCTTCACTTTCTGCCATAAGAGTGGTGTCATCTGCATATCTGAGGTCATTGATATTTCTCCTGGCAATCTTGATTCCAGCTTGTGTTTCTTCCAGTCCAGCATTTCTCATTATATACACTACATGTAAGTTAAATAAACAGGGTGACAATATACAGCCTTGACATACCCCTTTTCCTATTTGAAACCAGTCTGTTGTTCCATGTCCAGTTCTAACTTTTGATTCCTGACCTGCTTTGTTTCTGCCATACATAAACATGAATCATCCATAATCCATAAGTATACATATGTCACCTCTCTCTTAAACCTCCCTCCCACCGCATCCCATCTCTCCAGGTTGTCACAGAACCCCAGTGTGAGTTTCCTGAGTCATACAGTAAATTCTCATTGACTATTTTACATATATTAGTCCATTGAATCCACAAGAGAGTCACGTATGACTTAAAGACTAAACAACAATAAGTTCAAGAAGCAAAGCCCTCATGAATTGAATCAGTGTCTTTTTAAAAGAGATCCTGCAGAGCTTCCTCATCCATTCTATCATGCAAAGAAACACTGAAAAGAGCGCTCTTGATGAGTCATGAAACTGGATCTTTTCAGACATGGGAACTGGCTCACAATTTGATTTTGGGCTTCATAACCTTCGTTACTGTGAGAAATAATTTGATATTGCTTATCAGCCACCCAGATATGGTATTCTAAAGTAGCAGTTCAAATTGACTAAGGAATTAGTGGGGGGAAAGACAAAACTAAACTCACATCCGTGGCTCAGTGGTAAAAAAGCCACCTGTCAATGCAGGAGATGTGGGTTCAATCCCTGGGTTGGGAAGATCCCCTGGAGTAGGAAATGGCAACCTGTTCCTGTATTCTTGCCTAGAAAATTCCATGGCACAGGACTCCATGGTGTCATGAAGAGACAGACACTACTGAATAACTCAGCACACATACACACAAACTCAAATCTAGCGGAAGGAAATAATAGATATGTGATGGAAAATAACAAGAAAAAAATCAACAAAACAGCATATTGTTTTTTGAAAGGATCAATAAAATTTTCCAAATGTTAGCTAGGTTGAATAAGAAAAATGAGAGCAAAATCATTACCTGAAATCAGAAATTAATGTGGTGTTATCACCACCAATTTCAAAAAATAAAATATATTACAAAATAATTCTTTGGACAATTGTATCTCAATGATTTGGATAACCTAGATCAAAGGGACAAATTCTTCAAAACACACAACCTATCAAGACTGAATCATGAATGGAAAATCTGAATAGATGTATAACTGACAAGGAGTTTAGATAAATAATAATAACAAAAGCCTAGGACCAGATAACTAAAAAGGTGAATGATGCTAAATATATGTTGTTGCTGTTCCGTTGCCCAGTTGTGTTTGACTCTTTGAGACCCCATGGACCACAGCATGCCAAACATATAAAATAAACAATATGAATTAGTCTGAAACTCTTCCAAAACTTGAAGAGAGAACAAGTCTTAACTCAATCTATGAGGCCAGTTTTACCCTAAACCTAAAGCAAGACAGACACTACAAGAAAAGTTGAGACCAATATCCTTGTTCAATATTAAGGCCAAGACAATAAAAAATTACTAGCAAAACTAATCCATAAAAATTAAAAGTTTCATATCCTGTGTCCAAGTGGGATTAATTCCTGGAACACAGAGATAGTGTCAATATATAAAAACTAATCAAAGAAATATACAGAATTAGCAGAACTGAGAAAAAACACAGCTCTTTAAGATGACGCATAAAAGCATTTGACAAAAGTTGACACTCATTCATGACAAAAGTACTTAATAACAGAAACATAGTAAAACATTTTCTCAACATATGAAAAATTACATAAGAAATTTCTCAAATAATAAAATGCTCAGTGGTGGAAGATTGAAAGCTGTTACCCTGAATCAAGATTAAAACAAGAATGTTCACCTATACAACCCATGTCCAACATTTTTTTAGAAGTTTTAATTAGGGCATTTAAGTAAGAAAATAAATTAAAGGACAGTTTAGAAAGAAAGAAGTTAAATTATCTTTAAAAAAAAAAAAAGAATATACGATTGATATATAGAAGACACTAAAAACTTGGGTGGAACATGGCTATTAGACCTAAGAAACATTCAGTAAACTAACAGAACACAAATGTAACTGTCAGAAATCAGTTGTGTTTTTGTATAGTAAAAATCATGATTCCAAAAGGGAAGCCAAAAAAATAATTTCACTTTTGGTTGGATTAAAAAAAAAAACAACACCATTTATTAGAGAATAGTTTATTTAAAATGTTGTTTCAGTTCTAGCTATACAGCTAAGTTAAATAGTTATATGTATACATATATCAACACATTTTTTAGATTATTTCCCATATATGTCATTACAGAGAATGATTTCACTTTCTTTATTAGTTAATTAATTTATTTTTGTCTGCACTGGATCTTTGTTGGTTCATGTGGGCTTTCTCTAATTGTGGCTACCAGGGCTATTCTTTGTTTCAATGTGTGGGCTTCTCACTGTGGTAGCTTCTCTTATTGTGGTGCACAGGCTAAGTGTGGGGATTTCAGTATGTGTAGCATGTGGACTCAGTAGTTCTGGCTCATTTGCTCTAGAATATAGGATCAGTAGCTTTGGAACATGGACTTAGATTGCTTCATGACATATGGGAACCTCCTGGATCAGGGTTAAACTCACACCCCGAACACTGGCAGGTAGATTCTTAATTTCTAGACCACCAGGGAGAACCTTGTTTCACTTTTGATTAAAAAAAAAAAAAGAAGAAGAAGAAGAAGAAAAGAATACACTGTTTAGGAGCAAATTTAACCAAAGCAGCAAATAATCTATATTATGAACAGAAAAAAAAAAGGAAACCTCTGAAAGAAATGATCAAAAACATAAATGGAAATATATTGCACATTCATACATGGAAGACTATATTCCTACGATGCCAATAGTACTCAGATGATCTACAGCTTAATGCAACTGCAACCAAAATCCTACTATTTTTGATGGAAATAGAGAAAACAAATCCTAAAATTCACATGTAACCCCAAAAGAGTTTTATCAGCTATAAAAATCTGGAAGAAGGAAAGTTGTTGAACTCACTTATTTCAACTCTTGCTACAAATATGCAGTAATCAAAACAACCTAACAAAGGAATGAGGAAAGATATAACGATCAAGTTTGGAAATTACAGTTAAGACATTTATATATATATATATATATATATATATATATATATATATATATATATGGTTAAATAATATCTTCCAAGAGTGTGTAGACAATTCAATAGGAAAAGGACCATCTTCTCAAATAGTGCTCAGAAAATTGCCTACATGCAAAACACAGAAGTTGGGTTCTTTTCTTATACTTTATATAAAAATTAAGTCAAAATAAGTCAAAGACCAAAACATAAAAGGGAAATCACTTGGAGGAAAAAGTTAACGAATTTGAATTAAGCAGTGGTTTCTACAATGTAACAATAAAAGCATATACAACAAAAAAGAATAGTTTAACAAAATTTTAAAATTTGATGCAATAAGAGACACTATCAAGAGAGTAAAAGACAATATGGGAGACACTATTTGTTATGGAAAGAATTGTGTTCCTTTGAAATTCATATATTGAAGGTCTGAATCTCAGTGCCTCAAAATGAATTTGAAAATAGGGTCTTTAAAGAGGCTATTAAAGTTAAATGATTGCCTTTGAGGGGTCTGTTGGTAGAAATGTGAACTTTATAGGTGATTCTAGAAAAGAATAAGAAAGAAAAGAGATTTATAGAAAAAGGTTCTATCTTCATAAATAATCATGAAGAAAATGTTGGTAGATACAGGAATGTTAAAAGTGCCTCTGATGAGATCTCAGAATGAAATGAAAAGCATGTTAATGGAAACTGTGGGAAAGTTGACACTTTTTATGAAGTGGCAAATATAACTTGCCCAAACTGTGTTCTATTTTATGGAAAATAGGTTTTTTTTTTTTTTTTTTAATGATAAACTTAGACATAAGTCTGAAAAACTTTGGAACAAAGTATTAGAAGTATGGCCTAATTTCTCACTTCTTAGATTGAAGTGCAAGAAAAAATAGCCAAAGTGAAGAGTAAGTTGTTAAGAAAGGGAGAGGAGAAAAGATGGCAAATTAGAAGGGAATGAACTCACCTCTTTGATGTAAAAAACAAAATCCAAATTAACTGTTAAATACCCATCAATAAAAGCAAACACTGGAACTTAAAAAAAAAAAAATTCCTATATCCAAATAAAAATAAGCCAAAAGGAGATGGTAGGATGGGTTCAACTGTGATAAATCAAATCCCATACACAATAGGTGAGCAACTCACAAACTGGAAAATAGTTATAACACAGAAGTTCTCCTAAAGGAGTGAATTGTCTGAACCCCATATCTAGCTTTCTAGGCTGGGGATATGGCAATGGGAAGAGGAGACAATAGAGAGTCTGATTTTGAAGGACAGTGAAGTTATATCACAGGAATTTCATAGAACTGTGGAAAACAGAAAATATACTCCTACAGGATGTTCACAGGGTCTCATATGAACTAAGACCCAGGAAAAATAATTGTTGTTGTTCAATTACTAAGTTATATCTAACTCTTTTGTGACACCATCAACTACAGCAGCCAGGTTTTCCTGTCCTTCACCATTTCCTAGAATTTACTCAGACTCATGTCCATTGAGTTGGTGATGCCATCCAACCATCTCATCCTCTGTCATCCCCTTTTCCTTCTGCCTTAAATATTTCCCAGCATCAGAAGAGTGGTGGTCTCATGAGAGACTGGGCCAAAATTACCTGTAAATATTGAAGGGACTCCTGTGGAGGTGGGAGACAGCTGAGGCTCACTGAAGAGACAAAGACATTTGAAGAAATAGTTCTGGAATGTATTCACTGGAAAGAGCCCTCTTGGAGGGCCCTCCTGACAGCCCATGTGGTCCAGGGCTGGGATGCCTCAGGCCAAGAAACCAACAGGATGGGAACACATCCCCACCCATCAACAGAGAGCTGACTAAAGTCATCCTTAGTACATGGCTGTCAAGTCTACACACTTCTTACATGATCCTGTTCACCATTAGGACATGACCCACCTTCACCCATCAATGATAGGTACCAGTCCCTCCAAGCAGGAAGCCTGAAAAAGCCTTTTAGAGAGTCTCATCCACCAGGGAGCAAGGAACAGAAGTTAGAACCACAACACAGCAGCCTGCAGAATAAAAATTACCCACCACAGAAAGTTAGACAAAATGAGATGTCCAAAAAGAATATGTCTTACATGAAGGAACAAGAAACATATCCAGAAGAACAAATAAGAAAAATGGATATTAACAATATACATGGAAAAGTATTCAGAGTAATGAAAGCAAAGATGATGCAAGATCTTGGAAAAATAATGGAGGAACAGATAAAGAAGATACAAGAAATGATGTTTAACAAAGACCTAGAAGAAGTAAAGAACAAACAGAACTGAACAATACAATAAATGAAATGAAAAATACACAAGAAGGAACCAATAGCAGAATAACTGAAGCATAAGAAATGAGCTAGAAGGTACAATGGTGAAAATAACTGCTGTAGGACAGAATAAAGAAAAAATGAAATAATAACAACAAATGAGGACAATCTAACAGTCATACAGGAAAATATGAACTGCACCAAAATGTATATTATAGGGGTCTCACAAAGAGAAAGGACCTGAGAAGATACTTCAAAAGATTATAGTCAAAAACATTCCTAACATGGTAAAGGAAACAGTCATCCAAGTCCAGGAAGTGAAGAGTCCCAGACAGGAAACTCAAGGAGGAACATGCTGAGACACATAGAAATAAAACTGACAAATAAAGACAAAGAAAAAAATATTAACAACAACAAGGTAACAGTAACAAATAACATAAAGGGAATCTGCACAAGGTTATCAGCTGATTTCTTCATGGAACGTCTGTAGAATAGAAGAGGTATGATATACTTAAAGTGATAAAAGAAAAATCCACGACAATTAATACTTTACCCAGCAAGGCTCTCATTCCCATTCAATGGAGAAATAAAAAACTTTACAGACAAGAAAAAGTTAAGAGAAGTAAAGGAAAAGTGCAGACCACCTTTGCATCAAATGCTGAAAAGAGCCTGAGCAGAAAAGAAAAAGCCACAACTAGAAATAAGAAAATTACTACCAGAAAAGCTCATCAGTAAAGGCAAACAAACCATAAATATTGGAAATCATCCACACAAAGATATTACATCAAAACCAACAAATGTGAGCAGCATACAATGCTTGATATTGTAAGTGAATTTGAAATTAAGAGACCAGCAACTTAAAACAAACTTGTAAATATGTAAACTACTATATAAAAACCTCATGAAAATCACAAACCAAAAATCTTTAATAGATATACACATGAAAAGGGAGAAAAGAGAATCTAAACACAACACTAAAGATAGTCATCAAATCACAAGAGAGGAAAACAAGAGGAACTGAAGAAAAACAGCAACAAAACAAATTCAAAACAATTAACAAAATGGCAATAAAGTTGTATCTATTGATAATTACCAAACCATAAATGGATTAAAAGCCCCAACTATAAAACATAGTCTGGCTGAAAGAATACAGCAGCAAGACATGTATGCATGCTAAGAGATCCACTTCAGATCTAGAGCCAAACACAAATCTAACTGAGGGAATGGAAAATATATTTCACTTAAATGGAAATCAAAAGAAAATCACAATACTCATACCATACAAAATAGACTTCAAAATAAAAACTGTTGCAGGCTTTATCCCAGGGATGCAAGGATTCTTCAATATCCGCAAATCAATCAATGTAATTCACCACATTAACAAATTGAAAAATAAAAACCATATGATTATCTCAATAGATGCAGAGAAGGCCTTTGACAAAATTCAACATCCATTTATGATAAAAACTCTCCAGAAAGCAGGAATAGAAGGAACATACCTCAACATAATAAAAGCTATCTATGACAAACCCACAGCAAACATTATCCTCAGTGGTGAAAAATTGAAAGCATTTCCCCTAAAGTCAGGAACAAGACAAGGGTGCCCACTGTCACCGCTACTGTTCAACATAGTTTTAGAAGTTTTGGCCACAGCAATCAGAGCATAAAAAGAAATAAAAGGAATCCAAATTGGAAAAGAAGAAGTAAAACTCTCACCGTTTGCAGATGACATGATCCTCTACATGGAAAACCCTAAAGACTCCACTAGAAAATTACTAGAGCTACTCAATGAATATAGTAAAGTTGCAGGATATAAAATCAACACACAGAAATCCCTTGCATTCCTATACACGAATAATGAGAAAGTAGAAAAAGAAATTAAGGAAACAATTCCATTCACCATTGCAACGAAAAGAATAAAATATTTAGGAATATATCTACCTAAAGAAACTAAAGACCTATATATAGAAAACTATAAAACACTGACGAAAGAAATCAAAGAGGACACTAATAGATGGAGAAATATACCATGTTCATGGATTGGAAGAATCAAAATAGTGAAAATGAGGATACTACCCAAAGCAATTTACAAATTCAATGCAATCCCTATCAAACTACCAGCCATATTGTTCACAGAACTAGAACAAATAACTTCAAGATTTGTATGGAAATACAAAAAACCTCGAATAGCCAAAGCAATCTTGAGAAAGAAGAATGGAACTGGAGGAATCAACTTGCCTGACTTCAGGCTCTACTACAAAGCTACAGTCATCAAGACAGTATGGTACTGGCACAAAGACAGACATATAGATCAATGGAACAAAATAGAAAGCCCAGAGATAAATCCACACACATATGGACACCTTATCTTTGACAAAGGAGGCAAGAATATACAATGGAGTAAAGACAATCTCTTTAACAAGTGGTGCTGGGAAAACTGGTTAACCACTTGTAAAAGAATGAAACTAGATCACTTTCTAACACCGCACACAAAAATAAACTCAAAATGGATTAAAGATCTAAATGTAAGATCAGAAACTATAAAACTCCTAGAGGAGAACATAGGCAAAACACTCTCAGACATAAATCACAGCAGGATCCTCTATGATCCATCTCCCAGAATTCTGGAAATAAAAGCAAAAATAAACAAATGGGATCTAATTAAAATTAAAAGCTTCTGCACAACAAAGGAAAATATAAGCAAGGTGAAAAGACAGCCTTCTGAATGGGAGAAAATGATAGCAAATGAAGCAACTGACAAACAACTAATCTAAAAAATATACAAGCAACTTATGCAGCTCAATTCAGAAAAATAAACGACCCAATCAAAAAATGGGCCAAAGAACTAAATAGACATTTCTCCAAAGAAGACATGTGGATGGCTAACAAACACATGAAAAGATGCTCAACATCACTCATTATCAGAGAAATGCAAATCAAAACCACAATGAGGTACCACTTCACACCAGTCAGAATGGCTGCGATCCAAAAATCTGCAAGCAATAAATGCTGGAGAGGGTGTGGAAAAAAGGGAACCCTCCTACACTGTTGGTGGGAATGCAAACTAGTACAGCCACTATGGAGAACAGTGTGGAGATTCCTTAAAAAATTGCAAATAGAACTACCTTATGACCCAGCAATCCCACTACTGGGCATACACACCGAGGGAACCAGAATTGAAAGAGACACATGTACCCCAATGTTCATCGCAGCACTGTTTATAATAGCCAGGACATGGAAGCAACCTAGATGTCCATCAGCAGATGAATGGATAAGAAAGCTGTGGTACATATACACAATGGAGTATTACTCAGCTGTAAAAAAGAATTCATTTGAATCAGTTCTGATGAGATGGATGAAACTGGAGCCGATTATACAGAGTGAAGTAAGCCAGAAAGAAAAACACCAATACAGTATACTAACACATATATATGGAATTTAGGAAGATGGCAATGACAACCCTGTATGCAAGACAGGGAAAGAGACACAGATGTGTATAACGGACTTTTGGACTCAGAGGGAGAGGGAGAGGGTGGGATGATTTGGGAGAATGACATTCTAACATGTATACTATCATGTAAGAATTGAATCGCCAGTCTATGTCTGACGCAGGATGCAGCATGCTTGGGGCTGTTGCATGGGGATGACCCAGAGAGATGTTATGGGGAGGGAGGTGGGAAGGGGGTTCATGTTTGGGAACACATGTAAGAATTAAAGATTTTAAAATTTAAAAAATAAAAAACTGAAAAAAAATGATATCAAAAAAACAAACAAAAAAAAACAAAAAAACTGTTGCAGGAGACAAAATCATTGCATAATTATCAAAGGATCAATTCAATAAGATAGAACAATTGTAAATATATACTTACCCAACATAGGAGCACTACAATATGCAAAGCAAATACTAACAGCCATGAAAGGAGAAATCAATAGTAACACAATAATTGTGGGAGACTTTAGCACTTCACTTTCTTGAACGAACAGATCATCCAGACAGAAAATTAACAAGGAAGTACATGTCTTAAGTGACACAGGTCAGATGTACTTAATGGATATTTATAGAACATTCCATTCAAAAGAGACAGAATACAAATTCTTCACAAGTGCATATGGAACATCCTCCAGGACAGATTTCCTATTAGGCCAGATAGCTAGTCTTCACAATTTTAAGATAATTGAAATCATATCAAGCATCTTTTCCAAACAGAATGCTATGAGATTAGAAATTGATTACAAGTCAAAGAAAACAATGTTAAAACCCACAAACAGCTGAAGGCTCAATAATAGGCTATTAAATAACTAATGAATCACTGAATAAATCAAAGAGAAGAGGAAGAAGAAGAAGAAAAAAAAGACATGAATTGGGTTTCCCAGGTGCCTCTAGTAGTAAAGAACCTGCCTACCAATACAAGAGATACAAGGGATGTGCTTTTGATCCCTGGATCAGGAAGATTCCCAGGAATTGAGCATTGCAATCCACTGCAGTGTCCTTGCCTGGAGAATCCCATAGACAGAAGGGCCAGGCAGGTTATGGTCCATAGGGTTACAAAAGAGTCAGACATGACTAAAGTGACTTAACACACAACAGATATGAACTAACAGAAAACACAACCATCCCAAACTTATGGGATACAGCAAAAAAAAAAAAAAAAAAAAAAAAAGGAAAGAAAAAAAATTTCTAAGAGGGACATTCATAACAATGCAACCTTACTTCAGGAAGCAAGAAAATTTTCAACTAAACAACATTTTATATGTAGCTGTCAAGTTTTCCCAGCCACATTTATTAAAAAGGCTTTTGTATTCTATTGCTTATATTGTTGCTTCTTTTGTCATAGGATTAGGTGATCATATATATGTGTGTTTGTCTCTGGGATTTCTACCTTGTACCTGGTCAATATTTCTGTTTTTGTGGCAGTGCCATATTGTCTTGATTGATATAGCTTTGTAGTAATGTCTGAATTTAAGGAGTCTGATTCCTCCAGCTCCATTTTTCTTTCTCAAGATTGCTTTGACTATTCAGGGTCTTTTGTGCTTCCATGGAAATAAGATTTTCTGTTCTAGTTCTGTTAAAATTGAGATTAGTAATTTAATAGAGATTGCAATGTATCTGTAGAGTCCGTGTGGTAATATAGTCATCTTCACAATATTAATTCTTCCAATCTAAGAATATGGTATATCGATCTGTCTGTTTGTATCATGTTTGATTTCTCTCAACAGTATCTTGCAGTTTTCTGCATACAGGTATTTTGCCTCCTTATGTAGATTTATCCCTTGGTATTTTATTTGTTTTTGTTGCAATGGTAAATGGGATTGTTTCCTTAATTTCTCTTTCTCATCTTTCATTGTTAGTGTCATTGTTAGTGTGTAGGAATCTAAGAGGATTTTGTAGATTAATTTTACTTCCTGCAATATTACCAAATTCATTAATTAACTCTAGTAGTTTTCTGTTGGCAGACAGCTTTAGGATTTTCCATGTATAGTATCATGTCATCTGCAAGCAGTGACATTTTTTACTCCTTTATCAATTTGCATTCCATTTATTTTGTATTTTTCAGTGATTGCTGTGACTGGGGCTTTCAAGACTTTGTTGAATAATAGTGGTGAGGATGGACACCCTTGTCTTGTTTCAGATATTAAAAGAAATGCTTTCAGTTTTTCACAGTTGAGAATAAGGTGTGCTGTTGATTTGTCTTATATGGGCTTTATTATGTTGAGATAGGTTCCCTCTTTGCCTACATTCTGGAGAGTTTTATCACAAATGGGTTTTGAATTTTGTCAAAAGTTTTCTCTTCATCTACTGAGATGATTAAGTGTTTTTTCTTCAATTTTTAAATATGTTGCATCCCATTGATTGATTTGTCTATACTGATGAATCTTTGCATCAATGGAATAAATCCCATTTGATCATGTTGTGTGATGATTTTAACAGCTACATTCATAAGAATGAAATTAGAATAATTCCTAACACCATACAAAAGTAAACCAAAAATGGATTAAAGACCTGAATGGAAGGCCAGACACTATAAAACTCTTAGAGGAGAACATATGCAGTTGATTCTTTGACACAAATCACATCAGGATCTTTTTTGACCCAATTCCAAGAGTAATGAAAATGAAAACAAAAATAAACAAATGGTAACTAAGCAAACTTAAAGCTTTTGCCCAGCAAAGGAAACCATAAACAAGATGAAAACACAACCCTTATAACGGGAAAAATGGTATTTGCAAAGAAAGAAATTGACAATAGATTAATCTCCAAAAGATATAAATAGCTTATGCAGGTTAATAAAAAAAAAAAAGCTCAATCAAAAAATGGTCCAAAAGCCTAAATAGACAGTTCTCAAAGAAGACATACAGGTGACCAACAAATACAGGGAAAGATGCACAAGGTCAGTAATTATTTTTAAAATGCAAAGTAAAACCACAAAAAGGTATCACCTCACACCTGTCAGAATGATCATCATTTAAAAAAAAAATCTGCAACAATAAATGCTAGAGAGGATGTGGAGAAAAGGGAACCTGCTTGCACTGTTGGTGGGAATTTAAGTTGATACAACCACTATGGAGAACAATATGAAGGTTTCTTGACTCAAAAAAAAAAAAAAAGTGAACTAACATATTGCCCAGAAGTGCCACTACTGGGTATATACCCAGAGAAAATTAATTAAAAAAAAAATCACCACCCCAATGTTCATTGTAACACTATTTGCAAGAGTCAAGATAAGGAAATACTTAATGTTATCAACAAAGGAGTGGTTAAAGAAGGTGTGTGGTGTGGTGCACGTATATTACTCAGCCAAAAAAAAAAAAAAAGGAACAAAATTGGATTATTTGTAGAGATATAGATGGACCTAGATACTACTATAGAGAATGAAGTAAGTCAAAGAGAGCAAACCAAATGCTGTATATAAACACATATATATGCAGTCTATAGGGGTTTTCCCAGTGGCTCAGCAGTAAAGAATCCACCGGCAATGCAGGTCAAGAAGACACTGCAGGAAGGCATGGCAGCACACTCCAGTATTCTTGTCTGGAGAATCCCATGGATTGAGAAGCATGGCAGGCTATAGTCCATACAGTTGCAAAGAGCCAGACAAGACTGAAGTGACTGAGTGTGCACACACAGGCAACCTAGGGGAAAAAAAAATGATATAGAGGTTCTTGTTTTCAAAGGAGAAATATAAACACAGGCATAGAGATCAAGTGGGTAGGGTATGGGGTGTGAAGAATTGGTAGACTGAGATTGACATATATACACTATTGATGCTGTATATAAAATAGATTACTAATGAGTATCTACTGTAAACCTCAGTGAATCCTACTCAGTTCTCTATGTTGACCTAAATGGGAAGGAAACTCACAAAATAAGGGATATATGTGTAGATAACGGTGATTCAATTGGCTGTACAGTAGAAATTCACACTACATTGTAAAGCTACTATATTTCAGCAAAATTTCACTAAAATACCATAATCTTATACCTAAAGCAACTATTAAAAGAAAGACAGACAAAATCTAAAATTAGGAAAAGGAAAGAAATCATAAAGATCATAGTAGAAATAAATGAAGTAGAGACAAAGAAGCCAATAGAAAACATCAATGAAATGAAAGGCTGGTTCTGTGAAAAGATAAACAAAATTGATGAACCTTTAGCCAGACTAATCAAGGAAAAGAGAAAGAACACTCAAATCATTAAACTTAAAAATGAAAAGGAGAAGTAACAACAGAAACCACAGGGAAAAAAAAAAGGATCATGTGACTACTACATGCAAACACATGTCAAAAAAAATGGACAAATTGGAGGAAATGAACACATTCTTAGAAAATTGCAATCTCCAAGGAACGAACCAGGAAGATCACTGGTTTGATGGTTCACTAAAAGAACCATCAAAATCACTGGTGAAATGGAAAATATAAAAAAAAATTAATCACAGGTACCAAAATTGAAATTATTATTAAGAAACTCCAACAAACAAGAGTCCAGGAACAGATTGCTTCATAGGTAGATTTTATCAAACATTTAGAGAGGAGTTAATGCTTAGTCTTCTGAAACTATTCCAAAAATTGCAGAGTAAGGGGCACTCCCTTACTCATTATATGAAGCCACCATAATCCTGATACCAAAATCAGACAGATACACCAAAAAAAAAAAAAAAATCAAACGCCAAAATCACTGATGAACATATACTCATTGATCAAGCAACAGTCATCTCAGTGATGGAACAGCGTTTCAACATTCTCAAATCAATTAGGGTGATACACCATATCAACAAATTGAAGAATAAACACCACATGATCATTTCAATAGATGCAGAAAAAGCTTCTGACAAAATTTAACACACATTTATTATAAAAGCTCTCCAGAATGTGAATAGAGAAGGAATCTACCTCAACATAATAAAGATCATATAACAATAAATTCACAGCAAATTTCATTGTCAATAGTGAAAAACTGAAAGCATTTTCTCTAAGATCTGGAAAAAGTGAGAACTGTTCACGCTAGATGAATTCAGTTAGGTTCAGTGACTCATTCATGTCCGACTCTTTGTGATCTCATGGACTACAGCACTCCAGGCTTCCCTGTCTATCACCAGCTCTTGGAGCTTGCTCAAATGCATGTCCATCAAGTTGGTGATGTGGTCCAACAATCTCATCCTCTGTTATCCCCTTTTCCTACTTCCATCAATCTTTCTGAGCATCAGGGTCGGGTCTTTTTCCAGTGAGCGAGTTCTTCACATCAGGAGGCCAAAGTATTGAGCTTCAACTTCAGGATCAGTCCTTCCAATAAATATTCAGGGTTTATTTCCTTTAAAATTGACTGCTTTGATCTCCTTAGAGTCCAAGGGACTCTCAAGAATCTTCTCCAATACCACAGTTCAAAAGTATCAGTTCTTCCATGCTCAGCTTTCTTTATGGTCCAACTCTCACATCAACACATGACTACTGGAAAAGCCAGAGCTTTGACGATATGGACTTTTGTTGGTAAAGTAATGTCTTTGCTTTTTAATATGGTCTCTAGGTTTCTCAAAGCTTTTCTTCCAAGGAGCAAGTGTGTTTTACTTTCAAGGCTGCAGTCACCATCTGCAGTGATTTTGGAGCCCCAAAAGTAAAGTCTGTCATTGTTTCCATTGTTTTCCCATCTATTTGCCATTAAGTGATGGGACCACATGCCATGATCTTAGTTTATTGAATTTTGAGTTTTAAGCCAGCTTTTTACTCTCCTTTTTCATTTTCATCAAGAGGCTTTTAGTTCCTCTTTGCTTTCTGCCATAAGCGTTGTGTCATTTGCATATCTGAGGTTATTGGTAATTCTCCCTGCAATCTTGATTCCAGCTTGTGCTTCATCCAGCCTGGCATTTCACATGATGTAACCTGCATATAAGTTAAATAAGCAAGGAGACAATATTCAGCCTAGAAGTACTCCTTCCCAATTTGGAACCAGTCCAGGTTCCACATCCAGTTCTAAATGTTGCCTCTTGACCTGCATACAGATTTCTCTGGCGGCAGGTACAATCTGTTGTGATCCACCCAGTCAAAGACTTTAGCATAGTCAGTGAAGCAGAGGTAGATGTTTTTCTGGAATTCTCTTGTTTTTTTTTTTTAATCATCCAGCAAATGTTGGCAATCTGATCTTTGCTTCCTCTGCTTTTTCTAAATCCAGCTTGAATATCTGGAAGTTCCCAGTTCATATACTGTTTAATCCTAGCTTGGAGAATTTTGAGCATTACTTTGCTAGTGTGTGAGATGAGCGCAAACTTTCAATAGCATGAATAATCTTTGACAATGCCTTTGTTTGAGAATAGAATGAAATTTGATCTTCTCCATTCCTGTGGACACGACTGAGTTTTCCAAATTTACTGTCATATTGAGTGCAGCACTTTTGCAAAATCATCTTCTAGGTTTTGAAATAGTTTAACTGGAATTTCATCACCTCCACTCACTTTGCTCATAGTGATGTTTCCTAAGTCCCACTTGACTTTGCATTCCAGGATGTGTGGCTCTAGGTGAGTGATCACACCATCCTGGTTATCTTGGTCATTAAGATCCTTTGTGTATAGTTCTTCTCTGTATTCTTCCCACATCTTCTTAATATCTTTTGTTTCTGTTAGGGCCATACTATTTCTGTCCTTTATTGTTCCCATTGCTGCATGAAATGTTCCCTTGGTATCTCTAATTTTCTTGAAGAAATCTCTAGTCTTTCCCATGCTATTGTTTTCCTCTATTTCTTTCCACTGATCCCTAAGGAAGGCTTTCTTATCTCTTCTTGCCATTCTTTGGAACTCTGCATGCCTTTGACTTCTCTTCTTTTCTCAGTTATTCGTAAGGCCTCTTCAGACAACCATTTTGCCTTTTTGTATTTCTTCCTGGGAATGGCTTTGATCATAGCCTCCTGTACACTGTTATGAACCTCCAGAGTTCTTCAGACACTCTATCAGATTTAATCCCTTGAATCTGTTTGTCACTGCCACTGTATAATCATAAGGGATTTGATTTAAGGCATACCTAAATGGACTACCAGTTTCCTCTACTTTCTTCCATTTAAGTCTGTATTTTGCAATATGCTGTTCATAATCTGAGCCACAGTCAGCTCCTGGTCTTCTTTTGCTGACAGCATAGAGCTTCTCCATGTTCACCTCAAGCAATATAATCAATCTGATTCCTGATTAATCTTCTGGTAATATCCATGTGGTTGTCACCCTGCTTATTTAACTTATATGCAGAGTACATCATGAGAAACGCTGGACTGGAAGAAACACAAGCTGGAATCAAGATTGCCGGGAGAAATATCGTTAATCTCAGATATGCAGATGACACAACCCTTATGGCAGAAAGTGAAGAGGAGCTAAAAAGCCCCTTGATGAAAGTGAAAGAGGAGAGTGAAAAGTTTGGCTTAAAGCTCAACATACAAAAAATGAAGATCATGGCATCGGGTATCATCACTTCATGGGAAATAGATGGGGAAACAGTGGAAACAGTGTCAGACATTACTTTGGGGGGCTCCAAAATCACTGCAGATGATGACTGCAGCCATGAAATTAAAAGACGCTTACTCCTTGGAAGAAAAGCTATGATCAACCTAGATAGCATATTCAAAAGCAGAGACATTACTTTGCTGACTAAGGTCGGTCCAGTCAAGGCTATGGTTTTTCCTGTGGTCATGTATGGATGTGAGACTTGGACTGTGAAGAAGGCTGAGAGCCGAAGAGTTGATGCTTTTGAACTGTGGTGTTGGAGAAGACTCTTGAGAGTCCCTTGGACTGCAAGGAGATCCAGCCAGTCCATTCTGAAGGAGATCAACCCTGGGATTTCTTTGGAAGGACTGATGCTAAAGCTGAAGCTCCAGTACTTTGGCCACCTCATGTGAAGTGTTGACTCATTGGAAAAGACTCTGATGCTGGGAGGGATTGGGGGCAGGAGGAGAAGGGGACGACAGAGGATGAGATGGCTGGATGGCATCATGGACTCGATGCACGTGAGTCTGAGTGAACTCCCGGAGATGGTGATGGACAGGGAGGCCTGGGGTGCTGCGATTCTTGGGGTCACAAAGAGTCGGACACGACTGAGTGACTGAACTGAGAGTCATCTCTTGTGTTGTTTGAAGAGTTTGTTTGCTATGACCAATGCGTTCTCTTGTCAAAACTCTGTTAGCCTTTACCCTGCTTCATTCTGTACTCCAAGGCCAAATTGGCCTCTTATTCCACGTATCTCTTGAATTTTTATTTTTGCATGCCAGTCCCTTGTGACAAAAAAAAAAATACATCTTTTTGTGGTGTTGATTCTAGAGATCTTATAGGTCTTCATAGAACTATTTGACTTCAGCTTCTTCAGCCTTAGTGTTTGAGGTATAGACTTGGATTATTGTGATATTGAATGGTTTGCCTTGGAAACGAACAGAGATCATTCTGTTGTTTTTGAGAGTGCACCCAAGTACTGCATTTCAGACTCTTTTGTTGACTAAACAGGTGACTCCATTTTTCCTAACAGATTCTTGCCCACATTAGTAGATATAATGTTCATCTGAGTTAAATGTGCTTGTTTCAGTCCATTTTACTGCACTGATTCCTAAAATGTTGTTGTGCATTCTTGCCATCTTTTTGACCACTTCCAATTTACCTTGATTCATGGACCTAACATTCCAGGTTCCTATGCGATATTGTTCTTTACAGCATCGGACTTTTCTTCCATCACCAGTCACATATATAACTGGGCATTGTTTTTGCTTCGGCCCAGCCTCTTCATTCTTTCTGAAGCTATTTCTCAAGTCCTCTCCAGTTGCATATTTGGCACTTACCGACCTAGGGAGCTCATCTTTTTCTGTAATAACTTCTTGCCTTTCAGTGGCACATCTTTTTCCTTTTCACTCTAAATACTTTTATTCAACATAAATTTGGATTTTCAGTCATTGTAACCAGAAAAGGAATATAAACAAAGGGAATCCAACTTGGAAAGGAAGTAAAACTGTTCCTATGTGCAGATGACATGTTACTATATATAGAAAACTTTAAGGATGCTACCTGAAAGATACCAGTGCTCATCTTTGAATATAATAAAGTTGAAGAAGACAACATTCATACTTAGGAATCTGTTTCATTTCTACGCATCTAAAAGAAAATTTCAGAAAAAGAAATTAAAGAAACTAACCCTTTTACTATCACACCAAAAGGAATAAACCTACCTGAGGAGGCATAAAACCTGTACTCTGAATGCTATAAGATGCTGGTGCAAGTAATCAAATACAACACAAATGGATGGAAAAATATGCTATGCTCTTGATTGGAGGAATCAATATTGTCTAAATGATTACACTATCCCAGGCAACATATGATATCAATGCAATTCTTATCAAATTAACAATGACATTTTGCTGGATACCTAGAAGAAAACTTCCTAAAATTTGTATTTAAATACAAAGAGCCCAAATAGCAAAAGCATCTTGAGAAAGGAAAACAACTGGAGGAAGCAGACTCCCTGACTTTAGACTATACTACAAGGTACATTCATGTAAACAGTATAGTATGGCATAAAAACAAAAATATAGATTGATAGAACAGAATGAAATCCCAGAAATAAACCCAAAACCCCATGGTCAATTGATCTATGACAAAGGAGACAAAGCTGTACAATAGAGAAATGATATTCTCTTCAATAATGAAATTTGAAAGTTTATTTAAATCATACATAAAAATAAACTCAAAATGTATTAAATACCTAAATGTAATTCTAGATACTATAAAACTGTTGGAGGGAAAGTTAGGCAGTATATTTTTTAACATAAATTGCAGCAGTGATTTTTGTGGATCCATCTCCTTGAATAATGGAATGAAAAACAAAATTAGGCACATGGGACATAATTAAATTCAAAAAGCTTTGCACAGCAAGAGAAATGATAAACAAAGTAAAAAGACCACCCACAGAATGGGAGAATGTATCTTCAAATGATACAAAAGACAAGAGTTTAATCTCAAAAATTTACAAACAGTTCATGTGGCACAATGTAAAACAAACAAATTAAAAATGGGCAGAAGACCTAAATAGATATTTCTTAAAAAAAAATTACATATGATCATGAGGCACATGAAAATATGCTCAATATCATTAATTATTAGAGAAAAGGACATCAAAACTATAATGAGGTATCACTTCACAAGAGTCAGAACAGCCATCATCAAAAATTTTACAAAAAAAAAAAAATACTGGAGAGGGTGTGGAGAAAATAGAACTCATCTACAGTGTTGGGGAAATGAATGTTGGTACAATCATTATTGAAAATGGTATGGAGGCTCCTTAAGAAACTAAAAATGGAGCTCCCACATGATCCAGAGAGCCTAGTGGGCTCCAGGGCATTTATCCAGAGAAAAATTTGATTCAAAAGTATACACGCACCTCATTGTTCACTGCAGTGCTGTTTACAATGGCCAAGACATGGAAGAAAGCTTAATGTCCATCAACAGATGAATGGATAAAGATATGTACATATAAACCATGGAAGTTAACTGAGCCATTAAAAAGAATGAAATAGCAGCATTTGTAACAACATGGGTGGATCTGAAGATTATCACACTAGTGAAGTATGTCAGACAGACAAATTTCAAATTATATCAGGTATATGAAGAATCGAAAATAAAAGTGATACTAATGAACTTTCAAAACAGAAACAGACTCAACATTTTAGAGAACAAATTTATGATTATCAGAGTGCATGGATAAGGGGAGGGACATATTGGGACTTTGGTATTCATATGTGTATGTTTCTACATTTAAAATAAATAACCAAGAAAAACCTATGGTATAATACAGGGAACTCTGCTCAATATTCAATAAATAGGAAAACAATTTGAAAATGAATAAACACATATTTTCCTGTATACCCCAAACTAACACACTGTTGTTAATAAAATATATTCCAACATAAAATAAAAATGAAACAAAAAAGGAAAAACTAAAATAAAATTGAAAAATGTTAAGGAAAGGGAACAAAAATGAAGATTTGGTAAATTGTCATTCTACTTGTATTGCAGAAAATAAAAGAAAAGCCATGCTTTAGAGAGAACACTAAGGTTATAGCAGAAAAACATTTGCTGAACAGATAATAGCCTTGTGACTTATGGATCCAAGCATCCATTTCATCCGAAGCAACAAACAGAAATGGTGTTATAATAGTACATCACTTCCAGCTTGAACTGAAGAGGAGAAAGCTAAAATAAAATAAACATAACTGTTAGACTTGTATACATATAAAACAAGAAGATTAAGACAAAGACACACAGAATGAAAGGAGCATATAATGGCAGTAAGATACTGTGTCCAACTAAAAACCAAGGAGAGAAGCCTCAAATAAATTATCCCTACTGGCACCTAGATCTTGGACTTCTAGGATCTAGAACAATCAACAAAATATATTTTTGTTTTTTAAGTCACCCAGTCTGTGGTACTATAATGTTAGCCTTAGTAAACTAGTACACAACATTTTTTGTTTGTTTGTTTGTTTTAAACGTGGCACATTTCTTTTGGGGTAAAAAATTAGCAAAATTTAATAATTTCAATATTCCAAAACAAAATTTTGGCTATGCTTTTCCCCCAAATATGTTTAGATTTTTTTTTTTGAAGTATCAGTTCAGTGCAGTTGCTCAGTCGTGTCTGACTCTGAAACCCCATGGACTTCAGCACACCGAGCTTCTCTGTCCATCACCAACAGTTGGAGTTTGCTCAAATTTATGTCCGTCGAGTTGGTGATGCCATCCTACCATCTCATCCTCTGTCGACCCCTTCTCCTCCTGCCTTCAATCTTTGCCAGTATCAGGGTCTTTTCCAATGAGTCAGTCCTTCATATCAGGTAGCCACAGTATTGGAGCTTCAGCATCAATCCTTTCAATGAATATCCAGGACTGAATTCTTTCAAGATTGACTGGTTTGATCTCCTTGCAGTCCAAGGGACTCTCAAGAGTCTTCTCCAAAACCAAAGTTTAAAAGCATGGATTCTTCGGCATTCAGTTTTCTTTAGGGTCCAACTCTCACATGACTACTGGGAAAACCATAGCTTTGATTCTAAAGACCTTTGTTGGTAAAGTAATATCTCTGCTTTTTAATATTCTGGTAGGTTGGTGATAGTTTTTCTTCCAAGGAGCGAGAGTCTTTTAATTTCATGGCTGCAGTCAGTATTGGCAGTGATTTTTGGCGCCCCCCCAAAAAAGTCTCTCACTGTTTCATTGTTTCCCCATCTATTTTTCATGAAGTGATGATCTTAGTTTTCTGAATGTTGAGTTTTAAGCCAACTTTGGCAATCTCCTCTTTCACTTTCGTCAAGAGACCCTTTAGTTTTAATTGTTCACTTTCTGCCATAAGGGACATGTCATCTGTATATCTGAAGTTATTGGTGTTTCTCTCAGCAATCTTGATTCCAGTTTGTGATTCATTCAGCCTGGTATTTTGCATGATATCTTCTGCATATAAGTTAATGAGCAGGGTGACAATATACAACCTTGATGTACTCCCTTCTCAATTTGGAACCAGTCTGTTGTTCCATGTCCAGTCCTAACTGCTGCTTCTTGGCCTGCATAAAGATTTCTCAAGAGACAAGTCAGGTGGTGTGGTATAGCTTCTGTTTAAGAATTTTCCACATTTTGTTGTAATCTATACAGTCAAAGGCTTTGGCATCATCAATAAAGTAGAAGTAGATGTTATTTTGTGAAACTCTCTTGATTATTTGATGATCCAACAAATGTTGGAAATTTAATCTCTGGTACCTCTGCCTTTTCTAAATCCAGCTTGAACATCTGGAAGCTCTCGGTTCATGAACTGTTGAAGCCTGGCTGGGAGAATTTTGAGCATCACATTTCTAACATGCATGATGAGTGCAGCTGTGTAGTAGTTTGACCATTCTTTGGCGTGGCCTTTCTTTGAGGTTCGAATGAAAACTGGCGTTTTCCTGTCCTATGGCCACCGATGAGTTTTCAAATTTTACTAGCATATTGAGTACAGCACTTTCACAGCATCATCTTTTAGGATTTGAAAAAGTTCAACTGGAATTTTTTCACCCCCACTAGCTTTCTTCTTAGTGATGCTTAGTATTGCCCACTTAAATTCGCATTCTAGGATGTCTAACTATAAGTGAGTGATCACATCATCATGGTTATCTAGGTCGTGAAGATCTTTTGTGTATCAGTTCAGTTCAGTTCAGTTCAGTACCTCAGTCGTGTCTGACTCTTTGTGACCCCATGAATCGCAGCATGCCAGGCCTCCCTGTCCATCACCAACTCCTGGAGTTCACTCAGATTCACGTCTGTTGAGTCAGTGATGCCATCCAGCCATCTCATCCTCTGTTGTCCCCTTCTCCTCCTGTCCCCAATCCCTCCCAGCATCAGAGTCTTTTCCAATGAGTCAACACTTCGCATGAGGTGGCCAAAGTACTGGAGCTTCAGCTTTAGCATCATTTCTTCCAAAGAAATCCCAGGGCTGATCTCCTTCAGAATGGACTGGTTGGATCTCCTTGCAGTCCAAGGGACCCTCAAGAGTCTTTTCCAACACCACAGTTCAATAGCATCAATTCTTTGGCACTCAGTTTCCTTCACAGTCCAACTCTCACATCTATACATGACCACTGGAAAAACCATAGCCTTGACAAGACAGACCTTTGTTGGCAAAGTAATGTCTCTGCTTTTCAATATGGTATCAATATTGGTCATAAATTTTCTTTCAAGGAGTAAGAGTCTTTTAATTTCATGGCCGCAGTCACCATCTGCCGTGATATTGGAGCCCAAAAAAATAAAGTCAGCCACTGTTTCCACTGTTTCCCCCATCTAGTTCCCATGAGGTGATGGGACCAGATGCTGTGATCTTTGTTTTCTGAATGTTGAGCTTTAAGCCAACTTTTTCACTCTCCTCTTTCACTTTCATCAAGAGGGTTTTTAGTTCCTCTTCACTTTCTGCCATAAGGGTGGTATCATCTGCACATCTGAGGTTATTGATATTTTTCCCAGCAATCTTGATTCCAGCTTGTGCTTCTTCCAGCCCAGCGTTTCTCATGATGTACACTGCATATCAGTTAAATAAGCAGGGTGACAATATACAGCCTTGACATACTCCTTTTCCTATTTGGAACCAGTCTGTTGTTGCATGTCCAGTTCTAACTGTTGCTTCCTGACCTGCATATAGGTTTCTCAAGAGGCAGGTCAGGTGGTCTGGTATTCCCATCTCCTGAAGAATTTTCCACAGTTTATTGTGATCCACACAGTCAAAGGTTTTGGCATAGTCAATAAAGCAAAAATAGATGTTTTTCTGGAACTCCCTTGCTTCTTCCATGATTCAGCAGAAGTTGGCAATTTGATCTCTTGTTCCTCTGCCTTTTTCAAAACCTGCTTGAACATATGGAAGTTACAGTTCACATATTGCTGAAGCCTGGCTTGGAGAATTTTTAGCATCTCACACGCTTACTTTACTAGTATGTGAGATGAGTGTAATTGTGCGCTAGTTTGAGCACTCTTTGGCATTGCCTTTCTTTGGGATTGCAATGAAAACTGACCTTTTCCAGTCCTGTGGCTACTGCTGAGTTTTCCAAATTTGTTCCCATGTTGAGTGCAGCACTTTCACAGCATCATCTTTCAGGATTTGAAAGAGCTCAACCGGAATTCCATCACCTCCACTAGCTTTGTTTGTAGTGATGCTTTCTAAGGCCCACTTGACTTCACATTCCAGGATGTCTGGCTGTAGATGAGTGATCACACCATCATAATTATCTTGGTCTTGAAGCTCTTTTGTGTACAGTTATTCTGTATGGTCTTGCCACCTCTTCTTAGTATCTTCTCCTTCTGTTTGGTCCAGACCATTTCTGTGTTTTATCGAGCCCAACTTTGCATGAAATGTTCCCTTGGTATCTCTAATTTTCTTGAAGACATCTTTAGTCTTTCCCATTCTCTTATTTTCCTCTATTTCTTTGCATTGATCACTGAGGAAGGCTTTTTTTTTTTCTCTCTTTGATATTCTTTAGAACTCTTCATTCAGATGCTTATATCTTTCCTTTGGTTCTTTGCTTTTTGCTTCTTTTCTTTTCACAGCTATTTGTAAGGCCTCCACAGACAGCCATTTTGCTTTTTTTGCATTTCTTTTCCATGGGGATGTTCTTAATCCCTGTTTCCTGTACAATGTCACAAACCTCATTCCACAGTTCATCAGGCATTCTATTTATCAGATCTAAGCCCTTAAGTCTATTTCTCACTTCTGCTGTATAATCATAAGTGATTTGATTTAGGTCATTCCTGAATGGTCTAGTGGTTTTCCCTACTTTCTTCAATTTGAGTCTGAATTTGGTAATAAGGAGTTCATGGTCTGAGCCACAGTCAGCTCCTGGTCTTGTTTCTGTTGACTGTATAGAACTTCTCCATCTTTGGCTGCAAAGAATGTAGTGAATCTGATTTCAGTGTTGACCATCTGGTGATGTCTATATGTAAAGAGTTCTCTTGTGTTGTTGGAAGAAGGAGTTTGCTATGACCAGTGCATTTTCTTGGCAAACCTCTATGATCCTTTGCCCTGCTTCATTCAGTATTCCAAGGCATAAATTGCTTGTTACTCCAGGTGTTTCTTGACTTCCTACTTTTGCGTTCCAGTCCCCTATAATGGAAAGTACATCTTTTTTGGGTGTTAGTTCTAAAAGGTCTTGTAGGTCTTCATAGAACCGTTCAACTTCAGCTTCTTCAATGTTACTTCTTGTGGGAGAGACTTGGATTACTGTGATATTGAATGTTTGCCTTGGAAACGAACAGAGATCTTTCTGTTGTTTTTAAGATTGCATCCAAGTACTAGTTCTGTGTATGCTTGCCACCTCTTCTTAATATCTTCTCCTTTAATTAGGTCCATACCATTTCTGTCTTTTATTGTGCCCATCTTTGTATGAAATATTCCCTTGGTATCACTAATTTTCTTGAAGAGATCTTTAGTCTTTCCCATTCTATTTGTTTCTTTGCTTTAATCACTGAGGAAGTCTTTCTTATCTGTCCTTGCTATTATTCTTTGGAACTCTGTATCCAAATAAGTATACCTTTCCTTTCATCCTTTACATTTGGCTTCTCTTCCTTTCTCAGCTATTTGCGAGGCCTCATCAGACAATCATTTTGCCTTTTTGCATTTCTTCTTCTTTGGGATGGTCTTGATCACTGCCTCCTGTATAATGTTTCAAGCCTCCATTTTTAGTTTTTCAGGACATCTAACAGATCTTATCCCTTGAATCTCTATGTCACTTCCACTGTATAAATGATTTGATTTAGGTCATATGTGAATGGTCTTGTGGTTTTCCCTTCTTTCTTCAATTTAAATCTGTATTTAGCAATAAGGAGTTCATGATCTGAGCCACAGTCAGCTGCTGATATTGTTTTTGCTGGCAGTATAGAGCATCTCCTTCTTTGGCAGGAAATAATATAATGTCTGATTTCGGTACTGACCGTCTGGTGATGTCCATGTGTAGCATCTTCTCTTGTGTTGTTGGAAGAGTTGTTTGCATATCTGAGGCTATTGATAGTTCTCCCTGCAATCTGGACTCAAACTTGTGCTTCATCCAGCCTGGCATATCACATGATGCACCCTGCATATAAGTTAAATAAGCAAGGTGACAATATCTAGCCTGGACGTACTCCTTTCCCAATTTGAAACCAGTCTGTTGTTCCATGTCCAGTTCTTACTCTTGCTTCTTGATCTGCATACAGATTTCTCAGGAAGCCGATAAGGTGGCCTGGTATTTTCATCTCTTTTAGATTTTTTCACAGTTTGTCATTGAAGTATAGTTAAGTTACAATGGTGTTTAGTTTAAGGTGTATAGCATAGTGATATACATACATACATACATATATGTTATTTTGTTTTATAGGCCATCAAACATTGGATATATTTTCCCTATTGATTATGCACATTGTATATAGTAGTGTGAATGTTAATTCAAAACTCCTAATTTACAACTCCTTTTCCACATTGGTAACCATAAGCTTATTTTCTCTATCTGTGAGTCTACTCTTGTTTAGTAAATTAATTTACTGTTATCCTTTTTTTAATCCACCTATATGATATCATAGAATATTTGTCTTTCCCTGTCTGACTTGCTTCACTTAGTATGATAATCTCTAGATCTATCCATATTGCTTCAGATGACATTTATTTCCTTTTTTCTGGCTGAATAATATGCTTGGAAAGATTGAAGGCAGGAGGAGACAAGAGCAACAGAGGATGAGGTGGTTGGATGCCATCACTGACTCAATGGACATGAGTTTAAGCAAGCTCTGGGAGATGGTGAAGGACAGGGAAGCCTGGCATGTTGCAGTCCATGTGATAACAAATATTCAGACATGATTGAACAAGCAAACAACAATACATGTGCATAGGTGTGTGAGTGTGTGTGTGTGTGTATATATATATATATATAGTCTCCTTTAGTCATGTGGTGATGGACATCTAAGGTAATCTCATATTTTGGCTATTGTAAATATTTCTGGAATGAACTTCAGAGTGAATGTATCTTTTTCAGTTATGGTTTTCTATGAATGTATACAAAGGAGTGGGATTGCAGGATTATACAGAAATTAGCTTTTTTAAGGAAACTGCATGTGGTTCTCTATAGTGGCTGTACTAATTTTCATTCCCATCAACAGTGTAGGATCATTTATTTTACTCCACATTGTCTCTAGAATTTTTTTGTTATTAGATCTTTTGATGATGGTCATTCTGATTGGAGTTAGATGTAAACTTGTCTTAGTTTTACTTTGCATTTCTTTAGTAATTAGTAATGTTAAACATAATTTCATGAGGTTTTTGGCCATCACTATGTCTTTTTTGGATATACATCTATTTAGATAATCTGCCATTTTTAACTGGGTTGATTTTTTTTTGTTATTTATAAACTGTTTCTATATTTTGCCAGTCTTAATTTTTTGAAAATATTTTCTCCTGTTCTGTAGGCTGTCTGATTTGCTTTTGGTTTCATTTGTTGCACAAAACCTTTTAAGTATAATTAGATTCAGTTATTTATTTTTGTTTTTGTTTCCAAACTCTGTAATATGGATCCAAATAGATATTGTTGCTATGTATGTCAAAGATTGTTCTGTTTATGTTTTCTTTTAGGAGTTTTTATCTTTTATTATTTTTATTTTTTAAATTAATTAATTAATTTATTTTACTTTACAATATAGTATTGATTTTGCCATACATTGATTTGAATTTGCCATGAGTGTACATGTGTTCTCTATTCTGAACCCTCCTCTCACCTCCCCCCTCCACGTCCCATCCCTCTGGGTCATCTCAGTGAACCAGCCCCGAGCACCCTGTCTCATGCATCAAACCTGGACTGATGATTCGGTTCACATATGATATTTTACATGTTTCAATGCCATTCTCCCATATCATCCTGCCCTTGCTCTCTCCCACAGAGTCCAAAAGACTGTTAGGTACATCTGTGTCTCTTTTGCTACCTCTCATATAGGGTTATCATTACCTTCTTTTTAAATTCCATATATATGTGTAAGTATACTGTATTGGTGTTTTTTTTTTTTTTTCTGGCTTACTTGACTCTGTATACTAGGCTCCAGTTTCATAGACCTCATTAGAACTAATTCAAATGTATTCTTTTTAATGGCTGAGTAATACTCCATTGTGTATATGTGCCACAGCTTTCTGATCCATTCATCTGTTGATGGGCATCTAGGTTGCTTTCATGTCCTGACTATTATAAACAGTGCTGCAATGAACACTGGGGTGCATGTGTCTCTTTTGATCTGGTTTCTTCAGTGTGCATGCCCAGCAGTGGGATTGCTGAGTCATATGGCAGTTCTATTTCCAGTAATTGAACTATATTTGATTTTTTGGAGAAGGAAATGGCAACTCACTCCAGTTTTCTTGCCTGGAGAATCCCATGGACAGAGGAGCCTGGAGCACTGTAGTCCATGGGGTTTCAGGAGTTGTACACGGCTTAGCGACTAAACCACCATATTTGATTTATAGCATTGTGTTAATTTCTACTGCACAGCAAACTCTAGAAGCTGTATAATATCTAGTATTTAGTGCCTTTTGAGTTTACTTTGTATGTGATGTTAGAGAACTTTCCAATTTCATTCTATTACATGTAGCTGCCCATTGTTCCAGCAGTACTTATAGAAGAAATACCATTTCTCCACTGTATATTCTTGCCTATTTTCTCATCAATTAATTCATCTTAGATGTATGGGTTTATTCCCGGGCATTCTATCCTGTTTTACTGAAGTATGTGTTTACTTCTGTGCTACTAACATACTGTTTACACGACTGTAGCTTTATAGTACTGCCTGAAATCAGGGAGCCAGATTACTCCAGCTTCATTTTTCTTAATATTTCTTTGGCCATTCAGGGTCCTTTGTGCTTCCATACAAATTTTAAGATATTTTCTTCGATATCTGCAAAAGAAAAAATGTCATTGTTAATTTGATATAATTGCATTGAATATGCAGTTTACCTTAGGTAGTACAGTCATTTTAACAATACTGAGTTTTTCAATCCATGAATATGGTATATATTTCCACCTGCTTGTGCTGTCTTCAGTTTCTTTCATTAATGCTTATTGTTTTCCCAATACAGTCCTTTTTTTTTCTACAACAAAAGAAACTTTATTTAAAAATATTTTTTACAGACATGGGTGCCTGAAAAAGTCTTTAGTTAACATTAGTATAACAGAACTTCTAAGCATTAATATATTGGCAAAACAAAATTGACTTAAAATGAAAATGACTCTTAAAGCTCTGCTATTCTCTGTAAGAATATTTACCTTCTTTTTTATTCTAGACAGATGAGAATGATTAAATACTGCTAATATAATTTTTATATTAATGACACATTTATAAAATAGTCCACAAAAATCTCATCTAAGGTTTCATTTTATGTTTAACACTGATATACAAATGGGACTCTTCATTCTGGAGAAAGCATCAAGTTCTCTCCAGCCCCACACAGGCCAAGAATGTCAAAATCCTGAATAAAGGAGGACTTTGAAAAGAACTGTTTTTATCTCCCAATTCTTTATAAAGTTAAAGGCAAGAAAGAACTGAGAAGAGGGAAAGACTTGTCTTGTCTTTATGCTGGATCCTGAACTGGCCTAGACCTCCTGCCTCTCTCTTAAGACTAGGCTTTCCTTTCATTTGAAAACTTCAGTCGTAGAGCATTAAGCAGATAGTGCCTCCGCAGGGGTGTTTTCCCCTGGGCAGGGCAGCAAGGACCACATACCAGAACAGAAGCCTGTCCTCAGTATGGTTGCCACTGTAGGTTTCAACAACAACAAAAGTTTTCTGTATAATGATGTTTTACTTGTATCTTTCCCAGTACAGTTCTTTTTCCTTCCTAGGTCCATTTATTCTAAGGTATTTTATTTTTGATACAATAGCAAATGGGATTGTTTCCTTAATTTCTCTTTCTGATATTTCATTTTTATTGTATAGGAAAGAAACTGATTTCTGTGTATCAATTTTTTATTTTCCAATTTTGCTGAAATTATTGATGAGCTCTAGTAGTTTTCTAAAAACAAGGTTTCTCAAATGGGCAAGAAATTGAACAGATATTTCTTCAAAGATTTCAAAAAGCTAATAAGTACATTAAAAATGCTGAAATGACTATTCAATAGGGAAATGTAAATCAAAACCACAATGAGATAGCACTTTGCAACTATAAAAAATATTGGAAAATAGAAAGTGTTGGTGATGATGTGGAGAAATTAGAAACCTTGTTCACTGATGGTTGGAATGTAAAATGTGCAGCTTTTGCATAAAACAGTGGGACAGTTCCTCAGAAAATAAACCATAGTGTACCTTGTGTGTGTGCTGAGTCTCTCAGTTATGTCTGACTCTTTGGCGAACCGCATGGACTGTAGCGCGCCAGACTCCTCTGTCTAGGAGATTTTCCCAGCAAGAATACTGGAGTGGATTGCTATTTCCTTCTTCAGGAGGTATTCCTAATGCAGGGTTCGAACCACATCTACTACATATCCTGTATTGACAGGTGGATTCTTTACCACTGAGCCACCTGAGCCATATGATACATCAATTCCATTTGAATATATATAGCCAAAGAATTTAAAGTGGGGCCTAAAAAATGATGAAAATCCATGTTTATAACAGCATTGTTCATCAGAGCCATAAAATATAATTAACTCACATGTCCATGAATAAATGAACGGATAAACAAATTGTGGTATATACATAAAGATGATAATTTTCAGTCTTAAAAATGAATAAAGCATTGTGCTACACAATACAGCATGGATGAATACTGAAAATAACTATGCTAAGTAAAATAAGTCACTCAGTAGTGTCCAACTCTTTGCAACTGCATGGACTGTAACACGCCAGGTTCCTCTGTCCATGGGATTCTCCGGGCAAGAATACTGGAGTGGGTTGCCATTTTCTTCTCCAGGGGATCTTCCCAAACCAGGGATCGAACCCCGGTCTCCTGCCTTGCAGGCAGACGCTTTATCCTCTGAGCCACCAGGGAAGCCCCTAAGTAAAATAACCCAGACACTAAATGACAAACATTTTATTATTTCACCTATATTAGGTATATAGAATAGTCAAAGTTGTAGAGACATAAAGAAAATTATCTGGGTACAGTAGAGAATAGAGGTTTCCAGGAGTTGAATGGAATATATATTATAATGGAGTTATCATGTACTATGTGCAAAATTCCTGTTTAGTTTAATATATTTCGGAGATGTATTGTGATGGTTGCACAATATTGTGAATGATGTCAATGCCACTGAGCTGTACAAACAAAAATGGTTAAAATTGAAATTTATGTATATTTTATATATACTATAAAAATAAACTAGATTTCTATAATTTATATCTATACATTTGATATGTGGATTTATATTTGGATTCTCATTTTTATTCTATTCTATGTCTAGCCAAATGTCAATACCACACTGTTTTGTTTACAATGACCTTGAGGTATTTATCAATATAAATGTTGATATTGGAAACAATATTCTACTTTTGTTGTTCTATTTCAAATTTGTTTTGTTTGTGTTTGCTTGTAATTCCATAGGAATTTTAGGATTAGTTTTTCAAATTTTGAAAGAAAACACAACTATCAAAAATTTATTTATTTTAATTGGACTATAATTATTTTACCATATGGTGATGGCTTTTTGCCGTATCTCAGCATGAAATGGCATTAGTATAAATATGTCCCCTCCCTCTTGAAACCCTCTCCTTTCTCCCTCCCCATCCCAAACCTCTAGTTTGTCACAGAGCACTGGCTTTGCCTTCCCTGTGTCATGTATTGAACTCCCACTGGCTATCTATTTTACATATGGTAATGTATGTGTTTCAATGCTATTCTTTCATATCATCCCATCCTCTCCTTCCTTCACTGTGTCCAAAATGTCTGTGTCTCCTTTACTGCTCTCCAAGTAGGATCATCAGTACTATTTTTCTAGATTCCATACATATGTGTTAATATAAAATATTTGCCTTTCTGACTTACTACACTCTGTATAATAGGCTCTAGACTTATCTACCTCATTAGAATTGACTCAAATGTATTATTTTTTATGGTTGAGTAATAGTCTACTTTGTATATGTACCAAAACTTCCTTATCCATTTATGCATCAATAGATCCATCATTGAAGTTGCTTCCATGTCCTCGCTATTGTAAATAGTTCTGCAATGAACACTGGGGTACATGTGTCCTTTTCAATTTTGATTTCCTCAGGGTATATGTCCAGTAGAATGATTGCTGGGTTATATGGTACCTTTATTTCTAGGTTTGTAAGGAATCTCCATAGTGGCTATATAAATTTGCATTCCCACCAACAATATGAGAGAGTTCGCTTTTCTCCACATCATCTCTAGCATTTATTGTTTGTATGATGATGCCCATTCTAACCAGTGTGAGATGATATCTCATTATAGTTTTGATTTGCATTTCTCTAAAAATGAGAGTTGTTGAGTATCTTTTCATGTGTTTGTTAGCCATCTGTATGTCTTCTTTGTAGAATGGTCTGCTTAGATCTTCTGTCCAATTTTTGATTGGATTGTTTGTTTTTCTGATATTGGGCTGTATGTCTTGCTTGTATATTTTAGAGATTAATTTTTTGTTAGTTTTGTTTGCTCTTAATTTCTCCCATTTTGAGGGTTGCCTTTTCACCTTGCTTCTAGTTTCCCTTGTTTTGTAAAATCTTTTAAGTTTAGTTAGGTACCACTTGTTTATTTTTCTTTTTATTTCCATTATTCTAGAGGTGTGCCATAGAGGATCTGGGTGCAACTTATGTCAGAGAGTGTTTTGCCTGTCTTTCAAAATTTCTGGTCTTACATTTGGGTCTTTAATTCATTTTGAGTTTATTTTTGTGTATGATGTTACGAGTGTTGTAATTTCATTCTTTTACAAATAGTTGATCCATCTTCCCAGCACCACATGGTGAAGAGATGATCTTTTCTCTATTGTATACTTATGCTTTCTTTGTCAAAGATAAGGTGCCCATAGGTCCGTGGACTTACCTCTAAAGTTTTAGTTTTGCTCCATTGGGTCTAAATTCCTGATTTGGGAGAATGGCATTGAAACATGTATAATATCATGTAAGAATCGAATCGCCAGTCTATGTCTGATGCAGGATACAGCATGCTTGGGGTTGGTACATGGGAATGACCCAGAGAGATGTTATGGGGAGAGAGGTGGGAGGGGGGTTCATGTTTGGGAACGCTTGTACACCCGTGGTGGATTCATGTCAATATATGGCAAAACCAATACAGAATTGTAAAGTAAAATAAAGTAAAAAAAAAAAAAAATCCTGTTTTTGTGCCAGGACCATATCGTCTTGATGACTGTAGCTTTGTAGTATAGTCTGAAGGCAGGAAGGTTGATTCCAACATTTCTATTCTTCTTTTTAAAGATTGCTTTCCTATTTTATGTCTTTTGTGTTTCCATAAAAATTTCAAAATTATTTGTTTTGTGAAAAATACCATTAGTAGTTTGATAAGGATTGTGTTAAATCTATAGATTGCTTTGGGTTGTATCCTCATTTTCACTATATTGATACTTCCAATCCCAAAACATGGTGGATTTCTCCATCTATTTGTGTCTTTTTGTATTTTTTAATCAGTATCTTATGATTTTCTGTATACAGGTCTTTTAAAGTATAATCGATTTACAATATTTCAGGTGTATGGCAAGTTGACTCAGTTATACATATATTACTTTTGAAATTATTTTCCATTTGCATCTCCCACTTTCTTTGGTCTACATTTGCATGAAATATCATTTCCCATGCCTTTAGTTTCAGTCTGTATGTGTCCCTAGGTTTGAAGTGGGTTCCTTGTAGACAGCATATATAGGAATTTTCTTTTTGCATCCAATTGGCCAGTCTTTGTTTTTGGTTGGAGCATTTAATGCATTTACCTTTAAGGAATTATTAGTAAGTATGATCCTGTTATTATTTACTTTGTTGTTTGGGGTTTGTTTTAATAAACCTGTTCTGTGATTCCTATCTAGAGAAGATCTTTTAGCGTTTTTTTGAAGAGTTTGTTTGGTGGTGCTAATTATCTCAGCTTTTACTTGTTTACAAAGCTTTTGATTTCTCTTTCAAATCTGAATAAGATCCATACTGGGTAAGTTAATCTTGGTTGTAAGATTTTCTTTCATCACTTTAGCTATGTCCTGGCATTCACTGCTCTCTTGAAGAGTTTCTATTGAAAAACCAGCTGTTATTCTTGTGGGGATCTCCTTGTATGTAATTTATTGTTTTTTCCATACTGCTTTTAATATTTGCTCTTTGTGTTTAATTTTTTTTTAATTTGGTTAATATATGATTTGGGGTGTTTATCTTTGGGTTTATTCTGTTTGAGACTCTCTGGATTTTTGGATTTGGGTGGCTATTTCCTTCCTCATTTTAGGGAAGTTTTTGGCTATTATCACCTCAAGTATTTTCTCATGGCCTTTCTTTTTGTCTTCTTCTTCTGGGACACCTATGATTTGAATGTTGGGGCATTTAACATTGTCCCAGTGATTTCTGAGGTTGCCCTCATTTCTTTTTTCCACTCTGCTTAAATTATTTCCAACATTCTATCTTTCAGCTCACATCCTTTTTCTGTCTCAGTTGCTATACTCTTGGTTCCCTCCAGAGTGATCTAGTTATTGCATTATTCATTATTGATTGAGTCTTCTTTATTTCTTCTAGGTTAAACATTTCTTACATCTTCTCAATCCCTGTCTCTAGTCTATCTACCTGTAACTCCATTTTGTTTTGAAGATATTGGATCGTCTTTACTATCATTATTCTGAATTCTTTTTCAGGTAGACTCCATATCTCCTCCTCTATAGTTTTGTTTGGTGGGTTTTTATCATATTCCTTCACCTGCTGGATATTTCTCTGCTTTTTCATTTTGTTTAGATTGCTGTGTTTTGGCATCCTTTTTGCACACTGAAGAGTCATGGTTCCTCTTAATTGTGGAGATTTCTCCATGTGGGTGGGGATAGATCAGTGGCTTGTCAAAGTTTTCTGGTTGGGGGAACTTGTATCTGTGTTCTGGTGGATGGAACTGAATCTCCTCTCTCTGGAGTGCAATGGAGTGTCCAATAGTGAGGTTTGGTGTGTCTATGCATTTGGTATGGATTTGGGCAGCCTGCATTTCAATGTTTAAGGTTGGGTTCCAGTTTTGTTGGAAAATTAGTGTGGGTTGTCTTGAAATGAAGCTTATTTTTGTATTTATCTGGTACTTTCTTCTATGGAGTATTCATTTCTTCACTCTAGTATTCTTTTAGTGAAATTTTTGAGAATGTATAGAATAATCTCATTTACACTGACAGTTTTCCTTCTTTCTTTTCAGATTTGATGTCCTGTTTTCCTTTTCCCTCCTAATTTTCTGGCCAGAAATTCTAAAGCGATGAAAAATAACAAGAGTGAATGTAACGTGACTCTATGTGTTCTGGACTTAAGAGGAAAGGTTTCAGCCACTCAACATCCAGCCTGAGGTTTGTTATGAGTTTTTCACATATGTCCTTTGTCTGCTTGAGGAAGATGAGGAAGATTTTTTTTTTGCTTGTTTTCTTAATTTTCTGAGTGTATTTATTGTGAAAGTGTTTGAATATTTTTCGAATGAAATATTTTATTATTTGAGATGATTTTTTTCTTTACATTTTATTAATGCATTATGTTGCACTGATTTTGCTATGATTAAACAACTTTGCATTCCTGGGATAAATACCGCTTGTATAAGCTGTACAATATTTTCAATATAATCTTATGTTTGCTAGCTTATTGTGGATAATTTTTGTATCTATATTTATAAAAGGTATCGGTATCAGTTCAGTTCAGTCACTCAGTCATGTCCGACTCTTTGCAACTCCGTGAATTGCCAGGCCTCCCTGTCCATCACCAACTCCAGGAGTTCAAACAAACTCATGTCCCTCGAGTCAGTGATGCCATCCAGCCATCTCATCCTCTGTTGTCCACTTTTCCTCCTGCCCCCAATCCCTCCCAGCAGCAGTCTTTTTCAATGAGTAAACTCTCTGCATGAGGTGGCCAAAGTATTGGAGTTTCAACTTTAGCATCATTCCTTCCAAAGAAATCCCAGGGTTGATCTCCTTTAGAATGGACTGGTTGGGTCTCCTTGTAGTCCAAGGGACTCTCAAGAGTCTTCTCCAACACCACAGATCAAAAGCATCAATTCTTTGGCACTCAGCTTTCTTCACAGTCCAACTCTCACATCCATACATGACCACTGGAAAAACCATCGCCTTGACTAAATGGACCTTTGTTAGCAAAGTAACGTGTCTGCTTTCCAATATGCTATCTAGGTTGGTAGTAACTTTTCTTCCAAGGAGTAAGTGTCTTTTACTTTCATGGCTGCAGTCACCATCTGCAGTGATTTTGGAGCCCCCAAAAATAAAGTCTGACACTGTTTCCACTGTTTTCCCATCTATTTCCCATGAAGTGATGGGACCAGATGCCATGATATTCATTTTCTGAATGTTGAGCTTTAAACAAAGTTTTTCACTCTCCTCTTTCACTTTCATCAAAAAGTTTTTTAGCTCCTCTTCACTTTCTGCCATAAGGGTGTGTCATCTACATATCTGAGGTTATTGATATTTCTCCTGGCAATCTTGATTCCAGCTTGTGCTTCATCCAGCCCAGAGTCTCTCATGATGTACTCTGCATATAATTTAAATAAGCAGGGTGACAATATACAACCTTGACATACTCCTTTTCCTATCTGGAACCAGGCTGTTGTTCCATGTCCAGTATCTGACTATGGTATCAGGGTAATGCAATGCTACCCTTACAAAAGGTATTAAGAATTGTCTTTTCTCCATTTTTAGAAGAGTTTGTGAAATATTGGTGTTTTTAAATATTTAATAATATTTGCCATTTGATTCTGGACCTACTTATTGTTTTTAGTGGCGGCTAGTTTTTAATTACTGATTTACTCACTTCAGTTGTTGTTGTTGTTGTTGTTTTTTAGCATAGTACTTGTTTTATTTTTGTATTATTAATTTTTATTTTTACTTTATTTTACTTTACAATACTGTATTAGTTTGAAAAGGCACAGTCTTTCTGCATTTAATTATATTGTCATTCTTCAAAAATCACTTGGACATATATGGAAAGATATAGGGAGGGCTTATATGTACTATTCCTACTGTCTATATATGTTTAAATGGAAATATCAGACATTTGATTGTTATTATTTGCATTGTTTTTAACTTAGGAAGGCTAAGACTTTCAAAGTTTTTATTGTTTTTCAAGATTATTTTGACTATTTGACATTTCTTATAATTCCTCTTGTATTTAGGATGGATTTCTGTGTTTTTGTCTAAAAAGCTATTGAATTTTAATAGAGATTAGATTGAATCTATAAAGTCTTTGTGTTGTTTTCCAGTCACTCAGTCAATCTGACTCTTTGTGATCTCATGGACATTAAGCCACACTTCTCTGTTCTTCATCTCCTGGAGTTTGCTCAAACTCATGTCTGTTGAGTCAGTGATGCCATCCAATCATCTCATTTTCTGTCAACCCTTCTCCTCCTGACCTCAATCTTTCCCAGCGTCAGGGTTTTTTTCAATGAGTCAGCTCTTCGCATCAGGTGACCAAAGTATTGGAGCTTCAGCTTCATCATCAGTACTTCAAAAGAATATTCATGGTTGATTTCAGTTTTGACTGGTTTGATCTCCTTGTAGTTGAAGGAACTCTCAAAAGTCTTCTCCAGATCCACAATTCAAAGTACCAATTCTTCAGAGCTAATTGTCTTTTTTATGATCAATCTCACATACATATATGACTACTGGAAAAACCATAGTTTTGACTATACAGACATTGGTTTGCAAATGGGTTATTACTACACTGTCCTTGTTTGTCATAGCTAGCTTTTCTTCCAAAGAGTGAGAGTTTTAAATTTCATGGCTATAATCATCATTTGCAGTGACTTTGGAGTCCAAAAAAGTAAAATCTTTAACTCTGTCCATTTTTTCCCCAACTGTTTGCCATGAAGTGATGGGACTGAATGCCATGATCTTCGTTTTTTCAGTGTTGAGTTTTAAGTCAACTTTTTCGCTCTCCTCTTTCACCTTCATCAAGAGGTTGTTTAGTTACTCTTCAATTTCTGTCATGAGGATGGTGTAATATGTATTCCTGAGGTTATTGTATTTCTTCCTGCAATGTTGAGTCCAGCTTGTGCTTAAGCTAGCCTCCCATTTCACATGATGTACCCTGTGTATAAGTTAAATAAACAAGGTTACAATATACAGCGCTGATATATTCCTTTCTGAATTTTGAACCAGTCCATTGTTCCATGTCTGGTTCTAACTGTTGCTTCTTGATCTGCATACAGGTTTCTCAAGAGATGTGTAAGTTGGCCTGGTAGTCCCATTTCTTTAAGAGTTTTCCAGAGTTTGTTGTGATGCACACAAAGTTTTTATTGCAGTCAATGAAGCAGAAGTTGATGTCTTTCTGGAACTTTCTTGGTTTTTTTTTTTTTCTATGACCCAGTGGATGCTGGTAATTTCATCTCTGGTTCTGCTGCCTTATCTAAATACAGTTTGTACATCTGGAAGTTCTCAGTTTACATACTGTTGAAGCCTAACTTGAAGGATTTTGAGCATTACCTTGCCATCATGTGAAATGAGTGCAATTTTGCCTTAGTTTGAACTATTTTTGGTATTGTCTTTTTCTGATATTGTTATGAAAGCTGATTTTCCTACACCTGTGCCCATTGGCAAAATTTCCAAATTCACTGGCATATTGAGCACAGCACTTTAACAGCTTGAAATTTTAGATTTCCATTTGCATGGAATATATGTTTCCATCCTCTAACTTTCTGTCTATATGTGTCTTTAGATCTGAGGTCATGGTGGAGAAGTCTGACAGAATGTGGTCTATTGGAGAAGGAAATGGCAAACCACTTCAGTATTCTTGCAGAGAACCCAATGAACAGTATGAAAAGGCAAAATTATAGGATACTGAGAGAGGAACTCCCCAGGTCGGTAGGTGCCAAATATGCTACTAGAGATCAGTGGAGAAATAACTCCAGAAAGAATGAAGGGATGGAGCCAAAACAAAAACAATACTAGTGGTGGATGTGACTGATGATAGAAGCAAGGTCCGATGCAGTAAAGAGCAATATTGCATAGGAAATGGGACTGTTAGGTCCATGAATAAAGGCAAATTGGAAGTGGTAAAAGAGGAGATGGCAAGAGTGAATCTCAACATTCTAGGAATCAGCGAACTAACATGGACAGGAATGGGTGAATTTACTCAGATGACCATTATATCTACTACTGTGGGCAGGAATCCCTTAGAAGAAATGGAGTAGCCATCATGATCAACAAAAGAGTCCGAAATGCAGTACTTGGAAACAATGTCAAAAATGACAGATGATCTCTGTTCGTCTCCAAGGCAATACATTCAATATCACAGTAATCCAAGATGATGCCCCAACCAGTAACATTGAAGAAGCTGAAGCTGAATGGTTCTATGAAGACCTACAAGGCCTTTTAGAACTAACACCCAAAAAATATGTGTTTTTTTTTTTTAATTATAGGGGACTAGGATGCAAAAGTAGGAAGTCAAGAGACACCTGGGGTAACAAAAAATTTGTCCTTGTAATACGGAATGAAGCAGGGCAAAGGCTCATAGAGATTTGCTAAGAAAATGCACTGGTCATAGCAAACACCCTCTTCCAACAACACAAGAGAAGACTCTACACATGGACATCATCAGATGGTCAACACTGAAATCAGATTGATTATATTCTTTGCACCCAAAGATGGAGAAGCTCTATACAGTCAGCAAAAACAAGACCAGGAGCTGACTGTGGCAAAGATCATGAAACCCTTATTGCCAAATTGAGATTTAAATTGAAGAAAGTAGGGAAAACCACTAGGCCATTCAGTCATGACCTAAATCAAATCCCTTATGATTATACAGTGGAAGTGAGAAATAGATTTGTGGAACTAGATCTGTTAGACAGAGTGCCTGATGAACTATGGGTGGAGGTTCATGGCATTGCACAGTAGATTGGGATGAAGAACATTCCCATGGAAAAGAAATGCAAAAAAGCAAAATGGCTGTTTGGGGAGGCCTTACAAATAGCTCTGAAAAGAAGAGAAGTGAAAAGCAAAGGAGAAAAGGAAATATATAAGCGTCTAAATGCAGAGTCCCAAAGAATAGCAAAGAAAGATAAGAAAGACTTCCTCAGTGATCAATGCAAAGAAATAGAGGAAAACAACAGAAGGGGAAAGACTAGAGATCTCTTCAAGAAAGTTAGAGCTATCAAGGGAACATTTCATGCAAAGATGATTCTGATAAGGGACAGAAATGGTATGGACCTAACAGAAGCAGAAGATATTAAGAAGAGGTGGCAAGAACACACAGAAGAACTGTACAAAAAAGGTCTTCACCAAGATAATCACAATGGTGTGATCACTCACCTAGAGCCAAACATCCTGGAATGTGAAGTCAAGTGGGCCTTAGAAAGCATCACTACGAACAAAGCTGGTGGAGGTGATGGAATTCCAGTTGAGCTATTTCAAATCCTGAAAGATGATGCTGTGTAAGTGCTGCACTCAATATGTGAGCAAATTTGGAAAACTTCGCAGTGGCCACAGAACTGGAAAACGTCAGTTTTCATTCTAATCCCAAAGAAAGGCAATGTCAAAGAATGCTCAAACTACAGCACAATTAGACTCATCTCACATGCTAGTAAAGTAATGCTCAGAATTCTCCAAACCAGGCTTCAGCAATACATGAACCGTGAACTCCTTGATGTTCAAGCTGGTTTTAGAAAAGGCAGAGGAACCAGAGATCAAATTGCCAACTTCTGCTGGATCATAGAAAAAGCAAGAGAGTTCCAGAAAAACATCTATTTCTGCTTTATTGTCTATGCCAAAGCCTTTGACTTTGTGGATCACAATAAACTGTGGAAAGTTCTGAAAGAGATGGAAATACCACACCACCTGACCTGTCCCCTGAGAAACCTATATGCAGGTCAGGAAGCAACAGTTAGAACTGGACATGGAACAACAGAGTGGTTCCAAATTTGAAAAGTAGCATGTCAAGGCTATGTATTGTCACCCTGCTCATTTAATTTATATGCAGAGTACATCATGAGAAATCCTGGGCTGGAAGAAGCACAAGCTGGAATCAAGACCGACAGGAGAAGTATCAATAACCTCAATTATGCAGATGATATCACCATTTTGCAGAAAGTGAAGGGGAACTAAAAAGCCTCTTGATGAAAGTGAAAGAGTAGAGTGAAAACGTTGGCTTAAAGCTCAACTTTCAGAAACGAAGATCATGGCATCTGTTCACATCACTTCATGGGAAATAAATGGGCAAACAGTGGAAACAGTGTCAGACTTCATTTTTTGGGGCTCCAAAATCACTGCAGATGGTGATTGCAGCCATGAAAATGAAAGACACTTACTTTTTGGAAGGAAAGTTATGACCAACCTAGGTAGCATATTCAAAAGCAGAGACATTCCTTTGCCAATGAAGGTCCGCCTAATCAAGGCTATGGTTTTTCCAGGGTCATGTATAGATGTGAGAGTTGGACTGTGAAAAAAGCTGATCTCCGAAGAATTGATGCTTTTGAAATGTGGTGTTGGAGAAGATTCTTGAGAGTCCCTTGGACTGCAAGGAGATCCAACCAGTCCATTCTAAAGGAGATCAGCCCTGGGTGTTCTTTGGAAGGATTGATGCTAAAGCTGAAACTACAATACTTTGGCCACCTGATGTGAAGGGTTGATTCATTGGAAAAGACTCTGATGCTGGGAGGAATTGGGGGCAGGAGGAGAAGGGGACGACAGAGGATAAGGTGGTTGGATGGCTCACTTACTCGATGAACATGGGTTTGAGTGAACTGTGGGAGTTTGTGATGGACAGGAAGGCCTGGCTTGCTGTGGTTCATGCAGTTGCAAAGAGTTGGACACTACTGAATTGAACAGAACTTATATATTTATACATGTATATGTATATGTGTCTGTGTGTGTGTATATATATATATATATATATATATATATATATATATGTATGTATGTATTCCTATTGCCATTGTCTGAATTGTTTGGAGTTTGCTTTTGTATGTCTTTTTGTTCTCTTGTATTTCCCGTCTAAATAAGTCTCTTAACTGTTGCTTGTCCATAAAACTCTTTATTTCTTCTTCAATTTTGAATGAGATCCTTCCCAGTTTGAGTAATCTTCATTGCAAATTTTTCCCTTTCAATATTTTAAATAAATCCTGTCAATTTTCCCTAGCCTACAGAGTTTCTGCTGAAAGGTCAGCTGTTAAATCTGTTGGGTTTCCCTTGTATGTTACTTGTTGCTTTTCCCTTGCTTCTTTTAACATTCTTCCTTTGTGTTTAATCTTTGTTAGTTTGCTTAGTATGTGTCCTGCCATGTTTCTCCTTGGGTTTATCCTTCATGACACTCTGCACTTTTTGGACTTGAGTGACTATTTTTTTTTTCCCCCATGTTAGGGAAATTTTCAAGTATAATCTCTGAAAATGTTCTCATATTCTTTCTCTTCTTTTTCCTGGGACCCCATAGTTCAAATATTGGTGCTTTTAATATTGCTGCAGAGGTCTCTGAAGTTGTCCTCATTTCTTTTCTTTTCTTTCTTTCTTTTTTTTTTTTTTGCTTTTTTCTCTTCTTCAGCAGTTATTTACAATGTTCTATCCTCCACCTCTATTTTCCATTCTTCTGCCTCAGATATTTTGGTGTTGGTTACTTCTAGAGTATTTTTAATTTCAGTTATTGTGTTTGTCTCTGTTTGTTTATTCTTTATTTCTTCTAGGTCTTTGTTAAGTGTGTTAATTGATTCTTGAATTTTCTCCATTCTGTTTTCTAGGTTTTGAATTATCTTAAGTATCACTACTCTGCATTCTTTTTCAGGTAATTTGCCTATTTTCGCTTCACTTATTTGGACTTGTGTGCTTCTTTGTTGTTTCTTCAGCTGCTCAATATTTCTCTGCCTTTTCAATTTTTTTTTAACTTATTGTGCTTAAGGTCTCCTTTCCCCAGGCTTCAAGGTTGAATTATTTGTTCCTTTTGGCTTCTACCCTCAGTGTGTAAGGTTGATCATGTGGTTTGTGTAAGCTTCATGTAGAGTGTGACTTGTGCTTGAATTCTGGAGGAAGGAGGTGAGTTGTTTATTTTATTTGTTTTGTTTTTTCCTCTGATGGACAGTAATGTTGTCTGCTGATGACTGGGTTTATATTTTTACCTTGCTTGTTGTTTGGATAAGGTGTCCTTTACAGTGCTGCTGGCAGTTGGGTGATGCCAAATCTTGTATACAGGTGGTTGCCTTTGTGCAAGTTCTCACTAATTAATACTCCCTAGATTTAGGAGTTCCCTGGTTGACTAGCATCTTGGAGTCAGCGCTCCCTTTCCAAATTTCAGGGACTGATCTCTGGCTAGGGAATGAAGATTTCACAGGTGGTTTGTTATGGCATTGAATGACATGAAAACAAACAACAAAATACACACCCAAGACAAATGGCAGTTATAAAATCAGGCAAATAATAACTAAAATAATTGTATAAATACACATACATATACACCCATAAACAAAACCAAAACAATCCAAACAATATAAAATGTAATTTATTGACTTGGGGAGCAAAGGAAACCAAAAATGATATCAACTAGTTAAAAACAAAAATAATTAAAGTACAAACTGAAAACAAAACTAAAGCAAGGTGTCAACTGGGGAATAAAGGAACAAAATCACAACAAACTAATTAACATGATGAGAAAAAGAACAGAAAGAGGAGAAATGTGAAGATAGTAGTAGACAAAGAAGATTTATATACATTTAAGAATAACTACAATGGGGAAAAATAGTAGGAAGAGAAAACAAGATAATAAATGTAGAAAAATTGTTTGCAAGCATTTTCTTATGCTATCCTTATGCAATTCCTTCTACTATCCTTTTTGTTTTGTCAACGATTTCATCTGCTATGCAAAAGCTTTTAAGTTTAATCAGGTCATGTTTGTTTAGCTTTGATTTTGTTTCCATTACTATAGGAGATGGATCAAAAAAATATTGTTGTGATTTTTGGCAAAGATTATTCTACCTATGTTTTCATTTAAGTGGTTCATAGTATCCAGTCTTATATTTATGTATTTAAGTCATTTTAATTTTATTTTCATATTTGGTTAGAGAATGTTTTAATTTCATCTTATTGAAGAAATTGTCTTTTCTCCATTGTATATTTTTGCCCACTTTGTAATGGATTAAATGACCGTGAGTGAGTGGGTTTCTTTCCCGGCTTTCTATCCTGTTCCATTTTCTTATGATTCTGGTTTTGTGCCAGGACCATAGTGTTTCATTTATTGTGGCTTTGTAGTATAGTCTGAACACAGAAAGCTTCATTCTACTACTTCTGTTCTTTCTCAAGTTTATTTTAGCTATTCTAATATATATATATATATATATATATATATATATATTTCAATTTTCCTGCAAAATTTAAAATTATTTGCTTCAGTTTTGTGAAAAATGCCATTGGTAATTTTCATGTGGATTGGATTGAATTGGGAAGTTACCTTGGGTATTATGGTCATCTTAACAGTATTGTTTCTTTTCTTTTTTTAAAATTATTTTTTTTAATTGGAGGATAATTACATTACAATATTATAGTGGTTTTTGCCATTCATTGATATGAATTAGCCATGGGTGTACATATGTCCCCCATCCTGAACCCTCCTCCCACCTCTCTCTCAATCCCATCCCTAAGGGTCATCCTTGTGCTCCAGCCCTGATCACACTGTCTCATGCATCAAACCTGGACTGGCAATCTATTTCACAGATGATAATATACATGTTTCAAAGCTATTCTCTCAAATCATCCCACCCTCACCTCCCAAGAGACCAAAATTCTGTTCTTTACATCTGTGTCTTTCTGCTGTCTCACATACAGCGTCATCATTACCATCTTTCTAAATCTCATATATATGCATTAGTGTACTGTAATGGTGTTTTTCTTTCTGACTTACTTCTCTCTCTACAATAGGCTCCAGTTTCATCCACCTCAATAGAACTGATTCAAATGAATTCTTTTCAAGAGCTGAGTCATATTCCATTGTGTATATATACAACAGCTTTCTTATCCATTCGTCTGCCGATGGACATCTAGGTTGCTTCCATGTTCTAGCTACTGGAAACATTGCTGTGATGAAATTTGGAGTACATGTGTCACTTTCAGTTTTGGTTTCCTTGATGTGTATGCCCAGCATTGCTAGTTTGCATTCCTGCCAACAGTGTAAAAGGGTTCCCTTTTCACCACACCCTTCCCAGCATTTATTTCTAGACATTTTTTTATAGCAGACATTCTGACCAGCATGAGATGGTACCTCATGTGATATTGATTTCCATATCTCTGATAATGTGTGATGTTGAGCATCTTTTCATGAGTTTGTTAGCCGTCTGTATGTCTTCTTTGCAGAAATATTTGTTTAGTTCTTTGGTTCATTTTTTGATTAGGTTGTTTATTTATTTATTTTTTTTTTTGGAATTGAGCTGCAGGACCTGCTTGTATATATATTTTTTAAATTATAAGTTTATTTAAATTGGAGGTTAATCACTTTAAAATATTGTATTGGCTTTGCCATACATCAACATGAATCTGCCACAAGTATACACGTGTTCACCATCCTGAATACCACCTCCCTCCTCCCTGGAACCTATTATACAGAGTGAAGTAAGCCAGAAAGAAAAACACCAATACATTATACTAACCTGTCTCTTCAGAAATCTGTATGCAGGTCAGGAAGCAGCAGTTAGAACTGGACATGGAACAATAGACTGGTTCCAAATAGGAAAAGGAGTGCTTCAAGGCTGGATATTGTCACCCTGCTTATTTAACTTATATGCAGAGTACATCATGAGAAACACTGGACTGGAAGAAACACAAGCTGGAATCAAGATTGCCGGGAAAAATATCAATAACCTCAAATATGCAGATGACACCACTCTTATGGCATAAAGTGAAGAGGAACTAAAAACTTTCTTGACAAAAGTGAAAGTGGAGAGTGAAAAAGTTGGCTTAAAGCTCAACATTCAGAAAACGAAGATCATGGCATCTGGTCCCATCACTTCATGGGAAATAGATGGGAAAACAGTGGAAACAGTGTCAGATTTTATTTTTTGGGGCTCCAAATCACTGCAGATGGTGACTGCAGCCATGAAATTAAAAGACTCTTACTCCTTGGAAGAAAAGTTATGACCAACCTAGATAGCATATTCAAAAGCAGAGACATTACTTTGCCGAGTAAGGTTCATCTAGTCAAGGCTATGGTTTTTCCTGTGGTCATGTGTGGATGTGAGAGTTGGACTGTGAAGAAGGCTGAGCACTGAAGAATTGATGCTTTTGAACTGTGGTGTTGGAGAAGACTCTTGAGAGCCCCTTGGACTGCAAGGAGATCCAACCAGTCCATTCTTAAGGAGATCAGCCCTGGGATTTCTTTGGAAGATCTGATGCTAAAGCTGAAACTCCAGTACTTTGGCCACCTCATATGAAGAGTTGACTCATTGGAAAAGACTGATGCTGGGAGGGATTGGGGGCAGGAGGAGAAGGGGACGACAGAGGATGAGATGGCTGGATAACATCACTGACTCGATGGGCGTAAGTCTGAGTGAACTCCAGGACTATGGTGGTGGACCGGAAGGCCTGGCATGCTGTGATTCATGAGGTAGCAAAGAGTCGGACATGACTGAGTGACTGAACTGAACTGAACTGAACTGAACACGTATATGTGGAACTTAGAAAGATGGTAACGATAACCCTGTATGCGAGACAGCAAAAGACACAGATGTATAGAACAATATTTTGGACTCTGTGGGAGAGGGAGAGAGAGGCGGTGGGATGATTTGGGAGAATGGCATTGAAATATGTATAATATCACATATGAAAAAAATCACTAGTCTGGGTTCAATGCATGATATTGGATGCTTGTATATTTTTGAGATTAATTCTTTGTCAGTTGCTTCAGTTCCTGTTACTTTTCTCATTCACCTTGTATATAATTTCCTTCATTTTGAAAAAGCTTTTAAGGTTAATCAGGTTTCATTTGTTTATTTTTGCTTTTATTTCCTTTACTCTGGGAGCTGGGTCATAGAGGATCCTGCTGTGATTTATGTCAGAGTGTTTTGCCTGCTTTCCTCTAGGAATTGTATAGTTTCCGGTCTTACACTTAGATCTTTAATCCATTTTGAGTCTATTTTTGTGTAAGGTGTTAGAAAGTGTTCTCAGTTTAGTGCAGTTAAGTTCAGTCACTCAGTCGTGTCCGCCTCTTCGGAACCCCATGAATTGCAGCACGCCAGACCTCCCTCTCCATCACCAACTCCCGGAGTTCATTCAGACTCATGTCCATCGAGTCGGTGATGGCATCCAGCCATCTCATCCTCTGTCGTCCCCTTCTCCTCTTGCCCTCAGTCCCTCCCAGCATCAGCGTTTTTTCCAGTGAGTCAACTCTTTACATGAGGTGGCCAAAGTATTGGAGTTTCAGCTTTAGCATCAGTCCTTCCAAAGAAATCCCAGGGTTGATCTCCTTCAGAATGGACTGTTTGGATCTCCTTGCAGTCCAAGGGACTCTCAAGAGTCTTTTCCAACACCACAGTTCAAAAACATCAATTCTTCAGGTTTCAGCTTTCTTCGCAGTTTAACTTTCACATCCAAAGTGTTCTAGTTTCATTCTTTTGCAAGTGATTGACCAGTTTTCCTATCACCACTTGTTAAAGAGATTATCTTTTCTCCATTGAATATTCTTGCCTCCTTTGTCAAAGATAAAGTGCCCATAGGTGCATGCATTTATCTCTGGGCTTTCTATTTTGTTCCATTGGTCTATATTTCTGTCTTTGTGCCAGTACCATACTGTCTTGATGACTGTAGCTTAGTAGTATAGTCTGAAATCAGGCAGGTTGATTCCTCTAGTCCCATTCTTCTTTCTCAAGATTGCTTTGGTATGCGAGGGTTTTTGTATTTCCATAAAAATTGTGAAATTTTTTGTTCTAGTTCTCTGAAAAATACCGTTGGTAGCTTGACATGTATTGCATTAAATCTATAGATTGTTTTGGGTTGTATACTCATTTTCACTATATTGATTCTTCTGATCCATGAACATGGTATATTTCTCCATCTATTTGTGTCATCTTTGACTTCTTTCACCAGTGTTTTATAGTTTTCTATATATAGTTCTTTTGTTTCTTTAGGTACATTTATTCCTATATATTTTATTCTTTTTGTCACAGTGGTGAATGGAATTGCTTCTTTAATTTTTCTTTCTGTTTTCTCATTGTTAGTGTATAGGAATGCAAGGGATTTCTATGTGTTAATTTTATATCCTGCAACTTTACCATATTCATTGGTTAGCTCTAGTAATTTTCTGGTGTTTTCTTTAGAGTTTTCTATGTAGAGGATCACGACATCTGCAAACAATGAGAGTTTTATTTCTTCTATCTAATCTGAATTCCATTTATTTCTTTCTCTTCTCTGATTGCTGTAGCTAGAAATTCCAGAACCATGTTGAATGAGAGTAGTGAAAGTGGACACCCTTGTCTCATTCCTGGTCTGAGTGAGAATGCTTTCATATTTCTCCATTGAAAATAATGTTTGCTGTTGATTTATCATATATGGCCTTTACTATGTTAAGGTAGGCTCCTTTTATGACCAAGAGTTGAAGAACTTTAATGGTAAATGGATGCTGAATTTTTTCAAAGACTTTTTCTCCATCTATTGAGATTGTCATTTTTTTACGTTTTGATATGTTAATATTGTGTATCACGTTAATTGATGTATATATTAAAGAATTCTTGCATCCTTGGAATAAACCCAACTTGTTCATGATGTATGAACTTTTTGATATGTTGCTGAATTCTGTTTGCTAAAATTTGGCTGAGGGTTTTTGCCTTTATGTTCACTCGTGATATTGTCCTGTAATTTTCTTTTTTGTGTGTGTTGTATTTGTCTTGTTTTGGTATCAGGGTCATGGTGGTCTTGTAGAATGAGTTTGGAAATGATCCTTCCTCTCCAAATTTTTGAAAGACTTTTAGAAGGATAGACATTAGCTCTTTTCAAAATGTTTTATAAAATTCTGCTGTGAAGCCATCTGGTCCTGGGCTTTTGTTTTTTGGAAGATTTTTTATCACAGTTTCAGTTTCAGTGCTTGTGTTTGGGTTGTTCATAATTTCTGTTTCTTCCTGGTTCAGTCTTGGAGATTGAACATTTCTGTGACTCTGTCCATTTATTCCAGTTTATCCATTTTATTTTCATATAGCTGCCCATAATAATCTCTTACACTTCTTTGTATTTCTGCACTGTCTGTTTTAACCTCTCATTTTTATTTCTAACTTTGTTGATTTGATTCTTCTCTCTTTTTTCTTGATGAGTCTGGCTAAAGGTTTGTCAATTTTGTTTATGTTCTCAAAGAACCTACTTTTAGTTTTATTAATTTTTTACTAATGTTTCTTTCATTTCTTTTACTTTTCTTTCTGTTCAGACCTTTATGATTTCTTTTCTTCTACTAATTTTGGGTTTTATTATTATTATTATTTCTGTTCTTTTTACAGTTGTTTTGGCTGTAAAGTTAGGTTGTCTGTTTGATATTTTTCTTATTTCTTGAGGTAGGATTTTATTGCTATAAACTTCCCTCTTAGAACTGCTTTTGTTGCATCCCATATGTTTTGAGTTGTGGTGTTTTCATTGCCATTTGCTTCTAGAAATTTTTTGATTTCCCTTTTGATTTCTTTCATAACTTGTTGGTTACTTAGAAATGTGGTGTTTAATCTCGATGTGTTTGTGTTTCTTACCTTTTTTTTTTCTTTTTCCCTTGTGAATGATACCTAGTCTCATAGAATTGTGGTCGCAGAAGATGCTTGATAAAATTTCCATTTTCTTAATATTACTGATGTTTGATTTGTGACCCAAGATATGGTCAATCATGGAGAATGTTCCATGTACACTTGAGAAGAAGGTGTATTTTTCTGCATTTGGATGGAACGTACTAAAGATATCAATGAGATCCATCTTATCTACTCTATCATTTAAGACATGTTTCTTCATTAATTTTCTGTTTTGATGATCTGTCCATTGGTGTGAGTGGGGTGTTAAAGTCTCCTACTATTATTGTGTTACTGTCAGTTTCTCCTTTTATTTCTGTTAGTGTCTGTCTTATGTATTGAGGTGTTCCTATGTTGAGTGCATATATATTTACAATTTTTATGCATTCCTCTTGGACTGATCCATGATCATCATGTAGTGTCCTTCCTTATCTCTTGTAATCTTCTTTATTTTAAGGTCTATTTTTTCTGGCATGAGAATTGCTACTCCAGCTTTCTTTTTTTCCTTCCATCTGCATGGAATATATTTTTCCATGCTGTCTCTCTCAGTTTATATGTGTCTTAAGTTCTGAAGTGGGTTTCTTGTAGACACCATATATGTAGATCTTGTTTTTGTATCTATTCAGCCAGTCTGTCTTTTGGTTGGAACATTTAATCCATTTATATTTAAAGTAATTATTGATATAGTGTCCCTATTGTCTTTTTCTTAAATGTTTTGGGTTGATTTTATAGATCTTTTCTTCTTCTGTTGTATTTCTGAACTATATAAGTCCCTTTAACATTTGCTGTGGGGCTTCCCTGGTGGTTCAGAGGGTAAAGTGTCTGCCTGCAATGTAGGGGACCTGGGTTCGATCTCTGGGTTGGGAAGATCCCCTGGAGAAGAAAAAAGGCAAGCTTATTTGGTGGTACTGAATTCTCTTAACTTTTGCTTGTCTGAAAAGCTTTTTATTTCTACATCAAATTTGAATGAGTTCCTTGATGGGTACAGTAATCTTGATTGTGGATTTTTCCCTTTCAGTAATTTAAATATATCCTGACATTCCCTTCTGGCCTGTAGAGTTTCTGCTGAAAGATCAGCTGTTAAGGATATGGGCTTTCCCTTGTATGATACTTATTTCTTCCCTCTTGCTGCTTTTAATATTCCTTCTTTGTGTTTAGTCTTTGTTTGATTAGTATGTGTCTTGGCATGTTTTTCCTTGTGTTTATCTTGTGTGGGACTCTTTGTGCCTCTTGGACTTAAATGACTGTTTCCTTTTCCATGTTGGGGAATTTTTCAGCTATAACCTCTTCAAAAATTTTCTCATAGCCTTTCTTTTTCTCTTTGTCTTCTGGAACACCTATAATTCAAATTTTGGTGCATTTGATATCACCCCAGATGTCTCTGAGACTGTCCTCAGTTCTTTTCATTCTTTTTACTTTATTTTGCTCTTCAGAAGTTATTTTTGCCATTTTATCTTCCAGTTCATTGATTCGTTTTTCTGCTTCAGATATTCTGCTATTGATTCCTTCTCAAGTATTTTTAATTTCAGTAATTGTGTTGTTTGTCTCTGTGTGTTTATTATTTAATTCTTCTCGGTCTTTGTTAATTGATTCTTTCATTTTCTCCATTTTATTTTCAAGATTTTTTTAATATATAAATTTATTTATTTTAATTGGAAGTTAACTACTTTACAATATTGTATTGGTTTTGCCATACATCAACATGAATCTGCCACAGGTATACACGTGTTTCCAATCCTGAACCCCCCTCCCCCATTCCTCCCCATACAATCCCTCTGGGTCGTCTAAGTGCACCAGCCCCAAGCATCCAGTATCACGCATCAAAGCATCTTTACTATCATTATTCTGAATTCTTTTTCAGGTAGCTTGTCTATTTACTCTTCATTTGTTTGGACTTCTGTGTTTCTAGTTTGTTCCTTCCTTTGTGCAGTATTTCTCTGCCTTTACACTTTTTTTTTTAAGTTATTGTGCTTGAAGTCTCTTTTATAAGGCTTCAAGGAAAGTTGAATTCTTTCCTTGAAGAAGGTTTAATTCTTTCTTCCTTTTGGTTTCTGCCCTCGTAAGATGGGTCCAGTGGCTTGTGTGAGCTTTGTATAGGGTGAGATTCATGCTGAGTTGTTGTTATTGTTGTTGTTGTTGTTGTTTGTTTTTCCTCTGATGGGCAAGGCTGAATGAGGTGGTAATCCTGTTTGCTGATAATTGGGTCTGTATTTTGTTGTTGTTGTTGTTAGATGAGGCATCCTACACAAGGTGCTACTGGTGGTTGGGTGATGAAAGGTTTTGTATTCAAGTGCTTCTGTTTTTTTGGGAATTCTCACTATTTAATACTCCCTAGGGTTTGTTGTCTGGTATTCTAGGGTCTTGTAGTCAGTGCTCCTTCTCTAAAGGCTCAGGGCTTGATCTCTTTATGGTAAAGATTCATTGGCAGAGGCACAAGGGAACCTTCTGAGGAGCTGGTCATGTTCTGCGTCTTGATAGTAGTTTAAGATCTGTCCATTTCACAATAATTAAATACTATCTCACTAAAAAAAGACTCAGCCACGAAACTTTCTGAAACTTTTCAGTCTCTTTCACAATCCAGTTTTTAGAAAGTACATTAAAAAAAAAAAAAAAAAACCCTTATAATGACTTAACAGGACAGAGTCCTGGATGATTCGAGTTCTGATTCACCTCCGCGGTGAAGATGGTTGGAACCAACATGGCTGATTCCAGTCTTTCCATTTTATCTTATCTCTAGTTGCATTGTTTTCAGGCAGATTTCATATCAGAGAACAAGAGTAGATTTCCTATACAGCTGGGTGTACTTGAATAAAAATAGTGCCCCCCCTTTTTTTTTCATTCTGCTTGCTCTTTTGAAATTACTGTTCATATGTATCTGAGTGAATGTTTTCCAAAGCATAAGGAATTTAAAAAAAAAATCAGAAATATTAATCTGTAAGCAATTAAAATATTATTTTACCTATGAAAAGAAAAATATTTAGTTTCCACCTAGTTGAATATAAAAATAATTTCTTTTAAGCTATGTTTTAATTGTATGCCTTCACATGTTAGAGTTAACTTAAATGGACACTTTGCTAATTTTAAGATATCTGTGTATTCTCATTCCAATTTTACTATACCTCCTGGCTATATTCAGGGGCTTTAGATCTTGAGGACTCCTGACCTATTCAGGAGTTCTTCAACACCTATCTTGGTATGTGACACTCAGAATATAAATCTGAAAAGTATTTTGCTTGATGTCATATTTGGTTGGTATAAGTAGGAAAGAATAAAACTTTTACAAAACAATAATTCACTTAATTCATATTTTTTCTATGCAGTTTCCTGCTTTTGTGCATTTATTGACTGATCACAATGTTTGTAAGCTCAAGAATCATTTCCATGTTTTAATGAGCATATTTATTTATAATGTCCCCTTTAGTCCTGTAGTTATATTAGGGAGGATAAATGGATCTATATTTTATGGCAAACTAAAACATTATTTTGTTCCAGGTTCAAAGAAATGCAATTAAAGTTTATATATGATCAACAAGAGATGCACTGAAGAAACATGAAGATTGGAAAAATGGCCAAATTTAGAAATTACTTTTCATACAGAAGCATTTTTAGAAATCTCATTGCATAAGTGAGGCTCATTTAAAAAAGTACATGACTTTGAAATCAACCAGACCAATTACATTATTTGTCTTGAAAATATTCATGAAACATTGGAAGATCCCATTTATGTGGTATCTGTGATTGTGAATGCAAATTGTGTTGAATTTTTTAAAGTAAAACTGTTTGAAAAGATATATCTTTGTTTTAAAAAGGAACAACTTTTTTCAGTGCAATTTATTTTCATTTTAAAGAAGTATCTTTACTGAAACAAGTTTTAATCTGCCCCTTCTTGCTACATTTTAATAAGAAATATTTGGCATACAATGTTGTATAATATTACTGTATATAATATATTGATTTGATGCATTTATGTTGCAATATGTGGTATTTGTTAATACCTGTATCACATTAGAAAGCTATTTCTTCTAGCATTGGGAGCAATTAATATCTATAAAACTTTTTAATACAGCTTTGTTTTCCATAATCACTTTAATGTGTATTAGCTTTCCAGAACTTATTTATCTACTTCTTGCAAGTAAGTACCCTTAAATATTCCATTCCTTTACCCCCCCATACCCTGGTAATCATCATTTTACTGTTGGCTTGTATCACTAAAATCTATTTAATTTCACATATAAGAGAGAGCATATGGTGTTTGTCTTCATTGACTGACATATCTCACTCAGTAAAATGTCCTCAAGTTCTGTCCATGTTCTTTTATACAGCAGAATATCCCTTTTTTTCATGGGTGAATAGTTGTATGTATATGCCATAACTTTTTTGTTTATTCATTTATTGATAGACAAGTTGTTTCAATACTTCAGCTACTATGAATAACACTGCAAAAAACATGGGATTGCACACACCTCATTGGCAACCTCTTTTCATTTCCTTTGTGTATACACCCAGAAGTGGGATTGCTGGATTATGTGGTTTATATCTTTTTAATTTTCAAGCAATCTCCATATTGTTCCTCATAGTGGCTGGACCAGTTTACAATCTCATCCACAAAGCACTAGGGTTAGTTTTTCACTGCATACTTCTCTACTCTTTTCATCTCTTGTTTTCTTAATTTCGCCAATGTTACAGGTGCAGAGTGATATCCCATACTAATTTTGAGTTTTATTTTTTTAATGATTAGTAATGTTGAGCACCTTATCATGTACCTGTTGGCCATTTGGATGTCTTTGGGAAAATGTCTAGTTCTTTTGCCCATTTCAAAATAGCATTGAAGGGATTGTTATTCAATTTTATAAGTTCTGTATGTTTTGAATATTAACCCATTATCCAATATGAGCTTCTAAAATGTTCTTCCTTTCTAGAGAATGCCTTTTAATTATTTGATTGTCTCTTTTGCTGTGTAGAAGGTTTTAAGTTTGATGTAGTCCCATTTATTTATGTTTTTCTTTTGATATCTGTGCTTATGATATCATAGGCAAAATAAAATGTCATTGACATGACCAATGTTGAGAGGATTCTTCCCTGAGTTTTCTTCTATGAGATTTATGATTTCAGGTTTTATGTTTAAGACTTTGTTACATTTTGACTTTACTGTTGTGAGTGGGGTAAGAGATGGGTCCAGTTTCATTTATCTGCATGAGGTTGTCAAATTTTCTCAATACCGTTTGTTGAACATATTATCCTTTCCTCTGGATATTACTGACAATTGACTATATATGGGGGAGGGACGGTTAATTCTGGTTTCTCTATTCTGTTCCACTGTTCTACATGATTATTTTTATGCTGAAGAATTGATACTTTTGAACTGTTGTATTGGAGAAGACTCTTGAGAGTCCCTTGAACTGTAAGGAGATCTAACCAGTCCTTCCTAAAGGAAATCAGTACTGAATATTCATTGGAAGGGCTAGCAGGGCAAGGACTAATAGAGTTTTGCCAAGAAAATGCACTGGTCATAGCAAACACCCTCCTCCAACAACACAAGAGAAGACTCTACACATGGACATCACTAGGTGGTCAACACCAAAATCAGATTGATTTTATTCTATACAGCCAAAGAAGGAGAAAATCTATACAGTCAACAAAAACAAGAACAGGAGCTGACTGTGGCTCAGATCATGAACTCCTTATTACCAAATTCAGACTTAAATGGAAGAAAGTAAGGAAAACCACTAGACCATTCAGGTATGACCTAAATCAAATTCCTTATGATTATACGGTGGAATTGAAAAATAGATTTAAGGGCCTAGATCTGATAGATAGAGTGCCTGATGAACTATGGAATGAAGTTCATGACATTGTGCAAGAGACAGGGATCAAGACCATCCCCATGGAAAAGAAATACAAAAAAGCAAAATGGCTGTCTGGGGAGGCTTTACAAATACGCGTGAAGAGAAGAGAGGTGAAAAGCAAAGGAGAAAAGGAAAGATATAGGCATCTAAATGCAGTGTTCCAAAGAATAGCAAGAAGAGATAAGAAAGCCTTTTTCAGCAATCAATGCAAAGAAATAGAGGAAAACAACAGAATGGGAAAGTCTAGAGATTTCTTCAAGAAAATTATAGATACCAGGGGAACATTTCATGCAAAGATGGGCTCGATAAAGGACAGAAATGGTCTGGACCTAACAGAAGCAGAAGATATTAAGAAGAGATGGCAAGAATACACGGAAGAACTGTACAAAATAGATCTTCATGACCCAGATAGTCATGATGATGTGATCACTAATCTAGAACCAGACATCCTGAAATGTGAAATCAAGTGGGCCTTAGAAAGCATCACTAAGAACAAAGCTAGTGGAGGTGATGGAATTCCAGTTGAGCTGTTTCAAATCCTGAAAGATGATGCTGTGAAAGTCTTGCACTCAATATGCCAGCAAATTTGGAAAACTCACCAGTGGCCACAAGACTAGAAAAGGTCAGTTTTCATTGCAATTCCAAAGAAAGGCAATGCCAAAGAACGCTCAAACTACTGCACAATTGCACTCATCTCACATGTTAGTAAAGTAATGCACAAAATTCTCGAAGCCAGGCTTCAGCAATAGGTGAACCGTGAACTCCCTGACGTTCAAGCTGGTTTTAGAAGAGGCAGACGAACCAGAGATCAAATTGCCAACATCTGCTGGTCATGGAAAAAGCTAGAGAGTTCCATAAAAACATATATTTCTGCTTTATTGACTATGCCAAAGCCTTTGACTTTGTGGATCACAATAAACTGTGGAAAATTCTGAAAGAGGTGGGAATACCAGACCACTTGACCTGTCTCTTGAGAAATTTGTATGCAGGTCAGGAAGCAACAGATAGAACTGGACATGGAACAACAGACTGGTTCCAAATAAGAAAAGGAGTACGTCAAGGCTGTATATTGTTACCCTGCTTATTTAACTTATATGCAGAGTACATCATGAGAAACGCTGGACTCGAAGAAAAACAAGTGGAATCAAAATTCTTGGGCGAAATATCAATAACCTCAGATATGCAGATGCCACCACCCTTATGGCAGAAAGTGAGGAGGAACTAAAAAGCCTCTTGATGAAAGTGAAAGAGGAGAGTGAAAAAGTTGGCCTAAAGCTCAATATTCAGAAAACGAAGATCATGGCATCTGGTCCACCCACTTCATGGGAAATAGATGGGGAAACAGTATAAACAGTGTCAGAATTTATTTTTTGGGCTCCAGAATCACTGCAGATGTTGACTGCAGCCATGAAATTAAAAGACTCTTACTCCTTGAAAGAAAAGTTATGACCAACCTAGATAGCATATTAAAAAGCAGAGACATTACTTTGCCAACTAAGGTCCTTCTAGTCAAGGCTATGGTTTTTCCTGTGGTCATGCATGGATGTGAGAGTTGAACTGTGAAGAAGGCTGAGCGCTGAAGAATTGATGCTTTTGAAGTGTGGTGTTGGAGAAGATTCTTGAGAGTCCCTTGGACTGCAAGGAGATCCAACCAGTCCATTCTGAAGGTGATCAACCCTGGGCTTTCTTTGGAAGGACTGATGCTAAAGCTGAAGCTCCAGTACTTTGGCCACCTCATGTGAAGAGTTGACTCATTGGAAAAGACTCTGATGCTGGGAGGGATCGGGGGCAGGAGGAGAAGGGGACGACAGAGGATGAGATGGCTGGATGGCATCACTGACTCAATGGACGTGAGTCTGAGTGAACTCCAGGAGATGGTGATGAACAGGGAGGCCTGGCGTGCTGCAATTCTTGGTGTCGCAAAGAGTCGAACACGACTAAGCGACTGAACTGAACTGAACTAAACTGATGTTGAAGCTGTTGAAACTGAAACCCCAATACTTTGGCCACCTGATGCAAAGAGCTGACTCATTTGAAAAGACCCTGATGCTAGGAAAGGTTAAAGGGATGACAGAGGGTAAGATAGTGGGATGGCATGACTGACTCAATGGACATGAGTTTGAGTAATCTCTGGGAATTGGTGATGGACCGAGATCCTGGCATGCTGCAGTCCATGGGGTCACAAAGGGTTGGACATGACTGAGCACCTGAACTGAACTGATCCATATTGTTTAAATTACTATAGCTTTCTAGTATGGTTTGAAATTGGAAATCACGTTTACTCTTGCTTTGTTCTTTCTCAAGATGACTTTGGCTGTCTGAGGTCATTTGCAGTTCCATAGAAATTTTAAGATTATTTTTTCCCACTTCTGTGAAGAATACCATTGGAATTTTTATAGGTACTGTATTTAATCCATAGATGGTTTGGGGTATTATGCCACTGGTATAACATGGCAGCAGTGGTCTGAAGAGGTAGCGGCAGCACAGGAAATGGTTTTGCATAATTTACAGCAGAGGCAGAGGTGGAAACAAGGTAGTGATTGGTGTCCTGAGTTCCTAGCTTGATGGGGCAGGTGGGCTCACCAGATCTGGACAATACCAAGGATCCTGAGGAGATGAAAGGTGGTGGCCAGACCTTGGCCATAGGTACGCCATGTGGGGAGCAGAATGGCTCCAATGTGTCCAGTGACAGTACTGAGGCCAGGGAGCCCTCCACTTCTAGGCATGCCTCAACCTTGGCTCCTGCCTTTCCCACACCCCCATCCAGGCAATGCCAGCAGGGCCTTTGCCCCAGTCTCTAGGAAGGACGTTGACTAACACCTGATGGCTGGTAAGGTTTACACATTCAACGAGGACCAGCAGTGAGAAAATAGTGGCGCCACATTGGGCAGGTCATTGGGCTACTTGGAACAATTGAAGGGCATGTTCCTGCTAGTTAGGGCCTGACAAAATGTGTTTCACTGGAGAAATAAATTGCAAAACACTTCAGTATATTTGCCTTGAGAACACCATGAACACCATGAAAAGGCAAAAAGATATGACATTGGAAGATGAGCCCCCCAGGTTGGTTGGTGTCCAATATGTTACTGGGGAGGAAAAGAGAAAAAACTCCAGAAAGAATGAAGAGGCTTGGCTAATGTGGGGACATTTCTCAGTAGTGGATGTGTCTGGTGGTGAAAGTAAAGGCCAGTGTTGCAAAGAAAAATACTGCAGAGGAACCTGGAATGTCAGGTCCATGAATCAAGATAAATTTGATGTGGCCAAGGAGGAGAAGACAAGAGTGAGCATTAGCATTTTAGGGATCAGTGAACTAAAATGGATGGGAAAAGGTGAATTCAATTAACATGAACATTTTATCTACTTTAAATGATTTAAATGATTGGTTTTCCCATGGGATCTGAATCACTATATTTTGTATTCTTCCAGGTTAGTAAAATGATCTACTTATTACCAAATCTCTAGAGTCTAACAAAGTTCGCAAAACATAATAAATGTTAATAAATTCATTTATGGAAAGACTGAAAGAGCTGGAGTAGTGATAAAATTACTAAAAAGCATATTCTGACAAAACATATATGTGAGAAGAAATAAATATGTTATAAATAATGCAACACTTGAGAAATATATATGAAGAAACTAATCTGAACTTGAGAATGGATGAAAGACAAGAAAAGTCTTTTAGCCATATGATCTTGGAAATTAATTTTTGCTCTGCTTCCATATTTCTAAAATAAGAATTTTGATGTACAAAGATTTTCTTGCTTTTTAAATTTTATTAAATTTTAAAACATCATATATGCTTTTATTTGCCATGGAACAATTTTTTTTTCAAACTAAACCATATTCAGAAGCCTAATAAGATAATTTATCTTTAGCAGTCATTTGAAAACTCAAATTTCAGTTTAAGAGAGGTTATGTTTAATCATATGTGTTTGACATTTAATATACAAGAAAAGAATGATGAGATCCTCCAGGTAAATTAAGAGGGGAAAGATGGTGATAATGCTAGGATATTACTAACTACTGAGAATTATCTGAAGAAATATGTATTCTCACTGTAAAATTCTTAAATCTTCTGATTCCACCATGGAAGAAGTAATCATTTTCTTTTTTGGTATAAAAGCAAACATTTACTTAATATAAAGAAGAACTTATAGCAGATTATTTTTTTCTATAAATAGTGACAAATACTTCTATGCAGCAAAAAATAATGTCACTGCAAAAGAGGTCTTATTTTTGTCCTTGGCTACTGGAAAGTGATCTAGGTTCTGTAATGCCTGATAAGACATTGCTGTTTTTTGGCCTGGGGGCTTTGGCCACTAAATAGTCTATCAACATAATTTATGATAGAGACTTTGGGCTGGTGACAAAAACATTTCCTCATATTGAAGTATATGTGAAATATATACAATGGAATCTTTAACAGTCTTTTGGATCATTTGGATTTTGAGTTAAAACAGTAGTCTTGGCTGGTAATGTATGTTTGACAATCATGCAGTTATACACAGGATAAAACTGAAGAAACAGGACTGAGGGAGACTAATTGAGGTAAGGATTATAAATAAGGACAGCAAGCATACAGTTATGGTAAGTGCTTAAGTATTGGTTAAATAAGCAGGCAGGAATCCTGATTAACTTTGTGAAAATTCAGTATGTAACCTCCCTGTTAAGATTCCTCGTTTATAGATATATTAGTAGTATTCTCATAGGGTACTTAGTAAATGTTCTCTAAGTTTTAAATCTTATAAACATCACTATTATTATTATCATCACTAAAGAAGAAGAAAAAGGAATATATAGGAAAGAAATGTAAAACCAGTTGAAAAGTCACAATCATTGAAGAAGAGGAAGAGACAGTGAATATAGATAACTTTTTCAGATAGCTTCAAAGAAAAGTGAGGAAACAGAGCTTAAGGTAAAATGTGAAAAGAAGTCATGGTTGAACACCTTTGATTAACTTAAGAAAACTTCTCTAATCATTTTAGAGATATCTGATCAGCTCTGTAAGCTAAGTAATTATGTAAATAGAAAACAGAATGACGATATCTAAGACTCCATGGGACTAATTGTTGGAAGGAATGAGAAATAACCAAGTGGAAGATTGAATCTGGAAAGTAATGAACACTTCATTTCCTAGGACAAGAAAGTTGATTAAAAAAGTAGAGATGCAGATATTTGGAGATCTAAGTAAGTAAAGGCACATAACCTCTCATCAGAAGAATTTGATCTTAGTAACAGATTGTAATAAAACAGAGATCACCTTTAGTAAGAGTGAAAGTTTGGATGAAGTTGAAAGACAGAAAAATATGATCAAATATGGACTTTCATATTTTACAATACAGGGGTTAGAACAGATGTGAGAGATATTGAGTTTTATGTGGCAGCTGGATAAACAGAGGTGCTGAGATATTTTAAGGCAGAAGTGACAAGTGCTGATTCAGCAAAAGGAAGCAATGAGAGGGAATGAAATAAGGCAGATACCTGCTCTGGCCAAGGATATTTCATAAAATCAATTAGATAAAAATAATTTCCTATTGTTTGATAACATGTGTTGAAATCATTAAAGAGCTTTAGAGTGGTGTGAGAGGAAATCAGAACTCACTCACTTTCGTTGATAAAAGAAGGAGCATGGTCACTAAAACACATAGGGTATTTGGGTGGGAAAAAAGAGGTTAGATGGCAGAGGAGTAGGTGGCATAGGAGTACTTTTCTCCCCACGGATACGTCAAGAATACACCTTCACACACAGAACTGTATGCAGAACACCAGCTGAGAGCAGACAGGAGTACTTGATCAGAGGAAAAGAATATATAGAACCTGCAAAACTAAGTAGGATGAAGTAACTAGGGGGAAAAACAGAAGTATTAGTAGGATTGGATCTGCCTATGGCAGGTGGGGTAATTGAAGCAGGGGTTGGATCCCCACATCAGGGCAATTGCCTGAGTCAGAGGAGAAATGTTTAAGGCTGAAAGTGAAACAGCTGATCTGTGGCAGCCTAAAGGGAATGAGAATCAGACAGTCCTTGCCACAGTCATACATAATCTGGACAGGAATGCTGGTCCCCTGGGAGGCTCAGTGGCTGGGAGCTGGAATTTAGAGATTGTGGAACAATCCCAGGGCAAGGGCTGCTGTTGACTGTGGAAAGAATTGAGGGAATGTGAGGGGGGAGACTATCGTGGGAAATGCCTGTGGAGGAAAGCCAGATAGCCACAGAAGCAAGACAATACTGCTGAGTCATGCACAGGGGGTGGAGCTATTGCCATAACCTCTCTCTCCCCACATGCCAGCATCAGCAGCTAAACAATAGAGAGCCTGGCCCATCAAATGCCTGACGCACTAAACTACAGAGCAGGACCCCACCCAGGGGGCTCTTTTAGGTGACTGATGCTCCAAACTACAGAGGAAGACCACACCCAGGTGCCCCTTTAAGTGCCTGACATGTCCATCTAGAGTAGGACTCCAGCCGGGGGTGAGGGGGGAGGGGGGGCCCTCTATGTGCCTGATGCACTGAACAGAGAAGGACCCCAGGTAAGCAAACCCTCTAAGTGCCTAAATGGATAGCACTATGGAGAAAGACTGGACAAAAAGGCCTTCTGATTACCAGCTACAAGAGGGTCAGAAAAAGACTCTGATAGTGCCATAACTATTGCAGTGGAGGCAGTCCATGTCCCTGCACACTTAGCACTGCCAGGATCCCCGCAAGCCAAGCACCTGTGCTACATTTATGCTCAACTCTCACTGGGGCAGAGCTTCCACAGGCAAAAAAAAAAAAAAAAAAGTCTTGCCTCTATACGTGCAGGGTCGCTTTAGTCACGTCCAACTCTTTGCGACCCTGAAGACTGTGGCCTGCTAAGCTTCTCTGTCAGGGGTTTCTCTAGGCAAGAATACTGGAGCATATTGGCCAATATTGGTTGCCATCCCCTTCTAGAGCACTATATTTCTTGCTACCCTAGCTGCCAACTCCCCTGAGTACTTGGTTCAGCCAGATCCCTTGCGACCCAATCATCTGTATGATCCCCATACCAGGCCTCACAGGGGCAAACACAAGTCCTCCAGGGCAGCCACAGGAGCAAACCCCAGTGTATGACCCACATGAAAAGATGGAAATAAAACCACAATTCAAACTCAGGGGCAGTGTGGCTAAGGAAGAAGACCCAAAACCTTCCCACCAGCTGTACAAGCTGCAAATTAAATCCATGTGATCAACTAGGCAGACTCTGTATCTATTGAGTATATAAAAGGTCATTGAGACCTCCCAAAAAAGAAAATGTACTAGTTCTGATAGCTGTGAACATTGGAGGCAAGAAGACCAGGAGTAGCACCAAATTAGAATCTGAGCTGCCCCCACAGCATGTCCACAGATCAGCATAGTGTTGGAGGGCATCCTAGGGAAGTGAGGTGGACTGTGACTATCTGCGAGGGAAAGGACTCTGACAGCAGTGACTCAACAAAACATTTATTATTCTTATGTTTTGACTTGTTAAAGGATTCTTCAATATACGCAGATCAAGCAATGTGATACACTATATTAACAAATTGAAAGATAAAAACCATATGATAATCTCAATAGATGCAGAAAAAGCCTTTGACAAAATTCAGAACCCATTTATTATTAAAACTTTCAAAAAATGGGCATAGAAGGAGCCTACCTCAATATAATAAAGGTAGTAAAGGCTATATATGATAAGACTACAACAAACATTATTCTCAATGGTGAAAAACTGAAAGCATTCCCCTCTATGATCAGGAACAAGACAAGGGTGTCCACTTTAACCACTATTATTCAACATAGTTCTGGAAGTGCTAGCTACAACAATCAGAGAAGAAAAATAAATAAAAGGAATCCAGATCAGAAAATAAGAAGTAAAGCTGTCACTTTTTGTAGATGACATGATACTGTACATAGAAAACCTTAAAGATCGTATCAAAAAATTACCAGAGCTAATCAGTGAATTTAACAAAGTTTCAGGATACAAAATCAATACACAGAAATCACTTGCATTTCTATATACTAACAATGAAAACTCAGAAAGAGAAATTAAGGAATCAATCCCATTCACCATTGGAGCAAAAATAATTAAGTATCTAGGAATAAACTTACCTAAGGAGAAAAAAGTACTGTACACAGATTATTGTATGATACTAATGAAAGAAATCAAAGACATAAATAGATGGAGAGCTATTCCATGTTCCTAGGTAGGAAGAATCAATAATGTGAAAATGACTATACTACCAAAGGCAATCTGCACATTCAATGGGATCCCTATCAAATTACCAATGGCATTTTTCACAGAACTAAAACAAAATATTTCACAGTTCACATGGAAACACAAAAGACCCTGAATAGCCAAAGCAGTCTTGAGGAAGAAGAATGGAGCTGGAGGAATCAACCTTCCTGATGTCAGATTATACTACAAACCTACAGTCATCAAGGCAGTAAGGTACTGGCATAAAAACAGAAATATACACCAATGGAGCAGGATGGAAAGACCAGAGATAAGCCCATGCACCTCTGGGGACCTTATTTTTGACAAAGGAGTCAAGAGTATACGGTGAGGCAAAGATAGCCTCTTCAATAAATGGTGCTGGGAAAACGGGACAGCTGCATATAAAAGAATGAAATTAGAACACTTTCTAATAGCATACACAAAGATAAACTCAAAATGTATTAAAGACCTAAATGTAAGACCAGAAACTATAAAACTCTTAGAGTAAAACATAGGCAGAACATTCGATGACATAAATCAAAGCAAGACCCTTTATGACCCACCTCCTAGTGTAACATAAATAAAAACAAAATAAACAAGTGGGACCTGATTGAACTTAAAAGTTTTTTTTTTCAGCAAAGTAAACTATGAACAAGGTGAAAAGACAACCCTCAGAATGGGAGAAAATAATAGCAAATGAAACAATTGATAAAGGATTAATTTCCAAAATATACAAGCAGCTTATACAACTCAATGCCAGAAAAACAAACAACCCAATTAAAAAGTGGGGAAAGACCTAAATAGACATTTCTCCAGAGAAGACATACAGATGACTAATGAACACATGAAAAGATGCTCAACATTGCTCTTTATTAGAGAAGTGCAAATCAAAACTACAATGAGATATCACTTTACACTGGTCAGAATGGCCATCATCAAAAAGTCTACAAACAATAAGTACTGGAGAGGGTGTGGAGAAAAGGGAAGGCTCTTCCACTGTTGGTGGAAATGTAAATTGATACAGCCACCATGGAAGATGGTATGGAGATTCCATAAAAATTCTAGGAATAAAACAACCATATGACTCAGCAATCCTACTCCTAGGCATATACCCTGAGGAAACCAAAATTGAAAAAGACACATGTACCCCATTGTTCACTGAAGCACTATTTACAATAGCCAGAACATGGAAGCAACCTTGATGTCCATCGACAGATGAATGGGCAAAAAAGTAGTGGTACATATACACAATGGAATATTACTCAGCCATAAAAACGAATGCATTTGAGTCAGTTTTGATGAGGTGGATGAAACTAGAACCTATTATATGAGTGAAGTAAGAAAGGAAATGGGGCAGAGCTGGGAGATGCCCCTACCAGAAATTATCACGAGGGCTCGCTGCAGCCTGCTGAGCATCCAGGAAGACAGTGAACTCTGAGAGGTGGTATTTTCAGTGTCCTGCCTAAGAAAAATTTGCCTTCCCCAGTGTCATGAAGAGGTCTGGTTTCACTTATGGAGGAACCAAAGCTTATGGAGGTTGAAGGTGGTCCTAAGATGGCAGAGGAATAGGAGGGAAGACCACTTTCTCCCTCAAAATTCCTCAAAAGAACATTTCAATGCTGAGCGAACTCCACAAAGCAACTGCTGAATGCTGGCAGAGGACATCAGGCAACCAGAAAAGCAGACCATTGTCTTCAAAAGCAGTGAACCTCTCTGGGTGTCCCTCAATGTGGAGAAACTTTTCATCATTAATCTAGAAGTTTTATCATCGGTACTGTATAAATGGAGAAGTCTAGAGGCTATTGTAAAAATAAAACTGAAAACCAGAAGCAGGAGGCTTAAGTCCAAAGCCTGAGAACTTCAGAGAACTTCTGAATTCAGGGAACATTAAGCAATAGGAGCTCATCAAATGCCTCCATACCTACACTGAAACCAAGCTCCACCCAAGGGCCAACAAGTTCCAGAGCAAGACATACCACGCAAATTCTCCAGCAACACAGGAACACACACCTGAGCTTCAATATACAGGCAGCTCAAAGTTACTCCAAAACCTTTGATGTCTCATAACCCATTACTCGTCACTCCACTGCACTCCAGAGAGAAGAAATCCAGCTCCATCCACCAGAACTCCAACACAAGCCTCCCTAACCAATAAACCTTGACAAGCCACTGATACAACCCCACCCAAAGTGAGGAAGCTCCATAATAAAGAGAACTCCACAAATTACCAGAATATAGAAAGGCCACCCCAAATGCAGCAATATAACCAAGATGAAAAGACAGAGGAATACTCAGCAGGTAAAGGAACAGGAGAAATGCCCACCAAACTGAACAAAAGAGGAAGAGATAGGGAATCTACCTGAGAAAGAATTCCGAATATTGATAGTGAAAATGATCCAAAATCTTGAAATCAAAACGGAATCACAGATAAATAGCCTAGAGACAAGGATTGAGAAGATGCAAGAAAGATTTAACAAGGACCTAGAAGAAATAAAAAAGAGTCAGTATATAATGAATAACGCAATAAATGAGATCAGAAACACTCTGGAGGCAACAAATAGTAGAATAATGGAGGCAGAAGATAGGATTAGAGAAATAGAAGATAGAATGGTAGAAATAAATGAATCAGAGAGGAAAAAAGAAAAACGAATTAAAAGAAATGAGGACAATCTCAGAGACCTCCAGGACAATATGAAATGCTCCAACATTCGAATTATAGGAGTTCCAGAAGAAGAAGACAAAAAGAAAGACCATGAGAAAATCCTTGAGGAGATAATAGTTGAAAACTTCCCTAACATGGGGAAGGAAATAATCACCCAAGTCCAAGAAACACAGAGAGTTCCAAATAGGATAAACCCAAGGCAAAACACCCCAAGGCACATATTAATCACATTAACAAAGATCAAACACAAAGAACAAATATTAAAAACAGCAAGGGAAAAACAACAAATACCACACAAGGGGATTCCCATAAGGATAACAGCTGATCTTTCAATAGAAACTCTTCAGGCCAGGAGGGAATGGCAAGACATACTTAAAGTGATGAAAGAAAATAACCTACAGCCCAGACTACTGTACCCAGCAAGGATCTCATTCAAATACGAAGGAGAAATCAAAAGCTTTACAGACAAGCAAAAGCTGAGAGAATTCAGCACCACCAAACCAGCTCTCCAACAAATTCTAAAGGATATTCTCTAGACAGGAAACACAAAAAGGGTGTATAAACCCGAACCCAAAACAATAAAGTAAATGGTAATGGAATCATACTTATCAATAATTACCTTAAACACAAATGGGTTGAATGCCCCAACCAAAAGGCAAAGATTGGCCGAATGGATACAAAAACAAGACCCCTCTATATGCTGCTTACAAGAGACCCACCTCAAAACAAGGGACACATACAGACTGAAAGTGAAGGGCTGGAAAAAGTTATTCCACACAAATAGAGAACAAAAGAAAGCAGGAGTGGCAATACTCATATCCAATAAAATAGACTTTAAAACAAAGGCTGTGAAAAGAGACAAAGAAGGCCACTACATAATGATCAAAGGATCAATCCAAGAAGAAGATATAACAATTATAAATATATATGCACCTAATATAGGAGCACTGCAACATGCAAGACAAATGCTAACAAGTATGAAAGGGGAAATTAACAATAACACAATAATAGCGGGAGACATTAATACCCCAATCACACCTATGGACAGATCAACTAAACAGAAAATTAACAAAGAAATGCAAACTTTAGATGATACATTAGACCAGTTAGACCTAATTGATATCTATAGGATATTTCACCCCAAAACAATGAATTGCACCTTTTTCTCAAGTGATCGTGGAATCTTCTCCAGGACAGATCACATCCTGGGCCATAAATCTAACCTTGGTAAATTAAAAAAAAAAATCGAAATCATTCCAAGCATCTTTTCTGACCATAATGCATTAAGATTAGATCTCAATTACAGGAGAAAAACTATTCAAAATTGCAACATGTGGAGGTTGAACAACACGCTTCTGAATAAACAACAAATCACAGAAGAAATCAAAAACATTAATCAAAATATGCACAGAAATGAATGAAAATGAAAACACAACAACCCAAAACCTGTGGGACACTATAAGAGCAGTGCGAGAGGAAAGTTCGTAGCAATACAGGCATACCTCAATAAACAAAAAAAAAATGTCAAATAAACAACCTAACTCTACACCTAAAGGAACTAGAAAAGGAAGATTTGGAGAACCCCAGAGTTAGTATAAGGAAAGAAATCTTAAAAATTAGGGCAGAAATAAATGCAAAAGAAACAAAAGAGACCATAGCAAAAATCAACAGAGCCAAAAGCTGTTTCTTTCAAAGGATAAATAAAATTGGCAAACCATTAGCCAGACTCAACAAGAAGCAAAGAGAGAAAAATCAAATCAATAAAATTAGAAATGAAAATGGAGAGATCACAACAGACAACACAGAAATACAAAGGATCATAAGAGACTACAGTTAGCAATTAACTGCCAATAAAATGGACAACGTGGAAGAAATGGACAAATTCTTAGAAAAGTATAATTTTCCAAAACTAAACGAAGAAGAAATAGAAAATCTTAACTGACCCATAACAAGCACGGAAATTGAAACTGTAATCAGAAATCTTCCAGCGAACAAAAGCCCAGGTCCAGAGAGTTTCACAGCAGAATTCTACCAAAAATTATGAAAGAGCTAACACCTATCCTACTCAGACTCTTCCAGAAAATTGCAGAGGAAGGTAAACTTCCAAACTCATTCTATGAGGCCACAATCACCCTAATACCGAAACCTGACAAAGATACTACAAAAAAAAAGAAAACTAAAGGCCAATATCACTGATAAACATAGTTGCAGAAATCCATAACAAAATTTTAGCAATCAGAATCCAACAACACATTAAAAAGATCATACACCATGACCAAGTGGGCTTTATCCCAATGATGCAAGGATTCTTCAATAACCGCAAATCAATCAATGTAATTCACCACATTAACAAATTGAAAAATGAAAGCCATATGATTATCTCAATAGATGCAGAGAAAGCCTTTAACAAAATTCAACATCCATTTATGATAAAAAACTCTCTAGAAAGCAGGAATAGAAGGAACATAACTCAACATAATAAAAGCTATATATGACAAACCCACAGCAACATGATCCTCAATGGTGAAAAATTGAAAGCATTTTCCCTAAAGTCAGGAACAAGACAAGGGTGTCCACTTTCACCGCTACTATTCAACATAGTTCTGGAAGTTTAAGCCACAGCAATCAGAGCAGAAAAAGAAATAAAAGGAATCCAAATTGGAAAAGAAGTACAACTCTCACTGTTTGCAGATGACACGATCCTCTACATAGAAAACCCTAAAGACTCCACCAGAAAATTACTAGAGCTAATCAATGAATATAGTAAAGTGGCAGGATATAAAATCAACACACAGACCTCCCTTGCATTCCTATACACTAATAATGAGAAAGTAGAAAAAGAAATTAAGGAAACAATTCCATTCACCATTGCAATGAAAATAATAAAATACTTAGGAATATATCTACCTAAAGAAACTAAAGACCTATATATATAGAAAACTATAAAACACTGATGAAAGAAATCAAAGAGGACACTAAATAGATGGAGAAATATACCATGTCATGGATTGGAAGAATCAGTATAGTGAAAATGAGTATACTACCCAAAGCAATTTACAAATTAAATGCAATCCCTATCAAGCTACCAGACATATTTTTCACAGAACTAGAACAAATAACTTCAAGATTTGTATGGAAATACAAAAAACCTCGAATAGCCAAAGCAATCTTGAGAAAGAAGAATGGAACTGGAGGAATCAACTTGCCTGACTTCAGGCTCTACTACAAAGCCACTATCATCAAGACTGTATGGTACTGGCACAAAGACAGAAATATAGATCAATGGAACAAAATAGAAAGCCCAGAGATAAATCCACACACATATGGACACCTTATCTTTGACAAAGGAAGCCAGAATATACAATCGAGTAAAGACAATCTTTAACAAGTGGTGCTGGGAAAACTGGTCAACCACTTGTAAAACAATGAAATTAGATCACTTTCTAACACCACACACAAAAATAAACTCAAAATGGATTAAAGATCTAAATGTAAGATCAGAAACTATAAAACTCCTAGAGGAGAACATAGGCAAAACACTCTCAGACATAAATCACAGCAGGATCCTCTATGATCCACCTCCCAGAATTCTGGAAATAAAAGCAAAAATAAACAAATGGGACCTAATTAAACTTAAAAGCTTCTGCACAACAAAGGAAACTATAAGCAAGGTGAAAAGACAGCCTTCGAAATGGGAGAAAATAATAGCAAATGAAGCAACTGACAAACAACTAATCTAAAAAATATACAAGCAACTTATGCAGCTCCATTCCAGAAAAATAAAGGACCCAATCAAAAAATGGGCCAAAGAACTAAATAGACATTTCTCCAAAGAAGACATACGGATGGCTAACAAATACATGAAAAGATGCTCAACATCACTCATTATTAGAGAAATGCAAATCAAAACCACAATGAGGTACCACTTCACACCAGTCAGAATGGCTGCGATCCAAAAATCTGCAAGCAATAAATGCTGGAGAGGGTGTGGAGAAAAGGGAACCCTCCTACACTGTTGGTGGGAATGCAAACTATTCCAGCCACTATGGAGAGCAGTGTGGATATTTCTTTAAAAATTGCAAATAGAACTACCTTATGACCCAGCAATCCCACTGCTCGGCATACACACCGAGGAAACCAGGATTGAAAGAGACACATGTTCCCAATGTTCACCGCAGCACTGTTTATAATAGCCAGGACATGGAAACAACCTAGATGTCCATCAGCAGATGAATGGATAAGAAAGCTGTGGTACATATACACAATGGAGTATTACTCAGCCATTAAAAAGAATACATTTGAATCAGTTCTGATGAGATGGATGAAACTGAAGCCGATTATACAGAGTGAAGTAAGCCAGAAAGAAAAACACCAATACAGTATACTAACACATATATATGGAATTTAGAAAGATGGCAATGATGACCCTGTATGCAAGACAGCAAAAAAGACACAGATGTGTATAGCAGACTTTTGGACTCAGAGGGAAAGGGAGAGGGTGGGATGATTTGGGAGAATGGCATTGAAACATGTATACTATCATGCAAGAATCGAATCGCCAGTCTATGTCTGATGCAGGATACAGCATGCTTGGGGCTGTTGCATGGGGATGACCCAGAGAGAAGTTATGGGGAGGGAGATGGGAGGGGGTTCATGATTGTGAACGCATGTACACCCGTGATGGATTCGTGCCAATGTATGGCAAAACCAATACAGTATTGTAAAGTAAAATAAAGTAAAAATAAAAATTTAATTTAAAAAACTGAGAAAATAAATAAATAAATAAAAAGAAGGAAATGATAACTATTGTATTCTAATATACATATATGGAATCTAGAAAAATAATACCGAAGAATTTATTTACAGGGCAGCAATGGAGAAATAGACATAGAAAATAGATATATGAACATGGGGAGAGGGGAGGAGAAGGTGAGATACATGTAAAGAGTAACATGGAAAATTATATCAGTGTATGTAAAATAGGTAGCCAATGTGAATTTTCTGTATGATTGAGGAAACTCAAACAGGGACTCTGTATCAACCTAGAGGGCCTGGATGGAGAGGGAGATGAGAGAAAGTTTCAGAAGGAGGGGATAGATATATACCTATGGCTGATTCATGTTGAGGTTTGACAGAAAACAACAAAATTCTGTAAAACAATTATTCTTTGATTAAAAAGAAATTAATAATAATAAAAATAAATAATCATATAAATAAATCAGAAGATGAAACACACACACGCAAAGAAGCTAGGGAGGAACATCTGTTAGGAAGCTATTTTAGTTATCCTCTTCTGAGCCATAAAGAGTGATACAATGTAGAGGATCATGTCATTTGCAAATAGTGAGAGTTTTACTTCTTCTTTTCCAATTTGGATTCCTTTTATTTGTTTTTCTGCTCTGATTGCTGTGGCCAAAACTTCCAGAACAATGTTGAATAGTAGCGGTGAAAGTGGACACCCTTGTCTTGTTCCTGACTTTAGGGGAAATGCTTTCAATTTTTCACCATTGAGGATCATGTTTGCTGTGGGTTTGTCATATATAGCTTTTATTATGTTGAGGTATGTTCCTTCTATTCCTGCTTTCTGGAGAGTTTTTATCATAAATGGATGTTGAATTTTGTCAAAGGCCTTCTCTGCATCTATTGAGATAATCATATGACTTTCATTTTTCAATTTGTTAATGTGCTGAATTACATTGATTGATTTGCAGATATTGAAGAATCCTTGCATCATTGGGATAAAGCCCACTTGGTCATGGTGTATGATCTTTTTAATGTGTTGTTGGATTCTGATTGCTAGAATTTTGTTGAGGATTTTTGCATCTATGTTCATCAGTGATATTGGCCTGTAGTTTTCTTTTTTTGTGACATCTTTGTCAGGTTTTGGTATTAGGGTGATGGTGGCCTCCTAGAATGAGTTTGGAAGTTTACCTTCCTCTGCAATTTCTGGAAGAGTTTGAGGAGGATAGGTGTTAGCTCTTCTCTGAATTTTTGGTAGTATTCAGCTGTGAAGCCATCTGTACCTGGGCTTTTGTTTGCTGGAAGATTTCTGATTACAGTTTCAATTTCCGTGCTTGTGATGGGTCTGTTAAGATTTTCTATTTCTTGCTGGTTCAGTTTTGGAAAATTGTACTTTTCTAAGAATTTGTCCATTTCTTCCACGTTGTCCATTTTATTGGCATACAACTGCTGATAGTAGTCTCTTATGATCCTTTGGTTTCTGTGTTGTCTGTTGTGATCTCTCCATTTTCATTTCTAATTTTATTGATTTGACTTTTCTCCCTTTGCTTCTTGATGAGTCTGGCTAATGGTTTGTCAATTTTATTTATCCTTTCAAACAACCAGCTTTTGGCTTTGTTGATAATTACTAGAGCTCATCAATGAATATAGTAAAGTGGCAGGATATAAAATCAACACACAGAAATCCCTTGCATTCCTATACACGAATAATGAGGAAGTAGAAAAAGAAGTTAAGGAAACAATTCCATTCACCATTGCAACGAAAAGAATAAAATACTTAGGAATATATCTACCTAAAGAAACTAAAGACCTATATATAGAAAACTATAAAACACTGACGAAAGAAATCAAAGAGGACACTAATAGATGGAGAAATATACCATGTTCATGGATCGGAAGAATCAATATAGTGAAAATGAGCATACTACCCAAAGCAATTTACAAATTCAATGCAATCCCTATCAAGCTACCAGCCATATTGTTCACAGAACTAGAACAAATAATTTCAAGATTTGTATGGAAATACAAAAAACCTCGAATTGCCAAAGCAATCTTGAGAAATAAGAATGGAACTGGAGGAATCAACTTGCCTGACTTCAGGCTCTACTACAAAGCCACAGTCATCAAGACAGTATGGTACTGGCACAAAGACAGACATATAGATCAATGGAACAAAATAGAAAGCCCAGAGATAAATCCACACACATATGGACACCTTATCTTTGACAAAGGAGGCAAGAATATACAATGGAATAAAGACAATCTCTTTAACAAGTGGTGCTGGGAAAACTGGTCAACCACTTGTAAAACAATGAAACTAGATCACTTTCTAACACCGCACACAAAAATAAACTCAAAATGAATTAAAGATCTAAATGTAATACCAGAAATTATAAAACTCCTAGAGGAGAACATAGGCAAAACACTCTCAGACATAAATCACAGCAGGATCCTCTATGATCCACCTCCCAGAATTCTGGAAATAAAAGCAAAAATAAACAAATGGGACCTAATTAAACTTAAAAGCTTCTGCACAACAAAGGAAACTATAAGCAAGGTGAAAAGACAGCCTTCTGAATGGGAGAAAATAATAGCAAATGAAGCAACTGACAAACAACTAATCTCAAAAATATACAAGCAACTTATGCAGCTCCATTCCAGAAAAATAAAGGACCCAATCAAAAAATGGGCCAAAGAACTAAATAGACATTTCTCCAAAGAAGACATGCGGATGGCTAACAAACACATGAAAAGATGCTCAACATCACTCATTATCAGAGAAATGCAAATCAAAACCACAATGAGGTACCACTTCACACCAGTCAGAATGGCTGCGATCCAAAAATCTGCAAGCAATAAGTGCTGGAGAGGGTGTGGAGAAAAGGGAACCCTCCTATACTGTTGGTGGGAATGCAAACTAGTACAGCCACTATGGAGAACAGTGTGGAGATTCCTTAAAAAATGCAAATAGAACTACCTTATGACCCAGCAATCCCACTGCTGGGCATACACACCGAGGAAACCAGAATTGAAAGAGACACATGTACCCCAATGTTCATCGCAGCACTGTTTATAATAGCCAGGACATGGAAACAACCTAGATGTCCATCAGCAGATGAATGGATAAGAAAGCTGTGGTACATATACACAATGGAGTATTACTCAGCCATTAAAAAGAATACATTTGAATCAGTTCTGATGAGATGGATGAAACTGGAGCCGATTATACAGAGTAAAGTAAGCCAGAAAGAAAAACACTAATACAGTATACTAACACATATATATGGAATTTAGAAAGATGGCAATGATGACCCTGTATGCAAGACAGGAAAAAAGACACAGCTGTGTATAACGGACTTTGGACTCAGAGGAAGAGCGAGAGGGTGGGATGATTTGGGAGAATGGCATTCTAACATGTATACTATCATGCAAGAATTGAATCGCCAGTCTATGTCTGACGCAGGATACAGCATGCTTGGGGCTGGTGCATGGTGATGACCCACAGAGATGTTATGGGGAGGGAGGTGGGAGGGGGGTTCATGTTTGGGAACACATGTAAGAATTAAAGATTTTAAAATTTAAAAAATAAAAAACTAAATTAAAAAAAAGAGTGATACAAACAAACAGAAATAGGCAATTAAAATAAATTACTTAATTTTTAAAATGAAATATATTAATTTTTTTCATAAAACTTGCTATATTACTTAAAAATTGATAATTGCCATATTATAATTACATTTTAAGTAATTTCACAAAAATACACCTGAAATGAAATAAATATATATAGTGTTCATGCATATGTACTTAGTTGCTCAATCTGTCCAACTCGTAGCAACACGATGGACTGTAGACCACCAGGATCTTCTGTGCATGGGATTCTCCAGGCAAGAATACTGGAGTAGATTGCCATTCTCTTCTCCAAGGGAGCTTACTGATCTATGGATTGAACCTTATCTATTGCATTCCGGATTTTGGCTCAGCAGTAAAGAATCTGGCTGTCAAATAGGAGATCTGGGTTTGACGCAAGTAGGAGATCTGGGTTTGATGCCCTGGGTCAGGAAGATCCCCTAGAGAAGGAAATGGCAACCCACTCCAATATTCTTGCCTGGGAAATCCCATGGACAGAGGAGCCTGGTGGGATACAATCCATAGAGTCACAAAGAGTCAGATATGACTGAGCGACTAAGAACAGCAACTTTATAGTGATGCTGTATAATCTATTTCCTCAGTTTATATTTAATAATATAAAACTGACATTGAAATTAATATTTCCTTTTTATGTAACTTGTAAGAAAAAATTTCCACTTAACATAAATTCAACTTATAGACCCTCATGAATCAAGGCTTATCAAAATTAATTAGAGGAATCACTGTAAATTTTAACGCAGTAAAATGAATTTATAAATAGAAAATATGGGGAAATTTTATACTTTAACTTATCACCATCCTCACCCCAATTTCTGCTTTTACATGGTCAACTTCAGTGGTATCTTTAATTAGTATAACTACTCATTTTCTATTTTAATAGAGAGTATATATATTCATAGTTATAGCTTAAGTAAATTAATTAAAATATATAGCTTTGTCCATATAAGAACTTCAGAAGCTATTTTCACTACTCTCTCAAAGTGAATATTTATATTACTGTATTATATAACTCAGTTTCAAACTCTTAGGAAATTGTAATAGTAGAATAATGCAAGAAATTTCAATATTTTTTTCAGGCCACTCCCTACCTCAGGAGACGATTGGTCTTGAATCATGCCAACGACTTTATTCCTATATAGAAAAGAAAGATTTTCATTCTTTATAGTCTGGAAGTCTCCAGCTGTATAATAAACTTACATTAAAAATATATTTGTTGCATCAGTTCAGTTCAGGCACTTAGGCGTGTCCGACTCTTTGTGACCCCATGAATCGCAGCACGCCAGGCCTCCCTGTCCATCACCATCTCCCGGAGTTCACTTAGACTCACATCCATCGAGTCAGTGATGCCATCCAGCCATCTCATCCTCTGTCGCCCCCTTCTCCTCCTGCCCCCAATCCCTCCCAGCATCAGTCTTTTCCAATGAGTCAACACTTCACATGAGGTGGCCAAAGTACTGGAGTTTCAGCTTTAGCATCAGATCTTCCAAAGAAATCCCAGGGCTGATCTCCTTCAGAATGGACTGGTTGGATCTCCTTGCAGTCCAAGGGACTCTCAAGAGTCTTCTCCAACACCACAGTTCAAAAGTATCAATTCTTCAGCGCTCAGCCTTCTTCACAGTCCAACTCTCACATCCGTACATGACCACAAGAAAAACCATAGTCTTGACTAGAGGGACCTTAGTCAGCAAAGTAATGTCTCTGCTTTTGAATATGCTATCTAGGTTGGTCATAGCTTTTCTTCCAAGGAGTAAGTGTCTTTAAAGTTCATGGCTGCAATCAGCATCTACAGTGATTTTGGAGCCCCCAAAATAAAGTCTGACACTGTTTCCACTGTTTCCCCATATAATCGAGCTATTCACTGCTGCTGCTCCTGCTGCTGCTGCTGCTAAGTTGCTTCAGTCGTGTCCGACTCTGTGCGACCCCAAAGATGTTAGCCCATCAGGCTCCAGCATCCCTGGGATTCTCCAGGCAAGAACACTGGAGTGGGTTGCCATTTCCTTCTCCAATGCATGAAAGAGAAAAGTGAAAGTGAAGTTGCTCAGTCGTGTCTAACTCTTAGTGACCCTATGGACTGCAGCCTACCAGGCTCCTCCATCAGTGGGATTTTCCAAGCAAGAGTACTGGAGTGGGGTGCCATTGCCTTCTCCGAGCTATTCACTACTCTTCATAAAATAGCCCTTCATTTACTTGAAATCTGTTCCTAGTGATATTTGACATAAGGCTATCAGGTCAAATATTTTGGCCAAAAATATTTTTATCCAAAACAAAGCAGCATTAGTCAACTTTTAGAACAAAAAATCCTTTGGGATGGAATACTTTGCTACTTGTTTTTTTTTGTTGTTGTTGTTGTTTTTGTTGTTGTTTAAATTTTTTGATTCAGTGGTGATAGAAAATATGTCCCACAGTAACAATAACAATGATAATTCTTTCTCTTTTTTGCATTGAAAGCAGAAAGCAAAGGTCACTTCATGCTCTGAAATAAACAACAAGTTATAGAGGTACATACTTGGATATATTTTACTGTATAACCAATCAAACGTGCAGGAGGATTAATCTTATATCCATTTAATGTATGATTTTTTTTAAAATACTGAGACATGACAATTAGTTATAAGGTGATTAGGCTGCATAAAGGTCACCATTCACTTTTATTCAAAGAGAAAATCTGAAGCAATTTTTTAAACTTTTCTAAACTACTGCATGTGAATAGCTTCTGTATGTTATAAGGCTTATTTAAGTACAAGATGATGGTTGTGGGAGCTCTAGTAATCAATGTATATTAACTACATTTCTTGATATCAAGGATAAATTTAACTCAATATTTTCATTGCATTCGTGGCCAGAAATATTAAAAGATAAAGAGCCTGTATTTAATTCACTGATGGCTGAAGTTGACTATAATCTCCCGTCAAATGTGCATTCTATCAGTCCTCTTCCTCCAAATTTCTTCTTCAAACAACAGGTGCACCTGGTTCCCTACAATCTCCCTAGGCATCATGGTGCTGGAGGTGTCCAAGTAGTAGAACTCTGATCCAAGATGTTGGGGATTTCTCCTGGAGAGCTATCAGTACTATATTCCTGCTGCAGGTTGGGATTATCTGACCCAGACCAAGTATGTTCTATGCATTCCTATTGTCAGATTCCCTCTGTTCTCTCTTCTATTCCAATGAGTTTTCAGTCTACAATAGAGTGTGTTTGCTCACTATATATTCTTCCATATTATTTAGGAAATGAAATTTTAAACTATGAGTTCTTTAGTATTTCATCTTTGAAATCACTCTTCTGATCTGTTGGAAATTAAAAATCTATTTTACTAAACTCTCTGTAATAAATGGGATCTTTCTGATCTCTTTGTACTTCTTCAATATGTGTTTCCTGAGAATGTGATAATTGAGTGCCCTAGTTGCCTGACCTGGATTAATGGCCACTGGCATGAGTAAAATACATAGGGTAAAAGAGAAAAGCTAATTCATAATAAGTATTTCAAATTAATATTTTATCTCTAGTTGGCTTATTTATCCTCCACTAAGAAGCATGATTTTCAAATTACTCCTCAAAACACAGATACTATATTTATCTTATTTGTATTTTTTCTATCATCCATGCACAGTGCTAAGAATTAACTATGAGCTCAAAAATATATATTAGTCTGTTTACATTGACATAGGTCCAGAATGTCACTATGGTCTTTAATGAAAGCTTCAATTTTATTAATCCATTCAATATTCCAAAGATATTTATTGAGACGTTTCAATGTGCCAGCCAAACACAAAAACCTAAAGGTTGCACTGCTGTGCCGTTAAAGAGATAACAGTCTCTTTAAGATAGCCAAGGAAATAGAAATGAAGACAGCCAAGGAAATAGAAAATAACAAAAACTATACAAACTCCATGATAGCAGTCATCATTTTGGTTCACTAATGTATCCCCAACACCTAACATTGTATCTGATATAGAATAGTTGTACCATAAACTTTTATTGACTATTTTATGGCTAAGTACTATAAAAAACAACAGTTCTCTAATGAGTCATGATTAGGTTTGAGGTTATTTCACAAGCAAGGTGTACCCAGTTACTGCTAAACTATCAATATTTTCAAAAAAAATCTTTTTTTTTAAATGAAGTATTTAGCTTTATTGGTAATATAATTGCCTCTCATTTGTTTTTCAAAGTACTTAGAAAGACTGGTGTATAAATTCTGCTAAAGTGAGACTGTGCCTTTTTTAAAAGTAGATTTTTATCACAGCACTGTTTTTATTTGGTCAGACTGTCTTGTAATCCTGCTTTCAATTCTTATTAGAAATGTGATTTTTCAGGAGGCTACCTAATTTGTCTGGGCTTTACTTTCCTCGTTTGTAAAATACAGATAATAGTAGTCCTATTTCATGGATGTGCTCTATGGATTAAATGCTTCAAAAAGTGCTCATAATAACCCTAACATGTAGTGTTATAGGCAATAAGCTCAGCCAAGAGGAGCTACCCCATGTCCGAAGTCAGGGGCAGAAGCTGCGAGGACCCAATACCCGAATCGCGGCAGCCAAGAGGAATTACCCCACATCCGCGCTCAGGGGTGGTGGCTGAGAGTGCCAGGCTGCGATGGCACAGGAATGGCCAAGAGGAGCTATCCCGTGGGATTTCTTTGGAAGGAATGCTGCTAAAGCTGAAATCCAGTACTTTGACCACCTCATGCAGAGAGTTGACTCATTGGAAAAGACTTTGATGCTGGGAGGGATTGGGGGCAGAAGGAGTAGGGCAGGACAGAGGTTGAGATGGGTGGATGGCATCACTGACTCTATGGCCGTGAATCTGAGTGAACTCCGGGAGTTGGTGATGGACAGGGAGGCCTGGCATGCTGGGATTCATGGGGTCACAAAGAGTCAGACACGACTGAGTGACTGAACTGACCTGAATTTTAATGTTATATTACTGGCGACGGAATGAAACACCAACACTGCAGAGTGGTTTTAAATCTTTATATTTTAACACTTGCTTTTTACAGCTGCTTTATTTTATATCCGTTGCACAACAACCTACAGGGCAAGTTGCCAGACACTATGATTCAAAGACTACACAGTGCGCAGGTGCAGGGCGAGATAACCTTTACCTTGACTTATTTACTGCAGCTAAGACTTTGTTTTGGGAACTTCCTTATCAACTTAGAATCTGTTTTGTCCCAGGGTCTGTTCCTTTTGAGGAATCAGAGAAACATCCTTGTGTGCAAGAAATGTTCTTTTCCCATGGGAACAAACAGGATTCTTAGCTGAACATCTCGTTTGCAAGAATGTTCAGCTCAGGTTGAGAGTCTCGTTTGCAAGCACTTCTCAACCTTCCTTAAACCTAGTTCCCTACACTGGGCAGAACATCTCATTTGCAAGAATGTTCAGCCCTGGTTGAGAGTCTCGTTTGCAAGCACTTTTCAACCTTCTTTATACCTTGTTCCCTACAGTATATGAAATTGAAAGTAGTGAAAATGAAAGCTGCTCATTCATGTCCAACTCTTCGTGATCCCATGGACTATATAGTCCAAGGAATTCTCTAGGCCATAATATTGGAGTAGGAAGCCTTTCCCTTCTCCAGGGGATCTTCCCAACCCAGGTCTCCTGCAGTGCAGGCAGATTCTTTACTAGCTGAGCCACAAGGAAAGCCCAAGAATACTGGTGTGGGTAGCCTATCCTTCTCCAGAGGATCTTCCCTACCCAGGAATCGAACTGGGGTCTCCTGCATTCTAGTGAGTTCTTTACCAATTGAGCTATCAGGGAAGACCACTAACTATTCTTATTATGCTACAACTTTTTTTTATACCAATGAGGAAAATAAAAAAAAACAACAACAGAGGGTGGAGTCCAGACTAGCATGTTGACATTTCCATATTATTCTCGGGATGGCCCATAAGAATGGTTGAACTATGAGAACTATCATTTGATCATAGCAGAAAAACAGATTAGAAAAACCATAATAGAATGGGTATAGGATATCCTGAGAGCCAATAAGTACAGTATCTCAGGCCTGCATATTCTCAGTAGCTGTGAAGCATATATTACACAGGTTAATTTATTTATCTTAGGTCAGTTATCTATTCTCTTGCTGCCTGATTTCTAGTATCTTCACTCAATATTCTTTCTTATTCTTTCAGTTAAGATAATGTATTTTAATATCAGAGTTAATATATTCCCTAGAAGGAAGTTAGATATTTAGATGTATTTTTTTTTCCTTTAATCTCTGATTTATTTTACCCTGTGCCCTTAAGGTAGTTCTGACAATGCCATTGTTCAACCTAGAAAATGAAAGTTTTATAAATTTCAAAATGTTCATAAAATATTTTAAAATTTTAGGTATTTCCAACTCATTACCACTGTTATCACTTGGAAGCATGCCACTACTTATTGTGTAGTCTTTCAGTCATGTCCCAGTCTTTGTGATGTCATGGACTGCAGCACAACAGGCTTCCTTGTCTTTCTCCAGCACCTAGAGCTTGCTCAAACTGATGTCCATTGAGTCAGTGATGCCATCGAACCATCTGATCCTTTGTCGTCCCCTTCTCTTCCTTTCTTCAATATTTCCCAGCATCAGGGACTTTTCCATTGAGTCAGTTCTTCACATCAGGTGGCCAAAGTATTGGAGTTTCAGCTCCAGCATCAGTCCTTCCAATAAATAATCAGGACTTGCTTCCTTTAGGATTGACTGGTTTGATCTCCTTGCAGTCCAAGGGACTCTCAAGAGTCTTCTCTGACAGTACAGTTCAAAAGCATCATTTCTTTGGTGCTCAGCCTTCTTTATAGTCCAGTTCTCACATGCATACATGACTACTGGAAAAGCCATAGCTTTGACTAGACGAACCTTTTATGGAAAAGTAATGTCTCTGCTTTTTAATATGCTGTCTAGGTTGGTCATAACTTTTCTTCCAAGGAGCAAGCATCTTTTACTTTCATGGCTGCAGTCACCATCTGCAGTGATTTTGGAGCCCAAAAATGTAAAGTCTGATACTGTTTACATTGTTTACCCATCTATTTGAAATGAAGTGATGGGACTGGATGCCATGATCTTCGTTTTTCAAATGTTGAGCTTTAAGCCAGCTTTTTCACTCTCCTCTTTCACCTTCATTAAGAGGCTCTTTAGTTCCTCTTCACTTTCTGCCATAATGGTGGTGTCATCTGCATATCTGAGATTATTTATATTTCTCCCATAAATCTTGATTCCATTTTGTGCTTCATCCAATCTGGCATTTTGCATGATGTACACTGCATATAAGGTAAATAAACAAGATTACATTATACAGCCTTAAGTTACTCCTTGCACAATTTTGAACCAGTCTGTTGTTTCATGTTCGGTTCTAACTGTTGCTTCTTTCCCTGAATGCATGTTTCTCAAGAGGTAAATAAGGTGGTCTGGTATTCCTATCTCTGGAAGAATTTTCCACAATTTGTGGTGATCTGCACAGTCAGTCTTTAGCGTAGTCAATGAAGGTAAATGATTTTCTGGAATTCTCTTGTTTTTTTCTATGATCCAACAGATGTTGGCATTTTGATTTCTGGTTCCTCTGCCTTTTTTAAATCTAGCTTGAACATCTGGAATTTCTCAGTTCATGTACTGTTGAAGCCTAGCTTGAATAATTTTGAACATTAGTTTGCTCGCATGTGAAATGAGTGCAATTGTACAGTAGTTTGAACATTCTTTGGCGTTGATATTACTATACATAACTATCATTAGAGTTTTCTTTTCCTTCTGTTATCTAGATGTAACCAGTTCAGGAACCAAAACTAAAGGCCAACCCAAACAATGATGGAAGAAAAGACAATGGCTGTCTGTTAATCATTAGCTAGTGATTCCTTTTAATGGTTATCCTATCTCCAGTCATCTGGCTTCAAGTCTTATTGGCAATCATCCTTATACTGTGGATCAGGACATTTCTTGGCTCCTTATGAAGAGCTTTGTTAACTAGTGTAGAGGTAAGATTGAATTTTCAAGATGTTATACTTTTGTTTCCAGAAATTTACATTGCAGTGGTAACCGGAAAACTTTCACAAGAGCTAATGTCAGGTGTGTTAATGTTTATTATTTACATAATTTTCACCTAAAAAGGTATTGGGCTTATTTCAGTAACCATATATTTCTGTAAAATATTCTACATAAGCAAAACAACAACAACAACAACACTGTTTTCTTGGTTTGTTTCTTTTACAAATTTGTATAGCATTTTAAAAGAATATGTTGTCCCATAATCAATAATCTGCATAGATATGTTATTGTTTTTCTAGATCTTAGGTCTCTAGTTTTTCCCATTTTATCCCTTCTATTGCTTTCCTCTATTTCTTTGCATTGTTCAGTTAAGACAGCTTCCTTGTCTCTCCTTTCTATCTTTGTAACTCTGTATTCAGTTAGGTGTATCTTTCCCTTTCTCCTTTGCCTTTCACTTCTCTTCTTTTCTCAGCTATTTGTAAGGCCTCCTCAGGGAACAGCTTTTCTTCTTGCATTTGTTTTTCTTGGGGATGGTTTTGGTCACCACCTCCTGTACAGTGTTACGAACCTCTGACCATGGTTCTTCAGGTACTTTCTCTATCAGATCTAATCCCTTGAATCTGTTTGTCACTTCCACTGTGAAAGATTGATCATATCTGAATGCCCTGGTGTTTTTCCCTACTTTGTTCAGTTTGAATCTGAATTTTGTAGTAAGGAGCTGATGATCTCAACCACAGTCAGCTCCAGGTCTTGTTGTTTCTGATTTTATAGAGCTTCTCCATCTTGGGCTGCAAATAATAAAATCAATCAGATTTTGAAACTGATCATCTGGTGATGTCCATGTATAGAGCTATCTCTTGCATTGTTGGATGAAGGTATTTGCTAGACAGCATATTCAAAAGCAGAGATATCACTTTGCAAGCATAGGTACCTATAGTCAAAGCGATGGCTTTTCCAGTATTCATGTACAGATGTGACAGTTGGACCATAAAGAAAGCTGAGCACTGAAGAATTGATGCTTTCAAACTGTGGTGCTGGAGAAGACTCTTGAGAATCTCTTGGACAGCAAGTTGATCAAACCAGTCAATACTAAAGGAAACCAATCCTGAGACTCATTGGAATGACTGATATTGAAGCTGAAGCTCCAATACTTCAGCCACCTGATGCAAACAGCCAACTCATTGGAAAAGACTCTGATGTTGGGAAAGATTGAGGGAAAGAAGAGAACGGTGCAACAGAAGATGAGATGGTTAGGTGACACAATTGACTCAGTAGATGTGAGTTTGAGCAAACTCATTGAGATAGTGAAGGACAGGGAGGCCTGACATGCTGCAGTTCATGGGGTCATAAATAGTCAGACACAGCTTAATGACTGTGTGATAACAACAAGATCTTAGAAATATGAATATTAAGATTTCTTCTTCATATGCTGCTTACTATTCAACAGTCTCACTTATAAATTTCTATCATTTATAAAAATCCACTACAGGAAAGAGTGTGCATGCACACACACACACACCCAAGGTCTTCACATTGAAATAACAGCTGTTTTGGAGCTAGTAGAGTCTTGCTGTTAGAAAATGTGTTCAGTAAGAAAGCTATATTTTATAATCTAAATCTTCTCTAAATGTTTTCTAGCGATGTCTGCTATGTTCCTCTCTATATTTAGGTCTGAGCGTTATCTGTGTTTCCATGTAACTTTTTTTTTGCTTTGATTTTGCTTTATGTTTAGGAATATTTTAAAATAAAGGTGTTAAGACACTATATAATCTCAATTTGCAGCCTCAATACAGTAAGATCATTGAGTTTCTTCAGGCATCAACAGTCAACCATGATAGGGTCATAATGTGGATCAAAAAGTAATATCACATGCATTCTTTATTAATTTCACAACCATTTTCTTAAATTTATGTTATCACAAAGTTTTTTCTCCAAGTGAATACTTTTTTATGTCTATTGTATGTATAGATTGTTAGATAAATTCCACGTTTGTGTGTAATCTGTAAAACATGAAAATTGATATTCACTGAGGTACATTTTTAGCAAAACAGAACATAGATGACTGACAGAACAAAGCATATGGAAATAAAGAAGAATCTAACCCACATTTAGATCTAAGAAAAGATATTTGCCTGAAGGGAAAATATTAATTACTTTGTCTACATAGAAGATAAAAGTCTGGAAGACTATCCATCAAAGGCAGTGGAATAAACAGCAAAATGGAAATTATTTGTAACTTAAGAGTAAACTTGGCAAACATTTAAGGGATAAACAAGTTATTTGAAATGCAAATCACTTTGAAATCACAGCCTCTGTCAGGAGGTATCTATGCATAGCTTCACTTGTTTGACAGATATTAACATTTCACAGAAATGTTTATTGCATGCTAAAGATTTCTTCACCCTTCTTAATTATTTTTAATCACTGCTTCAGAATGTTCCATATAGACACTCAAAAACGTTAAAATATACAAAGTCCAGCTTTATCAATAATAGAGTCACTGCACTCTGGAATTAACTAAAATACCTACCAAATTCAAGTTGTTTAAGTAAATGAGGAAAATTTATTTTCTGGATGAAACATATAAGCCATGTAACTCAAATACCCTTATAGTACTGGGAAAACTAAAATTGGTTTTTAAGGTAAAGAAAACACCTCACCCACTTTTATCTCTCCTAAAAGGAATTAGGAGATTTACTTTGGATTTGCAAAGGAATTACTTTGGCCACCTAAATCATTGGAAAAGACCCTCATGCTGGGAAATATTGAAGGCAGGAGGAGGGGATGACAGAGAATAAGATGGTTGGATGGCATCACTGAGTTGATGGACATGAGTTTGAGCAAGCTCTGGGAGTTGGTGATGGGCAGGGAAATCTGGCATGCTGCAGTCCGTGGGGTTGCAAAGAGTCAGAAATGACTGAGCAACTGAACTGAACTGAAAAGGAATTAAAATTATCCAAGAGTTCAAAAGTCCACAGGAAAAAAAACAAAACAAAACATTTTTTACTATCTTCAAAGTTTTATATAACTATTCAGACAATCTAGTAAATGTTATATAGTATAAAGTTTATCATCCCAAATATTCAGAAATCCTATTTCTGCCAATTAAGAGTTGTCAGTTAACTTATCTGACTCTATCTTCATCAATAAAGAGTAAGAGGTTAAATTATCTTTTCTGAAATTTCTTCTAATCTATAATTTGGATGTTATGGGTTATCTGAAATTTGAATATTACTTTTCAAAAGATCAAGTAAAAATTGTCTCAATCAAAAAATAATATTCCTTCCCTTTCTAAATTTATTTACTTTTTATGAGAGACTTTTATGAACAAAAGTCCAGGTGTCTTTCAAAATCAGAGAATTTTTACCTTTTAGAAAACTGAAGTTCACAGAGTTTAATTTACTTGAACTTAAGTGTTATGTTTACAGTAGTTCATGTATGTTCCAGGCCCTGTGTTGCTGCCGCTGCTGCTGCTGCTGCTGCTGAGTCACTTAAGTCATGTCCAACTCTGTGCGACCCCATAAACAGGCTACCCCATCCCTGGGATTCTCCAGGCAAGACCACTGGAGTGGGTTGCCATGTCCTTCTCCAAAGCCCTTTGTTAAGTATTTCAATTTTCTTGTCTCACTTTTCTCACTTGATTATTAAAACAGCATATGAAGTAGGAGGGCAGTTAGTCTAGTGGTAGAATCAAAATCAAAACAAAATTCCTTGATTCAAAATCTAGTGTTTCCACATCACTATATTCAATAAATTAAGTAGGCAGTTGCCTGTTTAAAGCATACTTCAAGGGAATCTGCTGACCAATTATTATGCCTTCAGATTAATTCTTATTTTTAATAACTCAGAATCTTTCTGGAAGCTTATTATTAGTAGTCAGAAAAAACAGCTAACACAGTGATTCCTTAGTGCTTGCCTGTAACAAAGATTTCACTTAGCAGAAAAGTCAATTAGTTGTTTTTCATAAAGCTAGTTTTAATTTGTTGGAAGTATCCTTTATCAATCTAAATTATTCTTCTATTATTTTGGTGTTAAAAGATGTTTCTCTTATGAAATGGTGGTTTGTGTGGAAGATAATATACCTGATCTAGTCTGGCAGAAGCAGTTTGGCATGATAGCTGAAAGTGGAGCTCTGGTTGGCAAGTGGATCTCAAGCTATTCTGGTTGTAAGGCATCCATTTCACTTCTAATTCTACAACTTTGTACAAGTGATTAAATCTCTCTAAAACTTCAACTCTACAAGTTAGCTTATAGTGGTATCCTTTTCATAATGTTCAGTTCAGTTCAGTCACTCAGTCGTGTCCGACTCTTTGTGACCCTATGAATCGCAGCACGCCAGGCCTCCCTGTCCATCACCAACTCCCAGAGTTCACTCAGACTTACGTCCATTGAGTCAGTGATGCCATCCAGCCATCTCATCCTCTGTCGTCCCCTTCTCCTGCCCCCAGTCCCTCCCAGCATCAGAGTCTTTTCCAATGAGTCAACTCTTCGCATGAGGTGGCCAAAGTACTGGAGCTTCAGCTTTAGCATCATTCCTTCCAAAGAAATCCCAGGGCTGATCTCCTTCAGAATGGACTGGTTGGATCTCCTTGCAGTCCAAGGGACTCTCAAGAGTCTTCTCCAACACAACAGTTCAAAAGCATCAATTCTTTGGCGCTCAGCCTTCTTCACAGTCCAACTCTCACATCCATACATGACCACAGGAAAATAATCAAGTTAATGCATATGAGGTGTCTTGTACAAGTTAATGGCATGATAAGTGTTAGCAGTTACTTCTATAGTAGAGTGTGGAAAAACGTGTGTATGTATGTGCACATACAAATGTGATTTTTTAAAAATATCTCTGCCTGTTAATAATGTATTTTAGCCAAGTCTCAACTGCTTGCTTAAGCTAAAATCAGATTTCCTGCACAGCAATCATGCAAACCAACCAATCAGATAAAACTGGGAAAAGAAGAACTAAAAGACAAATGAACTCATATAGAATAACAATTTTGTGTTTTACCTTTATAAACGTCACTGGATTCTAGTTTAATCCAGTGGAACACAACTAGTTGTATGGTTGAATATGTGTGACCCTGGCTACAGTTCTCATAGTCTCCTGAATAAAATTCATTATTTTGTCATTTGGGGGTTCAGAAATGGTATAAGTTGACATTTCATGGAATAGTCAGCAGAACCCACAACAACTGACCTGGATCTTAGGACTTCCCTGGACTTGTGGCTAGTACACCCAAGAGACTCTTATTCTCTAATACCTCTCTTGACTGACTGGTAACTCCAGCAATAAGTCCTCTGGACAGAAAAAAAAAAAAAAAAAGAAAGAAAGAAAGAAAGAAAGAAAAACTCCTAGAGAAAATCATTTCAACTTGGAGAATAAAAAAAAAAAAAGCATAGTGATAGGGGAATTCATTTTATGGGACAAGTATTGAAGAATGTATGTAGCATTTGGCCAGTAATACATTTCCATTGTTCATACTGTCTTCAATCATTGGGTTTTGTGAAATGCACAAATGGAACAAGTAAGATACGACAAAGTCAATGATAGTCTTAGAATTGAAAGTTAATAGTCAATAGTCTTTTTAACATGTCAGGGCCTAAAACTCTACTTTAGTCTCACTTACCTAAGGATTTTCCCCCACAAGTAAACAGATTCTCTACATTTGAAGTAATCACTAACACATGGGCCTAGGTGAAGGAATGTATTAAACACTGTTGGGGGGGGGGAAACTATTAACATAGAGTAAAAATATTATTAAGGCCCTATCACATAGTACTGGCTTCCCTGGTAGCGCAGATGGTAAAGAATCTGCCTGCAATGCAGGAGACCTGGGTTTGATCCTTGAGTCAAGAAGACCCCTGAAAAAGGGAATAGTAACCCACCCCAGTATTCTTGCCTGGAGAATTCCATGGACAGACCATGGGGTCACAAAGAGTCAAACACGATTGAGTGACTAACACACACATCATGTAATACTAACCTTGTTTCAGACTCTTTCCATAGCATGTTCGTAGGAGAGGAAAATATTCAACATCATACTCCACAACCATGTTTGTATACTGGGAGAAAAATCTAAAGAGATTTTCTCTGACCAAAGTGAAACGGACCCTGCTAGGTATTACTGATAAATCTTTGTGCTACAAAACTAAGAGATATTGATTTTTAGATATATAATATACATCTCATTAAAAAAAAAGTTTATAATCCCTACACTGGAGTAGACTGCTCCCCCAATATCAGACATCTGATTGAAGCTGACTGAGAGCTGAACACCTTGAATCAGGCAGCAGCTAATGTAAACAACTTTTCCAAGACCCAGGACCAGCCCTGCATAATATGAATAATCCTTGCATTTACTATTTAGTGAATGTTAAACATAATTATTATTTACTTGCTCAATTTAGAACATGGTATATAACTAATACTACTTCTGCACTTAGATAAATGCATCACAACAGGTCCAATTGAAACTGGTAAACGTATAAAACTGGCAGAGAATCTCTTAAAGGTTGATTTAGTTCTCCTCTGGACTGGTTCAATTTTAAATTTCCTAACTTCTTTAGTTGGCTCCCTACAAAAATCATGGCCCTACTTCATTCAAGCCTCCAACTTATACATTTAATACTTAGTGTAACACTCAGACTGTTTCTGTTGTTTAAGCTACTCTTACTAATTAAAGGAAAATGCTTGAGCCAATATGCAACCAAGATCATGATCACTCAAGATATAACCTATATAGACTACAACAATCTGAGCCAAATGGCCAGAGAATATAATTGCTCTATTCGCACTATTCTTACCCTGATAAATATTGAATCCACCTTACGGCCTTCTTTATTGTGTCTCAGTGCAAATTTCAAAGGAATGTGCAATCGTTTTGAACATCAGCACCTGTTGTGTTTTTGTTTTGATTACTATGAGTTTCAGCTCATTAGATGATGGTTAGTTTCCTTGATTGGCTGTATCAATCCTGGTACCATAAAGTCCCACTGAAGAACAAAATGGAGCTTGGGCAAGATGAACTCTCCATCCCCCTAGCAAGGAAGGATCAAAGCAAAAATAAATTTCTTTTAATATTTAGATTGTCAAAGTCACAAAAGCAGGTCTTGATCAAAAAGGAGAAATTATAAGAAATCAAGGAAGATTTAATAGAAATTTTATGTGAACCGCCATTTAAGTTGGATTCACAGTGGTTTAGGGGAACTAAAACTGTAATTAAGGCCAAGTGGACATCTGTGAGCTGATTTCCCACCCACATTTTTCACAGAAAAACCACAGAATATAATTTAGCCAAGACTCAACTGCTTGCTTAAGCTAAAATCGGGTATCTTGTATAGTAATCATGCAAACCAGCCAATCAGATGAGAATGGAACAAGAGGAATTAAGACAAATGAACTCATGTAGAGTAACAGTCTTGCGGTTATTGCCTTAATACATTTTTACTGTAAATTTCATCTGATGGAACACAGCTCAATTTTATGACTGAGTCAGTGTCCCTGGGCTAAAGTCTTCATATGCTCTTAAATACAAATCATCCCTTTGTCCTTTTGTTGTTCAGGAGTTTTATAAGTTGACCTATTACTAAAACTAGGTAATTTAATAGCATGAAAGTGTCATCCACAACAATTATTTGAATAATATTGAAGGTAAATAACTGTAAATAACTGGTTCATATAGTATCACTGGTAAATCAAAATATATGAACTGTGCTTTTATTTTTGGTTGACTTTAATAAGACTCATAAATTGAGAATATAAAGACATGTAAGGGAGAACAGTAAATATATTCCTTATTAAAACATACTTAGTGGTTTCATTCATTTCTGTCTTGCATCACTTCTGTCACTGATCTTTAAGTTTAAGGGTACCCAAGTTATTAAAATGAAAATTTATACAAAGAGCTCATTCCAAAAGATTCCAAATAAAGTAGGAAATATCATGTGATTTTAGGTTAAAACCTTACAATATTAGAGCTTGGACAATTCTGTGAGGATTTCTTGCCTTTAATTAAAAATTTAACAGAAACAATGACAATGCATTATTCTGTAATAGCTGTCTGTCCAGAATTAAAATACTTAGAGTTCATGTAAAATTGGGGTGTTTTGGTTATGAATTATTTATTGATAAGAATATGTGTAAGAAATGTAAGCATTAATGATTGATGTATTGACAATATCTTAAGATAATTTGTCATGTTATGATAAAGAAGAAGGTATCTGTACAGACATGGCTAAGTAAATTTACTGCTATAGGACTGAGGTACCTTCTAGTTCAGGGGAAACGTATGGAATGATACTCTTGAGTTTAGTAGTATAGCTCAAGATCAAATTTTTTAAAAAGTAAAACAGCACAGTTTTTACATCAAAAACTTAGGTAACAAGCAAATGGTTTTCCTATTTTTCTCATTACTACTCATTTCCTAAACCAGAAATAAATCAGAAATATCATTCAATGAGTTTTGTCATTTTAATGACAAGAATCAAGCTAACTTTCTGAGCATCCTGTACTGCTCCTGGGTACACCTGTTCTCTAGTCACTAAACTGTATGCTCTCTATTTCATCTTATTGATCCCTGGCTCAAACAATAGTTTTTCATTCTCTCTCTCTCTCTCTCTCTCTCTCTCTCTCTCTCTCTCTCTCTCTCTCTCTCTCTTCAAATAATCTAAAATATAATTGGGAGACTTTAAACTCCTAGAACTTTTAAGAATATTTTTTTAAACCATGCATAGTAGTTCATGCTTCCTTGTAGACAAATTTTATGATGTCCTATAGTTCTCGAACACATTTCAATGTACATCTTTCCTTTCTAATTGAATATCAATACCTCTTTATTTGAATGGTTTCTTTTGAACAAGTTACAGAACTTACTGCTAAATAAGAATTATTACAAAATGAATAAATTCTGGGAATTTAATGTACAACATGGTGACTATGGTTAACAATATTGCATATTTGAAAGTTGATAAGACAATATCTCTAAAATTTCTCACCACAAGAAAGAAAAAGAATTAGTAATTATATGTGGTGATAAATGTTACCTACACATTGAGGTGATAGTTTCAAAAAATACACACATATCAAATAATCATGCTTTACTCCTGAAATTACTATGTCAATTGTATCATGATGAGACAGCAACAACTACTTGCACAAAAATAAACAACAACAACAAAAATTTAAACATTATAAATAAATGCTATAGACATATGCCAATAAATTTAGTAGCCTACATGAAAGGGACAAATTAATAGGAAAACACAAACTACTGGAAGTGGCTCAAGAAGGAAGATAAAATATGTAGAAACCTATAATAAGTAAAGGAATTGAATAAGTAAAGAAATTGAATAAGTAATAAAAACCAACTTATAAATAGAATCACAGTACCAGATGGCAATATAGTGAATTCTATCTATCTTTTAAGGAAGAATTAACAGACTGGAGTAGCATAATAAAATGTCAAAAAGGAATTTTCTAACATCTGTCTTCCTAGGAAAACTGATTTTGATAATCATCTACGGATGAGAGAGCCTTTGTGGAAATCTGAGTCAAGTGGAGAAGTTAAAGCACGCCACTGGAGGAAAAAAAAAATCTGAAACTGGATGCATTGAAGAGGGTAAGATGAATAATTTTGCTTTACTTGCATATCTCGTTTCCTAAGGCAACACCGCTCAATGCCAAGAGGGATCTTCTTGTTCTTGACTTCTACCATGAGAAAGTAGGAAAATATGAGTGAGCACTAGATTTCTCCAGCAACGCAGGACACTTTTAAGTGATTCATTGTTTTCTCCAGAGCACTGAGGTGGTGCTGCTTGGCTGAAGGTGCAAATCAATTGAGAGAAGAGCAGCCAGAGCTTTAAAAGTACATCAAAGGGACATGAATTTTGAAAACTATTAACATCAGGAAGCTCTCATATGAGATGTGGAGGATGCCTTTCCTGTGAGTTCCCCAACTGACCCATGGGAATCCCCGGTGATTCTCACATCTTTACCATGTGGCCAGCTCCATGTATGCACCTCTAAGGGTGGCTAAAATGAGGCTTTGCAGACATCTGGTGAGCTTGTATGTAAACTGGCGCAAACCTTCAGGATTCAGAGAAAGCACACAAACTTGAGCATCACTGCCCTAGGGAAAGCAAAGGGGAGCGTATTAACAACTCTCCTGGTTTGCAGACTCAGAAAAATAGACACAACCTATGAATCCTCACTTCCAAAGAGGGATGTGGCATAGGTGAATCTATAGAAAATTGCTGAGAAAAGTTCAGAACTACTAACAGGGCTAATGGAAGTCATTATTCTCTAGAAGCAAACCTGTAAGGATGGAGGAGGTGACTACTGTTGCAAATTCAGACATCAATAAAAGAGTTCAATGAATGTGAAAAAACAAAGAGATAAGTTACCATAAAAAGAACACAATAACAGTCCAATAACCAAACCCATATAAAAAGGGATATCTGTGACAAGATCACTATAAAATTTTAAAATATTTGTTTTAAGACATCTCATTAAGCTACCATTCAAATTCAGAGTAATCCAAATCTATGCCTCAATCTAATGCCAAGGAAGATGAAGTTGAATGGTTATGAAGACTTCTAAGACTTTATAGAGCTAACATCAAAAAGGATGTCCATTTCATCATAGAGGACTGGAATGCAAAAGTGGAAATTCAAGAGATATCTAGAGTAACAGGAAAATTTGGTTTTGGAGTACAAAATGAAGCAGGACAAAGTTTAAAAGAGTTTTGCCAAGAGAACACACTGGTTGTAGCAAACACTCACTTCCAACAACACAAGAGATGACTCTACACAGGGAGACTACCAGATGGTCAATACCAAAATCAGATTGATTATATTTTTGGCAGCCAAAAGTAGAGAGGCTCTAATTTTTTTAATTATCATTATTATTATTTTACTTTACAATATTGTATTGGTTTTGCCACACATCAACATGAATCCACCACGGGTGTACACACGTTACCAATTCCGAACCTCCCTCCCACCTCCCCCCCAACACCATCCCTCCGGGTTTGGATCATCCCAGTGCACCAGCCCCACGCATCCTGCACCCTGCATTGAACCTAGACTGGTGATTCGTTTCTTATATGATATTATACATATTTCAGAGGCTCTATACAGTCAGCAAAAAGAAGACTGGGAGCTAACTGTGAATCAGACTTTCAGTTCTTTACTGCAAAATCAGGCTTAAATAGAAAAAAGTAGGGAAAACTACTAGGCCATTCAGGTATTATCTAAATCAAATTCCTTACCATTATACAGTGGAAGTAGTAAATAGATTCAAAGGATTATATCTGAATCAGTGCCTGAGAAACTATGGATGGAAGTTCATAATATTGTAGAGAAAGAGGTGATCAAAATCATCCAAAGAAAAAGAAGTGCAATAAGGCAGAATGGTGGTCTGAGGAAGCCTTACAAACATCTGAGAAATGAAGAGAATCAAAAGATATGGAGAAAAGGAAACATATGTAAGTGAATGCAGAATTCCAAAGAATAGCAATGAGAGATAAGAAAGCTTTCTTAAATGAACAATGTAAAGAAATAGAGGAAAACAATAGAATGGGAAAGACTAGAAATATCTTCAAGGAAACTATAGATAACAAAAGAGTTTCATGCAAAGATGAGAACAATAAAGAACAGAAATAGTATAGACCGTAAAGAACCAGAAGAGATTATAAAGAAGTGGCAAGAATACACAGAAAAGCTGTATAAAAAAGGTCTTAAAGACCCAGATAACCTTGCTGGTATGGTCACTCACCGTGAACCAGACATGCTAGAATATAAAGTCAAGTAAGCATTAGCGAGCATCCAATTCAGTTCAGTCGCTCAGTCGTGTCCGACTCTTTGCAACCCCGTGAATTGCAGCACACCAGACCTCCCTGTCCATCACCAACTCCCGGAGTTCACTCAGACTTATGTCCATCGAGTCAGTGATGCCATCCAGCCATCTCATCCTCTGTCGTCCCCTTCTCCTCCTGCCCCCAATCCCTCCCAGCATCAGAGTTTTTTCCATAGCATCATTCCTTCCAAAGAAATCCCAGGGCTGATCTCCTTCAGTATGGACTGGTTGGATCTCTTGCAGCCCAAGGGACTCTCAAGAGTCTTCTCCAACACCACAGTTCAAAAGCATCAATTATTCGGCTCTCAGCCTTCTTCACAGTCCAAATCTCACATCCATACATGACCACTGGAAAAACCATAGCCTTGACTAGACGGACATTTGTTGGGAAAGTAATGTCTCTGTTTTTGAATATGTTATCTAGGTTAGTCATAACTTTTCTTCCAAGGAGTAAGTGTCTTTTAATTTCATGGCTGCAATCACCATCTGCAGTGATTCTGGAGTCCCCCCCCCCAAAAAAAATAAAGTCTGACAGAGTTTCCCCTGTTTCCCCATCTATTTCCCATGAAGTGGGTGGACCGGATGCCATGATCTTCGTTTTCTGAATGTTGAGCTTTAAGTCAGCTTTTTCACTCTCCTCTTTCACATTCATCAAGAGGCTTATCAGTTCCTCTTCACTTTGTGCCATAAGGGTGGTGTCATCTCCATATCTGAGGTTATTGATATTTCTCCCAGCAATCTTGATTCCAGCTTGTGATTCTTCCAGTCCAGTGTTTCTCATGATGTACTCTGCATATAAGTTAAATAAGCAGGGTGACAATATCCAGCCTTGATGCACTCCTTTTCCTATTTGGAGCCAGTATGTTGTTCTATGTCTACTTCTAACTGTTGCTTCCTGACCTGCATATAGGTTTCTCAAGAGGCAGGTCAGGTGGTCTGGCAATCCCACCACTTTCAGAATCTTCCACAGTTTATTGTGATCCACACAGTCAAAGTCTTTGGCATAGTCAATAATGCAGGGATAGATGTTTTCCTGGAACTCTCTTGCTTTTTTGATGATCCAGCGGATGTTGGCAGTTTCATATCTGGATCCTCTGCCTTTTCTAAAACCAGCTTGAACATCAGGAAGTTCACGGTTCACATATTGTTAAAGCCTAGCTTGGAGAATTTTGAGCATTACTTTATTAGTGTGTGATGAGTGCAATTACACAGTAGTTTGAGCATTCTTTGGAATTTCCTTTCTTTGGGATTGGAATGAAAACTGACCTTTTCCAGTCCTGTGGCCACTGATGAGTTTTACAATTCTGCTGGCATATTGAGTGCAGCAGTTTCACACCATCATCCTTCAGGATTTGAAATAGCTCAACTGGAATTCCATCACCTCCACTACCTTTGTTCGTAGTGATACTTTCTAAGGCCCACTTGACTTCACATTCCAGGATGTCTGGCTCTAGATGAGTGATCACACCATCGACTGGGAGCTGACTGTGGCTCAGTTCATGAACTCCTTATTACCAAATTCAGACTTAAATTGAAGAAAGTAGGGAAAACCGCTATACCATTTAGGTATGACCTAAATCAAATTCCTTATGATTATACAGTGGAAGTGAGAAATAGATTTAAGGGTCTAGATCTGATAAATACAGTGCTTGATGAACTATGGAATGAGGTTTGTGACATTGTACAGGAGACAGGGTTCAAGACCATCCCCGTGGAAAAGAAATGCAAAAAAGCAAAATGGCTGTTTGGAAAGACCTTACAAATAGCTGAGAAAAGAAGAGAGGCGATAAACAAAGGAGAAAAGGAAAGATATAAGCATCTGAATGCAGAGTTCCAAAGAATAGCAAAAAGAGATAAGAAAGCCTTCTTCAGCAATCAATGCAAACAAATAGAGGAAAAGAACAGAATGGGGAAGACTAGAGATCTCTTCAAGAAAATTAGAGATACCAAGGGAATATTTCATGCAAAGATGGGTTCGATAAAGGACAGAAATTATCTGAACCTAACAGAAGCAGAAGATATTAAGAAGAGGTGGCAAGACTACACAGAAGAACTGTACAAAAAAGATCTTCACGACCCCGATAATCATGATAGTGTGATCACTCATCTAGAGCGAGCATTACTACAAACATAGCTAGTGGAGGTGATGGAATTCCAGTTGAGCTATTTCAAATCCTAAAAGATGATGCTGTAAAAGTGCTGCGCTCAATAGGCCAGCAAGTTTGGAAAACTCATCAGTGGCCACAGGACTTGAAAATGTCAGTTTTTATTCCAATCACACAGAAAGTCAATGTCAAAGAATATTCAAACTATAACACTTTTGTACTCATTCCATATGCTAGCAAAGTGATGTTCAAACTCCTTCAAGCATGAAGTGAGTACGTGTACATGTACATCAACAGTACATAAAGTGAGAACATCCAGATGTTCTCTGGATAAAGCTGGGTTTATAAAAGCCAGAGTAATCAGAGATCAAATTGCCAACATCTGTTTGATCATATAAAAAGCAGTAGAATAAAAAAAATCTTCTGCTTCATTGACTATGCTAAAACCTTTGACTGTGTGGATCACAGCAAACTGTAGAAAATTCTTAATGAGATGGAATACAGACCACCTTACCTACCTTCTGAGAAACCTGTATGCAGGTCAAGAAGCAACAGTTAGAACTGGACATGGAACAACAGACTGGTTCAAAATTGGGAAAGGGGTAAGTCAAGACTGTATATTGTCACCTTGCTTATTTACCTTATAAGCAGAATACATCATGAAAAATTTTGGATGGATAAATCAGAAACTGGAATCATGTTCCCTGGGAGAAGTATCAATAACCCTATACATGCAGATGACATCACCCTAATGGTAGAAGCAAAGAGGAACTAGAGAGTCTCTTGATGAAGATAAAAGAGGAGCATGAAAAAGCTGGCTTAAAACTCAACACTATATAAGTGAAGATCATAGCATCCAGTCTCATCATTTCCATGGCAAAAAGTAGAAGCAGTAATAGATTTTGTTTCCTTCTGCATAAAAATCATGGATGGTGACTTAAGCCATGAAATTAAAAGACAGTTGCTCCTTGGAAGAAAAGATGTGACAAACCTAGACAACACATTAAAAAGCAGACATCTCTTTGTTAACAAATATCTGGATGGTCAAAGCTTTGGCTTTTATAATAGTCATGTAGAGACAAGAATGTTGAACCATAAAGAAGACTGAGTGCTGAAGAATTGATGTTTTCAAATTGTGGTGCTGGAGAACACTCTTAAGAATCCCTTGGACAGCAAGGTGATCAAATCAGTGAATCCTAAAGGAAATCAACCTTGCATATACATTGGAAGGACTGATGCTGAAGCTCCAATCTTGGCCACCTGATGCAAAGAGCCAATTCTTTGGAGAAGTCTGTGATGCTGGGAAAGTCTGAGGGCAAGAGGATAAGGGGGCTTCATAAGTTTGTTGGCATCATTAACATGAGTTTGAGAAAATTCTGGGAGATAGTGAAGGACAGAGAATCCCAGTGTGTTGCCATCCATGGGGTCACTAAAAGTTGGAAACGACTGAACTGAACAACACACTTGGTCTACTGTAAGATGGAACCTCTTGAATTTCTGAATAGATGTGTTTAGTACTTGTTTCATTACTTGGGTAAATATCTTTAACTGTTCTTCTGTTCACTGAGCCTCCATTAAAGTGATTTCCAAAGATGGAGATGAGCTAGTTTCTAAGAATAGCTTGTGTTTCACACCTGTCAAAAGTCTAATACACTTGCAAAAAATACAATTTTCCAGTGTGCTGCATCAGATTCTTGTCCTGTTCACATTAAAGTTTTTGTTTTTACCAGTTGTCAGATAGTACCACTTTTTCATTAAGACTATCTTGACAACAGAACGTTCTTTCCCATCTACCATATATTGTTCCATACAGAGTCTTTACTATGGGCTAGTGTCCCCTGAGGCCCACTGAGTTGGAGGACACAACCAAATATTGCTTTTAAAGGTGCAGCTTAGCATTGAAACTGACATCCAAGTTTTACATTCAGTCTTTTATCTAACAGAGGCCAGTGGTTCATGATTGGCCTATGCATTTTTTTTAATATACTCCTTATTTAAACCAACTGTATTACTTGGCATAACTGTTCTTGACCAGCTCTGGGACTGAAGCAGAAGGACACAAAGATGAAGGTTACAGTTGCCAATTATCTCATAGCCTTTGGGGACCATTAAGTCTCCATGCTGAGCTGTCTAGCCTTCTGCTCCAGTATGGTAAGACAATGTTTTTATGTCACTTCTGACTCTATAGTTACCTTGAAGCCATTAGTTGACACTGGCAGCTGCTAACTGATATTGTTTTCAAAACAGTTGATTATGTCCTTAAGTCTGACAAATTTTAGAAAAGTCAAGTTCTCAGTAACACAAGAATTTGTAATGTGTCAGAAACAACATTCACAATGATCATTCAGCTTTATTATGGATGCCTGAATCACAGTTACTCTATTTTGAGTTTTAAGTGTATTTTTTCCATAATGTTTAAAGAAGATATATGATGCATGCTTGAATGGTTACAAAACAGGCTGTACTAGTTAGCCAGAATAATTTCTTCACACTTTGATATTTGAACATTTACTCTATCATTTCTCCTTTTTGTTTGTAAATCTTTGAATAGAAAGTGTTGACAAGCAAAACATTTGTACCCCAGTACCAGTGTAGCTGCTCCCTCTCTGTCCATCAGGTTATAACTACCTGTGATATGCACCACTGTCTAATTATGTGCCTAATTATACCCATTATGGGAAAACAAATTAGACATAAAAATCAAATACAGAGGTATGCCAATGGGGAAACATTTTATACTCTATAAATTTTGTCAATTATACTGAGTTGTCACACAAACATTGTGCATGTGCTTCAAGTAGTAGACTTATGAAAGTGAAAGTGTTAGTCACTCAGTCATCTCTGACTCTTTGTGACCCCATGGACTGTACCCGACCAGGCTCCTCTGCTTATGGGATTCTTCAGGCAAGAATACTGGAGTGGGTAGTCACTCTCTTCTCCAGGGAATCTTCCCAACCTAGGCATTGAACCTCGGTCACCTTCACTGCATGTGGATTCTTTACCATCTTTACCAAGGAAGCCCTAGTAAGCAGTTATACATGTTACAGGTAGTTATATTCTTTGAGAACTTCACTAGAGAATTTTATTTCCATCCTGAAAGTTATATTCAAAAGTGTAGCTACAAATAAAATAATAACTTTCTATTAGCTATTAGAATTGTTTAATTTCTTACACAGTTCAGTAGTATGATTGGAATATTATCAGAAACCTGTATTCATCAAAAAGTTTTTATATAATCTTCTTAAAGATGAAGCATTTTTGCAAAATATTAGAGTGAAATAATAACTGTCTATGGATGACAAAATAATTGAAAGACATAGATAAAGGTCTGATTACATGCAATGACAAAGGAGTTTAATCAAGTTGTTTTGACATACAACATTTTAAGACAGCAACTAGAATTATGACTGATAACATTTATATGGAGAAAGAAAACATGAATAGTCCAGACAATTTGAGAACGAAAAATTGAACTGGAGGAATCAGGCTTCCTGATTTCAGACTATACTACAAAACTACAGTCATGTAAACAGTAAAAAGTTTACACTTTCCATGTAAACACTGGAACACAACCAGAAATAGCACAGAAAGTCCAGAAATAAACATGCACTCCTATGGTAACTCAATCAATGAGGATAACATAAGTAGAATAAATTTAGACAGTTTTGCAAATTTCTAGACTTATGGAAAGAAAACATGTTTTGATCTCCTAGACTAATGGAAACAAAAACAAAAACAAAAACAACAACAACAACAACAAAAAAACAAATGGGACCTGATTGGACACAAAAGTTTTTCCCACAAAGGAAACCATAAACATAAACAAAGAATGTTAAAGGTAGCCAGGCAAATAAAGAAAATAAATTATAAAATAATTTCCATTTGGCTCTCAGGGAATTTCTCATTACAGACTTGGAAGTCTAGAAAAGAATTCAAGGGCACATTAAAAGTGTGCAAAGAAAAAAAAAAGTGCCTTTAGATATGAAAGAGAAATAAAAGTTTTCTCAGACAAACTAATGCTAAGGGAGTTCACCACCACTAGACTTGTTTGAAAAAATAAAGAAATTCTTCAGGCTGAAATTAAAAGACAGTAATCACAGACATTAAAACATATGAAGACATACAACACACTGATAAAGGTAAAAAAAAATAGATTTAGAAAACTGTAACTCTATATTATGATGGTGAGGTAAATCACTCAACTATCAAACTTGAAATGTAGTACAAGTAAAAATCAGTTCAGTTCAGTCGTGTCCGACTCTTGGCAACCCCATGAATTGCAGCACACCAGGCCTCCCTGTCCATCACCAACTCCCAGAGATCACTCAGACTCACGTCCATCGAGTCAGTGATGCCATCCAGCCATCTCATCCTCTGTCATCCCCTTCTCCTACTGCCCCCAATTTCTTCCAGCATCAGAGTCTATTCCAATGAGTCAACTCTTCGCAAGAGGAGGCCAAAGTACTGGAGTTTCAGCTTTAGCATCAGTCCTTCCAAAGAAATCCCAGGGCTGATCTCCTTCAGAATGGACTGGTTAGATATCCTTGCAGTCCAAGGGACTCTCAAGAGTCTTCTCCAACACCACAGTTCAAAAGCATCAATTCTTCGGTGCTCAGCCTTCTTCACAGTCCAACTCTCACATCCATACATGACCACAGGAAAAAACATAGGCTTGACTAGACGGACCTTAGTCAGCAAAGTAATGTCTCTGCTTTTGAATATACTATCTAGGATGGTCATAACTTTCCTTCCAAGGAGTAAGCGTCTTTTAATTTCATGGCTGCAATCAGCATCTGCAGTGATTTGGAGCACCCCAAAAATAAAATCTGACACATTTTCCACTGTTTCCCCATTTATTTCCCATGAAGTGATCGGACTACATGCCATGATCTTCGTTTTCTTAATGTTGACTTTAGGTTAAATTTTTCATTTTCCACTTTCACTTTCATCAAAAGGCTTTTTAGTTCCTCTTCACTTTCTGCCATAAGGGTGGTATCACCTGCATATCTGAGGTTATTGATATTTCACCCAGGAATTTTTATTCCACTTGTGTTTCTTCCAGTCCAGCATTTCTCATGATGTAATCTGCATAGAAGTTAAATAAGCAGGGTGACAATATCCAGCCTTCATGCACTCCTTTTCCTATTTGGAACCAGTCCGTTATTCCATGTCCAGTTCTAACTGTTGCTTCATGACCTGCATACAGATTTCTCAAGAGGCAGGTCAGGTGGTCTGGTATTCCCATCTCTCTCAGAATTTTCCACAGTTTATTGTGATTCACACAGTCAAATATTTTGGCATAGTCAATAAAGCAGAAATAGATATTTTTCTGGAATTCTCTTGCTTTTTCCATAATCTAGCAGATGTTTCCAACTTGATCTCTGGTTCCTCTGCCTTTTCTAAAACCAGCTTGAGCATCAGGAAGTTCATGGTTCACGTATTGCTGAAGCCTGGCTTGGAGAATTTTGAGCATTACTTTACTAGCGTGTGAGATTAGTGCAATTGTGCAGTACTTTGAGCATTCTTTGGCATTGGTTTTCTTTGGGATTGGAATGAAAACTGACATTTTCCAGTCCTGTGGTCACTGTTGAGTTTTCCAAATTTGCTGGCATATTGAGTGCAAGAGTTTCACAGCATCATCTTTCAGTATTTGAAACAGCTCAACTGGAATTCCATCACCTCCACTAGCTTTGTTGGTAGTGATGCTTTCCAAGGCCAACTTGACTTCACATTCCAGGATGTCTGGCTCTAGATGAGTGATCACACCATCATGATTATCTGGGTCATCAAGATTTTTTTGTACAGTTCTTCTGTGTATTCTTACCACCTCTTCTTAATATCTTCTGCTTCTGTTAGGCCCATACCATTTCTGTCCTTTATCGAGCCCATCTTTGCATGAAATATTCCCTTGGTATCTCTAATTTTCTTGAAGAGATCTCTAGTCTTTCCCATTCTGTTCTTTTCCTCTATTTGTTTGCATTGATTGCTGAAGAAGGCTTTCTTATCTCTTCTTGCTATTCTCTGGAACTCTGCATTCAGATGCTTATATCTTTCCTTTTCTCCTTTGCTTTTCACCTCTCTTCTTTTCACAGCTATTTGTAAGGCCTCCCCAGACAGCCGTTTTGCTTTTTTGCATTTCTTTTCCATGGGGATGATCTTGATCCCTGTCTCCTGTACAATGTCATGAACCTCATTCCATAGTTCATGAGGCACTCTATCTATCAGATCTAGACCCTTAAAACTATTTCTCACTTCCACTGTATAATCATAAGGGATTTGATTTAGGTCATACATGAATTGTCTAGCGGTTTTCCCTACTTTCTTCCATTTAAGTCTGAATTTGGTAATAAGCAGTTCATGATATGAGCCACAGTCAGCTCCTGGTCTTTTTTTGTTGACTCTATAGAGCTTCTCCACCTTTGGCTGCAAAAAATATAATCAATCTGCTTTCGGTGTTGACCATCTGGTGATGTCCATGTGTAGAGTTTTCTCTTGTGTTGTTGGAAGAGGGTGTTTGCTATGACCAGTGCATTTTCTTGGCAAAACTCTATTAGACTTTGCCCTGCTTCATTCCACATTCCAAGGTCAAATTTGCCTGTTACTCCAGGTGTTTCTTAACTTTCAACTTTTGCATTCCAGTCCCCTCTAATGAAATGGACATCTTTTTGGGGTGTTAGTTCTAAAAGGTCTTGTAGGTCTTCATAAAATCATTCAACTTCAGCTTCTTCATCGTTACTGGTTGGGGCATAGACTTGGATTACTGTGATATTGAATGGTTTGCCTTTGAAATGAACAGAGATCATTCTGTCGTTTTTGAGATTGCATCCAAGTACTGGGTTTTATACTCTTTTGTTGACCATGATGGCTACTCCATTTCTTCTGAGGGATTCCTGACTGCAGTAATAGATATAATGGTGATCTGAGTTAAATTCACCCATTCCAGTCCATTTTAGTTCACTGATTCCTAGAATGTCAACGTTCACTCCTGTAATCTCTTATTTGACCACTTCCAATTTGCAAGGACGTCCAACCAGTCCATTCTGAAGGAGATCAGCCCTGGGATTTATTTGGAAGAAATGATGCTAAAGCTGAAACTCCAGTACTTTGGCCACCTCATGCGAAGTGTTGACTTATTGGAAAAGACTCTGATGCTGGGAGGGATTGGGGGCAGGAGGAGAAGGGGATGACAGAGGATGAGATGGCTGGATGGCATCACTGACTCAATGGACATGAGTCTGAGTGAACTCTGGGAGTTGGTGATGGACAGGGAGGCCTGACGTGCTGCAATTCATGGGGTTGCAAAGAGTCAGACACGACTGAAGTGACTTAGCATGCATGCATACATTGGAGAAGGAAATGGCAATCCACTCCAATATTCTTGCCTGGCGAATCCCAGGGGGAAAGGAGCCTGGTGGGCTGCCATCTGTTGGTTCACACAGAGTCGAACATGACTGAAGTGACTAACAGCAGCAGCCTTCAGAGCAACCTGGTGCCTGGGCAGTGTAGACCAAGAAAGCATAGGTGGCATGACCTGGGGCCAACCCAGTGTGGTCCATACACTGTGAACACTCCTCACATATGCCAGTGATATTTGTTTGAAGTGTTCCTCCCTCTCCTCAGCACAACTGAACAAGTGAGCCTAAATAAGTGACCATATTCACCCAATTGTGTCAGGGTGGCAAATAGACACGGAAGAGACTTGCAAACAGACAAAATCAAAATAAACAAACAAGCAGGAGCCACTCTGGAAGTGACAGGTGAAACATATTAAAAACCTGTAGTTAGCATCGACTAAGCATTGGAAGGGGCCTATAGACCTTGAGAAGAAGTATAATCCGGAAGAAGGAACTATCTGAAACTGAATTGGCCCTACATGCCCTCAACAGCTCCAGAGAAATTCCTAGGTATGTCTTTACTATTATCATTTTTTAAGTTCTTTATTACTCCTTAATTTTCATTTTTATAACCTAATATTACATTGCAAAAAAGACCCTATTTTAAAAGCAAATTTCATATATATATATATATATATATAATTTTTGTGACTGATTTGATTTGTATTTTTTTAATATTGTATTTTTAAGAGCCTAACTTCCACTCTAGATTTTTAATCTTTGCTTTTTGGTGTTTGTTATCAATTTTGTATCTTTAAGAATCTAATCTTCAATATCCATTTTTACTTATGGCTGTGATTACTAGCTTGATTTTTCTCTCCACTTTCAACTCTCCTTTTTCTCCCCTAGGTCACCTATATCTCCTCCCTCCCCGTTCTATCCTCTACTTAACCCTGTGAATCTCTCTGGGTGTTCCAGACTATGGAGAGCACATACGGAATTGATTACTGGTTAGATTTGTCTCTCCTCTTTTGACTTCCCTGCTTCTCCACCTGATCACCTCTATCTCCCTCTTCCCTCTTCTCTTCTCCATGTAGCTCTGTGAACCTCTCTTGGTGTCCCTCACTATGGAGAATCTTTTCACAATTAGCATAGATGATTTATCATCAGTGCTGTATGGATGAAGAAGCCTTGAAAATACTGTAAGAGTAAGACTGAAAGACAGAAGCAGGAGGCTTAAATGCAAAACTCGAGAACACTGGACAACTCCTCACTCCAGGGAACATTAGTCAACAAGAGCTCATCCAAAAGCCTCCATACCTACACTGAAACCAAGCTCCACACAAGAGCCAACAAGTTCCGGAGCAAGACATACCATGCTAATTCTCCAGCAATGCAGGAACATAGCCATTTGCATTAAAATATAGGCAGCCTAAAGTCACACCAAACCCATAGACACCCCAAAACTCACTACTGGACACTTCATTGCACTCCAGAAAAAAGAGATCCAGCTCCACCCATCAGAACACCGATGCAAATTTCCCTAAGCAGGAAACTTTGACAAGCCACTAGTACACCCCCACCAACAGGGAGTAACCTCCACATTAAAGAGGAACCACAAACTTCCAGAATACAGAAAAGCCACCCCAGAGACAGCAGTCTAAACAAGATGAAAAGACAGATAAATATTCAGCAGGTAAAGGAACATGATAAATGAGCACCAAACCAAACAAAACAGGAGAAGATAAGGAGTCTAGCTGAAAAACAATTCAGAATAATGATAGTAAAGATGATCCAAAATCTTGAAAATAAAATGGAGTGACAGATAAATAGACTAGAGACAAGGATTAAGAAGATGAACTAAATGTTTAACAAGGACCTAGAAGAAATAAAAAAGAGTCAATCAATAATAAATGATGTAATAACTGAGATCAGAAACACTCTGGAGGGAACTAACAGGAGAATAACTGAGGCAGAAGATAGCGTAAGTGAGATGGAAGATAGAATGGTGGAAATAAATGAAGAAGAGAGGAAAATGAATGAAAAGAAATGAGGACAACCTCAGTGATCTCTAGGACAATGTTAAACACCTGAACATTCGAATCATAGGTGTCCCAGAAGAAGACAAAAATAAAGGCTATGAGGAATACTTGAGGATATAATAGTTGAAAACGTCCCTAAAATGGGGAAGGAAATAGTCACTCAAGTCCAAGAAAACCAGAAGGTCCCAAACAGGATAAATCCAAGGGGAAATGCCCCAAAACACATATTAATTAAAAATGACCAAACACAAAGAACAAGTATTAAAAGCAGCAAGGGAAAAAACAAAAACAAATAAGACACAAGGGGATTCCCATAAGGATAACAGCTGATCTTTCTATACAAACTCTTCATACTTAAAGTGATGAAAGAGAAAAACGTACAGCCTAGACTACTGTACCCAGCAAGGATCTCATTCCAATATGAAGGATAAATAGAAAGCTTTACAGACAAGAAAAAGTTGAGAGAATCCAGCACCACCAAACCAGCTCTTCAACAAATTCGAAAGGATCTTCTCCAAACAAGAAACACAGAAAAAATATATAAACATGAACCCAAAACAACAAAGTAAAGAGCAACGGGATCGTACTTATCAATAATTACCTGAAATGTAAATGTATTGCATGTTCCAAGCAAAAGACAACGACTGGCCGAATGGATAAATAAACAAGACTCCTATATACTCTACCTACAAGAGACCCAACTCAAAACAAGGAACACATACAGACTGAAAGTGAAGGACTAGAAAATATATATTTCTCACAAATGGAGACCAAAAGAAAGCACAAGTAGCAATACTCATATCAGATAAAATAGACTTTAAAACCAAGGCTGTGAAAAGAGACAAAGAAGGCCACTACATAATGATCAAAGGATCAATCCAAGAAGAAGATATAACAATTATACATATACATGCACCCAACATAGGAGCACAGTCATATGTAAGGCAAATGCTAACAAGTATGAAAGGGGAAATGAACAGTAACACAATAAGAGTGGGAGACTTTAATATCCCACTCACACCTATGGATAGATCAACTAATAGAAAATTAGCAAGGAAACACAAAATTTAAATGATACAATGGACCAGTTAGATATAATTGATATATATAAGACATTTCACCCCAAAACAATGAATTTCACTCTTTTCTTAAGTGTGCATGGAACATTCTCCAGGATAGATCACATTCTGGGCCATAAATTTAGCCTTGGTAAATTAAAAAAAGAAAAAAGAAAAAAACCCTGAAATCATTTCAAACATTTTTTTTCTGATCACAATATGGTAAGATTAGATGTCAACTACAGGGGAAAAAAGTTTTAAAAATACAAACATATGGAGGCACAAATCACAGGAGAAATTTTAAAAATGCATGGAAATGAATGAATACAACAACATGACAACCCAAAACCTATGGGATTCAGAAAAAGCAGTGCTAAGGGAAAGGATCATAGCAGTACAAGCTTACCTCAAGAAGCAAGACAAAAGTCAAATAAATAACCTAACTTTCCACATAAAGCAACTAGGAAAAGAAAACCTGAAGACCCCCAGGGTTAGTAGAAGGAAAGAAATCATAAGAATTAGGGCACAAATAAATGAAAAAGAAACAGAGGAGACTATAGCAGAAATCAACAAAGCTAAAATCTGGTTCTTTGAGAAGATATATAAAACAGACAAACCATTAGCCAGACTCATCAAGAAACAAAGGGGGAATAATCAAATCAACAAAATTAGAAATGAAAAGTGGAGAAATCACAACAGACAACACAGAAATACAAAGGACCATGAGAAACTACTATCAAAAACTATATGCCAATAAAATGGACAACTTGGAAGAAATGGACGAATTCTTAGAAAAGTATAAACTTCCAAAACTGAATCAGGAAGAAACAGAAAAATTGACAGACCTAAAACAAGCATGAGAATCGAAAGTGTAATCAAAAATTTTCCAGCAAACAAAAGCCTAGTACCAGATGGCTTTACAGGTGAATTATACCAATAATTTAGAGAAGAACTAACACCTATCCTACTCAAATTCTTCCAGAAAATTGCAGAGGAAGGTAAACTTCCAAACTCATTCTATGAGGCCACCATCACCCGAATACCAAAGCCAGACAAAGATGCCACACAAAAAAAGAAAACAACATGCCAATATCACTGAAAAACATGGATGCAAAAATCATTAACAAAATTCTAGGAAACACAATTCAACCATGTATAAAAAAATACATCATGGCCAAGTGGGCTTTACCCCAGAGATGCAAGAATTCTTCAATATTCACAAATCAGTGAATGTGATACATCACATTAACAAATTTAAATATAAAAACCATATGATTATCTCAATTGATACCAAGAAAGCCTTTGACAAAATTCAGCATTCATTTATGATAACTGCCCCCCAGAAAGTGGTGTAGAAGAAACATATTTCAATGTAATAAAATCTGTATATGTTAAACCCACAGCAAACATTATCCTCAATGATGGAAAATTGAAAGCATTTTCCCTAAAGTCAGAAACAAGACAAAGATGTCCACTCTCACCACTAGTATTCAACAGAATTTTGGAAGTTTTAGCCACAACAATCAAAATAGAAAAAGAAATAAAAGGAATCCAGATTGGAAAAGAAGAAGTAAAACTCTGTTTGCAGATGACATGATCCTCTACATAGAAAACCCTAAAGACTCCTCCAGAAAATTACTAGAGCTAATCAATGAATACAGTAAAGTTGCAGCATATAACATTAACACAGAAATCTTTTGTAGCCCTATACACTAACAGTGAGAAAACAGAAAGATAAATTAAGGATTGTGATGAAAATAATAAAATACTTAGGAATAAATCTACCTAAAGAAGCAAAAGACCTTTATATAGAAAACTATAAAACACTGATGAAAGACATCAAAGATGATACAAACAGATGGAGAAATATACCATGTGTATGGATTGGAAGAATCAATATAGTGGAAATGAGTATACAACCCAAAGCAAACTATAGATTCAATGCAATCCCTATCAAGCTAACAATGCTATTTCTCAGGGAACTAGAACAAATAATTTCACAATTTGTATGGAATTACAAAAAACCTTGAATAGCCAAATCAATCTTGAGAAAGAAGAATGGAACTGGAGAAATCAACCTACCTGAGTTCAGACTATACTATAAAGTTACAGTCACTAAGACAGTATGGTACTGGCACAAAGACAGAAATATAGATCAGTGGAACAGAATAGAAAGCCCAGAGATAAATCCACACACCTATGGACAGCTTATCTTTGACAAAGGAGACAAGAATGCACAATGGAGAAAAGACAATCTCTTTAGCAAGTGTTGATAGGTAAACTGGTCCACCTCCTGTAAAATAATGAAACTGGAATACTTTCTAACACTATACACAAAAATAAACTCAAAATGGATTAAAGATCTAAATGTAAGACCAGAAACTATAAAACTCCTAGAATAAAACATAGGCAAACACTCTCTGACATAAATCACAGCAAGATCCTCTATTACCCACCTCCCAGAGTAATAGAAATAAAAGCAAAAATAAACACATGGGACCTAATTAAACTTAAAAACTTTTGCAAAAAGAAGGAAATTATAAGCAAGGTGAAAACACAGCTTTCAGAATGGGAGAAAATAATAGCAAATGATGCAACTGACAAAGAATTAATCTCCAGCATATACAAGCAGCTCCTGAAGCTCAATTCCAGGAAAAAAAAAAAAAAAAAACCAATTGGCCAAAGAACTAAACACACATTTCTCCAAAGAAGACATACAGATAACTAACAAACAGATAAGATGCTCAGGATCACTCATTATCAGAGAAATGCAAATCAAAGACATAATGAAATACCATCTCTCGTCAGTCAAAATGGCTGCTATCAAAACGTCTAGAAAAAAGAAAATGCTGGAGAGGGTGTGGAGAAAAGGGAACCCTCTTAAACTGTTGGTGGGAATGTGAACTAGCACAACCACTATGGAGAACAGTGTGGAGATGCCTTAAAATACTGGAGATAGAACTCCCATATGACCCAGCAATCCCACTTCTGGGCATACACACCAAGGAAACCAGAATTGAAAGACATACTTGTACCCCAGTGTTCATTGCAGCACTGTTTACAATAGCTAGGACATGGAAGCAACCTAGATGTCCATCAGCAGATGAATGGATAAGAAAGCTGTGGTACATATACACAATGGAATATGACTCAGCTATTTAAAAGAATGCATTTGAATTAGTTCTAATGAGCTGGATGAAACTGGAGCCTATTATACAGAATGAAGTAAGTCAGAATGAGAAACACCAATACAGTATATTAAGACATATATATGGAATTTAGAAAAATGGTAGTAATGACCCTATATTTGAGACAGTAAAAGAGACAGAGATGTAAAGAACAGTCTTTTGGATTCTGTGCAAGATGGAGAGGGTGGGATGACTTGAGAGAATAACATTGAAACATGTAGACAACATATATAAGGGTCTTATTTTTGTATCCATTCAGTCAGTCTTTGTCTTTTGGTTGAGGCATTCAACCCATTTACATTTAAGGTAATTATTGATAAGTATGATCACATTGCCATTTACTTTATTGTTTTGGGTTCGAGTTTATACACCAGGTTCAATGCAGTATACAAGATGCTTGGGGCTGGTGCACTGGGATAACCCAGAGGGATGGTATGGGGATGGGGGTGGGAGGGGCTTTCAGAATGGGGAACACATGTACACCAGTGGTGGATTCATGTTGATGTATGGCAAAAACAATACAATATTGTAAAGTAATTAGCCTCCAATTAAAATAAATATTTTTTTAATTCAATGACAAAACAAAACAAAACAAAAAATAAACGTGTACATTATTATCTGTGAAATCATTCTCCAGTCCAGTTTCAATGCATAAGACAGGGCGCTCAAGGCTACTGCACTGGGATATCTCTGAGCAACAGGATGGGGAAAGAGGTTTGAGGGGGATTCTTGATGGAGTACACCCATGGCTGATTCATGTCAATGTATGCCAAAAACCACTGCAATATTGTAAATTAATTAGCCTCCAATTAAAATAAATAAATTAATTGTAAAAAAAATTGAGGAAACTCCCACTAGTAAGAGTTGAAACTATGGGAATCAATTTGCTCACCTCGAAACGCTAAATCGACTGTAGCAGAAGGAATTCCAGAATGATAGAAGACAATGTTCCTAGAGACAAAGTGGAGGAATTGATGAGAGATTAGAAGGAAAAGAATGAGGAGAATCACATAAGTCAACAATATTTCAAACAGGATTGTTGTCCAAATTGAATGCATTGAGAAGTCCAACAAGATCAGATTGAACTTGCAATGAAGAATTCATTAGCAACACTATAAAGGCAGCAATTATAATTTTAAATTACCTGATAAAGTTTGTATTATGTCTTATTATGTCTACTGAATGACTAAAAACAAGGTTATGATTTCTTAAAAAAAATAAAATAAATAAAAGCTAAAGAAATCTCAAACTAATAACCTAGCTTCATACCTTGAGGAACTAGAAAAAGAAGAGCAAGTACAAAATAGAAAAGGAAGGAAATAAGACCTATCAGAGCAGAAATAAAGGAAATGGAGACCAGAAAAGCAACAAAAGAGATTAACAAAACCAAGATTAGGGTTTTTTTTTTTTCATTTTTTAAAAATATAAATTTATTTATTTTAATTGGAGGCTAATTACTTTACAATATTGTTTTGGTTTTGCCATACATCAACATGAATCCATCACGGGTGTATACATGTTCCCCATCCTGAATCCCCCTCCCACCTCCCTCCCCAAACCATCCCTCTGGATCATCCCAGTGCACAAGCCCTGAGCATCCTGTATAAGGCATCAAACCTGGACTGATGATTTGTTTCACATATGATATTATGCTTGTTTCAATGACATTTAAAAAGATAAATAAAACTGAAAAAAACTTTAGTGACATTAAGTAAGGAAAAATGAGATGACTCAATTAATAAGAAATAAAAAAGAAGAAATGATAAAGTAAAACTATGAAAATAAGTAGGATAATAAGAAACTACTATGAATAATTATATGCCAATAATAGATAATTCAGGAGAAATGGATCATTTCTAGAATTACAAAATCTACCAAGACTGGATCAGGAAGAAAGAGCAAGTTTGAAGAATAAAACTGTAGAACAATATGCCAGATGACTATAGATGCAAAAATTTGACTCTTGAGCTACAGGAGTTGCTTGTGTATTTTTGAGATTATTTCTTTGTCAGTTGCTTCATTTGCTATTATTTTCTCCCATTCTGAAAGCTGTGTTTTCACCTTGCTTATACTTTCCTTCATTGTGCAAAAGCATTTAAGTTTAATAAGGTCCCATTTGTTTATTTTTGCTTTTATTTCCATATCCTCTGGAAACAATGCTGCTATAAACATTGGGGTGCATATATCTTTACAAAGTAATGATTCTATTTTCTTCAAACACACACCCAGGAGTGGAACTATTTAACCATATGGTAGTTTTATTTTTAGTTATTTAAGGAGCCTCCATACAGTTTTCCACAGTGGTTGCACAATTTATACGCACACTGACAGAGTACGAGTGTTCCCTTTTATCCACATCCTTGCCAGTATTTATTATTTGTTGTCATTTTGATGATGTCTGTTATAATAAATGTGAAGTGGTATTTCATTGTGGTTTTGCTTAGTATTTCTCTCACGGTTAACAGTTTTGAGCATCTTTTCATGTGCTTGTTGGTTATCTGTATATCTTCTTTGGAAAATTGTCTATTCAGGCCTTCTGGCCTTTTTTAATTGTGTTAATTTCTTGATGTTGAATTGTATGAGCTATTTATATATTTCAGATATTAACTCCTTACTAGTCATACCATTTGCAAATATTTTTCCCATTCAGTAGGTTGTTTTTTTTTTCTTTTTGTGTATGATTACCTTTGCTGTGCAAAGTTTTTTGAGTTTAATTAAGTCCTGTATTTTTGTTTGTTTGCCACAAGAGAACAATCTAAAAATCATTGCTGCAATTTATGTCAAGGAATGTTGTGCCTATTTTTTCATCTATGACTTTTATGGTTTCTGTTCTTACATTTAGATTGTTAACACATTTTGAGTGTGTTTCTGTATATGCTGTTAGAAAAATACTCAAATGTCATTATTTTACTATGTAGGGCTTATTTTCTAAGCACCACTTGCTGAAGAGACTGTCTCCATTGTATATTCTTGCCTCTTTTGACATATCTTAATTGATCTATGTGTGTGTGAGGGCTTATTTTTTGTAGTCTCTTCCATTGACTGATGTGTCTATTTGGTGCCAGTACCGTACTATTTTGATTGCTATAACTTTGTGGTATAGTCTGAAGTGGGAGAGCATGATACTTCCAGCTCTGTTCTTTGCAAGATGTTTTGGATTTTCAGGGTCTATTGTGTTTCCATATAAATTTTTAAATAATTTGCCTTACTTTTGTGAAAAATGATATTGGCATTTAATAGAGATTACATTGACTCCACAGACAGCCTTAGGTAGTAATGGTCATATTAACATGTAATGATGCTCACCATTACTAATAATTAGGTAAATGCAAATCAAAACTACAATTCATGAACACAGTATATCTTTCCATGTGTTTATGTTATCTTCAATTTCTTCTATTAGTGTCTTATAGTTATCTGAGTAAAGGCCATTTACCTCATAAGGAATGTTAATTCTGAGGGTTTTTTTTTTTTTTTCTTACTTTCTTTCTGACACTTCACTGTTAGTGCATAGACATGCAGCAAATTTCTGTATGTTAATTTTGTGTCCTGCAACTTTACTGGATTCATTAGGGAACTCTAGAAGTGTTTTGGGGGGCATCTTTATGATTTCTATATAAAGTATTATATCATCTACAAACAGTGACAATTTGACTACTTTCTTTCTGTTTTTTAATCTTTTTCTTCTTTTCCTTTTCTGAATTCTATAGCTAGGACTTCTAGAACTATTTTGAATATAAGTAGCAAGAATGAATATTCTTGTCTTGTCCATGATAGTAGAGAATATGTTTTCAGCCTCGAGTATGACGTTAGCTGTTAGCTTATCATATATGGCCTAAATTGTGTTAAGGTATATTCTCTCTATAACCACGTTCTGGAGAGTTTTTATTAGAACTGGATGCGGAGCTATGTCAAAGGTGTTTTTCTTTTTTTTTTTTTTCCCCTGATCTATTAATATGATCATATGGATCCTATTTTTCAATTTGTTAATGTGGTGTAACCACAATGATTATTTCCCAGATACTGAAAAATGCTTGTATCTCTGGGAGAAACCCTTCTTTATGATGTTGTACAATTCTTTAAATGTATTTCTTGGTTTTGTTTGGTAATACATTGTTGACGGATTTTAAATCTATGGTCATCAGTAGTATTGGCCTTTAATTTTCTTTTCTATGATATTTTTGTCAGTTTTTGTTATCAGGATGATGCTGGTCTCATAGAACGTGTATATATGCTTTCTTTCCTCTGCAATTTTTGGACAAATTTCAGAAGGATAGGTATTAACCCTTCTCTAAATGTTTGATAGAATTCACCTATAGTCCTTCACTTTAGTTTGTTAAACGTTTTTTTTTTCATAATTTACTTTTAATTGAAGGATAATTGCTTTAACACATTGGTTTGACTGTTACCATAGCCATAGGTGTACATATGTCCCCTCCCTCTTGAAGCTGCCTCCCACCTCCCACACTTTCCCACCTTTATAGGTTGTTACAGAGCCACACTTTGAGTTCCCTGAGTCATACAGCAAATTACCATTGGTTATCTGTTTTATATATGGTAGGGTATCTCATCCTCTCCTTCCTCCCCCGGCCGTTGTCCTTAAGTCTTTTTTCTATGTCTTCATCTCCACTACTGCACTGCAAGTATGTTTATTAGTACCATCTTTCTAGATTATATATATATATATTGTGTGTGTGTGTGTGAATATATGATATTTGCTTTTATCTTTCTAATATATATGTGTGTGTGTGTATGTGTGTTTGTGTGTGTGTTAATATATGATATTTGCTTTTATCTTTCTGACTTACTTCACTCTGTATGATAGGCTCTAGGTTTATCTGCCTCATTAGAACTGACTCAAATGCATCCCTTTTATGACTGAGTAGTATTCCTTTATACACATATACCACAGCTTCATAATCCATTCATCCATCAATGGACATCTAGGCTGCTTCCACGTCCTAGCTGTTATAATAGTGTTAAAACGAACACTGGGGTGCATTTGTCTTTTTTATGTTTTGGTGTCTTCAGGGTATATGCCTAGAAGTGGTATTGCTAGGTCATATATTATTTTATTCCTAGTTTTTTAGGGAATCTCCATACTGTCTTCCATAGTAGCTGTATCAATTTACATTCCAACCAGCAGTGCAAAAGGCTTCTCTACTCTCCACACCCTGTCTAGCATTTGCTGTTTGTGGATTTTCTTTCTTTCTTTCTTTCTTTCTTTTTTTTTTTAATAATGGCCATTCTGACAAGTATGAGGTGATATCTCATTACAGTTTTGATTTGTATTTCTCTAATAATGAGATATATTGGGCATCTTTTAATGTGTCTATTAGCCATCTGTATGTCTTCTTTGTAAAAATGTCTGTTTAGGTCTTTCGCCCACTTATCGATAGAATTATTTGTTTTTTCTGGTATTGACTTTTATGAGCTGTTTCTATATTTTCAAAATTAATCAAGTCAATTGTTTCATTTGCTATTATTTTCTCCCATTGTGAGGGTTTTCTTTTCATCTTGTCTATAGTTTCCTTGGCTGTGCAAAAACTTTTAAGTTTAATCAGGTCTCACTTGTTTATTTTTATTTCCATTATCCTGGGAAATGGGTCATAGAGGATATCTTCCTATGATTTATATCATACAGTGTTCTGCCTATGTTTTCCTCTAAGAGTGTTATAATTTCTGGTTTTACATTTGGGTCTTTAATCCATTTAGACTTTATCTCTGTGTATGGTCTTAAGAAGTGTTCTAATTTCATTATTTTACATGTAGCTGTTCAGTTGTCACAGCACTGCTTACTGAGTAGACTATCTTTTTTCCATTGTATATTCTTGCCTCCTTTCTCAGATAAGGTGCTCATAGGTGTATGGGTTTAATCTCTGTGCTTTCTATCTTGTTCCATTTGTGTATATTTCTATTTTTGTGCCAGTACCATACTGTCTTGATAGCTGTAGCTTTGTAGTATAGTCTGAAATCAGGCAAGTTGATTCCTCGAGCTGCATTCTTTCTCAAGATTGCTTTGGCTACTTCAGGTCTTTTGTATTTTCATGCAATTGTGATTTTTTTTTTTTGGTTGTTGTTCTAGTTCTATGAAAAGTGCCATTTGTAATTTGATAGGGATTGCATTGACTCTGTAAATTGCATTTGGTAGTATAGCTATTTTCACAATGTTGATTCTTCCTACTCAGTAGCATGGAGTATCTCTCCATGTGTTTATGTCATATTTGATTTCTTCCAACAGTGTCTTATACTTTTCTGTATACATTTTTTGTCTCCTTCGGTAGGTTTATTCCTAGGTATTTTATTCTTTTCATTGCAATGGTAAACGGACTTGATTCCTTAATTTCTATTTCTGACTTTTCATTGTTACTGTATAAGTATGCAAGTGATATCTGTGTATTGATTTTATATCCTGTGACTTTACTAATTAACTGTTTAGCTCTAGCAATTTTCTGATAAAATCTTTAGTATTATATTATATACCATTATTAATATTATGTATTGATTATTGTAGACAGCCTATCTAGTGGATAGCATTCTATATATTAGACAAGCTGGATCTTATCTCTCTGAAGTGCAACATCATGTCCAGTAGTAAATTTTGGGGTGTCTGTGGGTTCAGTATGGCTTTGGGGAGGCTGTCTGCTAGTGTGAAGCATCGTGTTTCTGTTTTGTTGAAGGACTGGCGTGTGGTATCTGCACACTGGTGCTTGCTAGCCTTTGATTGGGCTTCATTTTGGTTTTGAAGTGGAGACCTTTGGGTCAGCTCATGCTTATTCATGTTCCCTGGGGATGGGAATTCTCTGGTAGTTCAGAGTCTTGGACTTGGGTTTCATCTCAGGGGTTCAGGCTCAAAGCCTATTGAAGCTCAAAGACCTCACAATACACCTAGTGCAAAAGACAAGTTCCCTATATTCTTGGTAAAGGCAACATTCAGCAGCCCAGAATACCCAATGAGACTTACACCAAAGTTCTTTCATATTTGTAGGAAGGTCACTGGAGCTATTGTGGACAGCATGGGATGAGTTCAATCTCAGATCTGACCTTATTCCAGCTTGTGGTTTCTCCTAATATTCACAGTTGACCCTAGAGTCCACTGTCTGTTTCCCAGTTGGACATGAGGGGGTGAAGGCTGAGGCTCATTAGGGCTCCCTTTCTCTATTGGTCAGCAAAAAGGGGAGGGGTATAGTAGCCGCATATGGATTGTACTGTGGAGTGCCTGTGGCAATAGTACCTGTTAGATGTTATTATATTCCGAGGTGGGTCATGCGTTCTCCCAAAGGATAAAGCCCCAGTTTGGGGGTCCCTAGAAAGAACTCAGCTGTTTAAGCTTCCAGTCAGGTTCAGGCAGTAACCTGTGCCTGATCACATCCTGTTGGCAGCTTCAAATTTTGGGATTGGGACCATAACATGGTGTTTTGTCAGTTGCATCCAGTACCCATACTGGTTTTGGCAGTCATCAGTTCAGTTCAGTTCAGTCAGTCACTCAGTCGTGTCCAACTCTGCGACCCCATGAATTGCAGGACACCAGGCCACCCTGTCTATCACCAACTCCCGGAGTTCACTCAGATTCACGTTCATCCAATCAGTGATGCCATCCAGTCATCTCATCCTCTGTCATCCCCTTCCCCTCCTGCCCCATATCCTTCCTAGCATCAAAGTCTTTTCCAATGAGTCAACACTTCGCCTGAGGTGGCCAAAGTACTGGAGCTTCAGCTTTAGCATCAGTCCTTCCAAAGAAATCCCAGGGCTGATCTCCTTCAGAATGGACTGGCTGGATCTCCTTGCAGTCCAAGGGACTCTCAAGAGTCTTCAACACTACAGTTCAAAAGCATCAATTCTTCGGTGCTCAGCTTTCTTCACAGTTCAACTCTCACATCCATACATGACTACTGGAAAAACCATAGCCTAAACTAGATGGACCTTAGTAAGCAAAGTAATGTCTCCGCTTTTTAATATACTATCTAGGTCAGTCATAACTTTTCTTCCAAGGAGTAAGTGTCTTTTAATTTCATGGCTGCAGTCACCATCTGCAGTGATTTTGGAGCCCAAAAACATAAAGTCTGACACTATTTCCACTGTTTCCCCATCTATTTCCGATGAAGTGATGGGACCAGATGCCGTGATCTTCGTTTTCTGAATGTTGAGCTTTAAGCCAGCTTTTTCACTCTCCTTTTCACTTTCATCAAGAGGCGTTTTAGTTCCTCTTCACTTTCTGCCATAAGGGTGGTGTCATCTGCATATCTGAGGTTATTGATATTTCTCCTGGCAATCTTGATTCCAGCTTGTGTTTCTTCCAGTCCAGTGTTTCTCATGATGTACTCTGCATATAAGTTAAATAAGCAGGGTGACAATATACAGTCTTGATGTACTCCTTTTCCTATTTGGAACCAGCCTGTTGTTCCATGTCCAGTTTTAACTGTTGCTTCCTGACCTGTGTACAGATTACTCAAGAGGAAGGTCAGATGATCTGGTATTCCCATCTCTCTCTGAATTTTCCACAGTTTATTGTGATCCACATAGTCAAAGGTTTTGGCATAGTCAATAAAGCAGAAATAGATATTTTTCTGGAATTCTCTTGATTTTCCATAATCTAGCAGATGTTGCCAACTTGATCTCTGGTTCCTCTGCCTTTTCTAAAACCAGCTTGAACATCAGGAAGTTCATGGTTCATGTATTGCTGAAGCCTGGTTTGGAGAATTTTGAGCATTACATTACTAGCATGAGATGACTGCAATTGTCCAGTAGTTTGAGCATTCTTTGGCATTGCCTTTCTTTAGGATTGCAATGAAAACTGACCTTTTCCAGTCCTGTGGCCACTGCTAAGTTCTCCAATTTTGCTGGCATATTGAGTGCAGCACTTTCACAGCATCAGCTTTCAGGATTTGAAACAGCTCAACTGGAATTCCATCACCTCCACTAGCTTTGTTCATAGTGATGCTTTTAAGGCCCATTTGACTTCACATTCAAGGATGTCTGGCTCTAGATGAGTGATCACACCATCGTGATTATCCAGGTCATGAAGATCTTTTTTGTACAGTTCTTCTGTGTATTCTTGCCACCTCTTAATATCTTCTGCTTCTGTTAGGTCCATAACATTTCTGTCCTTTATCAAGCCCATCTTTGCATGAAATATTCCCTTGGTATCTCTAATTTTCTTGAAGAGATCTCTAGTCTTCCCATTCTGTTCTTTTCCTCTATTTCTGTGCATTGATCGCTGAGGAAGGCTTTGTTATCTCTTCTTGCTATTCTCTGGAACTCTGCATTCAGATGCTTATATCTTTCCTTTTCTCCTTTGTCTCCTGTACAATGTCACGAACCTCATTCCATAGTTCATCAGGCACTCTCTCTATCAGATCTAGGCCCTTAAATCTATTTTTCACTTCCACTGTATAATCATTAGGGATTTGATTGAGGTCATCCTTGAATGGTTTAGCAGTTTTCCCTACTTCCTTCACTTTGAGTCTGAAATTGGTATAAGGAGTTCATGATCTGAGCCACAGTCATCTCCTTGTCTTGTTTTCATTGACTGTATAGAGCTTCTCCATCTTTGGCTGCAAAGAATAGAATCAGTCTGATTTCAGTGTTGACCATCTGGTGATGTCCATGTGTAGAGTCTTCTCTTGTGGTGTTGGAAGAGGGTGTTTGCTATGACCAGTGCATTTTCTAGGCAAAACTCTATTAGTCTTTGTCCTGCTTCATTCCGCATTCCAAGGCCAAATTTGCCTGTTACTCCAGGTGTTTCTTGACTTTCAACTTTTGCATTCCAGTCCCCTATAATGAAAAGGACATCTTTTTTAGGTGTTAGTTCTAAAAGGTCTTCTAAGTCTTCATAGAACCGTTCAACTTCAGCTTCTTCAGCATTACTGTTTGAGGCATAGACTTGGATTACCATGGTATTGAATGGTTTGCCTTGGAGACGAACAGAGATAGCTCGTTTTTGAGATTGCATCCAAGTACTGCATTTCAGACTCTTTTGTTGACCATGATGGCTACCTCATTTCCTCTGAGGGATTCCTCCCCGCAGTAGTAGATATAATGGTCATCTGAGTTAAATTCACCCATTCCAGTCCATTTTAGTTCGCTGATTCCTAGAATGTCGATGTTCCATCTTGCCATCTCTTGCTTGACCACTTCCAATTTGCCTTGATTCATGGACCTGACATTCCAGGTTCCTATGTCATATTGCTCTTTATAGCATCAGACCTTGCTTCTATTACCAGTCACATCCACAACTGGGTATTTTTTTTTTGCTTTGGCTTCATCCCTTCATTCTTTCTGGAGTTATTTCTCCACTGATCTCCAGTAGAATGTTGGGCACCTACTGACCTGGGGAGTTCCTCTTCTGGTATCCTATCATTTTGCCTTTTCATACTGTTCATGGGGTTCTCAAGGCAAGAATACTGAAGTGGTTTGCCATTCCCTTCTCCACAGGACCACATTCTGTCAGACCTATCCACCATGACCCACCTGCCCTTGGGTTGCCCCACAGGCATAGTTTAGTTTCATTGAGTTAGACAAGGCTGTGGTCCTAGTCTGATTAGATTGACTAGTTTTCTGTGAGTATGGTTTCAGTGTGTCTGCCCTCTGATGCCCTCTTGCAACACCTACCATCTTACTTGGGTTTCTCTTACCTTGGGCGTGGGGTATCTCTTCAAGCCTGCCCCAGCAAAGTGCAGCCACTGCTTCTTACCTTGGACGACGGGTATCTCCTTACCGACACCCTTCCTGACCTTCAACATGGGATGGCTCCTCTAGGCCCTCCTGCACCCACGCAGCCGCCGTTCCTTGGACTTGGGGTTTCTCTCCTGACTGCTGCCCCTGGCCTCAGGTGTCACCCCTGGTGTCAGATGCAGGGTGGCTCCTCTCTGCCACCGCCCCTGACCTCGGATGCAGGGTAGCTCCTCTCAGCCATCGTCTCCAATGTGGGGTAGCTCCTCCTGGCTGTTTCTCTTGACCTCAGACGCGAGGTAGCTCCTCCTGGCTGCCACCCCTGACCTCAAACTTAGGGTAGCTCCTCTTGGCTGTTCCTGCACAGTCACAGTCTGGCACTCTAGGCTGCTGCCCTTGTCCTCGGATGTGGGGTTAACTTCTCTTGGCCACCACCCTTCAGGCATGGGGTCCTCCTGGCTTCTGCTCCTGACCTCAGACGTGGGGTAGCTCCTCTCGGCCGCTGCCGCCTGTGCTTAGTGTGCCGTCATAGTCAAGTCTATTTCCAAAACTGTGTCTAAGTAGCCCTCTCAGTACATCCTCACTACCGCCAGCACTCTGCCTCTCCCTGGGATCTTTCCTGGAGCCCATGCTCCCATTCCCTCCTTCTGTTGCAGGCTGAAGCTTGCTAATGACTTCTCTAGGCTCCCCACCCCCATGCTTAGCTCAGTGGAGGCTTATGTGCCACTTTTCTTGGACCCCTGCCCCCTCTTTCTGGGCCAGACTGGGGCTTGCTAACTGCTTCTCTTGGCTCCCTACCCCTACACTCCATTCTGGGATGAGGCTTGTGACCTGCTTATGGGATGAGTAGTGCTATTCCACTTTTTCTGTATTTTGTCTCCTGAGTCCTTGATGTTGCATGGCACTCTGAGGTTCCACAGTCCTCCATTGGTACCACCTGTGAGGGGGTTTCCTTGTGCATGGAAACTTTCCTCCTTCATGAGTTTCTCCATCTCTAGGGGCAGAACTCCCATCCTGAATTCCTCTGTCTTCATTTTTTCATGTTGCCATTTTTTTATTAAATTTTATTTTTAAATATAAATTTATTTGCTTTAATTGTAGGTTAATTACAATATTGTATTGGTTTTGCCATAAATCAACATGAATGGGGAACAAGTGTATACCTGTGGCAGATTCATATTTTTTATCTTTTGTCCTACCTTTTTTCAAGGAGACCAACTTGCTTTTTTGGAGGCATGGGGGTCTTCTGCTATTGTTTAAAAGTCACTCTGTAGGAATTGTTCCATATTATGATCAGTTTTTGATGTGTTTGTGGGGAGCCAGGCGATCTCCCCATCTCCTCTACCATGTATTTCTGCTTTAAACATTTATAAATTTTTGAATAACTAATTTAATTTCACTTACAGGTAATGGGTCTGTTAATATTTCCTATGTTTTCTTGGTTAAGTAAGGCGATTGTACATTTCTAGAAATTTATCCATTTCTTCTAGACTATCCTTTTTTTGGCATATACTTGTAGTAGTTTCTCATGATTTTTTGTATATCTGTGATGCTGGTTGTAACTTATTGATTTAGTCCAAGTATTATTGATTTGGCACTCTCTTTTTCTTTATGTGTCTGACTAAAGGCTTTCAAAGAAACAACTCTTTGTTTCACTGATCTTTTGTGTTTTTTATTCTCTATTTTATCATTTCGGAGAAGGCAATGGCACCCTACTCCAGTACTCTTGCCTGGAAAATCCCATGGATGGAGGAGCCTGGTGGGCTGCAGTCCATGGGATCAGTAAAAGTCGGACACAACTGAGCCACTTCACTTTCACTTTTTACTTTCACTTTTCACTTTCATGCACTGGAGAAGGAAATGGCAACCCACTCCAGTGTACCATTCTGATAAGTGAAAGTCGCTCAGTCATGTCTGACTCTTTGTGATTCCATGGATACACAGTCCATGGAATTCTCCATATTTCTTTTTATTATGTTTGAATTTTGTTTGTCCTTTTTCTATTTTCTTTACGTATTTTTGAAACCCCATGAACTGCAGCACGCCATATTTCCCTGCAATTCACTATCTTCTGGAGTTTGATCAAACTCATATTCATTAAGTTGATAATACCATCCAGCAATCTCATCATCTCTCACCCCCTTCTCATTTTGCCTTCAATCTTTTCCAGCATCAGAGTCTTTTCCAGTGAGTTGGCTCTTCCACATCAGGGGGTCAAATTATTGGAGCTTCAACTTCATTATCAGTACTTCCAGTTAGTATTCAGGATTGATTTCCTTTAGGATTGACTGATTTGATCTCTTTGTTTTTCAAGGGACTCTCAGGAGTCTTCTTCAGCACCACAGTTGAAAAGCATAAATTTTTAAGTGTTCAGCCTTCTTTATGGTCCAACTCTCACACTCATACATGACTAGTTGGGAAACCATAGTTTTGGCTATCCAGGCATTTATCAGCAAAATGATGTCTCTGTTTTTGAATATGCTGTCTAGGTTGGTCATGGCTTTTCTTCCAAGGAAAAAGTACCTTTTAATTTCATGCTTGAAGTCACCATCCACAGTGATTTTGAAGCCCAAGAAAATAAAGAATTACTGTTTCTATTTTTCCCAGTTCTATTTGCCATGAAGTGATGGAACCAGATGCCATGATCTTCATTTTTTGGTGTTAGTTTTAATCCAACTTTTCACTCTTTCTCACCTTCATCAAGAAGCTCTTTAGCTCCTCTTTGCTTTCTGCCATTTGTGTGGTGTCATCTGCATATCATAGGTTGTTGATATTTCTCCTGACAATGTTGATTCCAGTTTGTTCTTCATGCAGTCAAAATTTTTGCATGATATAATCTGCTTATAAGTTAAATAAGCAGTGTGACAATATAGAGCCTTGACATTCTCCTTTCCCAATTTGAAGCAGTCTGTTGTCCAGTTCTAACTTTGCACCCTGACCTGCATACAGGTTTCGTAGGAGGCAGGTATGACACTATGCTATTCCTATCTCATTAAGAATTTTTCACAGTTTGTTTTGATCCACATAGTCAAAGGATTTAGCATAGTCAATGAAACAGAAGTAGATATTTTTCTGGAATCCCCTTACTTTTTCTACAATCCAATTGAGGTTGGCAATTTAATCTTTGATTTCTTTGCCTTTTCTAAGTTTATCTTGTACATTTGAAAGCTCTCAGTAGCCTAGCTTGAAGGATTTTGAAGGTTACCTTGCTAGCATGTGAAATGAGTGCAATCGTGCAGTAGTTTGAATATTCTTGGCATTGCCCTTCTTTGGGATTGGAATAAAAACTGACTTTTACCAGTCCTGTGGCCACTGCTGAATTTCCAAATTTGCTGGTATATTGACTGAAGCACTTTAACAACATCATCATTTAGAATGTTAAATAGCTCGGTTAGAGTTGCATCACTTCCACTAGCTTTTTTCCACAGTAATGCTTCCAAGGCCCACTAGACTTCACACCTCAGAATGTCTGGCTCTAGGTGAACAATCAGACCATCATGGTTATCCAGGTCATTAAGATCTTTCTTGTAGTTTTTCTGTGTATTCTTGCTGCTTCTTCTTAATATCTTCTGCTTCTTTTAGGTTCATACTGTTTATGTCATTTACTGTGCCCATCTTTGCATGAATGTTCCTTTGGTAGCTCTAATTTGCTTGAAGAGATCTCTAGTCTTTCCCATTCTGTTCTTTTCCTCTATTTCTTTGCATTGATCCCCAGGAAGTATTTCTTATCTCTTCTTGCTATTCTTTGGAAATCTGTGTTCAGATAGGTATATCTTTCCTTTTCTCCTTTGCCTTCCACTTCTCTTCTTTTCTCAGCTATTTGTAAGGCATCCTCAGACAACCATTTTGCCTTGTTGTTTTTTTTTATTCCCCTTAAGGATTGTTTTGGTCACCTCACCATGTACAATGCTATGAATCTTCATCCATAATTCTTGAGGCACTCTATCAGATCTAGTTCCTTGAATCTATTTTTTCACTTTCACTGCATAATCAAACTGGATTTTATTTAAGTCATACCTGAACAACCTAGTGGTTTTCTCTACATTTTTCAATGTAAGTCTAGGGAACTGCTACTTATTTGAGAGTTTATTTTCTGAGATAAGCTTGTATGACTGCAGACTATCCACTTATTACTACTTTTTCTGTGTTCCATAGATTTTTTGTTTATTTTCATTTTCATTTTCTCTTACCTATAGCTATTTTTTTTTAAATTTACTCTTTGATATTTTCAGTGATGTACTTTGTTTACTAGTATATTGTTGAGCATTCAGGTGTCTGTTGTTTTTGCAGTTCTTTTCATATAGCTGAAATTTAGTTTCATAGTGATATGGTTCAAAAACATTGTACTTTATATGATTTCAATTTCTTTAAATTTACAAGGCTGGTTTGTGGCCTAGATGGTTTCTTACCCTGGAAGATACCGCATGTGCACTTGAAAATAATGTGTATTCTGCTGATTTTGCATGGAAATTGCCCACAAAGAACCAGCCTCAGCTGGGGGAAGAGGGAGGGAGAACAAGAAGGTGGAGTAGGTGGATATGGGGTACACCTCTCTCCATGGATACATCAGGAATACACCTTCAGACAAAGACGTGCTTGTAGAACACCAGCTGAGAGTGGACAGGAGTACTTGACCACTGGAAAAGAATACATAGAACCATGAAAAACTTAGTAGGATGGAGCATCTAGGGGGAAAAACAGGAGTGTTTGTAGGACTATACCTACATTTGGCAGGTCAGGGAACTGAAGCAGGGATCCAATCCCCTTATCAGGGCGACTGTCTGAGCCAGAGGAAAAATATTTAAGGCTGAGAGTGAAGCAGCTGATCTGTGGCATCCTAAATGGAATGAGAATAAGACAGTCCTTGCCATAGACATATGTGCCCTGGACAAGAATGCAGGTCCCTTAAAAGCCACAGCAGCTTGGAGCTGGAGTTTAAGAATTGTGAAGCAATCTCATGGCTGCTGCTGACTGTGAACAGATGGACTGAGGGGATGTCAGGGAGGAGGTTGTGGTAGGAAATTGTGGTTGTGGTTCTGTAGAGAAAAAAGGAAGCCATTGAAGCAAGATGATACTACTGAGTCATGTGTAAGGGGTGGAACCATCACCAAAGCCTGTCTCCCCACCCCCTCCACCACATGCCAGCATCAGCAGCTGAACAAAAGAGAGGCTGGCTCATCAAGTGCTTGATACTTGATGAACTATAGAGTAAGTCCCCACCTTGAGTGCCCCTTTAAGTGGCTGATGCGCCAATCTACAGAGTACAAGCCCAGACAGGGGAGATGCTCTTTGTGTCTGATGCACAAAAAAACAGAGGACCCCAGGCAAAGGGGCCTTCTAAATGCCTGAATGGGTGGAGCTATGGAGAAAAACTAACCAAAGAGGTCTTCTGATCGCCAGCTATCAGAAGCCTGAAAAAACACTCTGACAAGGCCATAACTCATGTGGCTGAGGTAGTCACTGACCCTGCACAGTTGGAGCCATCAGAGTATCCACCACCCAAGTACCTGTGCCACCTTCTTTCTCAGCACTCACTGTGGCAGAGCTTTCACAGGCAAAAAAAGTCTTGCATCTATGCACACAGGGTCACTTCGGTGGTGTCAAACTCTTTGAGACCCTGTGGACTTTGGCCTTCCAGGCTTCTCTGTCAGTGGGGTTCTCCACGCAAGAATACTGGAGTGTATTGGCCAATACTGGTTGTCATACTCTTCTAGAGCACTACATTTCCTGCTGCCCTTGCCACCAATTCACCTAAGTTCCTGGTACGGCCAGAACATCTGTGACCCAAGCAACTGTATCACCTCCACAGAAGGCCCTTACTGGGGCAGACCCGAGTCCTCCAGGTCAGCCTCAGATGCAAACCCCAGTAGACAACCCACATGCAGAGACGGAAATAAAGCCACTATTGAAACCTAGGGGCAATGTAGCTAAGGAAGAAAACCCAAAGCCTTCCCACCAGCTGTACAAGTTACAGATTAAATTCATATAATCAGCTATGTAGACTGTGTGCATATGGAATATATAAAAGACATTGAGAGCTTCCACATACACACACACACACACACACACACACACACACACACACACATGCAAATACACTAGTTCTGATATTTGTAGACATTGGAGGCAAGAACACACAGGAATAGGACCAGATTAGAGTCTGAGCTGTTCCCACAGAAGGTCCAGAGACCAGTGCAATGATGGAGGGCATCCTAGGCAGGTGACGTGGGCTCTGTTTCCCAGTGAGGGAAAGGACGCTGACAGCAGTGACTCAAGAAAAACATTTATTATTCTTATATTTTGACTTGTTATGCAGTTTTCTTTTGGATGTTTTTCATTACCATTATTTTCTTCTATTGTCCTTTTTATTAGCACTATTAAATCTTCAGTTGTTTTTGTTTTTTAATCACACTTTCTATTGCTATTGTAAACCTCTACCTCTACCTTGGCCTTTTGCAGTTCTGTGGAGTTTTTTTTTTTTTTAATAATTTTAATTTTTGAAATTTTTAAGCCTATGATCATTTTTTTCTACATTTATTCCTTAATTTGCTTTTCCTATCAATCTTTTCCCCTTGCAATTAATCGTTAATGTATATAAATCTTCTTTGTATGCCTTTATTTAAATTTGCATATCTATTCTTTTCTGCTTCTCTTTTTCTCACCATGTTCTTTAGTTTTGTATTCATTGTTTTACTCCTCAATTGGCACCTTTGTATAGTTTTGTTCTCCAGTGTGTGCTTTAGTTAGTTTTGTTCTTAACTGGTGGGTATGATCTTTGACTTCCTTTGTTCTCCAGGTCAATCTATTGTATTTTATTTTTGTTGGGCTGTTTTGATTTCACTTATGGGTGTATATGTGTATATTCCATTATTTTAATCATTATTTGCCTGATTTTGTAACTGCCATTTGTCTGAGGTTCATTTTGGTTTCTCATTTTGGTTATTTGTTTTAATCTTACTTAATGGCATAAAAGGCCATTTGTGTAATCTCTCTTCCTGGTCAGAGATCATGCCCTCAGTCTTTGAACTGGGAGCCCTGACTCCGATACCCTACTCTACCATAGAACTCTTAACTCTAGGGAGTATAAAGTAGTGACAACTCCCTCAAAGGAAAACACTTGAATACAAGTTCTGGCATCACCAAACTACCAGTAGAAAACTGTGCAGTAGACCTCATCCAAACAAGAAATAAGACAAAACTAAAAATTCAATCATTAGCAGACAGAATTAAAACCTCACACAGTCCTGCCCATTAGAGGAAAAAAAAAATAAACACAAATTTCACATTTTACTAAGCTTACACATATCAGAGGGCCAACATTAAGAGGGCTGAAAACAAAAGGAAGAAAGAATTGAACTTTGAAACCTGGGAAAATGAGACTTCAAATACAATGAGTTTAAAAATAAAGAATGAAAAGTCAGAGATTCAACAGCATGTGAACCATGAAATTCCAGATGTTCAAGATGATTTTCTAAAAGGCAGAGGAACCAAAGATCAAATTTTCAACATCTGTTGGATTATTGAAAAGTAAACAGATTTCCAGAAAACTATCTATTTCTGCTTTATTGACTATGCCAAAACCTTTGACTGTGGATCACCACAAACTGTGGAAAATTCTTCAAGAGATGGGAATACCAGACCACCTGACCTGTTCCTTGAGAAATATGTATGCAGGTCAGGAAGCAACAGCTAGAACTGGACATGGAACAACAGACTGGTTCCAAATAGGAAAAGGAGTACGTCAAGGCTGTATACTGTTACCCTGCTTATTTAACTTACATGCAGAGTACATCATGAGAATTTCTGGGCTGGATGAAGCACAAGATGGAATCAAGATTGGCAGGGGAAATATCAATCACCTCAGATATGCAGATGACACCACCCTTATGGCAGAAAACAAAGAACTAAAGAGCCTCTTGATGAAAGTGAAAGAGGAGAGTGAAAAAGTTGGCTTAAAGCTCAGCATTCAGAAAACTAACATCATGGTATCTGTTCCCATCGCTTCATGGCAAATAGATGGGGAAACAGTGGAAACAGTGTCAGACTTTATTTTGGGGGGCTCCAGAATCACTGCAGATGGTGATTGCAGCCATGAAATTAAAAGACTCTTACTCCTTGGAAGAAAAGTTATGACCAGCCTAGACAGCATACTAAAAAGCAGAGACATTACTTTGCCAACAAAGAATCGTCTAATCAGGCTATGGTTTCTCTAGTAGTCATGTATGGATGTGAGAGTTGGACTATAAAGAAAGCAACAAAGAATTGATGCTTTTAAACTGTGTTGGAGAAGACTCTTGAAGTCCTTTGGACTCTAAGGAGATTCAACCAGTACATCCTAATGGAGATCTGTCCTGAATATTCATTTGAAGGACTGATGCTGAAGCTGAAACTCCAATACTTTGGCTATCTGATGCAAAGAATTGACTCATTTGAAAACACACTGATACTGGGAAAGTTTGAAGGCAGAAAGAGAAGCAGACGACAGAGGATGAGATGGTTGGATGGCATCACTGACTCAATGGACATGAGTTTGAGTAAACTTTGGGAGTTCGTGATGAATAGGGAGGCCTGGTGTGCTTTGGTTCATGGGGTTGGAAAGAGTCAGACATGACTGAGCTGAATGAAAGGCAGATAAACACTGCACAAATGAAGGAACAAACTGGAAACAAAAAAGTCCAAATAAATGAAGAGGAAATAGGCAAACCATCTGAAAAAGTATACAGAATAATGATAGTAAAGCTGATCCAAAACCTTGAAAATAGAATGGAGAAAATACAAGAATCAATTATGAAATATCTAGAAGAATTAAAGAAAAAGAATACAGAGACAAACTACACAATTACAAAATTAAAATACTTTAGAAGGAATCAATATAATATTTGCAGCAGAAGAACGAATCAGTGAGCTGGAAGATAAAAGGGTAGAAATAACTTCTGAAGAGCAGAATAAAGTAAAACAGATGAAAAGAACTGAAGCCAGTCTCAGAGACCTCTGGGACAATATCAAATGCGTTAATATTCCAATTATAGGGTTCCCAGAAAAGGATGAGTAAAGTAAATGGTATGAAAAAATTTTTGAAGAGATTATAGTTAAAAATTTCCCCATCATGGAAAAGGAAATAGTCAATCAAATCCAAGAGGCACAAAGAATCCCATACAGGATAAACCCAAGGAGAAACATGCCAAGACACATACTGATAAAACTGACAAAGACTAAACACAAAGAAAGAATATTAGAAGCAGCAAGGGAGAAGCAACAAGTTACAACAGAAATCCCATACCCTTAACAGTCGATCTTTCAGCAGAAACTCTGCAGGCCAGAAGGGAATGGCAGGATATATTTAGAGTGCTGAAAGGGAAAATCTACAACCAAGGTTACTGTACCCAGCAAGGAGCTCATTCAAAATTGATGGAGAAATAAAAAGCTTTTCAGAGAAGCAAAAGTTCAGCACCAACAAACCAGCTTTATAACAAATGTTAAAAGGACTTATATAGCCACAAAATAGAAGAGAAGAAAAATATACCAAATAATTAATAAAATGGCAATAGTAACATATATATCAATAATTACTTTAAAAGTAAATGAATTAAGTACTCCACCCAAATGACACAGACTGAATGAATGGATATAAAAACAAGACCCATATATATGCTGTCTACAAGAAACACACTTCAGACCTTAAGACACATATAGACTGAGAGAGAGAGAGAGAGCATGGAAAAAATATATTCCATGCAAACGGGAAGCAGAAGAAAGCTAGAGTCACAATCCTCATATCTGAAAATAGACCTTAAAATAAATAAGATTGCAAGAGATAAGGAACAACACTACAAAATGATCAAGGGAACAATCCAAGAGGAAGACATAAAAATTATAGATATCTATACACCCAACAAAAGAGCACCTCAATTCATAAGACAAACACTAACCAACATAAATGGAGAAATTGACAGCAACACAAGAATATTTGGAGACATTAACAGCCAACTCACACCAATGGACAAATTATCGAACAGAAAATTAATATGGAAACACAAGCCTTAAATGATACATTAGATTCCATGGATCTCGTTGATATCTTCAGGAAATTCCATTCAACTACAGAAGAATATAACTTCTTCTCAAGTGCACATGGAACATTCTCCAGGATTGTTGCGGTCCTTTAATGGACCGGAACCTGGTGGTCTGGGTTTGACGATAAGAAAATGAAAGAGAGAGAGAAGCTAATATTCCCTGGTTTATGCAGAGAACCAGTAAAACCCTAGAACAGGGCTTGCACTGCTCACAAAAGGACAGGGTGCCCTCTCGAGGAGGTCTTGAAAGCCCAGGCAGGAGAGTGAGCTCGGTGGGTTTCCACACTCCAGAGAATCAGCCAGAGGGAGGGAGGGAGGGAGAGAGAGAGAGAGAAAGAGAGAGAGAGAGACATGGGGACCCAAGCCTCTGGTGGAGGAAGGGTGCTTTAATATTCTATCTTTGAGTATATATAGGCTGTTGTACAAGAAATTTCTTTAGACAATGATAAAGATCATAAAACCAAATCTACAGCAACTGTTATCAGGAGAACAAGGGGTTAACAATGGTAATAAGGTCAGGAGACAATCCATATCTGAAGAAAGAGGATCGAGACTAAGCAGTTTTGTCATAAGGAGAATGTTAACTGAAGGAGATTCATGCATGTGTTTCATCTTATGACCTCAGTCCTGGGAGTGGCATGACATTCCACTCATTTCTGTTGCCAGAAACTGATAAGGAACAAAGGATTTATGAGAAATAGCATGCAGGAATCCTCCTGTTAAACGTTCCCTGACACAGGATAGATCATATCTTGGGTCAAAAATCAAACCTCTGTAAATTTAAGAAAATTCAAATCATATCAAGCATCTTTTCTGACCACAACTCTATATGAGATTAGATACCAATTATAAGGTAAAATAACTGTTAAAAAAAACATGGAGATTTAACAATGCATTTCTAAATAACCCTCAGGTTTATGAAGAAATAAAAAGGGGGAAGTAGAAAAATGACAATGGAAACTTGACAATTCAAAACTTAGGAGATGGAGCAAAAGCGGTTCTAAGAGGGAAGTTTATAACAATACAATCCTATCTCAAGAAACAAGAAAAACATCAAAGAGGGAACCTAAATATACACCTAAGACAACTAGAAAAAGAAGAAAAAAATATTAGTAGAAGGAAATAAATTATAAAGATCTGGGCAGAAAGCAATGAAAGAAACAATAGTAAAGATTAATAAAACTAAAAGGTGTTTCTCTGAAGATAAACAAATTCGACAAACCTTTAGCCAGACTCATCAAGAAAAAATGAAGAAGAATCACACCTACAAAATTAAAAATGAAATGAGAGGTTGCAATAGACAATGCAGAAATAGAAAGGATCATAAGAGAATATTATGAACAATTATATGGCAATAAAATGGATAACCTGGAAGAAATGGACAGAGTCTTAGAAAAGTTCAGTGTTCCAAGACTGAACCAGGAAGAAATAGAAACTATGAACAACCCAGTTACAAGCACTAAAATCAAAGGGTGATTTAAAAAAATCTCCTAAAAAACAAAAGCCCAGGATCAGATGGCTTCACAGGTAAATTCTATTAAACATTTAGGGACGAGCTAATGCCTATACTCCTAAAACTCTTTCAAAAAATTCCAGAGAAAGGAACAGTTTCAAACTCATTCTACAAGGCCACCATCACCATGAAACCAAAACCAGACAAAGACAACACAAAAGAGAAAACTACAGGTCAATATCACTGATGACCATAGATTCAAAAATCCTCAACAAAATTTTAGGAAACAGAATTAAATAGCACATTTAAAAGTTCATACACCATGACCAAGTTGGGTTTATTCCTGGGATGCAAGGACTTTTCAATATATGCAAATCAATCAAAGTGATACACCATGTTAACAAACTGAAAGATTAAAAAATATATGATAATTTCAATAGATGCAGGAAAAGCATTTGACAAAATTCAGCACCCATTTATGATTAAATGGGCATAGAAGGAATCTACCTCAACATAATAAAAGCCATATATGATAAGCTCACAGCAAACATTATTCTCAGTGGTGAAAAACTGAAAGCATTCCCCCTCAGATCAGGGACAAGACAAAGGTGCCTACACTCACTAATATTATTCAACAGAGTTTTGGAAGTCTTAGCTACAGCAATCAGAGAAGAAAAATAAATAACAGGAATTCAGAACAAGTAAAGCTCTCACTGTTTGCAGAGGACATGCTGCTATACATAGAATAGCCTAAAGATTCTATCAGAAAATTACTAGAGCTAATCAGTAAATTTAGCAAAATTGCAATATACAAAATCAATACAAAGATTGTAAAGTAAAATAAAGTAAAAATAAAAATTTAATATTTTTTAAAAAATCAATACGAAAAAATCACTCGTATTCCTATATACTAAAAATGAAAAATCAGAGAAATTAAGGAATCAATCACATTCACCATTGCAACAAAAAGAATAAAATATCTAGGAATAAATCTACCTAAGGAGAAAAAAAGAACTGTATACAGAAAATTATAAGACACTGATGAAAGCAATCAAAGATGACATACAAAATGGAGAGATATTCTATATCACATACTAACACTTATATACGGAATCTAGAAAGATAATAGCAAATAATTATTTGCAGCTAAGCAATGGAGAAATAGACATAGGTAACAGTATTATGGACATGGGGAGAATGGAGGAAAGGGTGAGATATATAGAGAGAGCAACATGGAAACATATTACCATGTGTAAAATAGATAGCCGATGGGAATTTACTGTATGTGTCAGGAAACTCCAACAGGGTCTCTGTTTTAACCTAGAGGGGTGGGATGGGGAGGGAGATAGGAGGAAGGTTCAAGATGGAGGGGGTATATGTATACCTATGGCTGACTCATATTTAGGTTTGACAGAAAAGATAAAATTCAGTAAAGCAATTATCCTTCAATTAAAACAAATTTTAAAATAAAAGAAAAATTTAAAAGAGTAAAAGAAAGAGAGAGAGAAAAAGAGAAAGCTTTTCTGGTCTACTTTGTTATTTAAAGCCAATGTTTTCTATTTATTTTCTATCTATTCATGCACATGGAAACTTTTTGTGCATAATTTTGATAATTCATTTTAAATGCAAATTATTAGAAAATATACATTAATAAAATCAATACATATTGAAATAGAATAGTCACTGAAGAAATCAGTGAAAAACTGAATTTTTATGTCAGTTTCTTAAATTGCCACTTGATTAAACATATTATGCGTTTTAGATATCTTTCTATTATAGTCACTCTTTTTAAAGAGTGAATTGATTCACATTTCTTCTGATTTACTTGAAAACTATCTAATTTACTTCAAAACTATTTTCTTAGAAGGACATTTTTAGTCGGCTGCATTAGAATCTCTAAAAACACACCACTCTACAAAAGCAATTATAAAACCACTGGGAAAAAATAAGTCAAAATCAACTTTTTCAGACTTCTTTTAACTAAAATATGAGTATCACTGATTTAAGAAAAAATCTTGAATCTCAGTAACAATAGTAGGGCAGATTATGGCATAGCAAATCGATTTATTGCTACCATAATTTCCCTAGGTCTCCCATAGTTTGGAATATCAGCAACTTTACAACCATGATAACTATGAGAAGTAGTACACTTCAAAGTCCTTGGACAGGAGAGGTTGAATTTGGAGCTCATACTTGAGGAGATAATAGTTGAAAACTTCCCTAACATGGGGAAGGAAATAATCACCCAAGTCCAAGAAATCCAGAGAGTTCCAAATAGGATAAACCCAAGGCAAAACACCCCAAGACACATATTAATCACATTAACAAAGATCAAACACAAAGAACAAATATTAAAAGCAACAAGGGAAAAACAACAAATACCAAACAAGGGGATTCCCATAAGGATAACAGCTGATCTTTCAATAGAAACTCTTCAGGCCAGGAGGGAATGGCAAGACATACTTAAAGTGATGAAAGAAAATAACCTACAGCCCAGATTCCTTTACCCAGCAAGGTTCTCATTCAAATACAAAGGAAAAATCAAAAACTTTACAGGCAAGAAAAAGCTGAGAGAATTCAGCACCACCAAACCAGCACTCCAACAAATGCTAAAGGATATTCTCTAGACAGGAAACACAAAAAGGGTGTAGAAACCTGAACCCAAAACAATAAAGTAAATGGCAACAGGATCATACTTATCAATAATTACCTTAAATGTAAATGAGTTGAATGTCCCAACCAAAAGGCAAAGACTGGCTGAATGGATACAAAACAAGATCCCTATATATGCTGGCTACGAGAGACCCACCTCAAAACAAGGGACACATACAGCCTGAAAGTGAAGGGCTGGAAAAAGGTATTCCACACAAATAGAGACCAAAAGAAAGCAGGAGTGGCAATACTCATATCCGATAAAATTAACTTTAATAAAAAGGCTGTGAAAAGAGACAAAGAAGGCCACTACATAATGACCAAAGGATTAATGCAAGAAGATATAACAATTATCAATATATATGCACCCAACATAGGAGCACCACAATATGTAAGACAAATGCTAACAAGTATGAAAGGGGAAATTAACAATAAGACAATAAGAGTGGGAGACTTTAATACCCCACTCACACCTATGGACAGATCAACTAAACAGAAAATTAACAAAGAAACACAAACTTTAAATGATACATTAGACCAGTTAGACCTAATTGATATCTATAGGACACTTCACCCCAAAACAATGAATTTCACCTTTTTCTCAAGTGCTCATGGAACCTTCTTCAGGACAGATCACAGCCTGGGCCATAAATCTAACCTTGATAAATTAAAAAAAAATCGAAATCATTCCAAGCATCTTTTCTGACCACAATGCAGTAAGATTAGATCTCAATGACAGGAGAAAAACTATCAAAAATTCCACCATGTAGAGGCAGAACAACACGCTTCTGAATAAACAACAAATCACAGAAGAAATCAAAAAAGGAATCAAAATATGCAGAGAAATTAATGAACATTAAAAAAAAGAAACCCTTGGGACACTACAAAAGCAGTGCTAAGAGGAAAGTTCATAGCAATACAGGGATATCTCTAGAAACAAGAAAAAATTCAAAAGCAACTAGAAAAGGAATAAATGGAGAACCCCAGAGTTAGTAGAAGGAAAGAAATCTGAAAAATTAGGGCAGAAATAAATGCAAAAGAAACAAAAGAGACCATAGCAAAAATCAACACAGCCAAAAGCTGGTTCTTTGAAAGGATAAATAAAATTGACAAACCGTTAGCCAGACTCATCAAGAAACAAAGAGAGAAGAATCAAATAAAAAAAAATTAGAAATGAAAATGGAGATATCACAACAGACAACACAGAAATACAAAGGATCATAAGAGACTACTATCAGCAATTATATGCCAATAAAATGGAGAACGTGGAAAAAATGGACAAATTCTTAGAAAAGTAAAACTTTTCAAAACTGAACCAGGAAGAAATAGAAAATCTTAACAGACCCATCACAAGCACAGAAGTTGAAACTGTAATCAGAAATATTCCAGTAAACAAAAGCCCAGGTCCAGACAGCTTCACAGCTGAATTCTACCAAAAATTCAGAGAAGAGCTAACACTTATCCTACTCAAATGCTTCCGGAAAATTGCAGAGGAAGATAAAACTTTCAGACTCATTCTATGAGGCCACAGTCATCCTAATGCCAAAACCAGAAAAAGATGCCACACATACACACACACACACACACACACACAAATACAGGGCAATATCACTGATGAACACAGGTGCAGAAATCCTTAACAAAATGCTAGCAATCAGAATCCAGCAACACATTAAATAGATCATACACCATGACCAAGTAGGCTTTATTCAAGGATAAAGGATTCTTCAATATCTGCAAATCAATCAATATAATTCACCACATTAACAAATTGAAAAATAAAAGCCATATGATTATCTCAATAGATGCAGAGAAGGCCTTGGACAAAATTCAACATCCATTTATGATAAAAACTCTCCAGAAAGCAGGAATAGAAGGAACATACCTCAACATAATAAAAGCTATCTATGACAAACCCACAGCAAACATTATCCTCAATGGTGAAAAATCGAAAGCATTTCCCCTAAAGTCAGGAACAAGACAAGGGTGCCCACTTTCACCACTACTATTCAACATAGTTCTGGAAGTTTTGGCCACAGCAATCAGAGCAGAAAAAGAAATGAAACTAATCCAAATTGGAAAAGAAGAAGTAAAACTCTCACTGTTTGCAGATGACATGATCCTCTACATAGAAAACCCTATAGACCACAAGAAAATTACTAGAGCTAAACAATGAATATAGTAAAATTGCAGGATAAAATCAACACACAGAAATCCCTTGCATTACTATACACTAATAATGAGAAAGTAGAAAAAGAAATTAAAGAAACAATTGCATTCACCATTGCAATGAAAAGAATAAAATAGGAATATATCTACCAAAATAAACTAAAGACCTATATTTTGAAAATTGCAAAACACTGATGAAAGAAATCAAAGAGGACACTAACAGATGGAGAAATATACCATGTTCATGGATCGGAAGAATCAATATAGTGAACATGAGTATACTAGCCAAAGCAAGCTACAGATTCAATGCAATCCCTAACAAGCTACCAGCGGTATTTTTCACAGAGCTAGAACAAATAATTTCATAATTTGTATGGAAATAGAAAAAACCTCGAATAGCCAAAGAAATCTTGAGAAAGAAGAATGGAACTGGAGGAATCAACCTGCTTGACTTCAGGCTCTACTACAAAGCTACAGTCATCAAGACACTATGGTACTGGCACAAAAGGAGAAATAAAGATCAATGGAACAAAATAGAAAGCCCAGAGATAAATACACACACATATGGACAACTTATCTTTGACAAAGGAGGCAAGAATATACAATGGATTCAAGACAATCTCTTTAGCAAGTGGTGCTGGGAAAACTGGTCAACCACTTGTAAAAGAATGAAACTAGATCACTTTCTAACACTGCACACAAAAATAAACTCAAAATGGATTAAAGATCTAAACGTAAGACCAGAAACTATAAAACTCCTAGAGGAGAACATAGGCAAAACACTCTCCGACATAAATCACAGCAGGATCCTCTATGATCCACCTCCCAGAATTCTGGAAATAAAAGCAAAAATAAACAAATGGGACCTAATTAAACTTAAAAGCTTTTGCACAACAAAGGAAACTATAAGCAAGGTGAAAAGACAGCCTTCAGAATGGCAGAAAATAATAGCAAATGAAGCAACTGACAAACAATCCCAAAAATATACAAGCAACTCCTGCAGCTCAATTCCAGAGAAATAAATGACACAATCAAAAAATGGGCCAAAGAACTAAACAGACATTTCTCCAAAGAAGACATAGAGATGGTTAACAAACACATGAAAAGATGCTCAACATCACTCGTTATCAGAGAAATGCAGATCAAAACCACAGTGAGGTACCATTTCACACCATTCAGAAAGGCTGTGATCCAGAAGTCTGCATGCAATTAATGCTGGAGAGGGTGTAGAGAATAGGGAACCCTCTTACAGTGTTGGTGGGAATGCATACTAGTACAGCCACTATGGAGAACAGTGTGGAGATTCCTCAAAAAATTACAAACAGAACTGCCTTATGACCCAGCAATTCCACTCCTGTGCATACACACCGAGTAAACCAGAATTGAAAGAGACACGTGTATCTCAATGTTCATTGCAGCACTGTTTACAATAGCCAGGCCATGGAAGCAACCTAGATGTCCATCAGCAGACGAATGGATAAGAAAGCTGTGGTACATATACACAATGGAGTATTACTCAGCCATTAAAAAGAACACATTTGAGTCACTTCTAATGAGGTGGATGAAACTGGAGCCTATTATACCGAGTGAAGTGAGCCAGAAAGAAAAACACCAATACAGTATACTAACACATATATATGGAATTTAGAAAGATGGTAATGATGACCCTGTATGCGAGACAGCAAAAGAGACACAGATGTGTAGAACAGAGTTCGGGATCTGTGGAAGAGGGAGAGGGTGGGATGATGTGGGAGAATGGCATTGAAACATGTATACTATCATGTAAGAAATGAATCGCCAGTCTATATTTGATATAGGATACAGGATGCTTGGAGCTGTTGCATGGGGATGATCCAGAGAGATGATATAGAGTGGGAGGTGGGAGGGGGGTTCATGATTGTGAACTCATGTACATCTGTGGCAGATTCATGTCAATATATGGCAAAACCAATACAGTATTTTAAAGTAAAATATAGTAAAAATAAAAATTAAAAAAAGAAATAGATAAATGGAGTAAGTTTGTAAAAATTACAATATTAAATTGTTAATAAAGAAATTATTCTTAATGGACAGACTTGGCTCCAGTGTTTGTTGAATTCTATGAAACATGGAAATGGGAGTTAATAGCAATTCTTTATAAACTCTTCCAAAATATATAAAAGGAAATAATGCATACTAATTAATTGTATCATTCCAGTATTACTATGATACTGCTGCTGTTGCTAAGTCACTTCAGTCGTGTCCAACTCTGCACAACCCCATAGACGGCAGCCCACCGGGCTCCTCCGTCCCCAGGATTCTCCAGGCAAGAAAACTGGAGTGGGTTGCCATTTCCTTCTCCAATGCATGAAAGTGAAAAGTCAAAATGAAGTCGCTTAGTCGTGTCTGACTCTTAGCGACACCATGGACTGCAGCCCACCAGGATCCTCGATCCTTGGGATTTTCAAGGCAAGTGTACTAGAGTGGGGTGCCATTGCCTTCTCCGACTCTGATACTAAAGCTCAGCAAATACAACAAAGTAAGGAATACCACAGGCCAAATCTTTTTTGAATACAAATTAAAAAACTTCCAACCTGGAGTCTATTATACAGGGTGAAGTAAGCCAGAAAGAGAGAGATAAATGCTGTACATTAATGTATATATATGGAGTTTAGAAAGGTTGTACCAACAATCCTACATGCAAGGCAGCAAAATAGACAAAGATGTAAAGAACAGAATTTTGGACTCAGTTGAGAGAAGTTGAGGGTGGGATGATTTGAGAAAATAACACTGAAACATGTACATTACTATATGTAAATTATATTACCAGTGCAAGTTTGATGCATGAAGCAGGGCACCCAAAGATGGTGCTTTGGGACAACTCAGAGGGATGGGATGGAGGTTCATGATGGTGGGGGACACAACTATACCTGTGGCCAATTCACATTGATATATGGCAAAACAAAATCACGATACTGTAAAGTAATCATCCTCCAATTGAAATTAATTAATTGATTGATTAATTTTAAAAAGCTTCCAACAAAATACTAGCAAGCAGAATCCAGCAATATATAAAATTAACCAGATACTACAACTAAATGGGAATTATCTCATAGAATTTAAGTGGTTTTAATCTAAGGAATTCAATTAATACAATATACCATATCAATAGAATAAAAAGCACCACATAATCATAGCAATAGGCACAGAAAATACTCTAACAAAAATCAAATACTTTTCATGATAAAAAAACTTAATGAACTAGGAATAGATAGGAACTTTCATATACTGCTTTAGAGCATCTGTAAAATATCTGTATTCTATTTAATAACAAAAGACTAGATGCTTTGTCTCCAAGATCAGGAAAAAAGCAAGGCTGTTTGCCGTCACTACTTGAGGTTCTAATCAGTACACTAGACAAGAAAATGAAACAAAAAACACTCATATTATAAAGAATGATTTTCTCTATTTTCAAATGACATGACTCTATAACTAAAAATCTTAATTTATGCACTGAAATGTATTCAAACTGAGTTGAAAAAGGTGACAGGCTACAAGGTCAATATAAAATTCAATTTTATGTCTATACACTTGAAATGAACAATCCAGAAATAATATTAAGAAAACAATTATGTTTCTATTATTATCAAAAACAATATTAAATTTAATAAATGAATTGTTAAGCTCATTCTGAAAACTACAGAACATTTTAAATAAAAATTATAGTAAGCCTCAGAGGGATAAGGTGGGGAGAGAGGATGGAGGGGGGTTGAAGATGGTGGGATATATGTCTGATTCATGTCAATATAGGGCAAAAATCGCCACAATATTGTAAAGTAATTAGTCTCCAATTAAAATAGACTAATTTAAAAAATTATAGTAACTCTCAGTTCAGTTCAGTTCAGTCTCTCAGTCATGTCCGACTCTTCATGACCCCATGAATCACAGCACACCAGGCCTCCCTGTCCATCACCATCTCCCGGAGTTCACTCAGACTCATGTCCATCGAGTCCGTGATGCCATCCAGCCATCTCATCCTCAGTTGTCCCCTTCTCCTCCTGCCCCCAATCCCTCCCAGCATCAGAGTCTTTTCCAATAAGTAAACTCTTCGCATGAGGTGGCCAAAGTACTGGAGCTTCAGCTTTAGCATCATTCCTTCCAAAGAAATCCCAGGGCTGATCTCCTTCAGGATGGGCTGGTTGGATCTCCTTGCAGTCCAAGGAACCCTCGAGAGTCTTCTCCAACACGACAGTTAAAAAGCATCAATTCTTCGGCACTCAGCCTTCTTCACAGTCCAACTCTCACATCCATACATGACCACAGGAAAAACCATCGCCTTGACTAGATGGACCTTACTCGGCAAAGTAATGTCTCTGCTTTTGAATATAGTATCTAGGTTGGTCATAACTTTTCTTCCAAGGAGTAAGTGTCTTACTAATTTCATGGCTGCAGTCACCATCTGCAGTGATTTTGGAGCCCCAAAAAAGAAAGTCTGACACTGTTTCTACTGTTTCCCCATCTATTTCCAATGAAGAGATGGGACCAGATGCCATGATCTTCGTTTTCTGAATGTTGAGCTTTAAGCCAACTTTTTCACTCTCCTCTTTCACTTTCATCAAGAGGCTTTTTAGTTCCTCTTCACTTTCTGCCATAAGGGTGATGTCATCTGCATATCTGAGGATATTGGTATTTCTCCTGGCAATTTTGATTCCAGCTTATGTTTCTTCCAGCCCACCATTTCTCATGATGTACTCTGCATATCAGTTAAATAAGCAGGGTGACAATATACAGCCTTGACGTACTCCTTTTCCTATTTGGAACCAGTCTGTTGTTCCATGTCCAGTTCTAACTGTTGCTTCCTGACCTGCATACAGAACAAATAGAAATATTTCCCTGGTACATGGATCAGAAGACAGTATTTTTAAGTGGAAATACTCCCCAAATTGATATAACGTTTCCACACATTCATATTGGAATCCCAAGTGGCTTTTTGAGAAATTGGCAGGTTGTTAATAGAGCTTATATGATAATGAAAAGAATATAAGAATGACTAAAGTAATTAAAAAAAACACACAAAGCTTTCTGATTTCAAAGCCTAAAACAGAAAAACTTGAAGCAAGAGAAAGTGGTACTGGCCTAAGTATAGAAATGTAGGTCAATGAGATAGAATTATGAGTACAGAAATAAGCACTTATATTTAGAGTAAAATTAATTTTTGAAAGTGTACCCATACAATTCAATAGGGGGGAAATGCATTACCAACAAATATTCCTGGGATACCTGAATAGAAATATGTAAAAGAGTTACTTGGATCCGTACTTTATACCACATAAAACAATCACTCAAAGATTTAAATGTAAAACCAAAAAGTATAAAACTCAGAAAAGAAAATATATGACTAAATCTCTGTGAACTTGGGTATGGCAATGTATTCTTAGGCATGACATCAGAAGCCTAATTAGTGAAAGAGTGATAGACAAATTCGACTTCATCAAACTTAAAAATATTTGTATTTCAAAGGGCCACATCACACTATCAAGAAAGTGAAAACATATCTAACAGAATAGGAGGATATATTTGCAATTTTTTTCTTTTATAAATTTATTTTTATTGAGGTAACATTGATTTATTACATTCTATAAGTTTCTTTTTTTATTATTGTTATTATTTTATCTTACTTTACATTACTGTATTGGTTTTCCCATACATTGACATGAATCTCCCCCAGGTGTACATGAGTTCCCAATCCTGAAACCCCTCCCAACCTCCCTCCCCATATCATCTCTCGGTCATCCCAGTGCACCAGCTCCAAGCATCCTGTGTCCTGTATCCTGTACCGAACCTAGACTGGCAATTTGTTTCCTACATGATAGTATACATGTTTCAATGCCATTCTCCCAAATCATCCCACCTTCTCCCTCTCCCACAGAGTCCAAAAGTCTGTTCTACACATCTGTGTCTCTTTTGCTGTCTCACATACAGGGTCATCATTACCATCTTTCTAAATTCCATATATATGTGTTAGTATACTGTATTGGTGTTTTTCTTTCTGGCTTACTTCACTCGGTATAATAGGCTCCAGTTTCATCCACCTCATTAGAAGTGACTCAAATGTGTTCTTTTTAATGGCTGAGTAATACTCCATTGTGTATATGTACCACCGCTTTCTTATCCATTCGTCTGCTGATGGACATCTAGGTTGCTTCCATATCCTGACTATTATAAACAGTGCTACGATGAACATTGGGGTACACGTGTCTCTTTCAATTCTGGTTTACTCAGTGTGTATGCACAGGAGTGGGATTGCTGGGTCATAAGGCAGTTCTATTTGTAATGTTTTGAGGAATCTCCACACTGTTCTCCATAGCGGCTGTACTAGTTTGCATTCCCACCAACAATGTAAGAGGGTTCCCTTTTCTTCACACCCTCTCCAGCATTTATTGCTGGTAGACATTTGGATCACAGCCATTCTGACTGGTGTGAAATGGTATCTTATTGTGGTCTTGATTTGCATTTCTCTGATAATGAGTGATGTTGAGCATCTTTTCATATGTTAGTTAGCCATCTGTATGTCTTCCTTGGAGAAATGTCTATTTACTTTTTTGGCCCATTTTTTGATTGGGTCGTTTATTTTTTCTGGAATTGAGCTGCATAAGTTGCTTGTATATTTTTTAGATTAGTTGTTTGTCAGTTGCTTCATTTGCTATTATTTTCTGCCGTTCTGAAGGCTGTCTTTTCACCTTGCTTATAGTTTCCTTTGTTGCGCAAAAGCTTTTAAGTTTAATTAGGTCCCATTTGTTTATTTTTGCTTTTATTTCCAGTATTCTGGGAGGTGGATTATAAAGGATGCTGCTGTTATTTATGTCAGAGAGTGTTTTGCCTATGTTATCCTCTAGGAGTTTTATAGTTTCTGGTCTTACGTTTAGATCTTTAATCCATTTTGCGTTTATTTTTTGTGTATTATGTTAGAAAGTGATCTAGTTTCATTGTTTTACAAGTGGTTGACCAGTTTTCCCAGCACCACTTGTTAAAGAGATTGTCTTTAATCCATTGTATATTCTCGCCTCCTTTGTCAAAGATAAGGTGTCCATATGTGTGTGGATTTTTCTCTGGGCTTTCTCTTTTGTTCCATTGATCTATATTTCTGTCTTTGTGCCAGTACCATAGTGTCTTGATGACTGTGGCTTTGTAGTAGAGCCTGAAATCAGGCAGGTTGATTCGTCCAGTTCCATTCTTCTTTCTCAAGATTGCTTTGGCTATTCGAGGTTTTTGTATTTCCATACAAATCTTGAAATTATTTGTTCTAGCTCTGTGAAAAATACCGCTAGCAGCTTGTTAGGGATTGCATTGAAACTGTAGCTTGCTTTGGGTAGTATACTCATGTTCACTATATTGAGTCTTCCAATCCATGAACATGGTATATTTCTCCATCTATTAGTTTCCTCTTAATTTCTTTCACCAGTATTTTATAGTTATATATAAATATAAATAAATTATATATATACACACACACACACACACACATATATATATATATATATATATATATATATATATATATATACATATGTCTTTATGTTCTTTAGTTTCTTTAGGTAGATATAATCCTAAGTATTTTATTCTTTTAATTGCAATGGTGAATGCAATTGTTTCCTTAATTTCTCTTTCTGTTTTCTCATTGTTCATGTATAGGAATGCAAGGGATTTCTGTGTGTTGATTTTATATCCTGCCGCATTACTATATTCATTGATTACCTCTAGTAATTTTCTGGTGGAGTCTTTAGGGTTTTCTATGTAGAGGATCATGTCATCTGCAAACAGTGAGAGTTTTACTTCTTCTTTTCCAATTTGGATTAGTTTCATTTCTTTTTCTGCTCTGATTGCTGTGGCCAAAACTTCCAGAACTATGTTGAATAGTAGTGGTGAAAGTGGGCACCCTTGTCTTGTTCCTGACTTTAGGGGAAATGCTTTCGATTTTTCACCATTGAGGATAATGTTTGCTGTGGGTTTGTCATATATACCTTTTATTATGTTGAGGTATGTTCCTTCTATTCCTGCTTTCTGGAGAGTTTTTATCTTAAATGGATGTTGAATTTTTTCAAAGGCTTTCTCTGCATCTACTGAAATAATCATATGGCTTTTATTTTTCAATTTGTTAATGTGGTGAATTACATTGATTGATTTGCAGATATTGAAGAATCCTTGCATCCCTGGATAAAGCCCACTTGGTCATGGTGTATGATCTTTTTAATTGGTTAACGTTGTCCATTTTATTGGCATATAATTGCTGATAGTGGTCTCTTATGATCCTTTGTATTTCTGTGTTGTCTGTTGTGATCTCTCCATTTCCATTTCTATTTTTATTGATTTGATTTTTCTCCTTTTGTTTCTTGATGAGTCTGGCTTATGGTTTGTCAATTTTATTTATCCTTTCAAAGAACCAGCTTTTGAATTTGTTTATTTTTGCTATGGTCTCTTTTGTTTCTTTTGCATTTATTTCTGCCCTAATTTTTCAGATTTCTTTCCTTCTACTAACTCTGGGGTTCTCCATTTATTCCGTTTCTATTGCTTTAGGTGTAGAGTTAGGTTATTTATTTGATTTATTTCTTCTTCCTTGAGGTATGCTAGTATTGCTATGAACTTTCCCCTTAACACTGTTTTTATAGTGTCCCACAAGTTTTGGATTGTTGTGTTTTCATTTTGATTCGTTTCTGTGAATATTTTGATTAATGTTTTTGATTTCTTCTGTGATTTGTTGGTTATTCAGCAGCGTGTTGTTCAGCCTCCATATGTTGGAATTTTTAATAATTTTTCTCTGTCATTGAGATCTAATCTTACTGCATTGTGGTCAGAAAAGATGCTTGGAATGATTTCAATCTTTTTGAATTTATCAAGGCTAGATTTATGGCCCAGGATGTGATCTATCTGGAGAAGGTTCCATGAGCACTTCAGAAAAAGGTGAAATTCATTGTTTTGGGGTGAAATGTCCTATAGATATCAATTAGGTCTTACTGGTCTATTGTATCATTTAAAGTTTGCATTTCTTCATTAGTTTTCTATTTAGTTGATCTGTCCATAGGTGTGAGTGGGGTATTAAAGTCTCCCACTCTTATTGTCTTATTGTTAATTTCCCCTTTCATACTTGTTAGCATTTGTCTTACATATTGTGGTGCTCCTATGTTGGGTGCATATATATTTATAATTTTTATATTTTCTTCTTGGATTGATCCTTTGATCATTATGCAGTGGCCTTCTTTGTCTCTTTTCACAGCCTTTGTTTTAAAGTTTATTTTATCTGATATGAGTATTGCTACTCCTGCTTTCTTTTGGTCTCTATTTGCATTGAATATCTTTTTCCAGCCCTTTACTTTCAGTCTGTATGTGTCCCTTGCTTTGAGATGGGTCTCTTGTAGACAACATTTATTTGGGCCTTCTTTTTGTATCCATTCAGCCAGTCTTTGTCTTTTGGTTGGGGCATTCAACCCATTTACATTTAAGGTAATTATTGATAAGTATGATCCTGTTGCCATTTACTTTACTGTTTTGTGTTTGGGTTTCTAAACCCTTTTTGTGTTTCCTGTCTAGAGAATATCCTTTAGCATATGTTGCAGAGCTGGTTTGGTGGTGCTGAATTCTCTCAGCTTTTGCTTGTCTGTAAAGTTTTGATTTCTCCTTCGTATTTGAATGAGATCCTTGCTGGGTACAGTAGTCTGGGCTGTAGGTTATTTTCTTTCATCACTTTAAGTATGTCTTGCCATTCCCTCCTGGCCTGAAGAGTTTCTATTGAAAGATCAGCTGTTATCCTTATGGGAATCCCCTTGTGTGGTATTTGTTGTTTTTCCCTTGCTGCTTTTAATATTTGTTCTTTGTGTTTGATCTTTGTTAATGTGATTAATATGTGCCTTGGGGTGTTTTGCCTTGGGTTTCTCCTGTTTGGGACTCTCTGTGTTTCTTGGACTTGGGTGATTATTTCCTTCCCCATGTTAGGGAAGTTTTCAACTATTATCTCCTCAAGGATTTTCTCATGGTCTTTCTTTTTCTCTTCTTCTTCTGGGACTCCTATAATTCGAATGTTGGAGTGTTTCATATTGCCCTGGAGGTCTCTGAGATTGTCCTTATTTCTTTTAATTTGTTTTTCTTTTTTCCTCTCTGATTCATTCATTTCTACCATTTTGTCTTCTATTTCACTAATCCTATCTTCCGCCTCAGTTATTCTACTTTTTGTTGCCTCCAGAGTGTTTTTGATCTCATTTATTGCATTATTCATTATATATTGACTCTTTTTATTTCTTCTAGGTCCTTGTTAAACCTTTCTTGCATCTTCTCAATCCTTGTCTCCAGGTTATTTATCTGTGATTCCATTTTGATTTCAAGATTTTGGATCATTTTCACTATCAATATTCAGCATTCTTTATCAGGTAGATTCCTTATCTCTTCTTCTTTTGTTTCATTTGGTGAGCATTTATCCTGTTCCTTCACCTGCTGGGTATTTCTCTATCTCTTCATCTTGATTATATTGCTGGGTTTGGGGTGGCCTTTCTGTATTCTGGCAGTTTGTGAAGTTCTCTTTATTATGGGGTTTCCTCACTGTGGGTGGGGTTGTATCAGTGGCTTGTCAAGGTTTCTTGTTTAGGGAAGCTTGTGTTGGAGTTCTGGTGGGTGGAGCAGGATTTCTTTTTTCTGGAGTGCGATGAAGTGTCCAGTAATGAGTTATGAGATGTCAAAGGTTTTGGCGTAACTTTAGCCTGTATATTGAAGCTCAGGGATGTGTTCCTGTGTTGCTGGAGAATTTGCATGGTATGTCTTGCTCTGGAACTTGTTCGCCCTCGGGTGGTACTTAGTTTAAGTGTACGTATGGAGGCATTTGATGAGCTCCTATCAATTAATGTTCCCTGGAGTCAGGAGTTCTCTGATGTTCTCAGGATTTGGACTTAAGCCTCCTGCTTCTGGTTTTCAGTTTTATTTTTATGGTAGCCTCAAGACTTCTCCATCTATACAGCACCAATGATAAAACATCTAGATTAAAGATGAAAAGTTTCTGCATATTGAGGGACACCCAGAGAGGTTCACAGAGTTACATGGAGAAGAGAAGAGGGAGTGGGGAGGTAGGGGTGACTGGAATTAGATGAAGTGGGATCAGAAGAGGAGAGAGCAAGCTAGCCAGTACTGATTTCTTTATGTGTGCTCCATAGTCTGGACCGCTCAGAGATGTTCATGGAGTTATACAGAGAAGAGGAGAGGGAGGAAGGAGACAGAGGTGGCCAGAAGGATAAAAGAGGGAAATGAAATGCAGAGAGACAGATCCAGCCATTAACCAGTTCCCTAAGTGTTCTCTACTGTCTGGAACACACAGAGATTCAGAGTTGGGTAGAAAAGAGAAGGGGGAGGGAGGAGACAGAGACAACCTAGTGGAGAAAAAGGAGAGTCCAAAGGAGGAGAGAACAGTCAAGCCAGTAATCTCGCTCTCAACTAAATCTGAAGATTGGGTTTTTAAAGGTACAAAATTAATAAGAAATACCCAAAAGCAAAGATTAAGAATCTACAGTAGGGGTTGGATTTTCAAAAATACAATATTAAAGAAAAGAACAAGAAGAAGAAAGAAAGAAAAAGTCACAAGAATTATTTTTTAAAAAAGCAACAACTACCACAAAACAATATATGTGGAGTTTGCTTTAAAAATATAGTCTTTTTTTTAATAGTAGGATATAAAAATTAAAGGGGAAATAGAGGACTTAAAATTTTAAAAAAATGTTTTAAAAAAGAAGAAAAGGAAAAGAAGACAAAACAACAACAACAAAAACAAGAATGATCATAAAAATACTAAAGGTATATCCGGGACTTTCTCTTTTATTGCTGTGGGCAGTGTGGGGTCAGTCCATTTTCTAATAGTTGTTGGTCCAGCTTATATTTCTCAAGATCTATCGGCCCCTTCTTATGTAGTACATACTAATGACAGGATTTTAATCTATTGCACCTGTCACTTCCAAGGTGGTTCCCTCTGGTTTGGCTTCTTCTGTTTGCTGGTCTGTTCAGTGTCTGTTTTCCACCGTGACACAAGGGGGGCGGTGGTGGACATTTATTTTTAGGCTCACTTGTTCAGTCACGTTGTTGGGAGGGACGGATGCTGCAAACAAATAACACTAGCGTGTGCTTGTAGTGTCTCAGCCACACTGGGCCTGCCCCCACTCATGGTGCGCACAGCTCAGGCACTAGGTTGCTCTGTCGGGAACAGTTTGAGACCAGCCCTGGGATGCATGCACCTCCCCGGTCTAAGCCGTTCAGGCTCAGTCACTCAGGTAGTCCTCAGAGGTGCAGACTCAGTTAGGCCTGCATTTTGTGCCCTTCCCAGGTCCTAGTAGCTCAGTTGTTTGGCGAATCCAATCACTGTGACTTATCACGTTTCTCATCCCTGCTGCTCAGTTTTCTGGGTGTACAACTGGCACCCCTTCTCAGGTGAATGGTGACTGTCCAGAACCCCAAGAAGTCCTAGTTAGCAAAGAAGCTTGCATGCAGTTTCATAGGTAATGTCTCTCTGGGGCTGCGATTGCCCCCTTCTCGCCCTTCCAGCCCTTCCATCTCTGGCTGCCTATCACCAGAGGGGGATGGTCTGCAGCGGGCTAATTCCATTTCATCCTTTGTTCTGTGTGCGGTCCTAGCGGTGTCTTATGTTAGAGCTTTTTGCGTGGTAGCTATCCCACAGTCTGGTTTTCTAGCCCAAGGTAGTTCACTCTGGTCACCCTCGGGACATTTTGGCCCGATTCTTAAAAAGCACTGCAGCCCTCGCCTCCCTGCCCAGCCTCCGCTTGCTAGTGGCAGATGCAGGCATCTGCGCTGCTTCTCTGCTGGGGGAGTTACCGATGGGCTCGTAATCTGTTGCTTTTAATTATTTATTTATTTGTCCTCCCTGTTATGTTGCCCACTGTGCCTCCAAGGCTCACCACAGACTTGGCAGCAAGAGTATTTCCTGGTGTTTGGAAACTTCTCTCTTTTTAAGACTCTCTTCCCAGGATGGAGCTCCCTCCCTATCTCTTTTGTCTCTTTTTTTGTCTTTTATATTTTTTCCTACCTGTTTTTGAAGACAATGATCTGCTTTTCTGGGTGCCTGATGTCCTCTGCCAGCATTCAGAAGTTGTTTTGGGGAATTTACTCAGCGTTGAAATGTTCTTTTGATGAATTTGTGAGGGAGAAAGTGGTCTCCCTGTCCTATTCCTCCACCATCTTAGGACCACCTCCTCCTCTGCCTTTTTTAGTTCTAGCTTGTACATCTGAAGGAGATCAGCCCTGGAATTTCTTTTGAAGGGATGATGCTAAAGGTAAAACTCCAGTACTTTGGTCACCTCATGCGAAGAGTTGACTCATTGTAAAAGATGCTGATGCTGAGAGGGATTGGGGGCAGGAGAAGGGGACGACAGAGGATGAGATGGCTGGATGGCATCACGGACTCGATGGACGTGAGTCTGAGTGAACTGTGGGAGTTGGTGATGGACAGGGAGGCCTGGTGTGCTGTGATTCCTGGGGTCGCAAAGAGTCGGACATACCTGAGTCACTGAACTGAACTGAACTGTACATCTGGAAATTCTTGGTTCACATACTGCTGAAGCCTAGTTTGAAGGATTTTGAGCATAAACTCCTTAGCATGTAAAATGAATAGAGCAAACTTGGAAAACTCAGCGGTGGCCAAAGAACTGAAAAAATAAATTTTCTTTCCAATACCCAAATAATGTTCAAACTACCATTAAATTGTGCTCATTTCTCATGTTAGCAAGTTTATGCTCAAAATCCTTCTATCTTGGCTTTAGGAGTACATAACCAATAACTTTCAGATATAAGAGCTGGATTTCTTTCTGGCAGAAAAAGCAGAGATCAAGTTCCGGTTACCAACCAAAAAGCAAGGGAATGTCGCCACCTCCTCCCACAAAAAAAAAAAAAAAGGAAGAAAAATACTTCTACTACATTGACTACGTGAAATCCTTTGACTTTGGCTGTGTACATAAAAACAAAATGTGGATAATTCTTAAAGACAGTGGAGTACCAGACCACCTTACTTGTCTCCTGAGAAACAGGAGATCTTCATAGAACCGTTCAACTTCAGCTTCGTCAGCATTACTGGTTGGGGCATAGATTTGGATTACATTGATACTGAATGGTTTGCCTTGAAAACGAACAGAGATCATTCTGTCGTTTTTGAGATTACATCCAAGTACTTCATTTCGGACTCTTTTGTTGACCATGATGGCTACTCCATTTCTTCTAAGGGATTCTTGCTACAGTAGTAGATGTAATAGTCATCTGAGTTAAATTCACCCATTCCAGTCCATTTTAGTTTGCTGATTCTTAGAATATCAACATTTACTCTTGCCATCTCCTGTTTGACCACTTCCAATTTGCCTTGATTCATGGACCTGACATTCCAGGTTCCTATGCAATATTGCTCTTTACAGTATCGGACTTTGCTTCTGTCACCAGTCACATCCACAGCTGGGTACTGTTTTTGCTTTGGCTCCATCCCTTCATTCTTTCTGGAGTTATTTCTCCACTGATCTCCAGTAGCATATTGGACACCTACTGACCTGGGGAGTTCCTCTTTCAGTATCCTATCATTTTGCCTTTTCATACTATTCATGGGGTTCTCAAGCCAAGAATACTGAAGTGGCTAGCCATTCCCTTCTCCAGTGGAGCACATTCCGTCAGACCTTTCCACCATGACCTGCCTGTCTTTGGTGGCCCCACAGGGCATGGCTTAGTTTCATTGAATTAGACAAGGCTGTGATCCGTGTGATTAGATTGACTAGTTTTCTGTGATTATGCATATTAAAAAGCAGAGACATCACTTTGCCAACAAAATCCCATATATTTGAAGCTATCATTTTTCTAATTCTCATGTATGGATGTATGATTTGGACAGTAAAGAAGGCTGAGCACTGAAGAACTGATACTTTTGAATTGTGGTGCTAGAGAAGACTCTCAAGAGTCTTTTGAACTGCAAGGAGATCCAGCCAGTCAATGCTAAAGGAAACTAATCCTGAATATACATCGTTATGACTGTTCCTGAAACTGAAGCTTCAATAATTTAACAGTCTGATGGGAAGAGGCAACTTCTGATAAAGGGAAAAATTGAAATCCAAAGATAACTGGCCACCTAAGGGTGAGATGTCTAGATAGCATCAGTGACTCCATGGAAATGAACTTGAGGAAACTGGGATATAGTGGAGAGAGGAGCTTGGCATGCTGCTTCCCATGGGGTTACAAAGAGTGGGATATGACTTAGCAGCTTAACAACAACAAAAAATATGTTTTGAGTTGCTGATATTCTTCTCATTTTTTACTAGATATGTTTTTCTAATTTGTCTTTTTTTTTTTTCTTCAATGACCCATTTGTGAAAGAGATCGGAATACCAGACCACCTGACCTGCCTGTTGAGAAACCTATATGCAGGTCAGGAAGCAACAGTTAGAACTGGACATGGAACAACAGACTGGTTCCAAATAGGAAAAGGAGTACACCGTGGCTGTATACTATCACCCTGCTTATTTAACTTATATGCAGAGTACATCATGAAAAACGCTGGACTGGAAGAAACACAAGCTGGAATCAAGATTGCCAGGAGAAATATCAATAACCTCAGATATTCAGATGACACCATCCTTATGGCAGAAAGTGAAGAGGAACTAAAAAGCCTCTTGATGAAAGTGAAAGAGGAGAGTGAAAAAGTTGGCTTAAAGCTCAACATTCAGAACACGAAGATCATGGCATCTGTTCCCATTACTTCATGAGAAATTGATGGGGAAACAGTGGAAACAGTGTTAAACTTTATTTTTATTTATTTATTTATTTATTTATTTATTTTAGCTCGAAGATCAGTGCAGATGGTGATTGCAGCCATGCAGTTAAAAGACATTTATTCCTTGGGAGTAAAAAGTTATGACCCACCTAGATAGCATTTTCAAAAGCAGGGATATTACTTTACCAACAAAGGTCCGCCTAGTCAAGGCTATGGTTTTTCCTGTGGTCATGTATGGATATGAGAGTTGGACTGTGAAGAAAGCTGAGTGCCAAATAATTGATGCTTTTGAACTGTGGTGTTGGAGAAGACTCTTGAGAGTCCCTTGGACTACAAGGAGATCCAAGCCGTCCATCCTAAATGAGATCAGTCCTGGGTGTTCATCGGAAGGACTGATGGTGAAGCTGCAACTCCAATACTTTGGCCATGCGATGCGAAGAGTTGACTGATTGGAAAAGACTCTGATGCTGGGCGGGATTGGGGGCAGGAGGAGAAGGGGATGACAGAGGATGAGGTGGCTGGATGGCATTACCGACTTGATGGACATTAGTTTGGGTGAACTCTGGGAGTTGGTGATGGACAGGGAGGCCTGGCGTGCTGCAGTTCATGGGGTCACACAGAGTCACACATGAGTGAGCGACTGAACTGATTTGAATGTATTGTTTAGCTCCCATGTGTCTGTGTTTTCAATTTTTTTTTGTTTGCTATAATTAGTTTCTAATCCCATAGCCCTGGAAAATACTCTTAATTTTATTTCAGTTTTCCTAATTTTGTCAAGACTTTATTTGTAATCCAAGATGTGATCTCTTTTGGAGAATGTTCCATGTGCAGTTGAGAAGAAATTGTACTCTGCTACTTTCATATAAAATATTCTATCAACATGAGGAAAGTCTATGTGTTCTAAGACATCATTTAAGGCTTCTGTTTCCTTATTAAATTTATTTCTGAATCATCTACATTGGTCACTTTCCTTTTTTATGCCTGGTAGCATTTGTCTTGTATATTGAGGTGCTACTGTCTTAACTGCTTGTATATTTACAACTGTTATGTCTTCTTGGATTTACCACTTGATACTCATGCTAAGAGCTGACTCACTGGAAAACACTCTGATCCTGGGAGGGATTGGGGGCAGGAGGAGAAGGGAACTACAGAGGATGAGATGGCTTGATGGCATCACTGACTCATTGGACGTGAGTCTGGGTGAACTCCTGGAGTTGATGATGGACAGTGAGGCCTGGCGTGCTGCGATTCATGGGGTGACAAATAGTTGAACACGACTGAGTGACTGAACTGAACTGAATTATATAATGTCCTTCCTTGTCTCTTGTAACATTCTTTAATTTAAAGTTTTTTTTTTTTTTTTTCTGATATGAGTGTTGCTTCTGCTGCTAAGTCGCTTCAGTCGTGTCCAGCTCTGTCCAACCCCATAGACAGCAGCCCACCAGGCTCCCCCATCCCTGGGATTCTCCAGGCAAGAACACTGGAGTGGGTTGCCATTTCCTTCTCCAATGCATGAAAGTGAAAAGTGAAGGTGAAGTCATTCAGTCGTGTCCAACTCTTAGCAACCCCATGGACTGCAGTCTACCAGGCTCTCCAGCTATGGGATTCTCTAGGTATGAGTGCCAGAGTGTGTTGTAATTGCCTTCTCCTGAATGAGTGTTGCTACTGCAGCTTTATTTTGATTTCCACTTGCATGAAATATTGTTTCTGTGTTGTTCCTAGGTCTTAAACAGGTGTCTTGAAAACTTATACATGAGTCTTCTTTTGTATCAATTATGCAAGTATATGTCTTTTGATTGGAGTATTTAATACATTTATATTTAGAGTAATTAGCAATATGTATGTTAACAGTTTCCTGTTTCAGGCTTGTTTCTGTAGGTCTTTTTCTTCTGTTGTGTTTCCCATATAGAGAAATTATTTTAGCTTTTATTGTAAGGCTTCTTTGAAATTGTTGATTTCTCTTAGTTTTTATTCTTTGTAAAGCTTTTTATTTCTCTGTCAAATCTCAATTAGTATCTTTCTGGGTAGGTTAATCCTTATTTGTAGGTTTTCCCATTACATTATCTTATATATGGCCTTATGGCCTGCAGTGTTTTTGCTGAAAAATCAGCTGATTACGCTTTGGGTATTTTATTGTATTTTTTGTGTGTGTGTGTTACTTTTCTCTTGATTTTTGAAATATTGATATTTTTCTTTGCATTCAATTTCTTAACTTGATTTATAGGTGTTTTGGTGTGATTCTTCTTGGGTTTATTTTATATAGATCTCTCTACAGCTCCTGCACTGTGGTGATTATTCCCTTTCCCATGCTAGGGGAGATTTTGACTATATCTTTTGAAATATTTTCTCAGGACTTTCCTATTTCTCTTCTTTTTCTGTGGTCCCCATAATTAGAATGTCATATTTAATCTTGTTCCAGAAGTCTCTGAGACTGTCCACATTTCTTTATATTCTGCTGTGTCTCTTCTCCTCTGTGATAGTTATTTTAACCATTCTATCTTCCAGCTCACTTATTCCTTCTTCTGCCTCAGTTATTCTGGTATTGATTTCTTCTAGAGTTTTTTTTTTTTTTTTAAATTTAACTTATTTTACTGTTAATTGCTCTTTGTTATTTAATTCTTCTATTTGTTTGTTAAAATTTTCTTTTATCTTCTTGATTCATGTCTGCATTCTATTTCTGAGACCTTGGATCTTTTTTGCTATGATTACTCTGAACTATTTTTCAGGTAGAGTGGTTATTTCATTTTCATTTATTTAGTCTTGAAGGTTTTTTTTTTTTCTCCTTCATCTCCAAATTATTTCTCTGTCATCTTATCTTGTCTAACTTACTGTGCTTATGGTCTCTTTGCTATAGACTGCAAAATTATAGTTCCCGTTGGTTCTAGTGTTTGGCCTTGGTAGGTGAAGCTGATCCAAGGGCTCCCTGGTGGGAGGGACTGGTGCCTGCACTATAGTGGCTGGACCTTGCTCTTGTCCCTCGGTTGTCAGGGAAATGTCAAGAGGTGTAGTTTTGGGGTGTCTGTGAACTTAGAACACCTTAAGGCCATCTGTATGCTGATGAATGTGTCTTTGTTCCTGTCTTACTGGTTGTTTGTCTTGAGGCTTTCCAGCAATGGAGCTTGCAGGTAGTTAGCTGGAGCCAGGTCTTGGTGCTGTGATGGGGACTTCAGGAATATCTCACACTGATTATTATTCCCAAGGATTTGTAATTCTCTCGTGGTCCAGATACTTGGATTTAGTGTTCCCACAATGGGGTTTTGTGCTTGACCACCTGCCAGTCACACAAGTGGCAGAGAATGACAGGAGGTAGCATCATGGGCATTCAGGTTCACTTATGTGTGAGGAGGACAAGGGGGCAACAATTGAGGTGTGCCTGCAACCTCAGATATGCAGATGACACCACCCTTATGGCAGAAAGTGAAGAGGAACTAAAAAGCCTCTTGATGAAAGTGAAAGAAGAGAGTGAAAAAGTTGGCTTAAAGCTCAACATTCAGAAAACAAAGATAATGGCATCCGGTCCCATCACTTCATGGGAAATAGATGGGGAAACAGTGGAAACACTTTCAGACTTTATTTTGGGGGGCTCAAAAATCACTGCAGATGGTGACTGCAGCCATGAAATTAAAAGATGGTTACTCCTTGGAAGAAAAGTTATGACTAACCTAGATAGTATATTCAAAAGCAGAGACATTACTTTGCCGACTAAGTTCTGTCTATTCAAGGCTATGGTTTTTCCTGTGGTCATGTATGGATGTGAGATTTGGACTGTGAAGAAGGCTGAGCACCGAAGAATTGATGCTTTTGAACTGTGGTGTTGCAGAAGACTCTTGAGAGTCCCTTGGACTGCAAGGAGATCCAACCAGTCCATTCTGAAGGAGATCAGCCCTCGGATTTCTTTGGAAGGAATGATGCTAAAGCTGAAGCTCCAGTACTTTGGCCACCTCATGCGAAGAGTTGACTCATTGGAAAAGACTCTTATGCTGGGAGAGATTGGGGGCAGGAGGAGAAGGGGGCGACTGAGAATGAGATGGCTGGATGGCATCACGGACTCGATGGACGTGAGTCTGAGTGAACTCCGGGAGATGGTGATGGACAGGGTGGCCTGGCGTGCCGCAATTCATGGGATCGCAAAGAGTCGGACACGACTGAGCAACTGAGCTGAACTGAACTGCTCATTTTGGTGGTAGTCCCTCCAAATGTCTGCAAAGGCAGGGTCTGGCATGTGGAGAGGGAAGACACAATGGCTGCTCAGCCCCTTGTATGCCACTGAGCAATGGTGTCTTGCTTCCATGCCAGTCTTCACTTCCTCCAGGACATTCCTGGCTGCAGAGTTCCTCATTCTCTTCCCCTCAGGCTGTTTCTGTGCACCAGAGCTCCTTATTTCCATCCCTTTAGACCATCTCCAAGAATCCAGCATCAGGAGTCTCCCCAAGTCCACTCTCCAAACCCCAGACTTCATCATCCTCCTACTCCCAGCACTGGCAGGAACCCATCTCATAATGGAGCTTGCAAGGATGTGGCACATTCTTTATGCATGTCTTGTTCTGTCCTTCCTCCCACAAACAAGCTGCTGTGCTTTCCTCTTATATCCCTTGAAGCTCCCCTCTATTTCAACTGATACCAACACATATATGGCTTCCTTCCCAGGTGTAGTAATCTCCCCTCTCTTTCAATTTCATCCCAGGGTTGTGAGTCCCAGTCCATTTTCTCTTTTCTTTCTCATTTTCTCTCTTTCATCTTGCATGTTTATGAGGAGACTGTTATTGTCCTTTTAGGTGTCTAAGGTTCTCTGCTAGTGTTCAGCAGGTGTTCTGTGTAAATTCTTCCACTTGTAGATGTATTCTTGATATAATTGTATGAAGAGGTGAACCCCGGATCCTTCTTTTCCACCATCTTGACTTCTTCCTTGTTAAATGTTTTCTTATTGCTTTTAGTTCTTTTATTGTCATTCCTTTTTTCTTGTTTTGCTCCCTTTCTTTGTTATTTGATGATTATCCTTAGTTTTATGTTTAAATTCCTTTCTCTTATTTTTTTTGCATGTATGTCTTAAAGATAGTAATCTATACATGCATGTGATTATTTTAACTAGCTAATCTCATAAATTCAAACACATTTAAGCAACCCTGTATTTTTACTATCCCCATGCCATATTAAATTTTCTTAGCTATAACTTGTTTTCACTTATTTTCTTTTCACTTCCTTTTTTTTTAATTTTCAAACTACAGAAGTATGATAATACATTCACAGGAAGCTTGGAAAATGCAGAACAAGGTTACATATAGTTCCACCACATATTACAATTATTTTTTAATAGATAAATTAAGATTTTTAGTTGGAGTTTCAAAATCAGTCTCAAAATCAGTCTCAAAAGCTGATAGAATAAATAGACTGATAGAAAAGTAGACTGATATAGTATATTTGAAGAGCACTATAAGCCAATTCATCATGATTAAGATTTATACAATTACACACCACAGTAAGATGAAAATTCTATTCAAGTTCCCATTAGAGAATAAATTAGGAGACACTAGAACATATTCACGGACATAAAACAAGGTGCAAAAATTTTATGGTCTACAGGTATTGAAACTATACAGAGTCTGTTCTCTTACCATGGTGAAATTATTAATATGTTATAAATCAATATCAAAAGATATTTGAAAATAACCCACATATTTTCAAGTGCAATGTGACACTTACCAAAAGAGCTTTTTGACTTAGCCATTGAAATAATCATAAAGTTAGAAGACTGAGAAAACACAGAAGGTGATTGCAGATAAGGAAGCATTTAAAAGAGAAATTAGCATCAAAATGAGAAATTATTATCAAAGGATTTCAACAATCCCAATTATTTGAAAATTAAGTATCCACTTTAAATGATGAGTGTATCTAATAAGACATAACAAGGAAAATTAAGAAATATTATTGTAACAGAAAAAATAAAAGAAGACAGAATTTACCAGAATGTGTTGCATGAAACTGACGCTGCATGATGCAGCTAAATACTATGTTGTATATTGAATAATGTATGAAAACAAACAATGGATGCTACCATGAAATGTTGTGAAATTTGAACAAAATCTGTACTTCAGTTAATAATGCTGAATCAAATGTCAATCTCTTGTTGTTTTTTTTTTTTAATTTTTGTTTTTTGGTTTGCTTGATTGTTTTTACAATATAGTATTGCTTTTTATTCTCAGAATTGGATTATAAGTTTCAAGCCTCATCTTTTTTTAGTCACTAAGACAATATATTTTCTATTATTTTAGCAGTAACATTAGATGCCAAAAATACATGGAAGTATATCAAAGTTTTGAGTGAATTTGTTAGAAATCCAGCATTATATTCATAATATGTCAAACAAGTGGAATCAAAGTGCCATTTTTTTTTGCCTAGGTAAAAATTCATGAGCTTTCTAAAATATATATGTATATATTATATTATGCATATGTGTATGCTAAGTCACTTCAGTTGTGTCCAACCTTTTGTGACCCATAGACTATAGCCTGCCAGACTCCTTGGTCCATGGAATACTCCAGGCAAGAATACTGGTTGCCATGCTCTCCTCCAGGGGATCTTTCCGATTCAGGGATTGACCCCATAACAGTTGTCTCCTTCAATGGCTCTTTACCATTAGAGCCACCTGGGGAGCAATAATATAATACATATTATTTATACATGTGCGTGTATAATAGCTTTTCTAATACATTGATAAAGACTTGAGAAAGAAAAACAAGAAAAAAAAAAGAGAGAAATTGGAAACAATAAACTACATGAAATGGAAGCACTGAATATGAAATAGAAAAGGTGAAACAAACCAGATGAAAGCAAAAAAGTGATCACATAGTCCAGTTACTTTTAAACATGAATGCTTATTAGAAACACAACTGGAGCTTTGGGAAAAAATAAAGCAATAAATAAATAAAAAATAAATTTGTATTTTTCAAAAATTCCAAGATAGTTCTGATATACATATGGATTTTAAAAAATGATTACAGGTTTTTCTGTTAAATGCCTGTTTTAATGATATAGAATTCTATTGATTTGTGTTGACCAATCATAATACAAAGGCATTAAATGGATAATTGTTACATAATCACAATAGAAAAATATGTTTATCAGTTTTCACAATCAAAAGCCAGAAAACAAATAAAAATAATTACAATTGCAAGCCATAATGGAAACATAATTAATGTAATAATATAAAACAATTGCATACAATTTGGGGCTTAAGTATATTCATGTGATAAGTAGAAGTGAATACCTGTACATGTTTTCGTTCTCCCAGTCAATGTCTTTTGGTCAGTACATTTAAAGTAATTATCAGTAAGTAAAGAATCCACCTGCCATGCAGGAGACCCCAGTTCGATTAGTGGATCAGGAAGATCCTCTGGAGAAGGAAAAGGCTACCCACTCCAGTTTTCTTGGGCTCCCCTTATGGGTCAGCTGGTAAAGAATCCGCCTACAAATGTGGGAGACCTGGATCCAATCCCTGGGTTGGGAAGATCCCCTGGAGAAGGGAAAAGCTACTCACTCCAATATTCTGGCCTAGAGAATTCCATGGAGTATATAGTCCATGGGGGTCTCGAAGAGTCAAACACAACTGAGTGACTTTCACTTTCACTTTTCATGATCCTATTACCATTTTCTTAACTGTTTTGGGTTTATTTTGTGTACGTCTTTTCCTTCTCTTGTGTTTCCTTCTAGCAAATTTCCTTTGGCATTTGTTGTAAAGTTGGTATGATGGTGCTGAATTCTCTTAACTTTTCTTGTCTGGAAAGCTTTTGATTTCTCTGTCAAATGTAAATAAAAATCTTTCTGGATAAAGTATTCTTGGTTGTAGGTTCTTCCCTTTCATCACTTTAAATATACCATGTCATTCCCTTCTGGGTTGTGGAGATTTTGTTGATAACGTTATGGGAGTTCCCTTGTATGTTATTTGTCATTTTTCCCTTGTTGCTTTTAGTATTTTATCTTTGTTTTTAATTTTTTAACTTGATTACTATGTGTCTCAGTGTTTTTCTCCTTGGGTTAATTTATCCTGCTTGGGACTCTGATTCCTGGACTTGGCTGACCTTCTTTTCCCATATTATAGAAGCTTTCACTATTATCTCTTCAAATATTTTCTCAGGTACTTTCTCTCTCTTCTCCTTCTATGACCCTTATAATGAGAATGTTGGTGCATTTAACCTTGTCCTAGAGGTCCTTTAGGATGTCTTATTCTCTCTCTCTCTCTCTCTTTTTTTTTTTTTCTTTTTTTTTTTTTTTTTTTTTTTGCTATATTCTGTTCTGTGGCAGTGATTTCCACCATTCTATCTTCCAGGGCAGTTATCTGTTGTTCTTCCTTCATTCATCTTCTTTAATTCTTTAGGCCTTTGGTAAACATTACTTGCATTTTCTCCATTCTTTTCTGAGATCTTGGATCATATTCTCTATCACTATTCTGATTTCTTTTCTGTGTGGGTGCCTATCCCCATTTCATTTAGTTATTTTTTCCAGAGTTTTATCTTGTCCCTTCAACTGAGACATAATCCTTATCTTTTTCATTAACTTTGTGTGATGTGGTTTTATTTTAGCTGCTTCAAGACTGTGGTTCTTTTTGCTTCTTCTGTCTGTCCTCTGGTGAATGAGTCTAAGAGGCTTGTGTAAGCTTTCTAATTGTGATAAACTGAGTCTTGCTCTGGTGGGCAGGGCTGTACTTAGGAAAACTTTATCTGTTGATATGTGATGTTACACTCCCTCCTTGTTTACTGTTTGACCTGGGATGCCAGCCATGGGTTCTATGGGTTCTATGTTAGGGTTAATGGTGACTTCTGAGTGAGCTTATGTCAAGGGGCACTTTGCAGAACTGCTGCTGCCAGTGCCCCCATCCACGTGGCAAGCTACATCTAACCCATGTCTCCTCAAGAGACCGTCCATCACTAGCAGGTTGCTCTTGTTCAATCTCTTGTGGGGTCACTGCTCCTTTCCCCTGGATTCTGGTATGCACTAGATTTTAAATGTGCCCTCCAAGTGTGGAGTCTCTGTTTCCCCCAGTCCTGTGGAAATTCTGTAATCAAATCCCACTGGCCTTCAAGGTCAGATTCCTTTGGAATTTCCAGTTCCTTTGCCCGATTCCTTGGCTGGGAAGCCTGATGTGGGATTCAGAACCTTCACAGCAGTTGAATAACTTCTTTGGTATTATCATTCTCTAGTTTGTGGTTCACACACTCACCAGATATAAGATTTGATTTTATCTTGATTGAGTCCCTCATAACATCTTGTCATGGCTTCTTTTTCTTTGAATGTGGGGTATCTTTTTCTGGTGAGTTTTAGTGTTCTCCTGTCTCTGATTGTTCAACAGCTAATTGTAATTTTTATACTCTCACAGGAGGAGATGAGCTCATGTGCTTCTACTTCACCATCTTGAGCTAATCCATATTTACTTTTTTTGATACCTTATTTTGCATTTTTTTATTTTTTGCATCCTTTAATTATGTATTGTGAATATAAATTATGTAATTATTTTGTCTTTTAAACTTTCATTAGCTTCGAATGTAGTTGATTTAGTAATTTTACTGTACATTTGCTTTTACTGATGAGATTTTTTTTTCTTTCATAATTTTCATGCTTCACTTTGTGGCCTCTTCCACTAAGATGAGTTTCTTTAACATTTCTTGTAAAATTGGCTTTGTGGCGCTTAAGTCTTTAAGCTTTTGCTTGTTTATAAAACATTTGGTTTTTCCATTAAATCTGAATAAAAACTTTGTTGGTTAGTATATTCTTCCTTATAGGTTTTCACTTTATATCACTTTTGATGTACTGAACTTCTCCCTTCTGGCCTGTAGAGTTACTTCTGAAAAGTCATCTAATAGCTCATGGAAGCTTCCTTGTACATAACTTGAAAAAAAAAATATTTATTTTAATTGAAGGCTAGTTTCATTACAATACTGTGTTGTGTTTTGCCATACATTGACATGAATCAGCCACAGGTGCACATATGTCTCCCCATCCTGAACACCTCTCCCACCTCCCCCCCCCCACCCCATCCATCTGAGTTGTCTCAGAACACCAGCTTTGAGTGCCCTGCTTCATGCTTTGAACTTGCACTGGTCATCTAATTTACATGTGGTAATATACATGTTTCAGTGCTATTCTCCCAAATCATCCTACCCTTGCCTTCTCTCACATAGTCCAAAAGTATGTACATAATTTTGATTGTCCCTTTCTAATTTTTCATGTTCTCTCTTTATTCTTAATGTTTCCTATTTTAATTATAATACGTCTTGATGTAGTCCTCTTTGAATTGATCCTCTTTGGGACTCTCTGAGCTTCCTGGACCTGGATGTCATCTTCCTTTCACAAATTAGAAAAGTTTTCAACTATCAACTGTTCAAATATGCTTCCTACCCCTTTCTCTCTTCTCCTCTGGGACCTTTATTATGTCAATGATAGTCTGCTTTATATTGTCCCAGAAGTCTCTTAAACTGTTCTTATTCTTTTCTGTTTCCTTTTCTTTTTGATGAAGGCAATCAAATTGTACAAACTTCCACCTATTATATAGCTAAGTTTAACGGATGCAATATACAACAGGATAAATATAATTAACACTGCTCTATGTTATACATGAAAGTTGTTATGAGAACAAAACTTAAAGGTTATTATTATAAGAAAACTTTTTTATATTCCTTTAATTTTGTAGCTATATAAGATGACAAATGTTCACTAAACTTATTCTGATAATTATGTCATGATATGTGTAAGTCAAGTCATTATTCTTATCAATCTTTTTATTTATTTATTTATTGTTTATTTACTTTACAATACTGTATTGGTTTTGCCATACATTGACATTAATTCACCACAGGTGTACATGAGTTCAGGATTGGGAACTCAAGTCATTATTCTTAAACTCATACAATACTGTATGTCTGTATATTCCACTATATCCAGCATGTGTAATGTTTGCTGCACTTACTTATAATTAACCTTAAAACCTTATAAATTTAGTAAATAGTATATTTATTTGAGCAAACTTCCAGAGACAGTGGAGGACAATGGAGGCTGACATGTTACAGTCCATGATATAACAAAAAGTTAGATACAACTTAGTGACTGAAAAACAGCAACAAAACACCTAGAAGTATGTCTCAACGACTAATGGTGTGAGAATTGTTTCAGCTCCCTGCATCAGAGTCTTCAAATACTTTTCTATAACAGAAACTTATTTCATTCCAAATTAATATCAGCTCTTTCAAAATCAAAAGAAAAAAAGTCAGTTGTATACCATGATACAAGCAGTTCTCAATACCTGAAGAATTCTAATTTTAAATATATTTTTTAGTTTTTCTTTTTAATAAACATGTGGTTGATGAAATAATGCAACACCTTAAATTTTAAAATAGCATGATTTAAATTTATTTTATTTTTTAAATTAATTAATTTATTTTAATCGGAGGCTAATTACTTTAAAATATTGTAGTGGTTTTTGCCATACATTGACATGAATCAGCCATGGGTGTACATGTTTTAACCTTTTGTGAATATGGTGCAAGAAAATTCTGTACCAAATTAATAAATTCCGCACTGATAATATTTTGAAAAATTATCCTAACATCGCAGCAAATTAGTTAATAGATTATTCGAGAGTGTTGATAAGAACTCTGTATCCTGAAAAAAACTTTCTTGAGGCTTGGAAAGAATGCATTCAGCTCTACACTGCCCTCAGATCTCTCCGGTATTCATGTATTTTCATGGTCTATAGATAGAGCAAGGTTAGAAGACACATCTAAAAAAAACCAAGTATTTATTGTTGCTTTGTCTCTGACTTAGCACAAAGCTTCCTACTGTATCCCAATATGTTGTCCCAATCCAGCTAACTCAGAAAGGTTTTTGTGAAAAGCCAGAAACTTGGCCCACCACCCATTCTTGGACTATATCCCATTATATCTCACTATATGGAACTGCCAGTTTCTTCCCAGGATACTTTGTTTGAACATTTTTATAATTTTAAGTAATTTCTCTTTAACATGAAAAATCCCTTTTAGTCTACATTATTATTCCCTGAACCTTATAGCACTTGTATATATATGCAATCAGTGGTAATTTTTCTCCCAGTATCCTGTCCTTATCCCAAACCTGATGGCTGAAAATTTTCCAGAAACTTAGTTGATTTGTTTTTAGAATAGATTATATTTTACCAAACATGTGCCTGATATCAATTTTCTAATGGTTGTTTGCCTACCTCCAGACCTTGGAAAACCATCAGCTCAGATATACATATCAGTTAGCTTATGATAAAGTACCCATCACTCCAGTGAACTTCACAAGTTAGCACATATCCAAAATTATTCTGTCCATAATCATTGATGTAGAATATCAAATAATTAATCATAAAACACTTAAACAGAGTGAATTTGCTTGAACTTTATATCACCATACTAATAAATTTCATTCCCAGATAAATTTTCCTGGAGTACTGTGATGAGAGTTAGCTAGCACATGTTTGCAGATATATTTCTATAATAGATAATGAGGAGTGAAGTTACAGAAAAGAGACAGTTATGGAGGAAAGAAATGCATTTTGTAGTAGGGACAGTTTGGATATATAATATATTTAGAGCTTTGAAGAATCTATTAGTGTTTCCAAGTTTAGTAATCAATAGAAAACTTTGTTGATTATCATCTTTTTAATTTTTTTAAAAATATAAACTTATTTATTTTAATTGAAGGCTAATTAATTTACAATATTGTATTGGTTTTGCCACACATCAACATGAATCCGCCACAAGTATACACGTGTTCCCCATCCTGAACCCCCCTCCCTCCTCCCTCCCATACCATACCTTTGGGTCGTCCCAGTGCACCAGCCCCAAGTATCCAGTATCATGCATCGAACTTGGACTAGTGATTCATTTCACATATGATATTATACATGTTTCAATGCCATTCTCCCAAATCACCCCACCCTGTCCCTCTCCCACAGAGTCCAAAAGACTGTTCTATACATCTGTGTCTTTTGCTGTCTCACATACAGGGTTATCATTACCATCTTTCTAAATTCCATATATATGTGTTAGCATACTGTACTGGTGTTTTTTATTTCTGGCTTACTTCACTCGGTATAATAGGCTCCAGTTTCATCCACCTCATTAGAACTGATTCAAATGTATTCTTTTTAATGGCTGAGTAATAATCCATTGTGTATATGTACCACAGCTTTCTTAGCCATTCATCTGCTGATGGACATCTAGGTTGCTTCCATGTCCTGGCTATTATAAACAGTGCTGCGATGAATATTGGGGTACATGTGTCTCTTTCAATTCTGGTTTCCTTGGTGTGTATGCCCAGCAGTGGGATTGCTGGGTCATAAGGCAGTTCTATTCCCAGTTTTTTAAGGAATCTCCACACTGTTCTCCAGAGTGGCTGTACTAGTATGCATTCCCACCAACACTGTAAGAGGGTTCTCTTTTCTCCACATCCTCTCCAGCATTTATTGCTTGTAGACTTTTGGATAGCAGCCATTCTCACTGGCATGAAATGGTACCTCATTGTGGTTTTGATTTGCATTTCTCTGATAATGAGTGATGTTGAGCATCTTTTCATGTGTTTGTTAGCCATCTGTATGTCTTCTTTGGAGAAATGTCTGTTTAGTTCTTTGGCCCATTTTTTGATTGTGTCATTTATTTTTCTGGAATTGAGCTGCAGGAGTTGCTTGTATATTTTTGGGATTGTTTGTCAGTTGCTTCATTTGCTATTATTTTCTGCCATTCTGAAGGCTGTCTTTTCACCTTGCTTATAGTTTCCTTTGTTGTGCAGAAGCTTTTAAGTTTAATTAGGTCCCATTTGTTTATTTTTGCTTTTAAAATATTCTGGGAGGTGGGTCATAGAGGATCCTGCTGTGATTTATGTCGGAGAGTGTTTTGCCTATGTTCTCCTTGAGGAGTTTTATAGTTTCTGATCGTATGTTTAGATATTTAGTCCATTCAAAGTTTATTTTTGTGTATAGTGATCGTCTTTAATTGGATATGATAAATTTTGTTGACATGGCTATTCTATTTGAAAATTTTATTTATGAATTTAGATAATAACAGAATTTCAGTTGAATTTCTCAATATAGTTTGAGTAATTTCTTCATTCTATTTATAATAAAACAATTAAATCAGTATCACATGGAGCATAATATGATCCCATATATATTATACTTAATGGGTTAAATGTAGTTTTGTAGCATATGGAATTTGATGAAATTTAATTTTAGGTTTTCCCATAGTATTATTTGAGATGAGATTTAATTTTTATTTTTCCAAAAATCTATTTGAAATATTTTTACAATATAAACAATAATTTAATTGTTTTCCTATTTGATTTTTGCCCCTCTTTTTCCCCTTATATTTTGGTATAGCAGAAGTTTATTCTTTGGGAACATTTATGGTATATATTTTAGAAAAAATAAATAATAAAAATAATTTTATTATTGACACTTTTTATAATATATGTTACACTTCAATTTCGTACCTAAAACCAATATTTGTTTATTTATTTTATTTTACTGTTTTTGAGGCTTTTTATTATTTTTTAATTGGAGGAAAATTGCTTTACAATGTTGTGTTGGTTGGTTTCTACTGAACAACATTGAAAATCAGTTATATATATATATATATATATATATATATATATATATATATATATGTATGTATGTATGTATATCACTCCTTCCTAAGCTTCCCTCCTCTCTCCATCCCATCCTTCTAGGTCTACATTTAGTGCTAAACCAGGCTCCCTATGTTTTATAACAGCTTCCCAATCCTATCTATTTTACACATGATAGTGTATAGATATCAATGCTACTTTTTTTCAGTTTTTCCCACCCTCTCCTTCTCCCACTGAGCCCACAAAGCCATTCTCTACCTCTGTATCTCCATTTCTTCACTGCAAATAATTTCATCAGTACCAATTTTCTAGATTCCAATATTTGATATTTTCCTCTTTCTGATTTACTTCACTCTGTATAACAGGCTCTAGGATAATTATCTCACTACAATTGACTCAAATTCATTCCTTTTTATGGCTGAGTAGTATTCCATTGTATATATGTACCATATCTCCTTTATCTATTCATCTATTGATAGACATCTATGTTGTGCCCATGTCCTGGCTATTGCAATAGTGTTGCAATGAACATTGGGGTACATGTGTATTTTTGAGTTGTGATTTTATCAGGGTATATGCCCAGCAGTGGGATTGCTGTGTCATATAGTATATTTATTCCCTAGTGTAACCAGCATTTTAAATTAAATTTAATTAGAAACCTTTGTGTAGATTCTGTTTAAGTTTTTGTTTTTTGCTTCATTTACAAATAACTTATCCAAATGGTGGTTAACTGTACTATTAATATGTAAAAAGGAAAAAAAAATTAAATATGGTTCTAAACTTTAGCAATTTTTAAGTGTATTCCACAAAATAGATGAAATGTTAAAGTGATTATATGGATACCTTCCATCCCAAATTCTCTGCTCTCAATAATCTGGAGTTTTCAAAAACACATGCCAAAGTGCTCAGTTGCATTAATTCTTTTAACTTTGTGTAAGCATACTGCTTTAATGTCATAGAATGCAATCTGTTAGAAACATATTTTTACTCTCCGAAGTGGATATGCATGTATTTTGGCAACCAATTACTTTACAGGCATGCATAAGCAAATAATCATATTCATGCTTTTCTTATGCACAAAGTTTTCTCATCATGCCAGTACAAATATTTCTGTTAGTAGCTGGACTGAGGACTGCTTTTAATCATTCCACATCATTTGCTATTAATCTAACCAGTATGGTCTGTGTCTTCCTTAATGCTGCTTTATATATATATATATATATATATATATATATATATATATATATATATTTCTTTGTTCAAGAGAGGATAATCACATGAAGATAAATACCAGCATAAGGCCTAAAAAAATACATAAGAGAAAAAGAACTTTAAAACATTTTAAGTCATTCTGCAATTCACACATATTTTTTTGTATCAACCTACTTAATAGTGATATACATGTGAACAGATTTAATTTTTTTAATTTTTCTGAATCTGTGTTAACCAGGAAAAAGAGTAATTGTTGTCAAGAGCATTCAAACTGTCAGAATATCCTTCAGTCTAAAAGTGTTAGAATATGTGCAGAAATAATTACTGAAACTCTATTCAACTGTAATAATAACCTGCCACTGATGACAGCAATTACTGCGAAAGAGTAATAGAAATCAAAGGCACATTTTTCTCTGACAAGTACATTTATAAGGTTTACATTGGCTGAATAGTGTTGACAATGATGATGTGCTGTATCATTCTTAATCACGACTAGCATGATGTTACATTTTGAACTGTTTCACATTAGAAAGAAACTAATTGCTTGTTTAATTTGACAGTGTCCAAGCTTTCCATACATAGGGATATATATTTTTAAAATGAATAGAGATTAAATGTTATGCTTCTTTGCCTGTTTCACATCTTTTTAAGTCCAGGTTTTAAGTACATTCTACCTTAAATAAAGGAAATTGAAGTTAAGCCAAACAGGCAAGGCAAAATCTAAGATTTTTAAAATAATTTACTAATTCATAATTAGGTAAAATTATGGCCATTTCTTTCAATTTCAGTTTTTGCAGTTGTCATCTTTATTACCAGTATTTTTTGGCCATGCTCCCCACGATGTCTTGAGGCAATATTGCATAGACTCCTTTAGAGGGTATTCTCTAATAGCATCAACAAGTAATAACATCTAACCTGGTCAAGCTGTGAGATGGCCTATTTTCTTGAAAGCATGTTAAAGTAAAACAAGGTAAGTGATTTGTTTTCCTCTGAAGAAATTTGGTTGTTTCAAAGTAATATTTAAATGTATAATTTAGTTTTCACAGAAAAGAGAGAAAAATAGTATAAAACTTAAGGGACTTTAACAAAAATGTTTAATCATATTTTGTTAAATTGAACTAGATTCTTTCTAATATTTGAATTATAAAAGACCTGTATGAAACAGGGCACTCAAAGCTGGTGTACTGGGACAACTCTGAGGGTGGGATGGCGGGGGGAGGGGGGGAGGTGGGAGGGGAGCTCAGGATGGGAGACACATGTACACCCATGACTGATTCATGTCAATGTATGGCAAAAATCACCACAATATTGCAAAGCAATTCAGTTCAGTTCAGTCTCTCAGTCGTGTCTGACTCTTTGAGACCCCATGAACTGCAGCATGTCAGGCCTCCCTGTCCAGCACCAACTCCTGGAGTCCACCCAAACCCATGTCCCTTGAGTTGGTGATGACACCCAACCATCTCATCCCCTGTTGTCCCCTTCTCCTCCTGCCCTCAATCTTTCCCAGCATCAGGGTCTTTTCAAATGAGTCAGCTCTTCACATCAGGTGGCCAAAGTACTGGAGTTTCAGCTACAACATCAGTCCCACCAATGAACACCCAAGACTGATCTTTAAGATGGGCTGGTTGGAACTCCTTGCAGTCCAAGGGAATCTCAAGAGTCTTCTCCAACGCCACAGTTCAAAAGCATCAACTCTTTGGCACTCACCTTTCTTTATAGTCCACTCTCACATCCATACATGACCACTGGAAAAACCATAGCCTTGACTAGGCGGACCTTTGTTGGCAAAGTAATGTCTCTGCTTTTCAATATGCTGTCTAAGTTGGTCATAACTTTTCTTCCAAGGAGTAAGAATCTTTTAATTTCATGGCTGCAATCATCAGCTGCAGTGATTTTGGAGCGCAGAAAAATAAAGTCAGTCACTATTTCCACTGTTTCCCCATCTATTTGCCATGAAGTGATGGGACTGGATGTCATGATCTTAGTTTTCTGAATGTTGAGGTTTTAATTTCCAATTAAAATAATAAATATATTTAAGAAAAAGACCTGTACTATAATTTGCTTTTTCATTTTCTTATGGTTTATATATCACTTACAAAGTTGTAAGGTGCAATCAATGTTAATATTTATTTGAGGGAGATCACGTGGGTGTCTATCTCAATGTCCCAGACACAAAATAATTTTCTAGATAAGAATAACTTCCCTGGCTTTGAGAGTAGGCTCTATTCTCCCAGACAAAATTGTAATCCACATTTTTATTGAAATATTACCGATTTGCAAGTTTGTATTAATTTCTACTGTGCAGCAAAATGATTTATTCTTTTCATTCTTCTTTATATACATTCTTTCTTATATATTCTGTTCTTCTATGATTTATCATAAAATATTTAATACACTTCTCTGTGCTAGATAGTAGGATCTTATTGTTTGTTCATTCTATATATAAAAGCTTACATCTGTTAACTCCAACTTCCCACTCTATCCCTCCCCCAACTCCCTCATAATTGCATATGAGAATAGGAATAGGAATTGTTCATTTTTCTTTGGCATAATATGAATTATAGATATAGAATTAACAGTGAAGCAGACACTTTTGATGTTAGTCAATCAGTCGTGTCTGACTCTTCGTGACCCCATGCACTGTAGCCCTCTGTGCTCCTCTATTCATGGTATTTCCCAGGCAAGAATACTGGAGTGGGTTGCTATTTCCTTCTCCGGGGGTTCTTCCCAACCCAGGGATCAAACACACGACTCTTGCTTGACAGGTGGATTTTTCGTTATCACTGAGGCATCTGGGAAGCCCAAAGTAGGCACTAGAAAATCTGAATTTTAGTTTTAGCTTCAGTAATTATCATTCATTATATAAATTGAGGCATGTCATAAAACTGATGAGACTTGGTATCTTAATTCATAAAATGGAATATTAATATTTACACTGTCTACTCTACAATTATTGCACTAATCAATAAAGATAGCATATATTAAATTGCAAATTATAAATCACTTTGCAGTTATAATAAGATGTTGTCATTTCACCCTTAGAGAATCTGGGTCTGTTCTCTGAGATTGCATATTTTATGTATGCACTTTTAGTAGGTATCAGTAATTATGTCCTGACTCAGCTAAAATTCTTTAACTTCATATTTCATATAAAGTACAGTGCCAAAACTACTCAGGGAAAAATATGCAAGCAAATAAAAACTATACTTCAAATCTCAGAAGTGATCACATGTATTAGTGACGTGGTATACAACTCATTGTGTGGCTATGCCCACTGAAGAGAAAGCCCTAATTAACCATTGGGGACTTTAGGTTTGGGCAGGAAATCAAGGACTTCTCAGTATTTTCTGCACTTTTTGTCATGTTTCAGTTTGTTTCAAACTTTTTTAAAAAACATATACTCTGTTTGAACAAACAATGCTGAGATAGCACAAATTATTTCTTTACCAATTATTTATACTTGCAACAGTAGTAGCTGTTATATTTTCAAAATTTAAATTCTCAATGAGAACAATTTATGTTTGTGTCTTTTAGAAGGAATATTTGGAATGGGTTGCACAAAAGCAGATCCTTTCCAAATTCAATTCTCAAATATTGAACTTTTCTCATCTTCTAACATGAAACAAAATTGTTCCCTGGTGTATTTTTGAATGTGTTTAAAAGAATGAATTCTAGAAGGCGGTTGAAATCTGATCTAATTACTTGTTCACAGTCTCAGTAAGCTAAATCCAAATATTTATCCAAATATAAGCACATGAAGAAAAGGAAAAAATAAATAAATTTGAGGTTCTTGGAAGTATGTTTTTCATACTTTTTCATACTTTTTTTTTTTCATGGCTTTTTTCCTAATATTTTATTACTCTGTATTTAAGTGAATCCTATTTAATCCTGTCTGCTCCCTCAATTTCCCCCAATAAGGCACAGCACTTACTATATTGTTGTGACATAACAAAAGCATGAATCATCCCCTAAAATCATTATGTGCTCAAATAATTTTGATTATTTTATTCCTTTGATCTGGGCTGATTGTGTCAAAGATCAGAGGGAAAGATTATTTCATAGTCTGAGCACTGGTTTTCAGACTCAGATTATTGCAGACAAGGGCATGTTGGATAATTCAGCAGAGATACCATTTTCATGGAGGTCTCTATAGTTCTCTATGTGGAAAGCCTGAGTCTATACAAAATAAGAATATGATCATAGAAATTAGAAGACCTCTGACTGCATTTTAAAATGTTTTATTGTGTTTCTTGCATTGCCATCTGGGAAAAGAAATATGGAAGTAAAAACTAATGAAGGTTAACGTATTCTACCTTTCAGTACAGTTTTGTCTTTTTTTTTTTTTTCCCCTTAAGGTGTGATTGCTGGTCACCTGCATCAAATCTTCCAGTGTATTTCATAAAAATAGGAAGTTAGATGATGCAAGTTTTGGTTTTAAATTTGCAAATGCAATTAAGTCGGAGTGACCTGGAACTATAATTTATTAAGTAATTTGAAAGCAATCTTCTGTATAAACCAAATATGATCTAGGATTTGTTCAATAGTTACAAAATGTAACAAATAGTTTCAAAGTATAACAAATAGCTACAAAGTGTAAAGGCAATGGAACAACACAGTAATGTACTTCTTAAGCTGAATATGTAAATCATCAAAAGAAGATAATTATTAGTCCCAGATAGTCCTATTTGGTGAAAAAGCTATTTTCTCTTTCAGTAGCTCTAAAATTAACTTTTATGTGCAGAATCCTGGGCCCAATTCTAGCTAATTTTTTGTTGTTGTTCAGCCACTCAGTTGTATCCAACTCTTTGCACCCTCATGGACTGCAGTACACCAGGCTTCCCTGTCCTTCACTCTCTCCTGGAGTTTGTTCAGACTCATGTCCATTGAGTCAGGGAAGCCATGCAGCCATCCTCCTTCATTGCACTCTTCTCCTCTTGCCTTCAATCTTTCCCAGCATCAGGGTCTTTTCCAGTGGGTCATCACTTCACATCAGGTGGCCAAAATATTGGAGCTTCAGCTTCAGCATCAGTGCTTCCAATGAATATTCTGCATTGATTTCCTTTAAGATTGACACTTTTGATATCCTTGCTGTCCAAAGGACTCTCAAGAGTCTCCTCCAGGACCACTGTTTGAAAGCATCAGTTCTTCAATGTTCAGCCTGCATTATGGTCCAACATTCACATCCGCACATGACTACTGGAAAAACCACAGTTTTGACTATATGGACCTTTGCAGGCAAAGCGATGTCTCTGCTTTTTAATATGCTGAATTTGAGACTCCATGGCCTGTAGCCTGCCATGGTCTTCTTTCTGAATTTCCCAGGCAAGAATACTTGAGTGGGTTCACCATTTGCTTCTCCAGGGGATTTTCCTGACCCAGTAATTGAACCTGTGTCTCCTGCATTGTGGGTGGAATTCTTTACACTGAGCCACCTTTAAAAGTACCTAACCAATTTACCAAAATTAAATAAAAATTATATATATTTAATGTGTACAACATCTTACATGTATGATTATTATAGGCAAGGTAGTTAATAGTTCATGTACTGTTAGGGAAATTAAACAGTCTTGTTTAGGCTTCAGAGACAAACCAAAACAGGCCTTTGACCTTGATTCTAATCTACCTGGACACTGCCCTGACTATTGCTGTGTGTGCCAGACACATTTGATGTGAGTGTCTGAAGAGAAACATGATAGATAGATAGATAGATAGATAGATAGATAGATAGATAGGGAGCAGATCTTGGAATTTAAGTCCTTGGAGATCTTTTGAACTGAATGGATGCTTTTGGACTGTAGTATTGAAGAAGACTCTTGAGAGCCCCTTGGACAGCAAGGATATCAAACCAGTCAATCCTAAAGGAAAACAACCCTGAATATTCATTGGAGGGACTGATGCTGAAGTTGAAGCCCCAATACTTTGTCCACCTAATGGGAAGAGCCAACTCATTGGAAAAGACCCTGATGCTGGAAAAAACTGAAGGCAGGAGGATAAGGGGATGACAGATGAGATGGTTGGATGGCATCTTGAACTCAATGGACATGAGTCTGAGCAAACTCTGGGAAATGGTGAAGGACCAGGAAAACTGGAGTGCTGTGTGCAGTACATGGGGTCACAAATATATAAGACTGAGTGACTGAATAACAACAGGAGGAGGGATGGCCAACCACTCCCCAGGCTTAGCAATATTCCAAGATTTGCAGAACAAAGCAAACAACATTGCAAAAAATTAACATAATACCAGAGCTACAGTTTTGCTCACAGATTGATGATGATATCAGCTTGTTTTTTGGGATTATAAATGGGAACCTGTACTTGCAATATTTGACACCTCACTCATGGAGCAGAAATACTACCTGGGGCCTTTTCCCAATTGGAACTCCAAATATGCTGTGAAATTGGACTTCTCAGTGCTATTTAAGTCTGGATGTTGGTCAAAACCCAATTTGGTGATGTATCCTCTGATCTTTCTATTTCTTTTTTTTTTTTTAATGTTAGTGTGTTGAGAGTAAGCTAGATAGTTCTCTAATAAATATTTGTATTATTTATTTGTATATGATTAGTGGCTTATTTTGTTAACAGATCCTTTGAGCCTGAGACAAAAGTGAAATATTTCGGCAAGCAAAACACCTACCATCTCTTCATATCGTTGTCATATTTTCTTTGTGGTATGAGCACCTGAAATCTACACTATTATCACATTTCTGGTATTCTATACAGTATTATTAACTATAGTAATCATGATGAATATCAGATTTCTAGATTTATGCATCCTCCATAACTGTAACTTTATACTCTTCAGTCAGCATCTCTCCCTTTCCTCCAAAATTGTTGTCCATGATAAGTACCATTCTAATCTCTGCTTCTAGGAATTTGACTCTTTTAGATTCCACATACAAGTGGACCTTTCAATATTTCTCTTTTTTGTGCTTGATTTATTTCACCTAACATAATATCCTCCAGGTTTATCCATTGTTATGGCATATGGCCAAAAGTCAAATCTCCGTGGGTGGGCCCACAAATCTGAATATTCAAGATGCAGCCAAGGCAATTATGATTACTCTTTAAGAAATACTATTCTAACTATTGTGTGTCTCACAGCTTTTATAATTTTATTCGTAAGGCACTTGAAAAGAAAAGCAAACATTCCTGAGTCTTCTAAATATCTACATTTTCTGACAGATTAGTACATGGGCACAGAGATAGGCAGTTCCCAAGATTACTATTTCTTCCATGATTATTGAGAGGTTAAGACTGATATGATAGTGAAGTTAGAAATCTGCCCACATGGTGAGATGTGAGGCTCAAGAATACAAACCTATCAAAAACATTGTCTCTTCTACATAGACATAATGCCCATAAATCTGCCATTATAAATGTATTCTGGTAGATTTAAAAGGCTTTTCAATTCCTTTAACAACTTTTTCATTAAGTGCATACTATGTGTTAGATATTGTTTTAATTCAGACACTCTTGTGGTGTTCTCTGGAAGGTTGCCTATCTCCAGTTCATTTATTTATTTATTTATTTATTTTTCTGGCATTTTATCTTGTCCCTTCTTCTGGGACATAATTTTCTATTTTTTCATACTGATTAACTTTCTGTAATGTGGTTTTGGTTTTAGCCACTATGGGATTGTGGTTCTTCTTGTTTTTTCCTATCTGCCCTCTGATGGAGGCTAAGAGGGTTATGTAAGTTACCTGATGGGAGGAACTGGTGATAGGAAAAACTGGGTTTTCCCTAGTAGTCAGGGCCTTGCTCAGTAAAGATTGAATTCAATTATCTGATGATAGATGGGGCTAGTTTTGTTGGTCTAATAGTTTTTTGGCCTATGGTGGTGCAGCCTTCTGGTCTACAGGCTCTATGGTTAGGTTAAAGGTGACCTCCAGGAGGGTTTACTCCAAACGGGACCTTCCCAGACTCCCTGTCCCTGTGGTGAGCTCCTGATGACCCACACCTCCACAGGACACCCTCCAACACTAGCAGGTAGTTTTGCTTAAATCTCCTGTGGAATCACTGCTCTTTTCCCCTGGGTCTTGGTACACACAATGTTTGTTTGTGCCCTCCAAGGCTGGAGCCTCCTGTTTACCCCAGTCCTGTGGAAGAATTGTAATCAAATCCCGCTGGCCTCCAAAGTCAGATTCCCTAGGGTTTCCCAGTCTCTTTGTCATGTTCCAGTGCTGGGAAACTTGACGTGGGGTTCAGAACCTTCACAACAGTGGGAGAACTTCTTTAATATTATTGTTCTCTAGTTTATGAGTCACCCATCCAGTGAATATGGGATTTTATTTTACCATGCTTATGTCCTTCCTATTGTCTCACTCTGGCTTCTTTCTCTTTGGACATAGGGTAACTTTTTTTTTGTAGGTTCCAGCATTCTCCTGCTGATGATTGTTTAACAGCTAGTTTTGATTTTGGTGCTCTTGCAGGAGATAAGCACATGTCCTTCTACTACACCATCTTGAACCACAATCTTATAGTGTTTTCTATCAAAGTACAAAGATACCTCTGTGAGGATGTGTATATATATATATATATATATATATATATATATATACACACGTGTGTGTGTACATCTATATCACTGTGTTGTATAGCAGAAATTAGAGCATTGTAAATTAACCATACTTCTGTAAAAAGATAAATTTTAAAATAGATACCTGTGTAAACACATGTATAATCTGTATCAACTAGTAGGGGATGACAATAATGAACACCTATTGAACTCTTTATTATATGTAACAGACTCTTCAAAATGTTTTATATATATATTAATTTTCCCAATAATCTTATTTGGGGTAATATTATTATCACCTTTTTATAGAAGAAGAAACAGGATTGGAGAAAGTTTAAATAATTTGTCTAAAACTATATTGCTAGTGAATGGCAGAGCAAAGATTCAAATATAAAATGGCTGTCATACCAGCCTCACCTTTTAATTACTGTACTAGACTGAGGTCATCAAATATCTTCTTTCTGGAGCTGTGAATATGGTCCTAAAGAAATAAGATAAATTTATAATTGTGTTTGAGGTGGAAGAAGAAAAAAAGGCACAGGGAGACAGAAAAATAGGAAGTGGAAGGGCATAAAATCTAACCCTTGTTTTCTTCATCACCATGAAGGTTCTTTTTTGTGGAATCAGGAGTCTGCCTCTTTATAAAACAATAAGAATACTTATCCCTCAAATTTATGTAGCAGTTAGCTTACAAATCCTTTCTATATCTTTGCTTTCACTTGAAAGTCATGATTCTATAAAGTATGCAGAGTTGGCGTAATTATCTCTGTAGATGAAGATACTGACATACAAAAAGAATAAATCCCACAGTTACACAGTTCTAACCCTTTAAAAAAAAAAGATTTATTTACTTATTTATTTGGCTGCACTGAGTCTTAGTTGTGGCATACAGGATCTTTAGTTTCTGCATGCAGACTCTTAGTTGTGGCATGTGAGCTCTAGTTCCCTGGTCAGGGATCAAACCCAGGTGTCCCGCATTGGGAGTACAGAGCCTTAGTTGCCAGACCACCAGGGAAGTCCCTAAACTAATTCTTTAGATTTTGGTCTGATTTTTGTAAATCCCTTGACATATTTACTATAATTTTAATGCCATGCAGACAGGAAAAAAGTGAGATAAAATGTTGGTAGGAAAGAAACACTATATTTGATTTTTTTTTCCTCTCAGCCTTACCAATAAATTATAACTAGAAAGCAGAAGAGAAAGCATAAATATGGCATATGTTATTACCTGAAATCATACCATTCCTTAGATGCTATCAACAGTTGCTAGGCTTCATGTTTTCCTGGGAATTTATATAAAACATTCTCATATTTCCATTTTCATAGCACTTGCATGTCTGGTTTATCTTCAGTTGGTTCTGAGGAGAATATTTAAAAAATTAAAATGAAAGAGAATTCATACTTCATGAATTCTGGTACCCCACATGTGAGCATGAAAGTGTCAGCACTTAGGGGAAAGCTAGGGAAACATGCAAACCTGTATAGCTGAAGAAGGGTTCAGGATGGAAGGATAATATTTGATAAGCAATTCACAGCCATAGAGAGGAGCAAAAAGAACCTGTTTACATGCTGAAAATAGTGACACATAAGAAATCATCCCCGAATGCCTCTTGGGACTTTTTTTGTAATAAAGCTTTATAAAGAAAGACTATGCAGAAAAAGAATAATGTTCATCAATTTCCAGGAGATAAGTGAAATGCCCCTGTCTCAGGAGGCAGTTATTCAAATTAACAATTAATACCACTGAACAAAATTATATAGTATTCTTAAGACAATATTGACCCTATAATTTCCCATATGCTGAGAAATTTTATATTACAAAAGGTCCTATAGATGCAAGAAGCAATAATCACCATTTTGAGATTTGTGAATATATTCTAAATGTGATAATATTGGAATGGAAAGACATAAAAGAAAGTGTATATCTTTAGACTTACTAAACTAATTCTTAGGGATTCAAGAAGAGACCCAGAAAACTTCCCAATCTAGCATTTTCCCATATCCCACTATTTGAGGAGGTGTATTGAAGCTGCACCACCCTTGTCTCTCAAAGTGGTGGTCATTCCAAATTTATTGTTATGCAAAAAAAAAATCTGTTGATTAAGCACCTACTATTGGCAGAGTCCTGTGTTGATTTAGCAGTAATGCAACATGAAATATCTTTCATACTGGTTCTCATGCCTAAGGCCTATGACGGGAGACTAAATTTTATTTATTTATTTATTTATTTATTTTGGGAGACTAAATTTTAAAAGAAGAGCTGCTATATCAAACTGTCTAAAACATTCAGACATAAAACACTACAGAACAAAGTATTACTTAAATGCACTGAGAGCTCCAGAGAAAATGGCATTATAGAAAGTGTAATTGCATCAACAAAATTACACCTCTAGAAGTAAAAATAATTTAAACCAGATAACGTCCAGGAGCCATCATGGTCATGGACCTATGTGCAGGAGAAAGACACCCTGAATAAATTTCACAGTGTAATATTTAGTTATTCGCAAAGGCCTCCAGAGATGTTTATACTGGGTACTTATTTGCACTGGAGAGAGCTGTTAAAAAAAGTTTTAGAGATTATGTACTAGCAGAAATAGTGAGACTCACAGAGATATACTCCATTGTTATCATTATTTATATTTTTGGCTGTACTTATTTTTTTGTGTGGTGCACATGTTATCTTGTGGAGCAAAGACTGCTCTTACTGTGGACCATGGACTTCTCTTGTTTCAGAGAACAGGCTTTAGAGTATGTGGTTCCTCTAGTCATGGCATTTGGGCTTAGTTGCCCTGCAGCATGTGTGATATTAGTTCCCGGACAAGGAATCAAACCCACAATCCCTGCATTGGAAAGTAGATTCTTAACCACTGGACCACATACCTTTTATCCTTTATGGTCTGAGGAAAGATATATTTCTGGGAAATTGAAAATCTGTCAAAAAATAAATAAAAATAAAAAAGAAAATCTGTCACCAAGTCCTCATGATGTGTCTTTGGTAGCTTCTGCCATGTCTGTCTTTTCTTCTCTGCAGTAGAAATAGAAATTCAGGCCTTCTTCAACTTTGACTCAGAACACGATAGTGAAAGTGAAAGTTGCTCAGTCATGCCCAACTCTTTGAGACCCCATGGACTGTATAGTCCATGGAATTCTCCAGGCCAGAATACTGGAGTGGGTAGCTTTTCCCTTCTCCAAGGGATCTTCCTAACCCAGGGATCGAACTGGGGTCTCCTGAATTGCATGTGGATTCTTTACCACTTGAGCTATCAGGGAAACCAGAACACTATAACAAGCTATTGACTAGCTTTTCTCCATTCTGTCTTCTCTTGATCCCATCATTTTCAACATTTTCAACTCAGAGATTTAATTGCTCCTCCCTAATTAGTGGAGAAAATCAAATTGAACATAAGTTCAAATATGAAACAATTGTTAGTCTTGCCTTTTTAGTATTATTTCCCACAAATAAAAATATACAACCTTGTTGCATAGTTGTTCATATTCTACTGGAAATTATCTTTTCCTTGAATTAGCACTGTTCAGAAGCACGAACTTCATCTTATGGCTTCTGCTTGCTTGTTTCCACTGCTGTCTCCTCATTATCATTCCCTATTTGTGCACATCAACTTTAAGTTTTACTTCAAAGAATTTGAAGACTTCAGACAGAAACTTTTCTTCCATACATTTAAAAGTAAAGTGCACAGTAATGCACATTAATAATAATGTACACTTAAACATGTGTTAAGAAAGTAAAAAAATAAATAAACTTTTCTTTAACATCCTGCTATCAAATATTTCAGCATTCTTGCTGCAGCTGCATTCATCCTTTTTCTATGTGTATTACATTATAGGAGTTTAAGAGCTCTTCTGTCAGGTCCATTCCTCTATGTTACAAATTCTATTTCTTCCAGATTCTTAGGAATATTATACTAAAGATGTTTCTCTCTTGTATTCTTTAACCATCCTTTCTCTAGGCTTCATAATGTACAATGGCTTTAAAAATGTTCTGCTAAAATGTATAATTTTTCCCTCTTCTTGACCTTGTATATTCAGCTTTTCTCTCTTGATTGTACCTTTCTCATAAACATTTCCATATGCTTCATTATTTTTTTTTTGATAAGGAAGCAAACAAAAGATAAAGCCTCGCCATCACTCTGTGGACATGACTCTTCACTTCCAACGGACATGAGTAAGGCTGAATAAAGTTGTTTAATTTGGGGCTAGTCAGCACCTCACTTTTCCTCTATCTCTGGTGTCAGAAGGTCCAACAAGAAATTGAATGCAACTCACAATAAAAAAGTTGAATTGGGAAAATATACAAAAAAATATGAACAGCCATTTTATTGAAGGGATATACAGATGGCAAGTCAGCACATGATAAGATATTAAAAATCATCAGTAACTAGGGACATGCAAATTAAAACCCATGAGGATAATGGAGGTGAATGTAGGTTATGAAACGATGGCAGGAAGAATTTTTATGGTGATAGGATTTTTCTGTAGTTTGACTGTGTATGCGTATATCTTTCTCAATAAGCATATTCATATCCAGATATTGCCCCTTTACAAATTTTGGGGAAAAAAAAGTGTGTATTTGTAATCTCATTTTCCTCATGTTATACTCAATTCTTTACTAATCTAACTTTTACCATTCTTATACTACCATTTCAACCCTCTCAAGTAAAGGTAAATTTTGAAGGCTTAAATTGACATCTGAATTACCACCATAATTACTGGACAAAGGGGGCTCTTCACTTTACAGTTCTTGATATCATAAATACACTCAAAAAATTAATAAATCATGGGTGTTTTGTAGCCTGCAGGCTCCTCTGTCCATGGGATTCTCTAGGCATGAATACTAAAGTGGGTAGCCATTTCTTTTTACAGGGGATCTTCTGGACCCACAGATCAAATCTAGGTCTCCTGCATTGCAAGCAGATTTTTTTACCATCTGAGCCACCAGGGTAGTCCTGGGTTTCTATATATTAATAATGAAATAACAGAGGGATTTTTTTAAAATCCCATTTAAAATTGTATAAAACAATGAAATACATGGTAAGGATCTTAACCAAGGAAGTGAAAGTCTTATAGGTGAAAACTATATAATATTGATGACAGAAATTGAACAAAATATGAAAAATGAAAAGATACCCTGTACTTGTGGATCAGAAGAACTAGTATTGTTAAAATGGCCACAATATCCCAAATAAGCTACAAATTTAATGCAATCCCTATCAAAAATACCCATGACATTATTTATAGAACTTGAAGAAATAATAATAAATTAGTATGGAATTGAAAAGAATCCAAATTGTGAAAGCAATTTTGATTAAAAAAAAAAAAAGAAAATTGAGCTATCACACTATCAGCCTTCAGGCTATACTACAAAGCTACAGTAATCAAAACAGCACGGTATTGTCACAAAATGAGACACAGAGATCAATGGAACAGAATAGAGAGCTCATAAATAAACCCTGGTGGCTCAGACAGTAAAGCGTCTGTCAGCAATGTGGGAAACCCGGGTTCGATCCCTGGGTCTGGAGGATCCCCTGGCGAAGGCAATGATAATCCACTCCAGCACTCTTGCCTGGAAAATCCCGTGGATGGAGGAGCCTGATAGGCTACAGTCCATGGGGTCGCAAAGAGTTGAACACGACTGAGCAACTTCACTTTCACTTTCAAATAAACCCATGCACATATAGTCAATTAATGTACTTAAAGAAGGCAAAATATACAAGGAACATTCTCTTCAATAAGTGGTACTGGGAAAACTGGACACTGACATGTAAAACAATGAAATTAGAACATTTTCTAAAGCCATACATAAAAATAAACTCAAAATGGATTAAACACTTATATAAAAGACCCAAAAATCAGAAAACTCCTAGAAGAGAACTAGGTAGAAGATTATTTAACCTAATGTGTAGTGATATTTTTGGAATCTATTTCCTAAAGTAAAACAAATAACAAAAATAAACAAATGGACCTAATTAAACTTGAAAGCTTTTGCTTAGCAAAGGAAGCTATAAACAAAACAAGAAGACGATCTACAAAATGGGACAAAATATTTGCAAACTATATGAACAACAAGGGGTGAATAATCAAAATATATAAACAGCTAACAAAACTCAATATCAATATCCAAAAGAAAAAAACACCCAACAGGGAAATGAAAAGATGTTCAACAATGCCAATTATTAGAGAAATGCAAATAAAAATAATGAAATGTTCCCTGGCACTTGTCAATGTTGCTATCACAAGAAGTCCACAAATAACAAATGTTGGAGAGGATATGGAGAACAGGAAACACTTTTACACTGGTACTTGCAATGTAACTTGATGCAGCCACTATGGATACCAGTATAGATGATCATCAGAAACTTAAAGCAGGATAGTTGGAGAAGATGGTGAAGGAGTAAGATGGAGAGATCACATGCCTCCCAACCAACACATCAAAGATCCATCAGAATATGGAACAACACCTTCAGAACAACTTCTGAATGACAGTAGAACATCCCAAACTTCTAAAAAGGCAAGCCAATTTCCTTAGAACAATGTAGGACAAAAGATAAAGACATAAAAAAGAGACAACGGATTTCAGGACTGGGGCTTGTGAGAGGGAGAGGTGAGAATAGTAAGGGAAGGAATGATTCTATGCACTAGGAAATCCCTTCATTGGTGGAGCTAGGGGTAACTATAGAACCTCAGAGTGTCATGCAACAGAGCAGTTTCAGAGTGAAAACCAGAAAATTCACCACATAAATTGTTGCTAAGCAGCATTTCTCAGCCTATAAGCAACTCACAAGCCTCAGCTGGGATGAAGTAGGGTATGTTGTTAAGGTTAGGAGCTGATAGAAGGAGCACACAAGTCTTGGCATGCAACAGAGTGTGGGGTGGGATGCTGAGGCTCTGACAGCATCACAGGGAGAGAGCAGGGACTGGCAGCTGTGAAAAAACACTGAAAGGGCTACATTGACACAGCTGCAGAATTAGACATGACTGACACTGCCAAAGTAGAAGGTGCCTGAGACAGCAGAAAAAAAAAAAAAAAAAACACTACTGATGCAGTTACAACCCTAGAGGTAGCAGCTACTACCAGGCTATGTGTAGGCATATATTACTATCCACACCTTGCTGCTTGGCTCTTCCTAGGGTCCTATTGCAGAGAGGAAACCAATTTTGATTCCATGTTGGAAACTGTTACTTTCACTTGCTATTTTTTACTTTTGTGTTTATAATAAAACTTAATAGCTTGCCTCAGAGGATCCTACTCCTCTGCCTGACTGTAGACTAAAGTGCCTTTGTTCAGATCATAGAGAGATAATCTGACACTGCCCACCTCTGAATAGAACAGATTAAAACATTCCTTCCATAAGCTGACCATTCCATTGAAGACATTTTGCAAGAATGAAGACCCTTCACTTCAGTTCCCCACTAAGTCTTCCCAATCTATTCTGCTTTTTGACTTTAATTCTTCATTGCTTATTTATTTGGTACTTTACAAAAGAACCTGGCATCCACACTCTGGCAAGATGGTTATTTTGAGGCACTATCCTGCCATCTTCTCAATCAGCCAGCTCCCCAAATAAAGTTCCTTCCTTGTTGTGACCCCTAGTCTCTTGGACTTATTGGCCAATATGTGGCAAGCAGAGTGAGATGGGTGGTTGTTGTATAGTCGCTCAGTCATGTCCTGCTCTTTGTGATTCCATGGACTGAAGCATGCCAAGCTTCCTTGTCCTTCACTCTACCCTGGAGTTTGCTCAAACTTATGTTAATTGAGTCAATGGTGCCATCCAACCATCTCATCCTCTCCTTCCCTTTGCTCCTCCTGCCCTCAATCTTTCCCAGCATCAGGGTCTTTTCCAATGTGTTGGTATTTAGCATCATTTGGCCCAAGTATTGGTGCTTCAGCTTCAGCATCAGTACTTCCAATGAATATTCAGGGTTGATTTCCTTTAGAATTGACTGGTTTGATTTCCTTGCTGTCCAAGGGACTATCAAGAGTCTTCTCCAGAACTACAGTGTGAAAGTACAAATTTTTCAGTTCTCATCCTCCTTTGTGGTCCAACTCTCATATCTGTAAATTTCTGCTGGAAAAACCGTGACTACTGGAAAATGTCAGTTTTCATTCCAGTCCCCAAATAGAACAACACAACAGAATGATCAAAATATCACACAATTGCACTCACTTCACATGCTAGCAAGGTAATATTTAAAATCTTTCAAGCTGAGCTTCAACAGTATGTGGACTGAGAGCTTCCAGATGTACAAGTTGGATTTAGAAAAAGCAAAGGAACCTGAGATAAAATTACCAACCTTCCAGTGGCTCGTAGGAAAAACAAGAGAATTTCAGAAAAACATCTACTTCTGCTTAACTGACTACACTAAAGCCTTTGACTATGCAGATCACGACAAACTATGGGAAATTTTTAAAGAGATGGGAGCACCAGACAACCTTGTCTGCCTCCTAAGAAACCTGGATGTAGGGCAAGAAGCAACAGTTAGAACCGGACATGAAACAATGCAGGGGTTCCAAATTGGGAAAGGAGTATGTCACAGCTATACTTTGTCACCCTGCTTATTTAACTTATATGCAAAATACATCACGTGAAATGCCAGGCTGGATGAATCACAAGATGGAGTCAAGATTTCCAGGAGAAATATCAATAACTTTAGATATGCAGTTGGCACCACCCTAATGGCAATAAGTGAAGAGGAACTGAAGAACCTCTTGATGAAGGTGAAAGAGGAGAGTCAAAAAGTTTTCTTAAAACTCAACATTGAAAAAAATAAGATTATGGCATCTGGTCCCATCATTTCATGGGAAATAGATGGGGACACACAATGGAAACAGTGACAGATTTTTTTTTTTTGGAGGGGGCTCCAAAATCACTGTGGATCGTGATGACACCCATTAAATTGAAAGATATTTGCTCTTTGGAAGGAAAGCTAATACAAACCTAGACAGCATTTTAGAAAGCAGAGACATTACTTTGCCTAAAAACGTCCGTACAGTCAAAGCTATGGTTTTTCCAGTGGTCATGTACAGATGTGAGAGTCAGACCATAAAAAAGGCTGTATGGGGAGGGAGGTGGGGGCGGGTTCAGGATTGGGAACACGTGTACACTTGTGGCTGATTCATGTTGATGCATGACGAAACCAATACAGTATTCTAAAGTAAAATCAAGTTAAAAAAAAAAAAAAGGCTGAATGTTTGAAGAATTGATGCCTTCAAACTGTGGTGCTGGAGAAGACTCCTGAGAGTCTTTTGGACTTCAAGGAGATCAAACCAGCCAATCTTAAAGGAAATCAACGATGAATATTCGTTGGAAGCACGGATGCTAAACCTGAAGCTCCAGTACTTTGGCCAGTTGATGCAAAGTACCGACTCATTAGAAAAGACCCTAATGCTGGAAAAGATTGAAGGCAGGAGCAGATGGGGACAACAGAGGATGAGATGGTTGGATGGTATCAGAGACTCAATGAACATGAGTTTGAGCAAACTCCAGAAAATGGTGAAGGACCAAGGAAGCCTGGTGTGCTGTAGTCCATTGGGTCTCAAAGAGTCAGACACGACTGAGTGACTGAACACCACTGTGGACCTTTGTCAGCAAAATGATATCTCTACTTGTTAATATGCTGTCTAGTTTCATCATCAGAGAAAGCAATGGCACCCCACTCCAGTGCTCTTGCCTGGAAAATCCCACGGACGAGGGAGCTTGGTGGGCTGCAGTCCATGGGGATGCTGAGTCGGACATGACTGAGCGACTTCACTTTCACTTTTCACTTTCATGCACTGCACTGGAGAAGGAAATGGCAATCCACTCCAGTGTTCTTGCCTGGAGAATGCCAGGTACCGGGGAGCCTGGTGGGCTGCCATCTATGGGGTCATATAGAGTCAGACACGACTGAATCAACTTAGCAGCAGCAGCAGCAGCAATTTCATCATAGTTTTTCTTCCAAGGAGCAAGCATCGTTTAATTTCATGGCTTGCAGTCACTGTCCACAGTGATTTTGGAGCCCAAGAAAAGAAAGTCTGTTACTGTTTTTCCCCATCTATTTGCAATGAAGAGATGAGACTGGCTGCCATAGTCTTAGTTTTTGAATGATGAGTTTTAAGGCTGCTTTTTCCACTATCCTCTTTCACTTTCATCAAGAGGCTCTTTAATTCCTCTTCACTTTCTGACATTAGGGTGGTATCTTCTACATATCTGAAGTTATTGATATTTCTCCCAGCAATCTTGATTTCAGCTTGAGCCTCATCCAGCCTGGCATTTTGCATAATATATTCTGAATATAAGTTAAATAAGCAGGGTGAGATTATGCAGCTTTTACATACTCCTTTCCCAAGAAATGGCAACCCACTCCAATATTCCTGCCTGGAAAATCCCATGGACAGAGGAGCCTGGTAGGCTACAGTTCATGGGGTCACAAAGAGTCGGACACGACTGAGCAACTTCACTTTCACTTTCCCAATTTTGAACCAGTCCATTGTTTCATGTCTGGTTCTAACTGTTGTTTCTTGACCTGCATCCACGTTTTTCAGGAGGCAGTTATGTTTGTATGGTATTCTCATCTCTTTAAGAATTTTCCACAGTGAGATTGGACTTGGTAACAATTTAGTGTAGCCAACCAGAAGCCTTGCTGCTCATGACTATCTGGTCCTGACAAGGGAATATTGGGTCAAAACCATAGAAACTCCCAGGACCATTAGTCTTGATGTTCTTCCTTTCAAGATTCCCTGAAGTGGCACCAGCTGCCCCCAGCACTTGACAGTTGAGAAAAGGAACTGAGAAACTTCTGCAAGTTGACAGACTCGATTTCATTGTAGATTGAGTCTACCCAATTTGATAGCTAGTTCAGCTGGTTCACTTATTTTGTGCAGCTTTTCATGTTATGAGCCGATGGACTCGATTTTGGAGGGCAAATCACTCTGGTGTGCACCCCGGCAACACTTTCCTCTCATTTTTGGCTTCTTCTTTATGGGACAAACCAATTTTGTCAGGGTACCCTTTTGTAGAGGGGAAGTGTTCCTGGACTCTACCTTGAACTGATTCATTGCAGAGAAACTCATTCATTGGGGAGCTAGTTATTCTGGATATCCTAGTTGGAATTAGTTTCTTTGGGGAGGGTCGCCAAGTTGGAATTAGTTTGTTTCCTATGGTAAATTTATGCACCTGATTTGGGAACCAGTTTGTCTGTACATAGATGCTGGAATTTGAGCAGTCTTTGTTGGAAATTGCCTATATCTCTTGTGTTTTGGTGTTATCAAACTTATAATTGGAACTATTTCTTCTATACTGAAGGAAAGATCTTTGGGGCGCATATTAGATATGCTAAGATCAGAAGACCAATGACCCCTAAAAGGCTCACGATTAAACAATCTGGAAGTCAGAAACACTTTCCAAAGGAGGGGAACACTCTGAAAATGATCAGGCCTGGGGCTCCCTTAGACTTGAGGTGTCCAATTCTAATTTCCCCTTAAGGAGCCCTGAGTAATTTTGATAGTGAGTAACAAGGTGATTGACTATCTAATAGATACCACTCTCCTTTGTAAATTAAATGTCAAAATAACTTTCTCCCCAGAACAGTTAGACATTAAAGTCCCACCAGGGCATTTTTAACTTTGTCCAATCTGGGGAGCTTCAGCTCCCATCTGGAGGGATTTGGCTCCAATTTGGGGTGTTCTCCTTGTGAAGGGAAACTGTTTATGAGGCACTTTGGAGACAAATCACTGGTCTAAAGGGACTGAGAAGTCATGTTAATGTGACTTTCTGGCTAGTTAGCTTTTGGTTTATTCTGGTTATTTTGCAAATGTTCAGATATCTTGCACTAAGCCTCTAAGGCTTCCTCTCTGGTTTTCTCATTTCTTCCTCCTTTAACCCTCTGTAAACGGTGAGTGGCTGTGGAAGCAGTTGAGGAATTATGGTCAGGGTTAGTCTTTGGTTTGTTCCAAGTCCTACAGCCCACTCTGCCCCAGTAGCTGCCACCCAAGTGAGTGAGACCTTTCCTGTCCTCCATTAAGTTGCTCAGCTGTGTCCAACTCTTTGCGACCCCATGGACCATAGCCCACCAGACTCCTCCATCCATGGGATTTTCTAGGCAAGAATACTGGAGCGGGTTGCCATTTCCTTCTCCAAGGGATCTTCCCGACCCGGGGATAGAACCCAGGTCTCCCGCATTTCAGGCAGACACTTTACCATCTGAAAGCTGAGGGGGCTGGTGGGATTACAAGGCAGACTCTTCAGTCTGTCTTCTCTATCTTTCCTGTTGCCTCTGGCTCTTTTCCCTTTGGTCCAGATTGATTTTCAGCAGCCTGGGTGTTGCCTTTGGGCATTCCCAAGAAGCCTTCTCCCTTAGGCTAAAGGAAGCAAGGTTAAGGTTTCCAACATGGATGGATGGGTGTATCAGTCCTTGCTGGGGAGATCATCCAATTATTTTGGGAAAGGAAAGAAAAACAAAACTGTTCTTGGTAAATGTAATCTTTACCGAAAGATGGTTCCAAAAATCCTTTCACCACTCCAAAATTTTCCCTATTTATCTTGTGAAGCTTATAAATATTAAGCAAAGGGGAAACAAAGTCATTCTAGGAAGAACTTGACTGTATCTTTGAGATGCAAATGTCCTCTGGACTTCTCAGGAACCCTTATTTCTCTTGTCTTTTTGATGTAAATCTTAGAAAGTGTAAAGTCATTTAGAAGTTGGTTTGTGCAAGGTAGTTGCTTTTTCTGCAAATATTACTATTTAATCATCTATCCAAGTGAGCCTGACTTGTTTCATCTGTGAGAACCCCACTTTTAACTCAACCTCTTTTGTAAACTGTTGGGTGTTACATTTCTATACCTGACTCAGAACTGAAATCTTGAAGTAAAAACTGAGACCTTGTGGTTTGTGTGTTTATGTGAATCTTTTTTTAAATTTATTATTTGGATAAAATTGCTTTGATCTCTAAAAAGAGCTCTATTTAATGGGCTTAAATAAAAGTAATAAGCACCAACAAACTGAACAATTCTAAATACAAGAGAAATCAAGTTAAATGAGTTTCAGGTTCACATAAACTGGGAAATATTTAATATTAAATTAGTACCTGGTATTAATGTTCAAATTTGTTGATCTAATTATAATAATATAGACATGTCTAGTGTAATCAACATATTAAATATAAAATTAAGTATAATACTTGCATTGTACCCAGGTTTAACATAAATAATTATATCTGTTAAAAATCATCAGCAAAAAAAAAAAAAAAAAAAAAAACCTCAATGTGGAAGAAAACATTAAGGAAACTAACATATGTGGTTTCAGTAGAAGGCATGAGGAATAAAAAAGAAATACTGAGAAGAGTTATGCAAGCTAAGATTTGGATTTGCCTTTATCTTTTTGTTCAGAGAAAAGTTCTTTTGGAAAGTCATTTTTTATAGCAGATCATATGAGCACCATTACTTTTATGCCATGGGTATTTGCTTTTGAGATATCTGCTTACTTTGGTCAAGGAATAAGTATTGTTCAAGCATCTAACAATTAATCAGATATTTAATAATGACTTAACTTTGTTACTTATAGATACTTAGATAAAGAAACTTTTGAGGAAAGAAATATAAATGAGAAAAGAGTTTTGAGTGAACTTTTAAAAATATATGTTGTAGGATCTCTCCAGATATTCTACAGCTTAAAGGTTAAAATTGTGCTAAAATAAGTGATGGCAAGTTTATGAAAAGCAGACTGCAAGAAAAGGTTTTAGTGCATGGTCAGGAATGACTATACTTAAAATGTTAATTAGGTAAATTTTTAAAGATAAGTGGATGCAAAACTTAAAACTGGCTTATCTCTCTGTTAAAAAAGACATTTTCTGAAGGTATTAACTGTTTTGGATAACAGATTTCAAATTTATTTACCTTTTAAACAATCTGTATTTGGCTTTTTAAATTTAACTTTATTTATTTTAATTAGCGGCTAATATTGTATTGGTTCTGCCACACATCAACATGAATCCATCACAGGCATACATGTGTTCCTCATCCTGAATCCTCCTCCCAACTCCCTCCCTGTACCATCCTTCTGGGTCATCCCAGTGCACCAGCCCCAAGGATCATATATGGAACCTAGACTGGAGATTCGTTTCTTGTATGATATTATTACACATGTTTCCATGACATTTCCCCAAATCATCCCACCCTCTCCCTCTCCCACAGAGTCCAAAAGACTGTTCTATACATCCGTGTTTCTTTTGCTGTCTCGCATAAAGGGTTATCATTACCATCTTTCTAAATTCCATGTATATGCATTAGTATACTGTATTGATGTTTTTCTTTCTGGCTTACTTCACTCTGTATAATAGGCTCCAGTTTTATCCAACTCATTAGAACTGATTCAAATGTATTCTCTTTAATGGCTGAGTAGTACTCCATTGTGTATACGTACCACAGCTTTCTTATCCATTCATCTGCTGATGGACATCTAGGTTGCTTCCATGTTCTGGCTATTAGAAACAGTGCTGCAATGAACCCTGGGGTACACGTGTCTCTTTCAGTTCTGGTTTCCTTGGTGTGTATGCCCAGCAGTGGGATTGCTGGGTCATAAGGCAGTTCTATTTTCAGTTTTTTAAGGAATCTCCACGATGTTCTCCAGAGTGGCTGTACAAGTTTTTATTCCCACCAACAGTGTAAGGGGGTTCCCTTTTCTCCACATCCTCTCCAGCATTTATTGCTTGTAGACTTTTTGATCACAGCCATTCTGACTGGCATGAAATGGGACCTCATTGTGGTTTTGATTTGCATTTCTCTGAGAATGAATGATGTTTAGGATCTTTTCATGTGATTGTTTGCCATCTGTATGTCTTCTTTGGAGAAATGTCTGTTTAGTTCTTTGGCTCATTTTTTGATTGTGTCATTTATTTTTCTGGAATTGAGCTGCAGGTGTTGCTTGTGTATTTTTGCAATTAGTTGTTTGTCAGTTGCTTCATTTGCTATTATTTTCTGCCATTCTGAAGGCTGTCTTTTCACCTTGCTTATAGTTTCCTTTGTTGTGCAGAAGCTTTTAAGTTTAATTAGATCCCATTTGTTTATTTTTGCTTTCATCCCCAGTACTCTGGGAGGTGGGTCATAGAGGATCTTGCTGTGATTTATGTCGGAGAGTGTTTTGCCTATGTTCTCCTCTAAGAGTTTTATAGTTTCTGGTCTTACATTTTGATCTTTAATCCGTTTTGATTTTACTTTTGTGTATGGTGTTAGAAAGTGTTCTAGTTTCATTATTTTACAAGTGGTTGATCAGTTTTCCCAGCACTACTTGTTAAAGAGATTGTATATTCTCCGTTGTATATTCTTGCCTCCTTTATGAAAGATAAGGTGTCTATAGGCTTTAAATTTTTTCATGGTCACTTTGGCTAAGTTTCACAGTGACCTATGGTCCTGGTATACTTTAAAATGTTCTTTTTTTTGGTTTCCTTTAACTGGACTTCCCAAATCAAATTATAATATCGACTAAAAAGATGTTCAACTTGAGAGTTGGGAGTTAAGTTTTATTTGGGGCAAAATGAGGGCTGTAGCCCAGGAGGCAACACCTCAGATAGCTCTGAGAGACTGTTCCAAAGCGGCAGTGAGGGAAAGTCAATATATAAGGTTTTGGTGAAGGGAGAGTTCAATACCATTAAGCATTCATTTTACAAAAAATTTGTTGCTAGTCATGAGGGCCTGACATCATCATGATGGGATTTTTTGCTTTTCTAAATATGAGGATATACAAAGATTGGGATCAAAAAAATCTGTTCCTAAAACATCTATCTAAAGACCTGTCCCACCAGATTTCCTGGAGCACAGAGTGCCTTACTCCACCCTGAACTCCCTCAGGGGTTGTTGAATGTCAACAGTTTTGTGGAATGGACTTTGATAGTGGAGAATTGTTGCAGTTGTTCAGTCACCCAGTTGTGTTCAACTCTTTACAACTACATGGACTGTAGCATGCCAGGCTGCAGAGAGGAAGCCAATTCTGAATCCATGTGGAAACTGTTTTTTGACATGCTTTTTTTTTTTTTTTTCTGTTTATAATAATACATAATAGCTTGCCTCAGAGCATCCTGCCTCTCTGCCTGATTGTAAACTAAAGTGCCTTGGCTCAGCTCATAGAGAGATAATCTGACCCTGCCTACCTGTGAATATAACAGATTAACACACTCCTTCCACAGGCTGGTCATTCACGTGGAGATGTTTTGCAAGACTGAAGACCCTTTCACTTTAGTTCCCCACTGCCTCTCCCTATATTCTGCCTTTTGACTTTAGTTCCTCATTGCTTCTTTTTCTTTGACTCTACAAAATAACCTGGCTTCAAGATCCTTTCAGGGTGGTTATTTTGAACCACTAGCCTGCCATTTTCTAGGTCACCCAACTCCCCAAATAAAGTCCCTTCCTTGTCTTAAACCATTGACTCTCAGATTTATTGGCCTACAGTGTAGTGAACAGAGTGAGCTTGGACTTGTAACAGTGCCATGACCTGAAGCTTTTACCTCTGGGAGGGTTCACGGTCCCCTTTCAGTTCAGTTCAGTAACTCAGTCCTGTCTGACTCTTTGTGACCCCATGAATCGCAGCACGCCAGGCCTCCCTGTCCATCACCAACTCCCGGAGTTCACTCAGACTCATGTCCATCGAGTCCGTGATGCCATCCAGCCATCTCTTCCTCGGTTGTCCCCTTCTCCTCCGGCCCTCAGTCCCTCCCAGCATCAGAGTCTTTTCCAATGAGTCAGCTCTTCACATGAGATATCCAAAGGACAGGACCTTCAGCTTTAGCATCATTCCTTCCAAAGAGATCCCAGGGCTGATCTCCTTCAGAATGGACTGGTTGGATCTCCTTGCAGTCCAAGGGACTCTCAAGAGTCTTCTCCAACACCACAGTTCAAAAGCATCAATTCTTCGGCGCTCAGCCTTCTTCACAGTTCAACTCTCACATCCATACATGACCACAGGAAAAACCATAGCCTTGACTAGACAGACCTTAGTTGGCAAAGCAATGTCTCTGCTTTTGAATGTACTATCTAGGTTGGTCATAACTTTTCTTCCAAGGAGTAAGCGTCTTTTAATTTCATGGCTTCAGTCACCATCTGCAGTGATTTTGCCCCCTTTAGATTGTAACAATATACAACAGGACTCTATTGCCCTATACACTCCCTGGTACATCACAATTGTGGCTACCATATCCCCTTCTCCTCCCAGCCAAAGTGAGCAAATGAGCCATAATGAGACTTGGCTTTTGCCTATGTGTCTGAGCAGGGGACAGACAGTGGATTTTAGGTGCAACTGCAAACTTTAGGAGCAAGAACAAGCTGGAATAAGTACAGATCTGAGACTGAACTGATCCCATGTTGCCCACAATAGGCCTCAGAGACCTTGCTAGAAATATTAGAAGGCTTTGGTGTAAATCTCGCTGGGTACTCTGGGCTGTAGAGTCTTGCTTTCACCAAGAGTCTGAGAGATTTGTCCTCTGTGCTGTGTACCTTTTTAAGTTGTGGTGCTATAGTAGGAGTTGAGTCTGAAGTCCTGAGGTGAGAGAACTGAGACCAAGACTTTGATCCATCAAAAGACTGCCAATTCCAGGGAATAAGAGAGAGCCCTCCCAACGTCTTCCACCTCAAGACAAAAAACAAGCTCTTCCCAAAAGCCAGAAAGCTCCTGTGCCCCAATACCCCATGATGACTGAAAACTGGATGCACAGTTTGAAAGTTGCGAGTTGAGTTTTATTTGGAGTAAAATGAAGACTACAGCCCAAGAGGCAGCATCTAAGATAGCTCTGAGAGACTGCTTCAAAGAGGTAGTGGGTGGAAGATCAATTTGTAAGGTTTTGAAGGTGAAGTTGAATACAATTAAGCACTCATTTTACAAGAGCTTTTCTGCTAGTCACAAGGAGTGGATTTCACCATGAAAGGATTTAGTGCTTTTCTGGATATGAGGAGATTCAAGGATTGAGGTAATAAAATATGTTCCTAAAAATATCTAACTATCTAAAGACCAGATTTCCTGGAGCACAGAGTGCCTCACTCACCCTGAACTACCTCAGAGATGTTGGTCAACAGCTGCAGGAGCACAGGGTGCAAACTCAACAGAGGCAGATGGCAAATGTCCTTGTTGTTCAGTCATTGGCAATGCTCTTGGAAAGTGTCAATTTGTAGTTGACACCCATGCTAATACTTCAAGGCAACGGGAACAATGCTCCACATTAGCAAACATGCTACCACAAGCCATAACAATCTCATAGACACTCCAAACTCACGACTGGACATGGCACTGAGGTAGAAATTATTATGCAGTTAGTGTAGGAATTCTGAGAACTCAACCTGTTTCAATAAACATCCTGATCCATTAGTCTAAAACTATACATTTTGTCCTGAATTCCTGGCTCTCAGAGGAATGTGTCCTTGGTCTGATAAATTATTAGCACTCAGATTCAAGAAAGGGTAGTAATTAACTTATTGTCCATATGCCTGAGGTAAAAACAACTGGTTATCATCAGTCTTTAGCCCGTACATCTGGTCCACCATAAAATGACCAGGGGTCATGAGAAAAGGTGGCTAGTTATCTAAGAAAACTAACAATTTGAGGATCAAAAGAAGCCATCAATATGTTAAGTTAAACACTGTGACCTTTAAGCAGATTGGATAGAAATGATATATGGTCAAAGTAAGAGCCAATCAAAAGTGTACAAATCAATAATAGTAAGGACATAAAATGCTGTAAGCCTTGCTTTTTCAGGCACTTCACCCTCTCTCAGGTTCCATGCTTAGAGCTTTGTATTCTCTTCTCTTTGAAATAAATCCTGTTTGCTTGTTGCTGTGAGTATTTGTGTGTTTGAGAAGTTCAATCTTCAGCTCTGTGAGCAAGAACTCAGATTCCTGTTTCAGCACTGCCCTTAAGAGTGATGAGATCCAGCTCCATTAACCAGAACACAGGCATAAGTTCCTACAAGCAGGAAATCTTCACAAGACAATGATCCAACCTCACTTACAGGAGACAGGCTCAATAGTTAAGTGGAGCTACTACCTTTCAGCCTGCAGAAAGGTGACACCAAGCATAGCAAACTAAACAAAGTGAAAAGACAGAGAACTATTCAAAAGGTGAAGGAACATGGTAAAAAACCCCAGATCAAGTAACTGAGGATGAAATGAGGAGTATACCTGAAAGAGAAGTATTTATAATAATAGTAAAGATGATCCAAAACTTTGAGAACAAAATAAGAGTTACACAAATAGACCGGATGCATAGATTGAAAATAATCAAAAAAATTTCAACTATGACCTAGAAGAATTAAAGAATAAGCAATCAACAATGAGCAATGCAATAGCAGAAATTAAAAATCCACTGGAGCATACCAACCGTAGAGGAACTGAGTCAGTAGAATGGATAAAGGAGTTGGAAGATACAATCATGGAAATAACTGAAGTAGAGTGGAATAAAGGGAAAAGAAAAAAAGAAAAAAGAAATGAAGGCAGTATCAGAGACCTATGGGACAACATTAAGCACAGTGACATTTGAACTCTAGGCATCCTAGAATAAGAAAACAAAAAGAAAGGACATGAAATAATACTTGAGGAGATTATAGTCAAAACTTGCCTTAAAATGGGGAAGGAAAGAGCCAAACAAGTCCAGGAAACCCAGAGTCCCATATAGGATAAACCCTAGTAGAAACCTGTCAAGACACATATTAATCAAACTAAGAAAAATTAAACACAAAGAACAAATATCAAAAGCAGCAATGGAAAAGCAACAAATAACATACAAGGAGATCCCTATAAAGTTAATAGCTGATCTTTCAAAAGAAACTGCAGAAGAGAAGGAAATAGCAGGCTATACTTAAAGAGATGAAAGGGAAAGGCCTACAACCAAGATTATTCTACCCCAAAAATATGTCATTCACATTCAAAGAAGAGATCAAAAGCTTTACAGACAAGCAAAAGCTAAGAGAATTCATCACCACCAAACCAGCACTTCAACAAATAATAGTTACTTCTTTAGACAAAAAAAAAAAAAAACAACACAGAAAAAGCCTATAAAAACAAACCCCTTCCCCCCAAAAAAACCCAAAATTAAAAAATATAGTAAATGGTAACAGAATCATACTTATCAATAATTACCTTAAATGTTAATGGGTTAAATGCTACAAACAGAAGACAAAGTTTGACTGAATGGATACAAAAACAAAATCCCTGTATATGCTGCCTATAAGAGACCCACCTCAAACCTAGGGAAATATACAGATTGAGAATGAGAGGCTGTAAAAAGATATTCCATGAAATGGAAATCAAAAGAAAGCAGTTGTACCAATACTCATAAGAGATAAAATGAACTTTAAAGTAAAGACCATTACAAGAGACAAAGAAGAACATTACATAATGATCAAAGGATTAATCCAAGAATATATACATAAATATATATGTACCCAACACAGGAGCACTTCAATACATAAAGGTAAATGCTCACAATTGTCAAGGAGGAAATCAAGAGTAACACAATAATAGAGGGAGACTTTGATACTACATGCACACCAATGGATAAATCATCCGGTCAGAAAATTCATAAGGAAACATAAACTTTAAACAATACACTGGACCAGTTGTACCTAACTGTTGTCTACAGGGCACTTCATTTAATGACAATAGACTTCTTTTTTTAAAATTTAAATTTATATATTTTAATTGGAGGCTAATCACTTTACAATATTGTATTGGTTTTGCCACATATCAACATGAATCCACCACGGGTGTACACGTGTTCCCCTTCCTGAACCCTCCTCCCACCTCCCTTCCCTGCCATCCCTCTGGGTCATCCCAGTGCACCAGCCCCAAGCATACTGTATCTTGCATCAAAAAAAAAAAAAATTAAAAAACAATAGACTTCTATTCTTTCTCAGTGCAAGAGGAACATTCAATACAACAGATCACATCTTGTGCAACAAATCAAGTCCTGGTAATTTTTTTTTTAATTGCAATCATTTCAAGCTTCTTTTTTGATAACAACACTGTAAGACTATGTATCAACTACAGGAAAAAAAAATTAAAAAATAAAATAAAAACAACACCACATAGAGGCTAATGTGCATCTTTCTGAATAACCAAAAATCACTAAGGAAATAAAAATAGGCCTAGAAACAAATGGGAATGATAACACAACTCAAAGCCTATCAGTTCAGTTCAGTTTAGTTGCTCAGTCATGTCCGACTCTTGGCGACCTCATGAATCACAGCACACCAGGCCTTCCTGTCTATCACCAACACCCAGAGTTCACTCAGACTCACGTCCATTGAGTGAGTGATGCCATCCAGACATCTCATTCACTGTCATCTCCTTCTTCTCCTGCCCACAATCCCTTCCAGCATCATAGTCTTTTCCAAAGAGTCAGCTCTTCACATGAGGTGGCCAAAGGACTGGAATTTCAGCTTTAGCGTCATTCCTTCCAAAGAACACCCAGGACTGATCTCCTTAAGAATGGACCATTTGGATCTCCTTGCAGTCCAAGGAACTCGCAAGAGTCTTCTCCAACACCACAGTTCAAAAGCATCAATTCTTCAGTGCTCAGCTTTCTTCACAATCCAACTCTCACATCCATACATGACTACTGGAAAAAAACATAGCCTTGACTAGAAGGACCTTTGTTGGCAAAGTAATGTCTTTGTTTTTCAATATGCTGTCTAGGTTGGTCATAACTTTTCTTCCAAGGAGTAAGCGTCTTTTAACTTCATGGCTGCAGTCACCATCTGCCGTGACTTTGGAGCCCCCCAAAATAAAGGCTGACACTGTTTCCACTGTATACCCATCTATTTGCCATGAAGTGATGGGACCAGATGCCATGATCTTCGTTTTCTGAATGTTGAGCTTCAAGCCAACATTTCCACTCTCTGCTTTCACTTTCATCAAGAGGTGTTTTAGTTCCTCTTCACTTTCTGCGATAAGGGTGATGTCACCTGCATATCTGAGGTTATTGATATTTCTTCCAGCAATCTTGATTCCAGCTTGTGCTTCTTACAGCCCAGTGTTTCTCATAATGTACTCTGCATATAAGTTAAATAACCAGGGTGATAATAACAGCATTTTCCTGTTTGGAACCAGTCTGTTGTTCCATGTCCAGTTCTAACTGTTGCTTCCTGACCTGCATCTAGGTTTCTCAAGAGGCAGGTCAGGTGGTCTGGTATTCCCATCTCTCTCAGAATTTTCCACAGTTTATTGTGATCCACAGTCAAAGGCTTTGGCATAGTCTGTAAAGAAGAAATAGATTTTTTTTTTTTCTGGAGCTCTCTTGCTTTTTCCATGATCCATCGGATGTAGGAAATTTGATCTCTGGTTCCTCTGCCTTTTCTAAAACCAGCTTGAACATCTGGAATTTCACAGCTCATTTATTGCTGAAGTCTGGCTCGGAGAATTTTGAGCATTATTTTACTAGGGTGTGAGATGAGTGCAATGCATGGTAGTTTGAGCATTCTTTGGCATTGCCTTTCTTTGGGATTGGAATGAAAACTGAACTTTTCCCGCCCTGTGGCCACTGTTGAGATTTCAAATTTGCTGGCATATTGAATGCAGCACTTTCACAGCATCATCTTTCAGGATTTGAAATAGCTCAACTGGAATTCCAATACCTCCACTAGCTTTGTTCGTAGTGATGCTTTCTAAGGCCCACTCTACTTCACATTCCAGGATGCCTGGCTCTAGATGAGTGGTCACAACATCGTGATTATCTGGGTCATGAAGATCTTTTTTGTACAGTTCTTTTGTGTATTCTTGCCACCTCTTCTTAATATCTTCTGCTTTTGTTAGGTCCAGACCATTTCTGTCCTTTATCGAGCCCATCTTTGCATGAAATGTTCCCTTGGTATCTCTAATGTTCTTGAAGAGATTTCTAGTCTTTCCCATTCTGTTCTTTTCCTCTATTTCTTTGCATTGATCACTGAAGAATGCATTCTTATCTCTTCTTGTTATTCTTTGGAACTCTGCATTCAGATGCTTATATCTTTCCTTTTCTCCTTTGTTTTTCACCTCTCTTCTTTTCTCAGCTATTTGTAAGGCCTTTCCAAACTGCCATTTTGCTTTTTTGCATTTCTTTTCCATGGGGATGTTCTTCATCCCTGTCTCCTGTACAATGTCACAAATCTCCTTCCATAGTTCATCAGGCACTCTATCAAATCTAGGCCCTTAAATCTATTTCCCACTTCCACTGTACAATCATAATGGATTTTACTTAAGTCACACCTGAATGGTCTTACGGTTTTCCTTACTTTCTTCAATTTAAGACTGAATTTGTTAATAAGGAGTTCATGATCTGAGCCACTGTAGCTCCTGGTCTTATTTTTGTTGACTGTATAGAGCTTGTTCATCTTTGGCTGCAAAGAACAGAATCAATCTGATTTTGGTGTTGACCATCTGGTGTTGTCCATGTGTAAAGTCTTCTCTTGTGTTGTTGGAAGAGGGTGTTTGCTATGACCAGTGTATTCTCTTGGCCAAACTCTATTAGTCTTTGCCCTGCTTCATTCTGTATTCCAAGGCCAAATTTGCCTGTTAATCCAGGTGTTTCTTGACTTCCCACTTTTGCATTCCAGTCCCCTATAATGAAAAGGACATCTTTTCCGGGTGTTAGTTCTAAAAGGTCTTGTATGTCTTCATAGAACTGTTCAATTTCAGCTACTTCAGTGTTACTGATTGGGGCATAGACTTGGATACTGTGATATTGAATGGTTTGCCTTGAAGACGAACAGAGATCTGTCATTTTTGAGATTGCATCCAAGTACTGCATTTTGGACTCTTTTTTGACCATGATGGCTACTTGATTTTTTCTGAGGGATTCCTGCCTGCAGTAGTAGATATAATGGTCATCTGAGTTAAATTCACCCATTCAGTCCATTTTAGTTCATTGATTCCTAGAATGTCGACATTCACTCTTGCCATCTCTTGTTTGACCACATCCAATTTGCCTTGATTCATGGATCTGACATTCCAGATTCTTATGCCATATTGTTCTTTACAGCATCAGACCTTGCTTCTATCACCAGTCACATCCACAGCTGGGTATTGTTTTTGCTTTGGCTCTATCCCTTCATTTTTCCTGAGGTTATTTTTCCACTGATCTCCAGTAGCATGTTGGGCACCTACTGACCTGGGGAATTCCTCTTTCAGTATCCTATCATTTTGCCTTTTCATACTGTTAATGGGGTTCTCAAGGCAAGAATACTGAAGTGGTTTGCCATTCCCTTCTCCAGTGGACCACATTCTGTCAGACCTCTCCACCATGACCCGTCCATCTTGGGTTGCCCCACAGGCATGGCTTAGTTTCATTGAGTTAGACAAGGCTGTGGTCCTAGTGTGATTAGATTGAGTAGTTTTCTGTGAGTATGGTTTTAGTGTGTCTGCCCTCTGATGCCTTCTTGCAACACTTACCATCTTACTTGGGTTTCTCTTACCTTGGACGTGGGGTATCTCTTCATGGCTGCTCCAGCAAGGCGCAGCCGCTGCTCCTTACCAGGGATGATTTGTATCACCTCACTACCGCCCTTCCTGACCTCAATGTGGAATGGCTCCTCTAGGCCCTCTGGTGCCCGTGCAGCCACCACTCCTTGGACCTGGGGTCGCTCCTCCTGGCCGCTGCCCCTGGCCTCGGATGCGAGATGGCTCCTCCAGGCTACCGTCCCTGGCCTCTGACGTGGGGTAGCTCCTCCCGGACTTTGCCCCTGACCTGGACATGTATATAGAATGCATTAAAAGCAGTACTAAGACAGAAGTTTGTAGCAACATAAATCTACGCAAGAAACAGAAATAAAGTGAAAGTGTTAGTCAACCAGTCATATTGGACTGGGATGTAGCCTGCCAAGAAAGACATCAAATAAACAACCTAATGTTATACCAAAACCACCTAGAAAAAGAAAAAAAGGAAAAAGAAAAAAAGAAAAAACTACTGGAAGAAAAGAAATAAATATTAGCAGAAATGGATGAAAAAAAATGAAAGAGACTACAGCTAGCATAAATAAAGCTAAAAGCTGACTTTTGAAAAGATAATCAAAATTGATAAACCATTAGCCAAATTTATCAAGAAAAAAAGGAAGGAATATCAAATAGGTAAATTTAGAGCTGAAAAAGAATTTACAAAAGACAATGCAGAAATACAAATGATCATAAGAATCTACTGTGAGGAACTTTATTCCAATAAAATGGACAACTTGGAAGCAATGGGCAAATTCTTAGAAAAGTATAACCATCCAAAACTGAACCAGGAAGTAATACAAAATATAGAGTTACCAACCAAAAGTATGAAAATCAAAACTTTAATGAAAAATCTTCCAACAAACAAAGGCTCAGGGCCAGATGGCTTGACAGACAAATTCTACCAAAAGTTTAGAGAAGAACTAACTCTTATCCTGCTCAAAATTTTTCAGAGGGGGAGAAATCTCCCAAGTGCATTCTATGAGGCCACCATAACCTTAATACTAGAACTAGAAAAGGATACCACATAAAAGGAAAATTATAGATCAATATCACTGATGAACATAGATGCAAAAATCCTCAACAGAATTCAGCAACCAGAATTCAACAGCACATACATAATGATCAAGTGGACTTTATAACAGGGATGCAGGAATTATTCAATATATATAGATAAGTCAATGTGATTCACCATATTAACAAATTAAAAAAAAACTATATGATCATCCCAATAGATGCAGAGAAAACCTTTGACAAAATTCAATATGATTTATGAAAAAAACTCACCAGAAAGTAGGCATAGAAAGAACGTTCCTCAACGTAATAAATGTTATATATCATAAAGTCACAATAATCATTATCCTCAATGGTGAAAAATTGAAATCATTTCCTGTATACTCAGGAAAATGGTGTCCAGTTTCACCACTACTATTTAACATAGTTTTGGAAGTTCTAGCCACAAAAAATCAGAAAAGAAATAGAATAAAAAGGAATCTAGATTGGAAAAGAAAAGTAAAACGCTCACTGTTTGCAGGTGACATGATTCTCTATATAGAAAACCCTAAAGATGTCACCAGAAAATGACTAGAGCTAATCAATGAATATGGTAAAGTCAGAGGATGCAAAATTAGTACACAAATCCCTTGCATTCCTATTACTAACAACAAAATATCAGAAAGAAAAATTAAACAAACAATCTCATTCACCATGACAACAAATTCATAAAATAAATTTACCAAAAGGGAGAAAAGACCTGTATACAGAAAACTATAAGATGCTGATGAAAGAAATCAAAGATGCCACAAACAAATGGAGAGGTATACCATGCTCTTGAATTGGAAAAAAAGTATATTATGTGTCGGGAGCCATTTTAGGCATTACTGACAAAATGGAGGCACAGCCCCAGACCCCTCTCCTCATTCGGCAGGCATGGTGCCAGGATGAAGGAGTTAGGTCTTGTAATTCTGACTTATCTTTTCCTTTCCTCGGCTGAGTTGATGGAAAAGGAATATTTAGGTGCTTATTGCTCTTGAGGGGAGTATGAGAAGGTGCAAAGCCTTCTGCAGCTGTGCTCAGAGAATAATTCATAACGTTAATCATTGAAATTTGTTTAAGGACTTTTACAAAAGAGTGTTCCAGGATGAGCACATAGGCCGTAGCTTGAGGCCATGGGAGGTATTGCTATCTGAAGCCTATTTGTGAGGAGAATGTTTATGGCAAAGGAGTTTACTGAATTTGGGGCTTAGAAATAATTAAAATAGTTAGAAGTTAAAGATTTAAGGAATGTTGTAAAGTTATTTTACTATAGCTTATAGAAGTTAGAAATTTTAGAGACACTATAGATAGAAGCCTTCTTAAGAGATAGTGAGCTCAGGATGTTATGAGCAAACAGGATTTAAGAAGATAAGTAGTAAACTGAGGAATGTAGCATGAGTTACAATGTAATCACAAGTTAACTATAAGACACATTAGAGGAGGTAAATAATAGATGATAAGGCTGATTCCCAGAGAATCACTGAAGCAGGAACTCTGTTTGAAGAGCAACAATGACTTATGGAGATAATAAATCTGGGAGAGGGGCAACTGAAAATGTCAAATCTCTGACCTAATGTTTTTGTAAAAGTATAAAAGAGAATCTTAAACTTCAAAAAAAATATATAGTCAAAAAAAAAAAAAAAAACAGAGGCTGTTTCATTACTCTCTGACACTGTTTATCTCTTCAAGTTGAATCCCTGGCTGTTGGAACTGGACTCCGGCAATTATGAAAATGACTATGCTACCAAATGCATTCTAAAGATTCAATGTAATCCTTATCAAAACAGCAATTGCATTTTTCACAGAAACAGCAAAAATAATATCACATTTTGAGGTCAGGGGCAGTGGCTGAGGTGCCAGGCTGGGACAGTGCAGGAATGGCTGAGAGGAGCTACCCCACATCCAAGATCAGGGGCGGTGGCCGGGAGGAGCTACCCCCGTACAAGGTCAGGGGCAGCTGGGAGGAGCCACCCCATGCCCGAGGCCACGGGCGATGGCCTGGAGGAGCAACCCCATGTCCAAGGAGAGTGGCTGCACTGGTGCAGGAGGGCCTAGAGGAACGATCCCACGTTGAAGGTCAGGAAGAGAAACAGTGAGGAGATACCCTTCTTCCAAGGTAAGAACAGCAGCTGCGCTTTGCTGGAGCAGCCGTGAGGAGATACCCCATGCCCAAGGTAAGAGAAACCCAAGTAAGATGGTAGGCATTGCAAGAGGTCATCAGAGGGAAGACACACTGAAACCATACTCACAGAAAATTAGTCATTCTAATCACACTAGGACCACAGCCTTGTCTAACTCAATGAAATTAAGCCATGCCATGTGGGGTCACTGAAGATGGGTGGGTCATTGTGGAGAGGTCTGACAGAACTTGTTCTACTGAAGAAGGGAATGGCAAACTACTTCAATATTCTTTCCTTGAGAACCCCAGGAACAGTATGAAAAAGCAAGGTGATAGGATACTGAAAGAAGAACTCCCCAGGTCATTAGGCGCCCAATATGCTACTGGAGATCAGTGGAGAAATAACTCCAGGAAGAATGAAGGGATGGAGCCAAAGCAAAAACAATACCCAGCTGTGGATGTGACTGATGATATAAGCAAGGTCCGATGCTACAAAGAGCAATATTGCATAGGAACCTGGAATGTCAGGTCCATGAATCAAGGCAAATTGGAAGTGGTCAAATGAGTGTTGGCAAGAGTGAACGTTGACATTCTAGGTATCAGCGAACTAAAATGGACTGAATGGGTGAATTTAACTCAGATGACCATTATATCTACTACTGCAGGCAGGAATCCCTCAGAAGAAATCGAGTAGCCATCATGGTCAACAAAAGTGTCCAAAGTGCAGTACTTGGATGCCATCTCAAAAACGACAGAATGATCCCTTTTTTTCCCAAGGCAAATCATTCAATATCACAGTAATCCAAGTCTATGCCACAACCAGTAACATTAAAGAAGCTGAAGTTGAACATTTCTATGAAGACATACAAGACCTTTTAGAACTAACACCCAGAAAAGATGTCCCTTTCATTATAGGGGACTGGAATGCAAAAGTGGGAAGTCAAGAAACACCTGGATTAACAGGCAAATTTGGCCTTGGAATGTGGAATGAAGCAGGGCAAAGACTAATAGAGTTTGGCCAAGAGAATGCACTGGTCGTAGCAAACACCCTTTTCCAACAACACAAGAGAAGACTCTACACATGGACATCGCCAGATGGTCAACACTGAAATCAGATTGATTATATTATTTGCAGCCAAAGATGGAGAAGCTCTATACAGTCAACAAAAACAAGACCAGGAGCTGACTGTGGCTCAGATCATGAACTAATTATTACCAAATTCAGTCTTAAATTCAGTAAAGTAGGGAAAGCTGCTAGACCATTTAAGTATGACCTAAATCAAATTCCTTATGATTATACAGTGGAAGTGAGAAATAGATTTAAGGGCCTTGATCTGATAGATAGAGTGCCTGATGAACTATGGAATGAAGTTCGTGACATTGTACAGGAGACAGGGATGAAGACCATCCCCATGGAAAAGAAATGCAAAAAAGCAAAATGGCAGTTTGGAAAGGCCTTAAAAATAGCTGAGAAAAGAAGAGAGGAGAAAAACAAAGGAGAAAAGGAAAGATATAAGCATCTGAATGCAGAGTTCCAAAGAATAGCAAAAAGACATCAGAAAGCCTTCTTCAGTGATCAATGCAAACAAATAGAGGAAAAGAACAGAATGGGAAAGACTAGAGAGCTCTTCAAGAACATTACAGATATCAAGGGAACATTTCATGCAAAGATGGGCTCGATAAAGGACAGAAATGGTATGGACCTAACAGAAGCAGAAGATATTAAGAAGAGGTGGCAAGAATACACAGAAGAACTGTACAAAAAAGATCTTCATGACCCAGATAATCATGATGGTGTGATCACTCATCTAGAGCCAGACATCCTGGAATGTGAAGTAGAGTGGGCCTTAGAAACCGTTACTACAAACAAAGCTAGTGGATATGATGGAATTCCAGTGGACCTCTTTCAAATCCTGAAAGATGATGCTGTGAAAGTGCTGCCTTCAATATGCCAGCAAAATTGGAGAACTCAGCAGTGGACACAGGACAGGAAAAGGTCAGTTTTCATTCCAATCCCAAAGAAAGGCAATGTAAAAGAATGCTCAAACTACCTTACAATTGAACTCATCTCACATGCTAGTCAAGTAATGCTCAAAATTCTCCAAGCCAGACTTCAGCAATACATGAACCGTGAACTTCCTGATGTTCAAGCTGATTTTAGAAAAGGCAGAGAAACCAGAGATCAAATTGCCAACATCTGCTGGATCATGGAGAAAGGAAGACAGTTCCAGAAAAACATCTATTTCTGCTTTATTGACTATGCCAAAGCCTTTGACTGTGGATCACATTTAACTGTGGAAAATTATGAAAGAGTTGGAAATAGCAATTCAGTTGACCTGCCTCTTGAGAAATCTGTATTCCGTTCAAGAAGCAACAGTTAGAGATGGACATGGAACAACAGACTGGTTCCAAATAGGAAATGGAGTACGTCAAGGCTGTATATTGTCACCCTGCTTATTTAACTTATATGCAGAGTACATCATGAGAAACGCTGGACTGGAAGAAACACAAGCTGGAATCAAGATTACCAGGAGAAATATCAATAACCTCAGATATGCAGGTGATACCAGCCTTATGGCAGAAAGTGAAGAGGAGCTAAAAAGCCTCTTGATGGAAGTGAAAGAGGAGAGTGAAAAAGTTGGCTTAAAGCTCAACAGTCAGAAAACGAAGATCATGGTATCTGGTCCCATCACTTCATGGGAAATAGAATGGGAAACAGTGGAAACAGTGTCAGACTTTATTTTGGTGGGGGGGCTCTAAAATCACTGCAGATGATCACTGCAGCCATGAAATTAAAAGATGGTTACTCCTTGGAAGAAAAGTTATGACCAACCTAGACAGCACATTCAAAAGCAGAGATGTTACTTTGCCGACAAAGGTCCGTCTAGTCAAGGCGATGGTTTTTCCTGTGGTCATGTATGGATGTGAGAGTTGGACTGTGAAGAAGGTTGAGCACCGAGAAATTGATGCTTTTGAACTGTGGTGTCGGAGAATACTCTTGAGAGTCCCTTGGACTGCAAGGACATCCACCCAGTCCATTCTGAAGGAGATCAGCTCTGGTATTTCTTTGGAAAGAATGATGCTAAAGCTGACAGTACTTTGGCCACCTCGTGCGAAGAGGTGACTCATTGGAAAAGACTTTGATTCTTATAGGGATTGGGAGAGGGCACGACAAACGATGAGATGGCTGGATGGCATCACTGACTCGATGGACATCAGTCTGAGGGAACTCCAGGAGTTCGTGATGGACAGGGAGGCCTGGCGTCCTGCGGTTCATGGGGTTGCAAAGAGTCAGACACGACTGAGAGACTGAACTGAACAGACTCCAAATAGCCAAAGAAACACTCAGAAAAATGAATTGTTTAAGAGGAACCAACCTTCCTGAGTTCAGACTACACTAATAAGCACAGTAATCAAGACACAAAAACATAAATATAAATCAATGGAAGAATATTAAAAACCTATAGATAAATGCACACACCTATTGATACCTTTTATTTGTCAAAGCTGGCAAAAATATGCATTGAAAACAAGACAGTGTCTTCACCAAATAATGCTTGGAAAACTTATCTACTATATGTAAAATAATAAAAGTATAATACTTCCTAACACAATACACAAAAATGAACTGGATTAAAGACCTAAGCCTGAGACCAGAAACTATAATCCTCTTAGAGAAAAATATAGACAGAACACTCTCTGACATACATAAATCATAAGAAGTTCCTAAATGACACACCCTCTAGAGTAATGTAAACAAAAACAAAATAAACAAATGGGACTGAATTAAACTTAACAGCTTTTGGATAATGAAGGAAATCATAAGCAGGGTAAAAGATAACCCTCAAAATGAGAGAAATTAATAACAAATGAAACAACTGGCAAGGAATTGATCTCCAAAATATATAAGCAGATCATGCAGCTCAGTACTAGAAAAACAAACTAGCCAATCAATAAGTGGACACAAGACCTAAACAGACATTTCTTCAAATAATATGTATATATGGTTAAGAAATACATGAAAGGATGCCCAACATTGCCCATCATTAGAAAAATGCAAATCAAAAATACAGCTAGGTACCATTTCACATGAGTAAAAATGACCATCATTGTAAAGTTTGGTGGTTCAAACTGATGTAGGCACTATGGAAAGCAGTATGAAGATTCCTTTAAAAACTAGGAATAAAACTACCATGTGATCCAACAATCCCACTACTGGGCATATATCCTAAGTAAGTAAGTATTAGTCGCTCAGTCGAGCCAGACCCTTTGTGACCCCATGGATTGCAACCCACCAAGCTCCACTGTCCATGAGATTTTCCAGGCAAGGATACCGGAGTGGATTGCCATTTACTTCTCCAGGGGATCTTCCTAACTCATGGTTCAAACCCTATGTTGCTTTCATTTCCTAGCTATATGCATTTACAATAGCTAGGAAATGGAAGCAACCTAGATTTCCATTGACAGATGAATGGATAAGGAAGCAGTGGTGCATATACACAACAGAATATTAGTTCGCTAGTAAAAGGAATGTATTTGAGTCTGTTCTAATGAGATGGATGAACCTAGAGCCTATTATACAAAGTGAAGTAAGTCAGAAAGAGAAAAACACATATTGTGTATTTAAGCATATATGTGTGTGTGTATGTGTGTGTGTGTCTAATCTTGAAGGAGAGTACAGACAATCCTATATGCAAGGCAACAAAGGAAACACAAAGATATAGAGCAGACTTTGGGCACAGTGGAAGAAAAAGAGGTTGTTATGATTTGCGATAGTACCATTAAAACATATAAATTTTCATCTGTAAAATAGGCAGTTAGAGTACAATGTATAATGCAGTGAACCCAAAGGTGGTGCTCTGTGACAAGCTAAAGGGGTGAGAATGTGAGGGAGGTAGGAGGGTGGTTCAAGGAAGAGGGGAAATATGAATAGCTCGTGACAATTCATGCTGATGTATGGCAAAAATCATCACAAAATTGTAAAGTTATTACCCTCTAATTAAATAAATATATAGGATTCTCTGGTGGCTCAGATGGTAAAGAATCTGCCTGCTAGGCAGGAGACCTGGGATTGACCCTTGGGTTGGGAAAATCCCCTGTATAAGGGAATGGCAACACATTCCAGTATTCTTGCCTGAAGAATTCCATGAACAGAGGAGCCTAGTGGGAAACAGTCCATAGGGTCACAGTCAGACACGACTGAGCAACTAACACTTTTACTTTTGAATATATGTATAAAGCGGAAATAGTTATCATATGATCCAGCATTTCCACTCTAAGGTATATATATAGAGGAAACAAAGACTGTAATTTGAAAAAGTGCATGCTCATGATAGCTCAGTTGGTAAAGAATCCGCCTGCAATGCAGGAGACCTCGATTCAATTCCTGGGTCAGGAACATCTTTTGGAGAAGTGATAGGCTACCCACTTCAGTATTTCTGGGTTCGCCTTGTGGCTCAGCTGGTAAAGAATCTGCCTGCAATACAGGGGACCTGGATTCGATCCCTAGGTTGGGAAGATGCCCTGGAGAAGGGAAAGGCTATGCACTCCAGTATTCTGGCCTGGAGAATTCCATTGACTGTATAGTCTGTGGGGTCACAGAGTCAGACATGACTGAATGACTTTCACTTCCACTTTCAATGTTCATAGCAGCACTACACACCTTTAGTTTTGTCAGTTTAATTACAAGATGTCTTGGTGTTTTTCTCTTTGGGTTCATCCTCTACACTTCCTGAATTTAGGTGACCATTTGTTTTCCCAGATTAGGGACTGTTTTAGCTACTTTGTCTTCAAACATGTTCTATGATCATTTAATTTGTGTGCTGATTTTGTTCTACATGTGCTCAGTCGTTTCAGTCATGTCTGACTTTTTATGACCTTATGGACTGTAGCCTGAAAGGTTCCTCTGTCCATGGGACTCTCTAGGCAAAAATACTGGAGTGGGTTGCTGTGCCCTCATTGAACATATGTCTCCTGTGTTTCCTGCATTTCAGGAAGATTATTTATCACTTAGCCACTGGGGAAGGGGACTTTGTCCCAGAGGTCTCTTAAGCTGTTTTCATTTCTTTTCATTCCTTTTTATGTTCCCCAACACTGATTTTCATTGCTGTCTTCTAGCTCACTGATCCATCCCTCTGTATTATTAAATCTGCTATCAGTTCAGTTCAGTGGCTCAGTCATGTCCGACTCTTTGTGACCCCATGGACTGTAGCACTCCAGGCCTCTCTGGCCATCACCAACTCTCAGAATTTACCCAAACTCATGTCCGTTGAGTCGGTGGTGCCATCCAACTATCTCATCCTCTGTCGTCCCCTTCTCCTGCCTTCAATCTTTCCCAGCATCAGGGTCTTTTCCAGTGACTCAGTTATTTGCATTAGGTGGCCAAAGTATTGGAGCTTCAGCTTTAGCATCAGTCTTTCCAATGAATACTCAGGACTTATTTTTTTTTTTTTATGAAGGACTGGTCAGATCTCCTTGTGGTCCAAGGGACTCACCACAGTCCAAAAGCATCAGCTCTTTGTCACTCAGCTTTCTTTATGATTCAGTTCTCACATCCATACATGACTACTGGAAAAATCATAGCTTTGATCTTTCTTCTGACAATCTTGATTCCAGTTTGTGCTTCATCCAAGTTGGCAAGCTGTGCTATAAATCCATGCTATTGTGTTTTCCATTTTGGTTATTCTATTCTTCATCTCTCTTTGGCTGCTCTTTATATTTTCAAACTTTTTAAAACTTAATTTTTCACTCCATTTTTCTCCCAAGTTCTATTAGCATCTTTATGATGAATATTCTGAACTGTTTCTCAAGTTGATTGCCTATCTCCACTTCATGTAGTTCCTCTGCTGGGGTTTTATATTGTTTCATCATCTGGGATGTTTTTCCTGTCCCCTTATTTTGTCTAAATTGCTACATATATTTTTATGTATGTGGTGAGTTAGTTACATTTCTCCATCTTGGAAAGGTGGCCTTTTATAGAAAGCATCCTTTATATCCCAGCAGTGTGTTCCTCTTTCATTAACCAAACTATATACTCTAGGAGTTACCCTAAGAGGGCTGTTTGGGTTCTTCTGCTATTTTGTACTTATTATGGGGGTGATCTAGTAGTCTTGGTGGCATTTAGCCTGGTTACTTACCAAGTCCTGCCTTATTTGGATGCTTCTTGGTTGCTATTTAGGAGAGTCCATTTATGAAGCAGCTGACTGCAGAACTCTAGGGAGCCCCAGGGCTAGAGCTGACACAGTAGTGTGTGGAATCAGGGTCCTGAAGACACTAAGGGCATTGTCCATGCACTGATGCGTAAAGCCAGGTCCTAGGATTGATGTTGGATTGCTGCCAGGCCAAGCCAGTTCCTGAAGTCTGACAGCAGGGCCCAGGGATACCAGAGATTATTTGAGATCATTGTGGAGAATGCCATTTATTGTTACAGTTATGTATGACATCCTTTTTGCCTTTTCATACTGTTCATGGGGTTCTCAAGGCAAGAATGCTGAAGGATTTGCCATTCCCTTCTCTAGTGGACCACATTTTGTCAGAATTCTCCACCTTGACCAATTGGTCTTGGATGACTCTACACAACATGGCTTATAGTTTCACTGAGTTAGACAAGACTGTGAACCATATGATCAGTTTGCTTAGTTTTCTGTGACTGTGGTTTTAATTCTGTCTGGCCTATGATGTATAAGGATAAGGGGCTTGTGGAAACTTCCTGATGGGAGGTCCTGGCTGTGGGAAAAACTGGGTCTGGCTCTGATGGGCGGGGCCATGTTTATTAATTTTTAAATCCTATTTCCTATTGATGGGAGGGTCTGTGTTCCCTCTCTTAAGTTTTGCCTGGGGCCAAACTATGGTAGGGGTAATGGCAATCTCCTTTAAAAGAATTTATGCTAGCATACTGTGACTCCCAGAACTGTTGTATTCAGTGTCCCTGATCCCATGGCAGGCCACTGTCAAATCATGCCTCTGATGGAGAATCCTGGACACTCACAGGGAAGTCTGCCTCAGTCACTTGTGGGGTCAATGGCACAAGGATTTGTTTGTGCCCTTCAAGAGTATGTTTCACCAGTTCCATGGAAGTTCTGTAATAAAATACCACCGGCCTACAAACTCAAATTCCCTGGGGGTTCTCAGTCACTTTGACAGACCCCCCCCCAAGTGGTGAAATTCATTGTGGGCCTTAAAACTTTGGGAATAATGCGAAAACTTCTTTGGTATCATTGTTCACCAGGTGTGGGCAATCTGCTCAGCAGCTCTGTGGTGGGTCAAACAGCAACATCCTCCAAAAAGACTTATACCACATGGAGGTTTGTAACATTGTACAGGAGGCAGTGATCAAAATGATCCCAAAGAAAAAGAAAAAAATAAATAAAAAAGGTTGTCTGAGGCGGTCTTGCTAATAGTTGAGAAAAGAAGAGAAGCTAAAGGCAAAGTAGGAAAGGAAAAATATATCCATCTAAATACAGAATTCCAAAGAATAACAAAGAAACATGAAAAAGTCTTCCTCAGTTATAATGCAAAGAAATAGGGGAATATCAAGGAATGGGACATTTTTCTGGGTGTTAGTTCTAAAAGGTCTTGTAGGTCTTCATAGAACCGTTCAACTTCAGCTTCTTCAGTGTTATTGGTTGGGGCATAGACTTGGATTACTGTGATATTGAATGGTTTGCCTTGGAAATGAACAGGGATCATTCTGTCATTTTTGAGATTGATCCAAGTATTGCATTTTGGACACTTTTGTTGACCATGATGGCTACTTGATTCCTTCTGAGGGATTCCTGCCCGCAGTAGTAGATATAATGGTCATCTGAGTTAAATTCACCCATTCCAGTCCATTTTAGTTTGCTGATTCCTAGAATGTTGACATTCACTCTTGCCATCTCTTGTTGACCACTTCCAATTTGCCTTGATTCATGGACCTGACATTCCAGGTTCCTATGTAATATTGCTCTTTGTAGCATCGGACCTTGCTTCTATCACCAGTCACATCCACAGCTGGGTATTGTTTTTGCTTTGGCTCCATCCTTTCATTCTTTCTGGAGTTATTTCTCCACTGATCTCCAGTAGCATATTGGGCACCTACTGACCTGGGGAGTTCCTCTTCTGGTATCCTATCATTTTGCATTTTCATACTGTTCATGGGGTTCTCAAGGCAAGAATACTGAAGTGGTTTGCCATTCCCTTCTCCAGTGGACCACATTCTGTCAGACCTCTCCACCACGACCCGCCCATTTTGGGTTGCCCCTTGGGCATCACTTAGTTTCATTGAGTTAGACAAGGCTGTGGTCCTAGTGAGATTAGATTGAGTAGTTTTCTGTGAGTATGGTTTCAGTGTGCCTTCCCTCTGATGCCCTCTTGCAATGCCTAGCAGCTTACTTGGGTTTCTTTTACCTTGGGCATGGGGTTTCTCTTCATGGCTGCTCCAGCAAAGTGCAGCTGCTTCTCCTTACCTTGGATGAGGGGTATCTCCTCACTGTCACCCTTCCTGACCTTCAATGTGGGATAGCTCCTCTAGGCCCACCTGTGCCCACGCAGCCACAGCTCCTTGGACTTGAGGTTGCTCCTCCCAGCCGCTGCCCCTGGCCTCAGTCATTGGCTGGCTCCTCTCAACCGCTGCCCCTGCCCTCGGATGCGGGTTAGCTCCTCTCGGCCTTTCCTGTGTCGTCGCAACATGGCACTCTCAGCCGCTACCCCTGAACTCAGACGTGGAGTAACTCCTCTTGGCTGCCGCCCTTCAGGCATGGGGTCCTCCTGGCTTCTGCCCCTGACCTCGGATGCCGCCTGCACTTAGTGCGCCGGTCGCAGCCACCTGCGTTTAGTGCGCTGGTCATAGCCACCTGCCCGTAGATCCTGTTCATTATAGGCAACCGGAATGCAAAACTAGAAAGCCAAGAAACACCTGGATTAACAGGCAAATTTGGCCTTGGAATGAGGAATGAAGCAGGGCAAAGGCTAATAGAGTTTGGCCAAGAAAATGCACTGGTCATAGCAAACACCCTTTTCCAACAACACAAGAGAAGACTCTACACATGGACATCACCAGATGGTCAACACCGAAATCAGATTGATTCTATTCTTTGCAGCCAAAGATGGAGAAGCTCTATACAGTCAACAAAAACAAGACCAAGAGCTGACTGTGGCTCAGATCATGAATTTCTCATCAAATTCAGACTTAAATTGAAGAAAGTAGGGAAAACCACTACCCCATTCAGGTATGACCTAAATCAAATCCCTTATGATTATACAGTGGAAGTGAGAAATAGATTTATGGGCGTAGATCTGACAGATAGAGTGCCTGATGAACTATGGACTGAGGGTCGTGACATTGTACAGGAGACAGGGATCAAGACCATCCCCATGGATAAGAAATATAAAAAAGCAAAATGGCTGTCTGGGAAGGCCTTACAAATAGCTGAGAAAAGAAGAGAGGCAAAAAGCAAAGGAGAAAAGGAAAGATATAAGCATCTGAATGCAGAGTTCCAAAGAATAATAAGAAGAGGTAAGAAAGCCTTCTTCAGCGATCAATGCAAAGAGATAGAGGAAAAGAACAGAATGGGAAAGACTAGAGATCTCTTCAAGCAAATTAGAGATACCAAGGGAACATTTCATGCAAAGATGGGCTCGATAAAGGACAGAAATGGTCTGGACCTATCAGAGGCAGAAGATATTAAGAAGAGGTGGCAAGAATACACAGAAGAACTGTACAAAAAAGATCTTCATGATCTGGATAATCACAATGGTGTGATCACTCATCTAGAGCCAGACATCCTGGATTGTGAAGTAGAGTGGGCCTTAGAAAGCATCTCTAGGAACAAAGCTAGGGGTGGTGATGGAATTCCAGTTGAGCCATTTCAAATCCTGAAAGATGATGCTGTGAAAGTGCTGCACTCAATATGCCAGCAAACTTGGAAAACTCAGCAGTGGCCTCAGGACAGGAAAAGTTCAGTTTTCATTCCAAGTCCAAAGAAAGGCAATGCAAAACAATGCTCAAACTACCGCACCATTGAACTCATCTCACATGCCAGTCAAGTAATGCTCAAAATTCTCCAAGCCAGGCTTCAGCAATACATGAACCATGAAATTCCTAATGTTCAAGCTGGTTTTAGAAAAGGCAGAAAAAACCGTGATCCAAATGCCAACATCTGCTGGATCATGGAAAAAGCAAGAGAGTTCCAGAAAAACATCTATTTCTGCTTTATTGACTATGCCAAAGCCTTTGACTGTGTGGATCACAATAAAATGTGGAAAATTCTGAAAGAAATGGGAATACCAGACCACCGGAGCTTCCTCTTGAGAAACCTATATGCAGGTCAGGAAGTAACAGTTAGAACTGGACATGGAACAACAGACTGGATCCAAATAGGAAAAGGAGTGTGTCAAGGCTGCATATTGTCACCCTGCTTATTTAACTTATATGCAGAGTACATCATGAGAAACACTGGACTGGAAGAAACACAAGCTGGAATCAAGATTGTCGGGAGAAATATCAATAACCTCAGATATGCAGATGACACCACCCTTATGGCAGAGAGTGAACAGGAACTAAAAAGCCTCTTGATGAAAGGAAAGAGGAGAGTGAAAAAATGGGCTTAAAGCTCAACATTCAGAAAACGAAGATCATGGCATCCGGTCCCATCACTTCATGGGAAATACATGGGGAAATAGTGTCATATTTTATTTTGGGGGGCTCCAAAATCACTGCAGATGGTGATTGCAGCCATGAAATTAAAAGATGGTTACTCCTTGGAAGAAAAGTTAAGACCAACCTAGACAGCCTATTCAAAAGCAGAGATATTACTTTGCCAACTAAAGTCTGTCGAGTAAAGGCTATGGTTTTTCCAGTGGTCATGTATGGATATGAGAGTTGGACTGTGAAGAAGGCTGAGCACCGAAGAATTGATGCGTTTGAACTGCAGTGTGGGAGAAAACTCTTGAGAGTCCCTTGGACTGCAAGGACCTCCGACCAGTCCATTCTGAAGGAGATCAGCCCTGGGATTTCTTTGGAGGGAATGATACTAAAGCGTAAACTCCAGTACTTTGGCCACCTCACGTGAAGAGTTGACTCATTGCAAAATACTCTGATGCTGGGAGGGATTGTGGGCAGGAGGAGAAGTGGACGACCAAAGATGAGGTGGCTGGATGGCATCACTGACTCGATGGACGTGAGTCTGGGTGAAATCCAGGAGTTGGTGATAGACAGGGAGGCCTGGCGTGCTGCGATTCATGGGTTCGCAAAGAGTAGGACACAACTGAGCAAATGAACTGAACTGAAAGGAATGGGGAAGACTAGAGATCTCTTCAAGAAAATTAGAAAAACCAGGAGAACATTTCATGCAAAGATGGGCACAATAAAGGACAGAAATGGTATGGATCTAACAGAAGAAGAAGATATTAAAAAGGGTTGGCAAGAATACACAGAAGAACTATACAAAATGATCTTCACAACCCAGATAACTATGATGACGTGATCACTCACTTAGAGCCAGTCATCCTGGAGTGCAAAGTTAAGAGGTACTTAGGAAGCCTCACTACAAACAGAGATAGTGGAAGTGATGAAATTCCAGCTGAGTTATTCCAAATACTAAAAGACAGTGCTGTGAAAGTGCTACACTCAATGTGCCAGCAAATATCGAAAACAGAGCAGTGGCCACAGGAATGGAAAAGTTCAGTTTTCATTCCAATTCCTAAGAAAGGCAATGCCAAGGAATGTTCAAACTATCTCACAATTGCACTGATCTCACATGTAAAGTAAAGTAAAGTAAAGTAATGCTCTGGAAGTTCAACCTGCATTTAAGAAAAACAGGGGAATCAGAGATCAAATTGCCAACATCTGCAGGATCACAAAAAAAAGCAAGAGAATTCCAGAGAAAAATCTATTTTTGTTTCATTGACTATGCTAAAGCCTTTAACTGTGTTGATCACAATAAACTGTGGAAAATGCTTAAAGGAATGGGAATACCAGACCACCTTACCTGCCTCCTGAGAAAAGTGCATACAGGTCAAGAGACAAGATTTAAAACCAGACATGGAAATATGTACTGGTTCCAAATTGGGAAAGGAGTACAACAAAGCTATATATTGTCACCTTGATTACTTAACTTATATGCAGAGTATATGATGTGAAATGCCAGGCTGGATGAAGCACAAGCTGGAATCAAGATTGTCAGGAGAAATAACCATAACCTCAGATATGCAGATGGCACCACTCATATTGCAGAAAGTGAAGAGGACCTAAAGAGCCTCGTCATGAAAGTGAAAGAAGAAAGTGAAAAAACTGGATTAAAACTTAACATTCAAAAAATGAATATAATGGCATTTGGCCCAATCACTTCAAGGCAAATAGATGGGGAAACAATGGAAACAGTGAGAGATTTTATTTTCTTGGACCCAAAATCACTTCTAGATTGAGACTGCAGCCATGAATTTAAAAGATGCTTGCTTCTTGGAAGAAAAGTTATGACAAAACTAGACAGCATATTAAAAAGCGGAGACATTACTTTGGTAACAATGGTCCATATATTAAAAGCTATGTTTTTTTTTTCCAGTAGTCCTATATGAGTGAAAGAGTAGGACGATAAAGAATGCTGAGCACTAAAGAATTGATGCTTTTGAACTGTGGTGTTAGAAAAGACTCTTGAGTGTGCCTTGGACAGCAAGGAGATCTAAACAGTCCTTCCTAAAGGAAATCAGTCCTGAATATTCATTGGAAGTACTGATGCTGAAGGTGAAACTCAATGCTTTGGCCACCTGATGTGAAGAACTAACACAGAGAAAATACCTTGATGCTTGGAAAGATTGAAGGTGGGAGGAGAAGGGGACGACAGAGGATGAGTTGGTTGGATGGCATTATTAACTGAATGGACATGAGTTTGAGTAAACTCCAGGAGTTGGTGATGGCCAGAGAGACGTGGCGTGCTGCATTCCATGGGGTTTCAAAGAGTCGGACACAACTGAGGGACTGAACTGAACTGAACCTTACCATAGAAACTCTTAAGGGAGTCTGTCTCCTGTTGGATGGGACTGTTTTCCTGTGAAGTTAGTTGTTTGGGCCAAGTTTTGTGGTAATGAGCCTAGATGGAAATCATTATCATGAAAGTTCACAGACGAAGAAAATAAAATAAATGAATTAAAGGACTACAAATATATCTCCAAAACAATTAGTGAGAAATAAATGTATACCTATACACAAATTCTTTGAATTAAAGTGGATTAAATGTTTCAAAAGATGTAGAGTGGCTAAATGAATACAAAAGCAAGACCCCCAAGTATGTCCCCAACAAGAGATCCATTTCACATGTAGAACTCACAGAAACAAATTGTGAAGGAATGAAGAGAAACTCCATGTAAAGCAAAACAGAAGGAAAAAAAAAAGATTTTATCAAATATTGTAACAAGAGATGAAGAATTACATTATATATTTATGAATAGATTGAATAAGAAAATGTCACCATATTAAATATATATAGCGCTAACAAAAGAGCATCTGAATACATAAAGCAAAACTACCTTACAAAAATGACAAAATTGACAGTAGCACAACTTTAGTAAACGACTTTAATGTCTTTACTGTCTACGTTAATGGATAGATCACCCAGACAGACAGTCAGTAAGGAAACATTGCCCTTAAAATCATGGTAGGTTAAACAGAGTAGCTCAGTCTCTCAGTTGTGTCTGACTCTGACCCCATGGACTGCAGCACTCCTGGCTTCCCTCAGTTCAGTTCAGTTCAGTCACTCAGTTGTGCCCGACTCTGTGTCCCCATGAACCGCAGCATGCCGGGCCTCCCTGTCCGTCACCAACTCCCAGAGTTCACCCAAAACCATCTCCATTGAGTTGGTAATGCCATGCAAAAGTCTCATCTTCTTTCATCCCCTTCTCCTCCTGCCCTCAATTTTTCCCAGCATCAGGGTCTTTTCAAATGACTCAGCTCTTCGCATCAGGTGGCCAAAGTATTGGAGTTTCACCTACAACATCAGTCCTTCCAATGAACGCCCAGGACTGATCTCCTTTAGGATGAACTGGTTGGAACTCCTTGCAGTCCAAGGGACTCTCAAGAGTCTTCTCCCACACCACAGTTCAAAAGCATCAATTCTTCAGCACTCAGCTTTCTTTATAGTCCATCTCTCACATCCATACATGACCACTGGAAAAACCATAGCCTTAACTAGACGGACCTTTGTTGGCAAAGTAATGTCTCTGTTTTGTAATATGCTGTCTAGGTTGATAATAACTTTCCTTCCAAGGAGTAAGTGTCTTTTAATTTCATGGTGGCAATCATCATCTGCAGTGATTTTGGAGCCCCAAAGTATAAAGTCAGCCACTGTTTTCCCATCTACTTGCCATGAAGTGATGGGACCAGATGCCATGATCTTAGACTTCTGAATGTTGAGCTTTAAGCCAAAATTTCCACTCTACTCTTTCACTTTCATCAAGAGGCTTTTTAGTTTGTCTTCACTTTTTGCCATCAGGGTGATGTCATCTGCATTTCTGAGGTTATTGATATTTCTCCCTGCAATCTTGATTCCAGCTTATGCTTCCTCGAGCCCATTTCTCATGATGCATTCCGCATATAAGTTAAATAAGTAGGGTACAATATACAGTCTTGACATACTCCTTTTCCTGATTGGAACCAGCCTGTTCTTTATTTCCAGTTCTCACTTTTTCTTCCTGACCTGCATATAGGTTTCTTAAAAGCTAGGTCAGGTGGTTTGGTATTCCCATCTCTTAAGAATTTTCCAGTTTATTGTGATCCACACAGTCAAAAACTTTGGCATAGTCAATAAAGCAGAAGTCTATCACCAAATCCTGGAACTTGCTCAAAATCATGTCCATCAAGCCAGTGATGCCATCCAACCATCTCATGCTCTGTTGTCCTCTTCTCTTCCTGACTTTAATCTTTCCCAGTATCATGGTCTTTCACAATGAGTCAGTTCTTTGCCTCAGGTGGCCAAAAATTGCAGTTTCCTCTTCAGCGTTAGTCCATCCAATGGATATTCAGGACTGATTTCCTTTAGAATTGACTGCTTTGATCTCCTTACAGTTCAAGTGACTACCAAGCATTTTGTCCAACACCAAAGTTCAAAAGCTTCAATTCTTCAGTGATCAACTTTCTTTATATTCCAAATCTCACATCCGTATACGACTATGGGAAAACCATAGCTTTGATGAGACAGACTTTGCTTTTTAATATCCTGTCTAGTTGGGTCATATCTTTTCTTCCAAGGAGCAAGCATATTTTAACTTCATGGCTTCAATCACCATCTGCAGTGATTTTAGAGCCCAAAAATGTAAAGTCTCACTGTTTCCATTGTTTCCCCATCTATTTGCCATGAAGTGATGAGACTGGACGCCATGATCTCAGGTTTTGAATGTTGAGTTTTATTCCAACTTTTTCACTCTCCTCTTTCACTTTCACCAAGTGGTTCTTTAGTTCCTCTTTGCTTTCAGCTTTAAGGGTGGTGTCATCTGCATATCTGAAGTTATTGATATTTCTCCTAGCAAACTTGATTCCAGCTTGTGATTTATCCTGCTCAGCATTTTGCATGATGCACTCTGCATATAAGTTAAATAAGCAGGGTAAAATATACAGCTGTGACGTAAATGTTTCCCAATTTGGAACCAGTCCGTTGTTCCATGCCTGTTTCTAACTATTGCTTCTTGCCCTTCATACAGATTACTCAGTAGGCAGGTAAGATGATCTGGTATTTCCATGTCTTGAAGAGATTTTCACAGTTGGTTTTGGCCAACAAAGTCAAAAGCTTTTGGTTAGTCAAAAACAGAGGAGTAGATGTTTTTCTGGAATTCTCTAGATTTTTTCTATGATCCAATAGATCTTGATGATTTGATTTCTGGTTCCTATGCCTTTTCTAGATCCAGCTTTAACATCTGGAAGTTCTCATTTCACATACTCTGGAAGCCTGGCTTAGAGAATATTGAGTGTTACTTTGCTAGCATGTGAGATGAGCTCAATTGTTCAGTAGTTTTAATATTCTCTGGCATTGCCATTCTTTGAGATTGGAATGAAAACTGACCTTTTTAGTCCTGTGGCCACTGGTGAGTTTTTCAAATTTGCTGGCATCCTGAGTACAGCACTTTAACAGAATCATCTTTTAGGATTTGAAATAACTCAGCTGGCATTCCATCACCTCCACTAGCCCACTTGACATCACACTCATGGATGTCGGGCTCTAGGTGAGTGAGCACACCATTGTGGTTAGCTGGGTCATGAACATGTTTTGTATAGTTGTTCTGTGTATTCTTGCCATCTTTCTTAATATCTTCTGCTTCTGTTAGGTCCATACTGTTTCTCCTTTATTGTGCCCATCTTGCATGAAATATTCCCTTGGTATGTAATTTTCTTGAGGAGACCTCTAGTCTTTCCCATTCTATTGTTTTCCTTTATTTCTTTGCATTGATCACTGAGGAAGGATTTCTTACTTCTTGTTCTTTTTCGCAATTCTGCATTTAGATGGGTATATCTTTTCTTTTCTCCATTGCCTTTAGCCTCTCTTCTTTATTCAGTTCTTTGTAAAGCCTCCTCAGACAAACATTTTAATTTTTGGCATTTCTCCTTCTTGGGGATGGTCTTGATCACTGCCTCCTATACAGTGTCACAAATCTTAGTCCATAGTTTTTCTGGTACTCTGTCTATCATATCTATTCTCTTAAATCTATTTGTAACTTCCATTGTATAATCATAAGGGGTTTTATTTTGGTCATAACTGAATGGTCTAATAATTTTCCCTACGTTCTGCCATTTAAGTCTGAATTTGGCAATAAGGAGTTCATGATCTGAGCCACAGTCAGCTCCAGGTCTTGTTTTTGCTGACTGTATAGAACTTCTCCATCCTTGGCTGCAAAGCATATAATCAATCAATTTTTGTATTGAGTATCTGTTGAAATCCATATGTAGAGTCATCTCTTTATTGCTGGAAGAAGGTGTTTGCTATGCCATTCTCTTGGAAAAATTCTGTTAGCCTTTGTCCTGCTTCATTTTTTACCCCAAGGCCAGCCTTGCCTGTTACTCCAAGTATTTATTGACTTGCTACTTTTGCATTCCAGTCCCCTACGATGAAAAGGATATTTTTTTAAAATTTGTTTTAGCTCTAGATGGTCTTGTTGGTCATTATAGCACTGTTCAACTTCAGCTTCTTCAACAGTAATGGTTGGGGCATAATCTTGGGTTACTGTTATGTTGAATGGTTTGCCTTGGAAAGGAGCAGAGTTCATTCTGTCATTTTTGAGGTTTCACCAAATTACTGCATTACCTAATTTTTTGTTGACTCTGAGGGCTATACCATTTCTTCTAGGGGATTCTTGCACACAGTAGTAAATATAATGGGTATCTGAATTAAAATCAGATGTGATCAAGTAGGAAATTGCAAGAGTGATGATAGTCATCTTAGGAATCAGAACAGGCAAACAATTTCAGATGACCACTCTCATATTTACTCAATATAGTGTTGGAAGTATTAGCCACAGCAAGTAGACAAGAAAAAATAAATGAAAGGAATCCACATTAAGAATAATGAAATCAAACTGTTTACATTTGTAGAAGACTATCTGTGGAAAACCCCAATGATACCAGTCAAAAAATCATGAGAATTAATGAATAAATTCAGTAAAGTTGCAGTGTACAAACAATATACAAAACATGTTATTTCTACTTCACTGTGTTGTTACGATGAAGAGGCATGTGTAACTCAATGAAACTATGATCCATGCTCTGCAGGGTTACCCAAGATGGAGAGGTCATAATGTGGAGTTCTGAGAAAACATGATCCACTGGAAGAGGAAATTGCCAACCCCTCCAGTATTCTTAAAGTTAGAACCCCATGAAGAGTATAAAAAAGACAAAAATATATGAAACCATAAGATGAGCTATTACTAATACCACCAGAAAAGCAAAGGGGCTGGGCCAAAGCAGAAGCATTGCTCAGTTTTGGATATGTCTGGTAATGAAAGTAAAATTTGATGTCAATAATGTAAAGAGCAATATTTCATAAGATCCTGGAATTTTAGGTCCATGAATCAAAATATATTTGTCAAGCCAGTAGTGGAAAGAGTGAACATCAACATCTTAGGAATCAGTGAACTAAACTGGACAAGAATGGGCATATTTAATTCAGATGATCATTATGTCTACTACTGTGGGCAAGAAACCAATAGCAGAAATAGAGTAGCCCTCATAATCAACAAAAGAGTCCTAAAAGCAGTACTTAGGTGCGTTCTTGAAAATGACAGAATTATCTCAGTTCATTTCTAAAGCATACCACTCAAAGTCACAGTAATTTAAGCCTATGCACCAACCACTGATGCCAAAGAAGCTAAAGCTGACCAGTTCTATGGAGACCTTCAAGACCATCTAGAACTAACACCAAAAATAGTTTGTTTGTTTGTTTGTTTAGGAAGCCAAGAGATACCTGGAGTAACAGACAAGTTTGACTTGGAGTATAAAATGAAGCAGTGCAAAGGCTAACAGAGTTTTGCCAAGAGAATGTACTGGTCATAGAAAATACCCACTTCTAACAACACAAGAGATAACTCTACATGTGGACATCACCAAACAGTCAATAGTGAAATCAGATTGATTACAGTATTTGCAACTGAAGATGGGGAATCTCTATACAGTCAGCAAAAACAAGACCTGAGGCTGACTGTGGCTCAAGTCATCAGCCTTCTACAGCAAAACTCAGGTTTAAACTAAATAAAGTGGGGGAAACCACTAGGCCATTCAGGTATGACCTAAATCTAATCCCTGACAATTATACAATGGAGGTGACAAATAAATTCAAGGGATTAGATCTGGTAAACAGAGTGTCTGAAATATTATGGACAGAGGTTCATAATTTTGTACAAGAGGCTGTGACCAAAACCATCCCAAAGAAAAAGATTCAAGAACACAAAGTAGTTGTCTGAAGAGACTTTACAAATAGTTGAGGAAAGAGGAGAAGCAAAAAGCAAGGGGGGAAAGGAAAGATATAAACAACTGAAGGCAGAGTTCCATAGACAGAAAGGACAGATAAGAAGGTCTTCTATGAACAATGAGAAGAAAGAGGAAAAATATACAATGGGAAAAACTAGAGATTTCAAGATAATTAGAGCTATCAAAGGAAAATTTCATGCAAAGATGGGCATGATAAAGGGCAGCATTGGTAAAACTTAACAGAGGCAGAAAAGATTAAGAAGAGATAGCAAGAATACCCAGAAAGTTCTTGATGACCCAGATAACCGTGATGGTGTGGTCAATCACCTAGAACCAGACATCGTGGAGTGAAAAGTCAAGTGGGACTTAGGAAACAGTAACAATAATAAAGCTAAAGGAGGTGAGAGAATTCCAACAGAGCCATTTCAAATCCTAAGGATGATGCTGTTAACGAGCTGCACTCAATATGCCAGCCAATTTCAAAAGCTCAGCAGTGGCCACAGGACTGGAAAAGTCAGTTTTCAGTCCAATCCTAAAGAAGAGCTATGCCAAATACTGTTCAAACTACTGTACTGTTGTGCTCATATCACATGTCAGCATGATGATGCTAAAAATTCTTCAAGCTAAGCTTCAACAGGAAATGAACCAAGTACTTCCAGATGTACAAGCTGTATTTAGAAAAGGCAGAGGAACCAGAGATCAAATTGCCAACATTTTTTGCGTCCTAGAAAAAGCAAGGGAATTCCACAAAAGCATCTACATTTGGTTCACTGACTATGCTAAAACCTTTGACTATGTGGATCACAACAAACAGTAGAAAATACTTAAAGAAAACTGAATACAAGACTAACTTACCCGACTCCTGAGAAACCTGGATGCAGGTAAAGAAGCAACAGTTAGAAACAGACGTGGAGCAATGGACTTGTCCCAAATTGGGAACAAGTCAAGGCTGCATATTCTCACCCTCATTATTTAACTTACATGCAGAGTTCATCATGCAAAATACCAGCCTAGATGAATTATAAGCAGGAATAAAGATTGGTGGAGAAATATTGGTAACCTCAGAAATGCAGATGACACCACCCTGATGGCAGAAATTGAAGAGGAATGAAAGAGCCTCGTGATGAAGGTGAAAAAGAGTGAAAAAGCTGGCTTAAAACTCAACATGCAAAAAACGAAGATCATGGCTTCCTGTCCCACCACTTTATGACAAATAGATGGTGACAAAATGGATACACTAACAGTATTTTTGGGGGCTCCAAAATCACTGTGGATGGTGACTGCATCCATGAAATTAAATGATGCTTGCCTCTTGGAAGGAAAGCTATGATGAACCCAGATAAGGTATTAAAAAGCAAAGATATCTCTTTGCCAACAAAAGTACATATAGTCAAGGCTATGGTCTTTCCAGTAGTCATGTATGGATGTGACAGTTATACCATAAAGAAGATTGAGCACCGAAGAAGTGATGGGGTGCTGGAGAAGACTCTTGAGAGCCCTTTGGATAGCAAGGAGATCAAATCAGTCAATCCTAAGGGAAATCAACACTAAATGTTCATTGGAAGGACTGATGCTGAAGCCAAAGCTCCAATACTTAGGCCACCTTATTGCAAGATACAACTCACTGATAAAGACACTGATGCTAAGAAACACTGGAGGCCGGATGAGAAGGGGGCGACAGAGGATGAGATAGTTGGATGGCATCATCAACTCAATGGACATGAGTTTGAGCAAACTCTGGGAGACAGTAAATGACAGGGAAGCCTGGCATGCTGCAGTCCATGGGGTTGCAGAGTCTTACATGATTGAGTGACTGAACAATAACAGATTTGTGCAAATTTAAGATGTACCAAACATGGATTAAATACATTTACATGATGCAAAACGATTACCTCTGTAGCATTAACTAAGACATCTATCACATCACATAACTGTCATTATTTAGGTGGTGGGAACAATCAGATCTAGAATCTTAGCAGCTCTGATATTTACCTAACCAAATATTGTCATTAAAATGCTGTGCATTAGCTCAGAATTTATTAGCCTAGTTGCAAGTTTGCATCCTTAAACAATATCTCCCCAATCTCTCAAAATTGCAGGCCTAAGTAATCACTAATCTACTCTTTCTTTTATGAATTGGCTATTTTAGATTCTACATATCATTTAGCAAATTACTTTCAAATTACCATACCCATTCTCACAAATGGTAGAAATTCCTTCTTTTACATAGCTGAATAGTTTTTTTAATTCTTTATATATTATACATCTTTTTTTAATATATTCATCAAATGACAAATGAATAAGTTGTTCCCATATCTTGCTGTGATGTACTTAGTCACTCAGTCATTTCTGACTCTTTGCAAACCCATGGGCTGTAGCAAACCAGGTTTCTATGTCCATGGGGATTCTTGAAACAAGAATATTGGAGTGGGTTACCATACCCTCCTCCAGGCGATTGTCAGAACCCAGGGTTCAAATCCAGATCTCTTGCATTGCAGGTGGATTCTTTACTGTCTGAGCCACCAGGTAAGCCCAAGAATAGTGGGGTGGGTAGTCTGTCCTTACTCCAGTGGATCTTCCTGAACCAGGAGTTGAACTGGGGTCTCCTGCATTGCAAACAAATTCTCTACCAGCTGACATACCAGGAAGCCCATATCTTGGTTATAGTGGTTAATGTTGGAATTACACTAAAGTGTATGTATCTTTTTGATATCCTGTTTTCATTTCCTTTGGATATATAAACAAGAATGAAATCACTGGATCACAAGGTAGTTTTATTTTCAACTTTTTACTAGGTCAAAAGCTAATTCTATATTTTTAAACAAATATTTATATATTATATATGTATATAAAAATTTATATATTTCCATTGGTGGATAATTTGCAATATTGTGATAGTTTTTGCTATACATTGACATGAATCAGTTATGGGTGAACATGAGTCCCCCATCTTGAATGGCCCTTCCCACCTCCTTCCCCAAACCATCCCTCTGGGTTGTCCAACAGCACCGGCTTTGAGTGTGCTGCTTCATGAATTGAACTTGTACTGGTTATATATTTTACATATGGTAATATACATGGCGGCTGCGACGGCACATAAGCATGACTGAGAGGAGCTACCCATGTCCGAGGTCAGGGGCAGTGGCTGAGAGGAGCTACCCCCCGCCTGAGGAAAAGGGTGGCAGCCAGGAGGAGCTATACCACAGCCAAGGTCAGGGGCAGCAGCTGAGAGGAGCAACCCCACATCCAAGGAGCGGTGGCTGCGTGGGCACAGGAGGAACTAGAGGAGCTACTCCACGTTCAAGGTCAGGAGGGGTAGTGGTGAGGAGATATCCCCCATCCAAGGTAAGAAGCAGCAGCTGCACTTTGCTGGAGCAGCCATGAAGACATACCCCACGTCCAAGGTAAGAGAAACCCAAGTAAGACGGAAGGTGTTGCGAGAGGGCATCAGGGGACAGACACACTGAAACCATAATCACAGAAAACTAGTCAATATTATCACACTAGGACCACAGCCTTGTCTAACTCAGTGAAATTAACTCATGCCATGTGGGGCCACCCAAACGGTCACAGTGGAGAAGTCTGACAGAATGTGGTCCACTGGAGAAGGGAATGGCAAATCACTTCAGTATTCCTGCCTTGAGAACACTAAGAACAGTATGAAAAGACAAAATTATAAGATATTGAAAGAGGAATTCCCCAGGTCAGTAGGTGCCCAATTTGCTACTGGAGATCAGTGGAGAAATAACTCCAGAAAGAAGGAAGGGATGGAGCCAAAGCAAAAACAATACCCAGTTGTGGCTGTGACTGGTGACAAAAGTAAGATCTGATGCTGTAAAGAGCAATATTGCATAGGAACCTGGAATGTCAGGTCCATGAATCAAGGCAAATTGGAAGTGGTCAAACAGGAGATGGCAAGACTGAACATCAACATTCAAGGAATCAGCAAACTAAAATGGACTGAATGGGTGAATTTAACTCAGATGACCATTATATCTACTACTGCGGGCAGGAATCCCTTAGAAGAAATGCAGTAACCATCATGGTCAACAAAAGAGTCCAAAATGCAGTATTGGATACAATCTCAAAAACGACAGAATGAATTCTGTCTGTTTCCAGGGAAAACAATTTAATATCACAGTAATCCAAGTCTATGCCCCAAACAGTAATGATGAAGAAGCTGAAGTTGAACGGTTCTACGAAGACCTACAAGACCTTTTAGAACTAACACCCCAAAAGATGTTCTTTTCATTATAGGGGACTGGAATATCCCTATAATGTCCAGGTCAAGAAACACCTGGAGTAACAGACAAATTTGACCTTGGAATATGGAATGAAGCAGGGCAAAGGCTAACAGGATTTTGCCAAGAGAACGCACTGATCATAGCAAACAACTTCTTTCAACAACACTAGAGAAGACTCTACACAAGGACATCACCAGATGGTCAACACCGAAATCAGATTCATTATATTATTTGCAGCCAAAGATGGAGAAGCTTTATACAGTCAGCGAAAACGAGACCAGGAGCTGACTGTGGCTTAGATTATGAACACCTTATTGCCAAATTCAGACTCAAATTGAAGAAAGTAGGGAAAACCACTAGGCCATTCAGATATGACCTAAGTCAAATCCCTTATGATTATACCATGGAAGTGAGAAATAGATATAAGGGACTAGATCTGATAGAGTGCCTGATGAACTATGGACTATGGTTCGGGACATTGTACAGGAGAAAGGGATGAAGACCATCCCCATGGAAAAGAAATGCAAAAAAGCAAAATGGCTGTCTGGGAAAGGTTTACAAATAGCTGTGAAAAGAAGAGAAGCAAAAAGCAAAGGAAAAAAGGAAAGATATAAGCATCTGAATGCAGAGTTCCAGAGAATAGCAAGAAGAGATAAGAAAGAATTCCTCAGTGATCATTGCAAAGAAATAGAGGAAAAGAACAAAATGGGAAAGACTAGAGATATCTTCAAGAAAATTAGAGATACCAAGGGAACATTTTCATGCAAAGATGGGCTCGATAAAGGACAGAAATGGTATGGACCTAACAAAAGTGGAAGATATTAAGAAGAGGTGGCAAGAATACACAGAAGAACTGTATAAAAAAAGATATTCTTGATCTGGATAATCACGATGTTGTGATCACTCATCTAGAGCCAGACATCCTGGAATGTGAAGTCAAGTGGGCCTTAGAAAAAATCACTACAAACAAAGCTAGTGGAGGTGATGGAATTCCAGTTGAGCTATTTCAAATTGTGAAAGATGATGCTGTGAAAGTGTTGCACTCAATATGCCAGCAAATTTGGAAAACTCAGCAGTAACCACAGGACTGGAAAAGTTCAGTTTTCATTCCAATCCCAAAGAAAGGCAATGCCAAAGAATGCTCAAGCTACCACACACTTGCCCTCATCTCACATGCTAGTAAAATAATGCTCAAAATTCTCCAAGCCAGGCTTCAGCAACATGTGAACTGTGAACTTCCAGATGTTCAAGCTGGTTTTAGAAAATGCAGAGAAACCAGAGATCAAATTGCCAACATTCGTTGGATCATTGAAAAAGCAAGAGAGTTCCAGAAAAACATCTATTTCTTCTTTATGGACCATGCCATAGCCTTTGACTGTGTGGATCACAATAAACTGTGGAAAATTCTGAAAAAGATGGGAATACAGACCACCTGACCTGCCTCTTGAGAAGCCTCTATGCAGGTCAGGAATCAACAGTTAGAACTGGACATGGAAAAACAGACTGGTTCCAGATAGGAAAAGGAGTATGTCAAGGCTGTATATTATCACCTTGCTTATTTAACTTATATACAGAGTACATCATGAGAAATGCTGGGCTGGAAAAAACATAAGCTGAAATCAAGATTGCTGGGAGATATATCAGTAACCTCAGATATGCAGATGACACCACCCTTGTGGCAGAAAGTGAAGAGAAATTAAAAAGCCTCTTGATGAGAGTGAAAGTGGAGTGAAAAAGTTGGCTCAAAGCTCAACATTCAGAAAAGGAAGATCATGGAATTTGGTCCCATCACTTCATGGGAAATAGATGGGGAAACAGTGTCAGACTTTATTTTTTTGTGCTCCTAAATCACTGCAGATGGTGACTGCAGCCATGAAATTAAAAGACCCGTACTCCTTGGAAGAAGAGTTATGACCAACCTAGATAGCATATTTAAAAGCAGAGACATTACTTTGCCAACAGAGGTCCATATAGTCAAGGCTATAGTTTTTCCAGTGGTCATGTATGGATGTGAGAGTTGGACTGTGAAGAAAGCTGAGCACCAAAAGTTGATGCTTTTGAACTGTGGTGTTAAAGACGCTTGAGAATCCCTTGGACTGCAAAGAGATCCAACCAGTCCATTCTAAGAGGGATCAGCCCTGAGATTTCTTTGGAAGGAATGATGCTAAAGCTGAAACTCCAGTGTTTTGGCCATCTCATGGGAAGAGTTGGCTTATTGTAAAAGACTTTCATGCTCGAGGAATTAGGGGTAGGAAGAGAAGGGGATGACAAAGGATGAGATTGTTGGATGGCATCACCAAACTCTATGGACATGAGTTTAAGTGAACTCCGTGTGGAGGAGCTAGAAGGCTTTGAGCAGATACTGAAAATGTATTTGCTCAACTCATGATGAAGGTTGGAAGCTGGAAGGAGCATAACAAAGGGTTATGACCATTCACTGAGTGCCTGAGGCTGGGAACCGATAACAAAGGGTTATATGCCTGGCCTTGAGGCATTTGAAGGCTTCCTTCTGACCACCTGTTTCTGGGAGCAAGGACTGTTGATTCATGATAAGACTCCCTTTAGAGTTTCGCCAAAACTATTTTATGTCTTGGGTGGTGGGAACTGTATTTTATGCTTGAATGCTTTGATATTTATCGAGAAAGGCTACATGCAAGTCTGCTTTATGTTCTGTTCCCTGAGACCATAAAACTGCACAGCTGGATAATAAACTTTGTCAGTCCACTAGAGGCTGTCACTGAGTGTTCCTTTCAGAGTGCAGTTCTCTGAGCCTTACAACTGGTGCCCAATGTGGGGCTCAAAGCAGCAGACTGGTTTTGAAGAAGGACCACACTCCTGCAGAAGTGAGGTAAGCAGGATGGAACATCAGACAAGTAAGATTCCTTTTGTCCATCTCATGCATCATTTCTTGAAACAATATGGGGTTAATCTGCTTGAAGAGCAGTTAACTGTTACCAGATGGTGGTTGAATATAATCCATGGTTTCCAGAGGAAGAAACGTTAGATTTACAAACTTAGACCAGAATAAAAAATAATGTTCTAAAAGCTTATAGACAGGGGGTAAAAATTCCCCCACAATAGTGGGTAACTTGGTCTCTTTTAAGGGCCATTATGGAACAACTAGATGGCTCGGGAGGAGATTTAAAGGTTGAAACTGTTCGATCCCTGCATGAATATGAATTAGAAGAGAGGGATCTATCAGAGGTTTTAAATCAGAAAAATGTAATGCTAGGGCAAATTAGGGACAAGCAAGAGTCACAGGTGCTGAAAGCAGTTAAACAATCAACTTTGCCAGAGGTCCCTGATCCGCCTTTACCTTGCTTTTCTGGAGCTCATATTAACAAGCCTGTAACACGAGCCTTTCCACCCACTGCAATGCTGTCCGTTGACGCTACTGCTTCCCCATTTCCTAGCATTCCTCCTCGGGACATGCCTCTTTGTGCGTGGGCTTGTCTGGTCCAATTTAATAATCCTCAACCTGGACATAATCAGTGGCAATCACATGATTTCGGTTTGCTCACGCAATTCAAAAAGGCATGTACATTATACAGACCTACCTCACCCTACTGTATGGAATTTCTTAGGGGCTAAGCGGATCAGTGGCTTCATGCAGAATTTTTTACAGTTGCTAAAATGGTTATGACTCCACAACAACTACTACAATGGCAAATGTGGGTCACAGATGAAGCCAAATTAATCTTGCAAGAACAGCAAAGCAGGGGATACCCTGCTGGACTAAATTTTGAAATTCTCACTGGCATTGGAGCTATGGCTGAAACTGCTGCGCGATTACAATTTGTGCAGCCGCCCATGTTGTACTGGTTAAGGAAGTAGCTATCAGAGCATGGGCTAAAATCGACAGTGCCACCTCTGATGGATCCTTTGTAAAAATATTTCAGGGACCAACTGAAGAATATGCTCATTTTATTAGTAAATTGAAGGAAGCCATTGATCGCAGTCTTAAGGATGCATCTTTGCGATAAATCATTTTGAAACAATTAGCCTTTAATAATGCTAATGAAGATTGTCAGGCTATTATCAGACCCATTAGGGGGCAAGGAGGAGTTATGGAATACTTGAAAGCTTGCAGGAATGTGGGGACGATTCAACATAAAGCTAAAATAGCCACTTTAGAAACCTTAAATTTTTCCCGAAAGTTCAAAGCTAAATGTTTTAATTGCGGCAAGCCAGGACACTTTGGGAAGCAATGTCGCTTGCCTCGGCAAACAGGTTTTTATCCTGACAAAGGAGGGGCCAAGATCATTTTTAACATTTGAGACTTGTAGTTATTTTTCTATTGCTAAGCACAAATATATTATAACATGTGAACCATACAATATATATTACTTAGGAACATGTTTTTCATTGCCATTAAGTATCTTCTGTGCCAGTAAGTATTCTTCTAACATGATTTTTATTGGCTGGAGAGTCTGCCTTTGTACAAATGTATACTATATTTTGGTAATTCCATGTTCTTGGATATTTAGATTGTATCCATTTTTTTGGTATTAAAAATGAAGCTGTGATGAATATCCTTGAAAAAAAAAAAAAACTAAGCCCACTGGGCTCTACCCAAGGTGCAAAAAGGCGAATCATTGGCTGCATGAATGCCATTCTAAATTAGATAAACAAGACAATGCCTTACCCATCCAGAAACCTTCAGGAAACTAGGACAGAGGCTCTCCTCTAGCCCCATTAAACAAGGAGGACAACCAAATATTACTGAATTAACAGCAGCTACCAAACATAGCACATGTGTAGACATCCCTGCTCCCCAAGATATGGAATTATTAATGGTAAATAATCCTGTAAAAATCTTAACTGGATATTTTGGCCCTACACCAAAAAATACTGTAGGCCTCCTGTTGGGACAAAGCAGCAGCACCATACACAGGATAATTGTACATACTGGGATCATTGATGAAGATTACACGGGTGAAATTGCAGTAATGTTACATGTGACTCACAACTTGTATTTACAAAAGGGTGACAGATTTGCTCAGCTATTGTTATTACCCTGTGTGCCCCCACTTAATAGAAAGGAACATACCAAAACAGGTGGCTTTGGGAGTTCTAACGTTACTGCAGCCCTTTCAACTGTTATAAAAGAAATTAATAGGCCCATGTTAAAATCAAAAATCAGAGGAAGAACTTTTGAAGGAATGTTAGACACTGGGGCGAATATCTCCATCATAAGAACAGAGGAATGGCCTTCAAACTGGCCTGCAGTTTTAGCCTCACACCAGTTGGTGGGAATAAAAACTGCAGATATAGCCCAAACTTATGTTAGTTCATCTTACTTACAAGCCCTGCTATGGTTCCTAAGGACTGGGCTATTATGATTATTGACTTAAAAGATTGTTTTTTCACTATACCATTACATCCAGATGACAGGCAATGCTTTGCCTTCTCAATACCTTCTATTAATAATCAATCTCCCATTCAACGGTATCAATGGAAGTTCCTACCCCAAGGTATGATGAAGTCCCCCATGGTCTGTCAATTCGTTGTTGATAAAATTTTGCAACCCATCAGACAGCAATTTCCTGAGGCACATCTCATTCATTACATGGACAACATTTTATTGACTTCTCCCTCAGAGTCTCAATTAAGTTTATTAGGTAATAAGGTCATAACTAATTTAACTAATCATGGGCTACTAATAACAGAAGATAAATTACAACACCACTCCCCTTTTAAATATCTTGGGTATCTTATGGACCACTCTACCGTAAAGCCACAGAAAGTTTCTATCAGACAGGGTAATTTACAAACACTTAATGATTTCCAGAAACTTCTTGAGGATAGTAATTGGCTACGACCTACATTGGGGATTCCCACATATGCTTTACAAAGTTTATTCAAATTATTAGAAGGTTCCTCTGATTTGAATAGTACCCTACAACTTACCCCTGAGGCTAAGAAAGAATTACAATTGGTAGAACAGAGAATTCAACAAGCATTTGTTTACCATATTAATTACAATTCTCCTTTTCAGATATAGCCTTTGCCGATTATTCAGGGGAATTATTGGCCAACCCACCTAAAGGAAAATTATGGAATTTCTTGCAAAATACTTCCTTTATCATCAATAATATTGTTTCTGAACACCCTCTCACGAATGCACCTAACTATTTCATAGATGGAAATAAGGCAGGATGGGCAGCCATAATAGGTCATAACCTGCAAAATAAAATTAAAAGTCCCTATCAATCCATTCAAAAAACATAATTATTTGCATTATATTGTTTACTTATTCGAATAAAAACCCCATTTAATATTTTAACTGATTCTCACTACGTGGCACATTTTTTCCCATCCTTTGTAACGGCTCGTATTATATCCAATGAAAATGATCTTATACATTTGTTCTTATTGATTCAGCAAGAAATAAGAGCTAAACTCCATCCCTTCTTCATTACTCACAGTCATGCTCATTCCCATTTACCAGGGCCTCTCAGTTTAGGCAATGATTTGGCTGATTGCCTCATTGCCCCTATATTGTCTTCCCCCGAACAGAAACATCAGCTCTTCCATACTAATGCTAATAGACTACACGTTCAGTATAAGATACCATGATAAACAGCTAAAAAAATTGTTCGGGACTGTGCCACATGTGCCCCTTTCATTTGACCACTAGTCCCCAAGGGACTAATCCTAGAGGCTTACAAGCAAATGAATTATGGCAAGTTGGTTTTACACATTACAAACTGTCCCCTTTTAAATTGTTATTTGTAGTCATAGGTACCTTTTCTGGCTTCATTTGGGCAATTCCTTCCACCACCAAGACTACTAAAGCTACCATCACAGCCCTTTTACAATATTTTTCAATGATGGGGATCCCTGCTTCCATCAAAACGGACAATGGTCCTGCTATTAAAGCCAATGCTTTTCATGATTTCATGCACAAATGGGGCATTTAACATCTTACAGGCATCCCATACAACTCTCAGGGCCAAGCCATCTTTGAACGGGCCCACCGTACAATCAAGCTCGTTCTTAATAAACAAAACAGGGGGAAAAATCTAAGGGACACCTATGGACCTAAAGCCATCTTGCCCATAGCCCTTCTAACAATCAATTATTTTAATTTGCCTCTACACAGGAAACACAAGCAGAGTGACATTTTTCTGATTCACCCTCGTGTATGCCTGAACAAACTGCTGTTTGGGTTAAATGCCTTAATCAATGGCAGCCAGGAACACTTAAGTTCCTAGGCAAGGGATATTGTCTTGTCATTTTAGATGATGGAACCGAACAGTGGGTCCCACTCAGAAGAGTCAGAAGATGGGCAAGCCTTGCTCCATACCCCCCGACTGGTAACAGCACTAAAACGGAAATTGCAACAGATGACATTGAAAGATGGCAAGAAAATGAAACATCCCCGACGTAATGTGCCTTTTCTGACCTGGGCGCAAATGAAAAATCTGCCAAGACGAGCTGAGAATATTCTATTGATGACCAACAGTGAGGTAACACTGGAAAAAACTGTTGCTGGCCATGATGGCTGTTTTAACCTGTGCTTCTGGGGTAAGTGGTAATTACACCTATTGAGCTTATATCTCCAACCCGCCTCTTTTACAAGTGGTGGATTGGACAGAATCATCTCCTGTGGTTTTCACAACTGATAGCTTACATTTTCCTGCCCCCTGGTAGGATCTAGGACCATGAATAAAAGAAGGAGGAAAGAGAGTTGACTTAACACTTACGTATCCAGTGCTCCCCATCTGTTTTGGCACCCTCCCTTTGTGTCTCCATCTATATCCACAATGGTGGGCTTACTCTTTCTCAAATGGCTCTATCCGTCTTGAAATGTTTGCTACCATGACCTTTGTTCTTAAATGGACAGAGACTACCTACCATGGACAAATAGCCAACTTCACTCACTATCTATTTAGGCCTTCTGAGCCCCCTTGTGACAACGTATCTTGGAAGAAAAAAATCGTCTGTGCTGGGGATGGACGGTCCACCTGTAGAGGAAGGTTTAAAAAAAAGTCTCTGTTCATGCCAACATGACTTTTGTAGATTGGAGGCCTCAAGGACTCTTTGTGAATTGCTCAGAGTCACAGGAGAATAACAACACATGCTAATGGTATAATGTTTCAGCACCACATTTTAACAGAACACAAACAGAACTCTGGCATCAATGTGATGAACTTTTGAATTGGTACAATGGAGGTCTTTCACCACTCAGACCCTGGATAATCAGTCACATCCTAGGGCTTGAACACTGGCATCTTTTTTTTTTTTCTTTTTAAAGTACATTTATCACCTATCCTGACAAACAAAACATTCTCAATAGTTAGACTAAATTAAATTTATAAATATAATAAATCTGTTAAACATTCTAATACTGTATTGCTTGCAAACTGTAAAATCCTCTTATACCTTTCAGCAATAGATTACAAATCTTAAGTCAATTATCCAATTACACATTTCAAGTTGGAATTGGAAGGCTAATCTCTCAGCCATTCTCCTACACCCAATTATTTTGAACACTATATATACTGTGAATACCAAATATACACAGATTGTTGTTCCTAAGTTTAATGCAAATGTGTTAATACTGGGTATTTGGTCTCTTGCTTTTCTATATTTAATTTTAAGTCTTCCCAAGGCTAAAATACATGAACACACTACAACTAAGGGAACAGTTACAGCATCTCAAAATTAGTTGATGCTCCCATCCAAACCAAGTTGCATTGGTTTCTTGCCAGATATTTTTTTGGCTAAGGGCAGGATATGATTTCCAGGGTTATTTTTCTAGCACTAAAAATAGATGCACTTGCCTTTTTTAAATTAGTCACTTATTCTAAATGGGGACAGTAATCCAAATCTTTCCAAGGCAATAGTTTTGCTGAATCCATCTTCTCTGTGTTAATTACATCATTATCTAATTCTTTGAATTTGCAACCCACTCCATCCCTTAAGCTGCTTTACCTCTTTACATGGATTCAACTAGTCTTTCTACTACTTGATTGAACCAAGCATTATTTTCAAATTTTTGTCTTTGTCTATTATCTGCCCAGTCTCTAAGCCTTTTTTTTATTATTTATTTCTTATTTTACTTTACAATACCATATTGGTTCTGCCATACATTGACATGAATCCACCACGGGTGTACATGTGATCCCAAACATGAAACCCCCTCCCACCTCCCTCCCCATAACATCTCTCTGGGTCATCACCGTGCATCAGCCCTAAGCATGCTGTATCCTGCGTCACACATAGACTGGCGATTCAATTCTTACATGATAGTATACATGTTACAATGCCATTCTCCCAAATCATCCCACCCTCTCCCTCTCCCTCTGAGTCCAAAAGTCCATTATACACATCTGTGTCTTTTTTGCTGTCTTGCATACAGGGTTGTCATTGCCATCTTTCTAAATTCCATATATATGTGTTAGTATACTGTATTGGTGTTTTTCTTTCTGGCTTACTTCACTCTGTATAATCGGCTTCAGTTTCATCCATCTCATTAGAACTGATTCAAATGTATTCTTTTTAATGGCTGAGTAATACTCCATTGTGTATATGTACCACAGCTTTCTTATCCATTCATCTGCTGATGGATATCTAGGTTGTTTCCATGTCCTGGCTATTATAAACAGTGCTGCGATGAACATTGGGAACATGTGTCTCTTTCAATCCTGGTTTCCTCGGTGTGTATGCCCAGCAGTGGGATTGCTGGGTCATAAGGTAGTTCCTGCAATTTTTTAAGGAATCTCCACACTGTTCTCCATAGTGGCTGTACTAGTTTGCATTCCCACCAACAGTGTAGGAGGGTCCCCTTTTCTCCACACCCTCTCCAGCATTTATTGCTTGCAGATTTTTGGATCGCAGACATTCTGACTGGTGTGAAGTGGTACCTCATTGTGATTTTGATTTGCATTTCTCTAATAATGAGTGACATTGAGCATCTTTTCATGTGTTTGTTAGCCATCTGTATGTCTTCTTTGGAGAAATGTCTATTTAGTTCTTTGGCCCATTTGTTGATTGGGTCGTTTATTTTTCTGGAATTGAGCTGCATAAGTTGCTTGTATATTTTTGAGATTAGTTGTTTGTCAGTTGCTTCATTTGCTATTATTTTCTCCCATTCTGAAGGTTGTCTTTTCACCTTGCTTATATTTTCCTTTGTTGTGCAGAAGCTTTTAATTTTAATTAGATGCCATTTGTTTATTTTTGCTTTTATTTCCAGTATTCTGGGGGGTGGATCATAGAGGATCCTGCTGTGATTTATGTCGGAGAGTGTTTTGCCTATATTCTCCTCTAGGAGTTTTATAGTTTCTGGTCTTACATTTAGATCTTTAATCCATTTTGAGTTTATTTTTGTGTGCGGTGTTAGAAAGTGTTCTAGTTTCATTCTTTTACAAGTGGTTGACCAGTTTTCCCAGCACCACTTGTTAAAGAGATTGTCTTTACTTCATTGTATATTCTTGCCTCCTTTTTCAATGAACACTGGCATCTTTGGAAAATTCCCGCTTGCTTGTCCTGGTTTAGCATCTCATATGCTTATGCACATGTTTCCACCCCACAAAATTATACTATTGTGTATAATTATACTGGTTATGTTTGTGCTTGTGTAAATGCACCCTATCTTTTTGCTATTGGACAATTTAGGAGTAATGGCTCAATTCTGTCCTGCACTGAGTGTCGGTTTTATACTTGTTTAAATCATAGTTTGCCAATTAATGTTACTAAAGACAGTGTTTTCTGGGATTTGTGTGTTCCAGTTAAGATTTCTGAACCCTGGTCAGATTCTATGTTGTTGTCTTTTGTTCTGAAAGAATCCCTAAAAAGAAGCAAATGCTTTATTGGCTGGATTATAGCTGCCATAGTGGGTATTATTTCAGTTGTAACCGTTGGTACAGTCTCTGGAATGACATTGTATAATTCTATTCAAAATCATGATTTCATTATTGCTTAGAAAAAAGATCCTCATGATCTCTGGGCCTGGCAAGCTCAGATAGATCAACAAATACAAACACACTTAGATTACCTACAAGCCCTCCTTATGTATGTGGGGGATGATCTGCATGCTTTACAGGTACAATTGAAGTTGCAGTGTCACTGGAATTTCACTACTTTTTGTTTGACCAATATGCCATACAATGCCACTGAATAACCTTGGGAACAAATAAAGTTACATCTTTTAGTTTCGAAATCAAACACTAGTCTAGATATAGAGAAACTGAAGCAACAAATCATGTCTACCTTCAGCAGCATTCCTCCTGTGTTATATAACACTGACTTCTATAATACACTATCCGCTAGCACTTCCTTTCTAAATCCAAAAAATGAGTACCCCATATGATGGCTTCTTATTCACTGATCTTTTTATTGTTTGTTATTGTTCTTATAGGATTCTGAACATTATGTGCTTGATCCACTGCCGCCCAAAAAGCAGGAATAAAAATGGCTGCAGCAGTCCTTGCTCTTAAGGAAAAAGACCATAAAACTGCGCAGCTGGATAATAAACTTTACCAGTCCACTAGAGGCTATCCCTGAATGTTCCTTTCAGAGTGCAGTTCTCCAAGCCTTACACTCTGGAAGATGGTGATAGACAGAGAGGCCTGGCGTGCTGCGATTTATGGGGTTGCAAAGAGTCAGACATGGTTGAGCGACTGAACTGAACTGAATATACATGTTTCAGTGCTTCTCTTTGATATCATCCCACCCTTGCCTTCTCCCACAGAGTCCAAATGTCTGTTCTTTATATATGTGTCTCTTTTACTGCCTTGCATGTAGGATCATTGTTAAAATATTTCTAAATTCCATATATATGCATTAATACACAGTATTTGTCTTTCTTTTTTTTTAATTTTAGTTTTTTTATTTTTTAAATTTTAAAATCTTTAATTCTTACATGCATTCCCAAACATGAACCCCCCTCCCACCTCCCCTCCCCATAACATCTTTCTGGGTCATCCCCATGCACCAGCCCCAAGCATGCTGTATCCTGCGTCGGACATAGACTGGCGATTCAATTCACATGATAGTATACACGTTAGAATGTCATTCTCCCAAATCATCCCACCCTCTCCCTCTCCCTCTGAGTCCAAAAGTCCGTTATACACATCTGTGTCTCTTTCCCTGTCTTGCATACAGGGTCGTCATTGCTATCTTCCTAAATTCCATATATATGTGTTAGTATACTGTATTGGTATTTTTCTTTCTGGCTTACTTCACTCTGTATAATCGGCTCCAGTTTCATCCATCTCATCAGAACTGATTCAAATGAATTCTTTTTAACTGCTGAGTAATACTCCATTGTGTATATGTACCACAGCTTTCTTATCCATTCATCTGCTGATGGACATCTAGGTTGTTTCCATGTCCTGGCTATTATAAACAGTGCTGCGATGAACATTGGGGTACATGTGTCTCTTTCAATTCTGGTTTCCTCGGTGTGTATGCCCAGAAGTGGGATTGCTGGGTCATAAGGTAGTTCTATTTGCAATTTTTTAAGGAATCTCCACACTGTCCTCCATAGTGGCTGTACTAGTTTGCATTCCCACCAACAGTGTAGGAGGGTTCCCTTTTCTCCACACCCTCTCCAGCATTTATTGCTTGCAGATTTTTGGATTGCAGCCATTCTGACTGGTGTGAAGTGGTACCTCATTGTGGTTTTGATTTGCATTTCTCTAATAATGAGTGATGTTGAGCATCTTTTCATGTGTTTGTTAGCCATCCGTATGTCTTCTTTGGAGAAATGTCTATTTAGTTCTTTGGCCCATTTTTTGATTGGGTCGTTTATTTTTCTGGAATTGAGCTGCAGAAGAAGAATGGAACTGGAGGAATCAACTTGCCTGACTTCAGGCTCTACTACAAAGCCACAGTCATCAAGACAGTATGGTACTGGCACAAAGACAGACATATAGATCAATGGAACAATATAGAAAGCCCAGAGATAAATCCACACACATATGGACACCTTATCTTTGACAAAGGAGGCAAGAATATACAATGGAGTAAAGACAATCTCTTTAACAAGTGGTGCTGGGAAAACTGGTCAACCACTTGTAAAAGAATGAAACTAGATCACTTTCTAACACCGCACACAAAAATAAACTCAAAATGGATTAAAGATCTAAATGTAAGATCAGAAACTATAAAACTCCTAGAGGAGAACATAGGCAAAACACTCTCAGACATAAATCACAGCAGGATCCTCTATGATCCACCTCCCAGAATTCTGGAAATAAAAGCAAAAATAAACAAATGGGATCTAATTAAAATTAAAAGCTTCTGCACAACAAAGGAAAATATAAGCAAGGTGAAAAGACAGCCTTCTGAATGGGAGAAAATAATAGCAAATGAAGCAACTGACAAACAACTAATCTCAAAAGTATTTGTCTTTCTCTTTCTGATATACCTCACTCTGTATAATAGGCTCTAGTTTCATCCACATCATTAGAACAGATTCAAATGCATTCTTTTTTATAGCTGAGTAACATTTAACTGTGTATATGTACCATATACTTTTTCCACCTTATATGTACAAGAACTACTTTATGTATTCATAAGCTGATGGACATCTATATTGCTTCCACTTCCTAGCTATTGTAAACAGTGCTGTAATGAACATTGGGGTACTTGTGTCTCTTTCAATTCTCGTTTCCTCAGGTGTATGCCCAGTAGTGGGATTGCTGGCATATATGGCAATTCTAGTCCAAGTTTTAAGGAATATTCACACTGTTTTCCATAGTGGCTGTACCAGTTTGCATTCCCACCAACAGTGTAAGAGGTTTCTATTTTCTCCACAGCCTCTGCAGCATTTATTGTTTTTAGGCTTTTTGATGATGACTATTCTAACTGGTATGAGATGATATCTCATTGTAGTTTTGATTTGCATTTCTCTTACAATGAGTGAAGTCAAACATCTTTTCATTTATTTATGAACCCTCTGTATGTCTTCTTCGGAGAAATGTCTGTTTTTTTTTCTTTTTTTTTTTATTGGGCCACTTTTTGATTGAGTTATTTTTCTCATATTGAGCTGCATGTAGGGTTTCTATATTGTGGAGGTTAATTCTTTGTCTGTAGCTTCATTTGCTGTTATTTTCTCCTATTCTGAGGGCTGCCTTTTCACCTTGCTTATAGTTTCTTTCGTTGTGCAAAAGCTGTTAAGTTTAATTAGGTCCCCTTTGCTGTTTTTTTTGTTTTTATTTCCCTCAGTCTGGGAGGTGGCCATTGAGGATGTTTCTGGGATTTGTGTCAGAGAGTGGTCAGCCTATGTTTTCCTCTCAGAGTTTTATACTTTCTGGCCTTTCATTTAGCTTTTTAATCCATTTTGAGTTTATTTTTTGGTATGGTGCTATAAAGTGTTCTGGTTTCATTCTTTTACACACAGTTGACCAGTTTTCCCAGCACAACTTGTTAAAGAGACTGTCTTTGCCCCATTGTATATTTTTGTCTCCTTTATCAAAGATAAATTGTCCACAGGTGTGTGGATTTATCTATGGACTTTCCATTTTGTTCCATTGATCTAGATTTCTGTCTCTGTGACCATACCATACTGTCTTGATGACTGTAGCTTTGTAGTATAGTCTGAGGGGAATAAGATTGATTCCTATAGCTTCATTCTTCTTTCTCAAGGTTGCTTTGGCAATTCGAGTTCTATTGTGTTTCCATACAAATTATTAAATTATTTCTTCTCATTCTGTGACAAATAGTTTGATAGGGGTTGCAATGAATCTATAGATGTCTTTGGGTAGTATACTCATTTTCACTATATTGACCTTTCCATTTCAAGAATATGCTATATTTTTCCATCTATTTGTGTCATCTTTTATTTCTTTCATCAGTATTTTATAGTTTTCAGTATACTGGTCTTTTGTTTCTTTAGGTTAATTTATTCCTAACTATTTTATCCTTTTTGTTGCCATGGTGAATGTGATTGATTCCTAAATTTTTCTTTCTGATTTTTCATTGTTGGTGTATAGGAATGCAAGGGATGTCTGTATATTAATTTTATATCCTGAAACTTTACTATATTCATTGATTAGCTCTAGTAGTTTTCAGGTGGCATCTTTAGGGTTGTCTCTGGAATCATATCATCTGCAAACAATGATAGATTCATTTATTCATTTCCCATCTGAATTTTATTTATTTTTCTTCTCTGATTGCTATTGCTAGGACTTCCAAAACTATGTTAAATAGTAGTGGTGCAAGAGGGCACCCTTGTCTTGTTTTTGATTTTAAAGGAAATGCTTTCATTTTTTTCCCATTGAGGGTAATGTTTGTTGTGGATTTGCCATTTTTGGCTTTCATTATGTTGTGGTATGTTCCTTCTATGCCTATACCCTGGAGAGCTTTTATCATAAATGGGTATTGAATTTTGTCAAAGGCATTCCCTGCATCTATTGAAATAATCATATGGATTTTATCTTTCAATTTGTTAATATGATGTATCACACTGATTTGCAAACATTGAAAAATCCTTGCATCCCTGGAATAAAACCCACTTGATCATGATGTATGATCTTTTTAAGGTGTTGTATGATGTTTGCCAGAATTTTGTTGAGCATTTTGGTATTTATGTTCCTCAGTGATACTTGACTGTAGTTTTCTTTCTTTTTTTTTCCTTTTTTTTTTTTGTGGCATTTTGTCTGGTTTTTGGTATCAGGCTGATGGTGGTCTTGTAGAATGAGCTTGGGAATTTTCATTCCTCTGTAATTTTCTAAAATAAATTGAGTAAGATAGCTGTTAGCTCTTCTCTAAATTTTTGGTAGAATTTGTTTGTGAAGCCATCTGTTCGTGGGCTTTTGTTTGCTGGAAGTTTTCTTATTACAGATTTGAGTTTCATGCTTGTGCTGCTCTGTTTATATTGTCTGTTTTTTTCCTGGTTCAGTTTTGGAAGGTTATACTTTTCTAAGAATTTGTCCATTTCTTCCAAGATGTCCATTTTTTTTTGGCATAGAGTTACTCATAATACTTTCTTATGGTCGTTTTTATTTCTGGATTGTCTGTTGTAATTTTTTTTTTCTTTTCATTTTCATGAGTCTTGTTACCAATTTATCTGTTTTGCTTATCTTCTCAAAGATCAAGCTTTTAGTTTTGCAGATCTTTGCTATGGTCTCCATTTACTTTTTCATTTATTTCTGCTCTGCTTGTTATCATTTTTTCCTTGTACTGTTCGTTGTTGCTGTTGTTGTTGTTTTCTTTTTTCTAATTGCTTTAGGTGAAAGATATTTGTTTATTTGATTTTTCTCTTTGTTTCTTGAGGTAGCCTTGTATTGCTTTGTGCATCCCTCTTCACACGGATTTTACTGAATCACATAGGTTTCAGGTTGTGATGTTTTAATTATCATTTCTTTCTATGCATATTTTAATTTCTTTTTTTTATTTTTTCAGTGATTTGTCAGTGTTTCAGAAGCATATCATTTAGCCTCCATGTGTTTTACTTTTTTTTTTCCTGTAGTTGATATCTAATCTTACAGCATTGTGATCAGAAAAGATGTTTGAAATGATTTCAAATTTTTTTTTTTTTAATTTACCATGGCTAAATTTGTGGCCCAGGGTATGATCTATCATGGAGAATATTCCATGTGCACTTAAGAAAAATGTGAAGTCCATCGTTTTAGGGTGAAATACCCTGTAGATAGCAATCAGGTCTAACTGGTACAATACGCCATTTAAAACTTTTGCTTCCTTGTTAATTTTCTGTTTGGATTATCTATCTATTGGTGTGTTTTGCCTTGGGTTTGTCCGGCATGGGACTGTCTGGGCTTCTTGAACTTGGGTGGCTATTTCCTTCGCCATGTTAGGGATTTATTTTTTACTACTATATCTTCAAGTATTTTGTCATTCCCTTTCCTTTTGTCTTCTTCTTATGAGATGTCTATAATTCGCGTGTTGGACCATTTAGCATTGTCACAGAGGTCTCTGAGGCTGTCCTCATTTCTTTTTATTGTTTCTTTTTCTTTTCTTTTTTTCAACTCTGCTTAATTTATTTCCAAGATTCTATTGCCTATCTCACTTAACTTTTCTTCTGCCTCAGTTACTCTCCTGTTGGTTCCCTCCAGAGAGTTTTTAATCTCAGTTTTTGCATTGTTTATTACTGATGCTTTATTTTTCTAGATCTTTCTTAAACATTTCTGCATCTTTTTAATCCATGTCTCTAGTCTATTTTTTCTGTAATTCCATTCTGTTTTCAAGATTTTGGATCATTTTTATATTAAAGATATAAGGATGGTCTTTATATCTTTAAAATAAAATAGTAATAAAATATATTTTGCATTATATTAATATAATATAAAATATATACTACTTTATATTAAATAATGATATTCACTATTGTGAATTCCGTTTCAGGTAGATTCCCTATCTCTTCCTCTTTTGTTTGGTTTCATGTGTTTTTATCATATTTCTTCACCTTCTTGATATTTCTCTGTCTTTCATTTTGTTTGATTTGGGGCTTTTTCAGTCCCCATTCTGCAGACTGAAGGGTCATATTTCCTCTTTATTGTGGAGTCTGCTCCCTCCAGGTAAGGTTTAACCAGTGGTTGCCAAGATTCCCTGGTTGGGGAAACATGTATCTGTGTTCTGTTGGATGGAGCTGGTTCTCGTGTCTCTGGAGGGCGATGCAGTGTCCAGTAGTGAGTCTTGGGGTTTCATATGGTTTTGGGTAGGCGGTGATTTAATGCTCAATGTTGTATTCCTGTTTTGCTGAAGATTAGCTTGTACTTCAGCTGTTGGCCCTTGGATAGAGCTTGGTCTCAGTGCAGATGTGAAGGCTTCTGGGTGGATTTTATCTATTAATGTTTCCTGGGGTCAGGACTTCTTTGAAGATCAACATTTCTGGAATTGAGTCTCCTGTTTCTGGATTCAGTCCCCTTCTTACAGTAGCCTCAAGACTTCTATAGTCCACACAGTGCAGAAGACAATACCTGAAGGTTAAAGGTGAAACAACTCTCCACAGCCAGGAACATGTAAAGCAATGAACAGGGTTACATAGAGTGTATAAGAGGGAGATAGAGGTGATTCAGTTCAGTTCAGTTCAGTTGCTCAGTCGTGTCCGACTCTTTGTGACCCAATGGATTGCAGCACACCAGGCCTCCCGGTCCATCACCATCTCCTGGAGTTCACTCAGACTCACGTCCATCAAGTCAGTGATTACTTCCAGCCATCTCACCCTTTGTCGTCCCCTTCTCCTTCTGTCCCCAATCCCTCTGAGAATCAGAGTCTTTTCCAATGATTCAGCTCTTCGCATGAAGTGGCCAAAGTACTGGAGTTTCAGCTTTACCATCATTCCTTCCAAAGAAATCCCAGGGCTGATCTCTTTCAGAATGGATTGGTTGGAATTCCTTGCAGTCCAAGGGAATCTCAAGAGTCTTCTCCAACACCACAGTTCAGAAGCATCAATTCTTTGGCGCTCAGCCTTCTTCACAGTCCAACTCTCACATGCATACATGACTACTGGAAAAACCATAGCCTTGACTAGAGGGACCTTAGTTGGCAAAGTAATGTCTCTGCTTTTGAATATGCTATCTAGGTTGGTCATAACTTTTCTTCCAAGGAGTAAGCGTCTTTTAATTTCATGGCTGCAGTCACCATCTGCAGTGATTTTGGAGCCCCCCCAAAATAAAGTCTGACACTGTTTCCACTGTTTTTCCATCTATTTCCCACGGAGTGATGGGACCGGATGCCATGATCTTTGTTCTCTGAATGTCGAGCTTTAAGCCAACTTTTTCAGTCTCCAATTTCACTCTCATCAAGAGGCTTTTGAATTCCTCTTCACTTTCTGTCATAAGGGTGTTGTCATCTGCATATATGAAGTTATTGATATTTCTCCTGGCAAAATTGATTCCAGCCTGTGTTTCTTCCAGTCCAGCATTTCTCATGATGTAATCTGCATATAAGTTAAATAAGCAGGTTGACAATGTACAGCCTTGACCTTCTCCTTTTCCTATTTGGAACCAGTCTCTTGTTCCATGTCCATTTCTAACTGTTGCTTCCTGACCTGCATACAGATTTCTCAAGAGACAGGTCAGGTGTTGTGGTATTCCCATCTCTTTCAGAATTTTCCACAGTTTATTGTGATCCACAGAGTCAAAGGCTTTGGCATAGTCAATAAAGCAGAAATAGATGTTTTTCTGGAACTCTCTTGCTTTTTGCATGATCCAGCGGTTGTTGGCACTTTGATCTCTGGTTCCTCTGCCTTTTCTAAAACCAGCTTGAACATCAGGGAGTTCACGTTCACATATTGCTGAAGCCTGGCTTGGAGAATTTTGAGCATTACTTGACTAGCATTTGAGATGTGTGCAATTGTGTGGTAGTTTGAGCATTATTTGGCATTGCCTTTCTTTGGGATTGGAATGAAAACTGTCCTTTCCCAGTCCTGTGGCCACTCCTGAGTTTTCCAAATTTGCTGGCATATTGAGTGCAGCACTTTCACAGCATCATTTTCAGGATTTGAAAGAGCTCAATTGGATTTCCATCACCTCCACTAGCTTTGTTCATAGTGATGCTTTTTGAGGCCCACTTGACTTCACATTCCAGGATATCTGTCTCTAGATGAGTGATCACACCTTCGTGATTATCTTGGTTGTGAAGATCTTTTTGTACAGTTCTTCTGTGTATTCTTGCCACCTCTTCTTAATATCTTCTGCTTCTGTTTGGGCCCTACAATTTCTGTCCTTTATCTTTCCCATTCCATTGTTTTCTTCGATGTCTTTGCATTGATTGCTGAAGAAGGCTTTCTTATCTCTCCTTGCTATTCTTTGAAACTCTGTATTCAAATGGACATGTCTTTCCTTTTCCTCCTTTGCTTTTTGCTTCCCTTCTTTCACGTCTATTTATAAGGCCTCTTCAGACAATCATTTTGCCTTTTTGCATTTCTTTTTTTGAGGATGGTCTTGATCCCTGCCTCTTGTACAATGTCATGAACTTTCGTCAAAGTTCTTTAGGCATTCTGTCTGTCAGAGCTATACCCTTGAATCAATTTCTAACTTCTACTGTATAATTGTAAGGGATTTGATTTAATTCACACGTGAATGGTCTAGTGGTTTTCCCTACTTTCTTCATTTTAAGTCTGAATTTGGCAATAAGGAGTTCATGATCTGTGCCATAGTCAGCTCCTGGTCTTGTCTTTGCTGACTGTATACAGCTTGTCCTTCTTTGGATTCAAAGAATATAATCAATCTGATTTCAGCACTGACCATCTGGTGATGTCCATGTATAGAGTCTTCTCTTGTATTATTGGAAGAGGGTGGTTGCTTTAACCAGTGCATTATCTAGGAAAACTCTACTAGCCTTTGCCCTGCTTCATTCTGTACTTCAAGGCAAAATTTACCTGTTACTCCAAGTGTTTCTTGACTTCCTACTTTCGCATTCCAGTCCCCTATAATGAAAATGATATATTTTTTTGGTGTTAGTTCCTGAAGATCTTGTAAGCCTTCATAGAATCATTCAACTTCAGCATCTTCAGTATTACTGGTTGGGACATAGACTTGGATTACCATGATATTGAATGGTTTGCCTTGTAAACAAACAAATCTTTCTGTCATTTTTGAGATAGCATCCAAGTTCTGCATTTCAGACTCTTTTCTTGACTGTGATGACTACTCCATTTCTTCTAAGGAATTCTTGCCCACAATAATAGATATAATGGTCATCTGAGATAAATTCACCCATTCAAGTCCATTTTGGTTCACTGATTCCTAAAATGTTGATGTTCACTCTTTCCATTTCCTGTTTGACCACTTCCAGTTTGCCTTGATTCATGGGCCTAACATTCCAGGTTCCTATGCAATATTGCTCTTTATAGCATTGGACTTTGCTTCTATCACCAGTCACATACACAAGTGGGTGTTGTTATGTCTTGGCTCTCTCTCCTTATTCTTTCTGGAGTTATTTCTCCACTGATCTCCAGTAGCATATTGGTCTCCTACCGACCTGGGTAGTTCATCTTTCAGTGTCCTATCTTTCTGCCTTTTCATGTTGTTCAGGTGGTTCCCAAGGCAAGAATACTGAAGTGGTTTGCAAGTCCCTTCTCCAGTGGACCACATTTTTTCAGAAGTCTCCATCATGACCATTTATTTAAAACACTATTTTTTCCCCTTTGAATATTTTGATACCTTGTCAGGTATATGCATGTGTTTATTTCTGGTATTTCAATTCTGTTCCATTATCTTCTTTTATTTCAGTTCCACATTCCATTGATTACTATATATTTGTAACACAGTTTTAAATCATGGAAGAATGGTGCCCACCGATTTGTTCTCATTTCTAAGGATTCCTTTGAATTTTAAAAATCCTTTGTGATTCCATAAATATTTAAAATATTTTTTTATTTCTATACAAAAAAAAGCAATTGAATATTATTTAGAATCACTTTGAATTTATGAGTTCAGTCCAGTTCAATCGCTCAATCATGTCTGATTTTTTTCCACCCCACGAACTGTAGCATGTCAGGCCTCCCTGTCCATCAAAAACTCCTGGATCTTTCTGAAACTCATGTCCATCGCGTCAGTGATGCCATCCTACCATCTCACCCTTTGCCGTCCTCTTCTCCTCCAGCCTTCAATCTTTCCCAGCATAAAGGTCTTTTCTAATGGTCACACTTTGCATCAGTTGGCCAACAGTTTTGGAGTTTAAGCTTTATCATCAGTCCTTCCAATGAACGTTTAGGATTGGTTTCCTTCAGGATTGACTAGTTTGATCTCCTTACAGTCCAAGGGACTCTGAAGAGTTGTCTCCAACACCACAGTTTAAAGGTATCAATTTTTTGGCTCTTAGAGCTTTTTTGTTTTGTTTTGTTTTTAATTGTCCAGCTCTCATATCCATACTTTGTAGGAGATTTCTGGAGATTACGAGTGAAATGACATAAAACATACAAGACATACAAAAGACAGACAGGACACCCCTCTGGCCAGAGGAACAACTGGGCAAACTAATTGCCGTTTATTATTATAAAGCTGTCAGGCATAATTCCAGACTGTAAGAATAAGCCTTTTCAGTACAGTGCAGGTGCATACATGTTATCGTATAGCAAAGGGGAGTGAAATCTCTGTCTACTGAAGAGTCTGCCCAAAGCCCTCTTCTCCTTCTTATCTCAAGAAGGGAATGCTCCCTCGTTTGCAAGGGACCATTAAACTCAAGGCTGTGTCCAGACTCTTTGGCAGAACTCCTCGTATGCAAGGACGCTCAGCCTGAGCAGAGAGACCCGATTGCAGGCACATCTCTGCTACCCTATTAACCCTTCATACTTGACTACTGGAAAAATTATAGCTTTGACTAGGTGGATCTTTGTCAGCAACGTAATGTCTCTGCTTTTTACTATGCTGCCTAGGTTTGTCATATCTTTTCAGCCACGATCTGCAGTGATTTTGGTGACCCAGAAAATAAAGTCTGTCAGGGAGCATTTAACAGGAAGATTCCTGCATGCTGTTTTCTATTTCTCAAGGATTATCTGTTCCCTATCAGTTCCTATTCCAAGAATGAGTAAAGCTGCATGCAGGTCTCAGGACTGAGGCCATGGGATGAGACATGCAATGACTCTTTTCAGCGTCAGTGACCTTGTATGTATTAGACTATCCGCATTGTGGCTATTGATAAAATTTCATCCTGTGTAATGGCTGAGTAATCATCTTACTGAAGATATATAAGCCTGCATTTCTGCTAATAAAGCACCTTTGCTCCATCAGAGCTTGGATCCCTTTGTCTTTCTTTCTCTCTCTCCTCAGCTGATTCTCTGGAGTGCAGAGACCCGTCTTGCTCACTCTCCTACTTGGGCTTCTAAGACTCTCTAGAGAAGACACCCTGTGCCTTCACCCCCTAGAGAGGGCACCCAGTGCCTTCGTGAGAGATGCAAGTCCTATGTCAAGGATTTTATTTGTTTTCTGCGTAAACCAGGGAGTATCAGCCTCTTTCTCTTTCACTTTTCTTATCATCACTTCCTGGTCCACTAAAGGACTGCAACAAATTTTGTCACTGTTTCCACTGTTTCCCCATCTATTTACCATGAAGTAATTGGACTGGATGCCATGATTTTACCTTTTCCAACGCTTTTTCTGGCCTTAATTAACATAGAGAATGTACTAATATTAATCTTTCAATCCATGAATCTAGGATAGCTTTCACATTATTTGTGTCTTCTACAATGACTTCCATCAATGTCTTATACTTCATGCACAGCTTTTATTAAATCTACTTGGTTACATTTAGTCCTAAGTATTTTATTATTTTGATGCTATTATAAGCAGAGTTGTTTACTATTTTAGATAAATTTTTGTTGTGTATAGAAATGCTGTTAATTTTTGCATACTAATTTTGCCTCTTCCAGCTTTACTGATCTGTCACCTAGTTCCAATGGACTTGTTGATGGTGTCTTAAGGATTTTCTACATGTTAGATCATATCATTCAGAAACAGACCATTTTAACTCACATCACTAATTTGGAGATATCTTTAATTACTTTTAATCCCAAACAACTCTGTCAAGTATTTCTAATATTTTATAAACAGGAGTAGTGAGAGAAGTCACTCCCATTCCTCATATTAGAGAAACAGATTTCAATTTTTCATTAGTGACTATGGTGTTAGCTGAGGGCTTATTATATATGACATTTGTTATGTTCATTTATGTTTTTCCAACAAAAAAAAAACAGCTTAGAGTTATCATTTAGAAAGAATATTGCCTTTGTCAAATGCTTTCTCTGCATCTATGGAAATTATAGAGATAAATAAATTTTAAATTTCATTATCTTAAAGTGATGTATCATGTTTATTGATTGATATATTTTGAGTCATACTTGCATTCCTGGGATAAGTTTCCTTTGATTATAGTATATAACCATTTTATGTACAGTTGAATTGTATTAGCTATAATTTTAATTGAGAAAAGTTATGTCTATTTTCATCAGGAATACTGTTCTATAGGTTTATTTCTTCTTGGGTTCTGGGCTATATTTTGTATCAGACTAATGATGGGTTTTTAAAATGGACTTTATTCCCTCCTGTTCAGTTTTTCAGAAGAATTTAAAGGGATTGATAACTCTTAAATTCCGTAGTAGAATTAATTGGTGAAATTGTGTGGCACTGGTCTTTTCATTTTTAGGAGGTTTTATTTTTTCCTTTTAATTTTTACTAAAAAATAACAGTGTATAATTGACACGTAATGCTATATTAGTTTCACACGTGCAACATAATGATTTGATACTTGTATACAGTACAAAATGATCACAACTATAAGTCTGGTCAACATTCATCACCTTATGTAGATAGAAAAGCAATTTATTTTTCTTCTGATCAGAACTTCTAAGATCTTATTCTCATAGCAGCTTTCAAATATAGAATACACTATTATTAACTATTGTCACCCTGCTGCACATTATATCACCATTACTTTATTTTATAACTAGAAGTATGTCATTTTTGTTCCCTCCATACATTTCTTTCACTCCCCCGTATGCCACCTCTAACAACCACTAAACTATTCTCTGAATCTATTATATATTTTTGTGTGTTTGTTTTGTTTTGTCTGTTTATTTTTGATTCCACAGATAATCAAGGATATATGGTGCTTGTTTCTCTCTGACTGACTTACTTTACTTAACAGAATAGCTTAGGGTATATTCAATTTATTGCAAATGGTAATATTTTATTCATTTTTATTGCTTAACTTTCCATTTTATATAGAAAACCCATTTTATTTATCCATTCATCCATTGATGAACGCATAGGCAGTTTAAAATCATGGTTATTGTAAATAATGCTGCAATAAACATAAGGATTCATGCATCTTTTTGAGCTAGTGCTTTGTTTTCTTCAGATAATTACTCAGAAGTGAAATTGTTTGTTATGTGGTAACTGTATTTTTATTTTTAAGTAATTTTTTTATTGAAAGATAATTGCTTTACATAATTTTGTTGTTTTCTGTCAAACCTCAACATGAATCAACCATAGGTATACATATGCCCCCTCCCTTTTGAACCTCCCTCCCATCCTCCTCCCCATGCCACCCCTCTAGTTAGATATAGAGCCTCTGTTTGAGTTTCTTGAGCCATACAGCAAATTCGCATTGGCTGTCTATTTTATATATGGTACAATAAGTTTTCACAGTACTCTTTCCATACATCTCACTCTCTCCTCCCTTCTCCCCATGTCCATAAGTCTATTCTCTATGATTCTTTCTCCATTGCTGCTCTAAATAATTTTTTCAGTACCATTTTTTTTAGATTTTGTATATATGCATTAGAATATGATATTTATCTTTCTCTTTCTGACTTACTTCACTCCGTATAATAGATTTTAGGTTCATTCACCTCATTAGAACTGACTCAAATGTGTTCTTTTTATGGCTGAGTAACATTCCATTTTGTATATATACAACTACTTTTTTATCCATTTATCTCTTGATGGACATCAAGATTGCTTCCATGTTTTAGCTATTGTAAATAGTGCTGCAAAGAACAATGGGATACATACATATGTCTCTTTCAGTTTTGATTTCCTCAGGGTTCATGCCTAGGAGTGGGATTGCTGAGTTATATGGTGTTTGTATTCCTAGTATTTAAAGAATCTCCATGCCATCTTCCAGAGTGGCTGTTTCAATTTACATTCCCACCAAGAGTGCAAGAGTATTCTCTTTCCCCCACACCCTCTCCAATATTTATTGTTTGTACACTTTTTGATGAGGGCCATTTTGACCGGTGTGAGGTGATGTCTCATTGTGGTTTTGATTTGCATTTCTCTAATAGTGATGTTGAGCATCTTTCCATGTGTTTGTTAGTCATCTGTATGTATTCTTTGCAGAAAGGTCTGTTTAGGTCTTTTCCCCACTTTTTGATTGGATTGTTTATTTTTCTGGTATTGAGTTGCATGAGTTGCTTGTATATTTTGGAAGTTAATCTTTTGTCAGTTGTTTCATTTGCTATTATTTTTTCCTATTCCAAAAGTTGTCTTTTCACTTTGTTTATAGTTTCCATTGCTGTGCAAAAGCTTTTAACTTTAATCAGGTCCTGCTTGTTTACTTTGATTTTTATTTCTGTTACCCTAGGAGGTGGGTCATAGAGGATCTTATTTGGTTTATGTCATTGAGTGTTCTGCTTATGTATTCCTCTAAGTGTTTTATAGTTTCTGGTATTTCATTAAGGTCTTCAATCCATTTTGAATTTATCTTTGTGAATGGTGTTAGGAAGTATTATAATTTCATTCTTTCACATGTAGCTGTCCAGTTTTCCCAGCATCATTTATTAAAGAGGCTGTCATTGCCCCATTGTGTATTCTTGCCTCCTTTGTCAAAAATATGTTACCCATAGGTGCATAGGTTTATTTCTGGGCTTTCTATCTTGTTCTGTTGGTCTATATTTCTGTTTTTATGCTAGTACTTTACTGTCTTGATGACTGTAGCTTTGTAGTATAATCTGAAGTCAGGAAGGTTGATTCTTCCAAATCCATTCTTCTTTCTCAAGACTGCTTTGGCTATTGGGGGTCTTTTGGGTTTCCATATGAATTGTGATTTTTTTTTTTGTTGTTGTACTTCTGTGAAATAAGTCATTGGTAGTCTCATTGGAATTACTTTGAATGTGTAGATTGCATTTGGTAGTATACTCATCTTCACAATATTGATTTTTCTTACCCAGGAACATAGAATATCTCTCCATTTATTTATGTTGTCTTTGATTTATTTCATTAATGTCTTATAATTTTTTGTGCACAGTTCTTTTGTCTCCTCATGTAAGTTTGTTGCTAGATATTTTATTCTTTTTGTTGCAATGGTGAATGGGATTGGTTCCTTAATTTCTCTGATTTGTCATTGTTAGTATTTAGAAATGAAAGTGATTTCTGTATACTGCTTTTGTATCCTGAATCTTTGCTAAATTCACTGATTTGCTCTAGTAATTTCCTGATACTATTTTTAGGGTTTTCTATGTACAGTATCATGTTATCTGCAAACAGTGAGAGCTTTATTTATTCTTTTCTGATCTTGATTCTTTTATTTCTTTTTCTTCTCTGATTACTCTAGCTAAGACTTCCTGAACTATGTTGAATAATAGTGCTGAATGCGGACACCCTGGTCTTGTTCCTGATTTAGGGGGAGTGTTTTCAGTTTTTCACCATTGATAATATTTGCTGTGGGCTTATCATACATGTCCTTTACTACATTGAGATAGGTTCTGAGAGGGTAACAGGCAGGAAGGCCAGGGGTCTCCAAATGGAGGAAATAGCGTGCAAGTGTCAGAAATTTTTATCTCCCTTAAGCGTCAGGAAGAAACAAACTAGCGATATTTTTTTTTCCTTCTCTATACAAATTTAAAAGGAGGTTTCTCTTAAAATTCTGTGTTGCCATAATGACACCTGGTTTCACTTGAAGTTAACCATTGCCTTTTTTCTTATGGAAATGTTTATCTTAAGCTATGCTATTGTACTATGCATTTACCCCAAACTCTGTCTTCAAGTCGGTTCCTCCTTTTGGGCTCAGAACCTACTTGATAAACCAGTATGCTATACTCTGATATTGTTCCTCTAATCTATGTAAATGACACTATTTGTATGGTGCTCTGCCCTTCTTCAAGATTCAAGTTAATCCTTTTATGGCCCAGGATGAATCATTTGGAGCCCAGATTATCCCAAAATACATCTTATGGGTGAGGGGCCTGGTGTCATTCTAAGTTTTGAGACATTACTTTCTTTCATTAACAGACTGCTGGTGACTATATAACATCCAGCTAAAGACTAGCAGGGGGGTACTTTTTCTGCCCCCTTCTGATGCCTATGTCAGAAGATTTCTCTATCTCCTTTATACTTTAATAAAACTTTGTTACACAAAAGCTCTGAGCAATCAAGCCTCGTCTCTGGCCCTGGATTGAATTCTTCTCCTGCGGGGGCCAAGAATCCCAGTGTCGTAATTCAACAACACTCTTTCAGTTCCTTCTATGCCCATTTTCTGAGGAGTTTTAATCATAAATGGGTGTTGAATTTTGTCAAAGGATTTTTCTGCATCTATTGAGATTATCATTTTTTTATCTTTCAGTTTGTTAATATGGTGTATCACATTAATTAATTTGTGTATATTAAAAAATCCTTGCATCCCTGGAATAAACCCAAGTTGATAATGTTGTATGAACTTTTTGATGTGTTGTTGAACTATGTTTGCTAAAATGTTGTTGAAGACTTTTGCATCTATGTTCATCCGTGATATTGGCCTTTATGTTTATGTGTGTGTGTGTGTTTGTCTGGTTTTGGTATCAGGGTGATGGTAGCTTTGTAGAATGAGTTTGGAAATGTTCTTTCCTCTGTAATTTTTTGAAAGAGTTTTAGAAGGATAGGCATTAACTCTTCCCTAAATGTTAGGTAGAATTCTCCTGTGAAATCATCTCGTCCTGGGCTTTTTTTTTTTTTTTGGGGGGGGGGGATATTTTTATCACAGCTTCAATTTCAGTGTTTGTATTTGGGTTGTTCATAGTTTCTATTTCTTCCTGGTTCAGTCTTGGAAGACTAAACTTTTGTAAAAGGCTGTCCTTTCTTTCAGGTTATCCATTTTATTGCCATATACTTGTTCATAATAGTCTCTTATAATCCTTTGTATTTCTGCATTGTCTGTTGTAACATTTCCTTTTTCATTTCTAATTTTGTTGATTTGACTCTTCTCTCTGTTTTTCTTGATGATTCTGGTTAAAGCTTTGTAAATTTTGTTTATCTTCTCAAAGAACCAGCTTTCAGTTTTATTAATCTTTTCTATTGTTTCTTTCATTCCTTTTTCCTATATTTCTGCTTATAGCTTTATGATTTCTTTCCATCTACTAATAATTTTTGTCCTTTTTCCAGTTGTTTTAGGTATAAAGTTAGGTTGTCTATTCAATGTTTTTCTTGTTTCTTGAGGTATGATTGTATTGCTATAAACTTCCATCTAAGGACTGCTTTTACTGCATCTCATAGTTTTGTGGTTGTCGTGTTTTCATTGTCTTTTTTTTTAATAATATTTTTATTTACCTTTTGATTTATTCAGTAACCTGTTGGCTATTTAGAAATGTATTATTTAATTTCCGTGTGTTTGTGTTTCTTACAGTTTTTCTCATTGTGATTGATATCTATTCTCATAGCATTGTGGTCAGAGAAGATGCTTGATAAAATTTCAGTTTTCTTAAATTTACTGAGGTTTGATTTGTTACCCAAGATGTGCTCTATCCTGGAGAATGTTCCATGTGCACTTGAGAAGAAGGTGTATCCTTCTGCATTTGCATGGAATGTCATAAAGTTATCAATGAACTCCATCTCATCTAAATTATCATTTAAGACTTGTGTTTCCTTATGAATTTTCTGTTTTGATGATCTGTCCATTGGTGTGAGTGGGGAGTTAAAGTCTCCTACTATTATTGTGTTACTGTCAAATTCTCCTTTTATGTCTGGTAGTGTATGTCTTATGTATAGAGGTGTTCCTATGCTTGGTGCACAGATATTTACAGTTGTTATGTCTTCCTCTTGGATTGATCCCTTGATCATTAGGTAGTGTCCTTCCTTATCTCTTGTAATCTTCTTTACTTTAAGGTCAATTTTTTTTTTCCGATATGAGGATTGTTATTCCAACATTTTTATCTTGCTTCCCATTTGCATATAATATATTTTTTCATCCTCTCACTTTCAGTGTATATGTGTCTTTAAGTCTGAAGCTAGTTTCTTGTAGACAACATATATATGGGTTTTCTTTTTTTATTCATTCAGCCAGTTTGTGTCTTTTGGTTGGAACATTTAATCCATTCACATTTAAAGTAACCATTAATATATATGTTCCTATTGCCGTTTTCTTAATCGTTTTGGGTTGATTTTGTAGATCTTTTTTTCTTCTCTTGTATTTCTTGACTATAAAAGTCCCTTTAACATTTGTTGTAAAGCTCATTTGGTGCGACTGAATTCTGTTAGCTTTTGCTTGTCTGAAAAGCTTTTCATTTCTCCATCAATTTTGAATGAAATTCTTGCAAGGTACAGTAATCTTGTAGATTTTTGCCTTTCATTACATTAAATATATCCTGCCATTCCCTTTTGTCTTGCAGATTTTCTGCTGAGAGATCAGCTGTTAAGTGTATAGGATTTCCTTGAATATTACTTGTTGCTTCACCCTTGCTGCCTTTAATATTATTTATTTGTGTTTAGTCTTTGTTATATTGATTAGTATGTCTCTTGGTGTGTTTCTCCTTGTATTTTTTCCTGTATGGGATTTTTTGTGCCTCTTGAATTCGACTATTTCCTTTTCCACGTTGGGGAAATTTTCAACTATAATCTCTTCAAAAATTATCTCATACCTTTTCTTGTTCTCTTCTTCTGGAACCCCAGTAATTAAAATGTTGTGCATTTGATATTTCCCCAGAAGTCTTTGAGACTGTACTCAGTTATTTTCATTCTTTTCACTTTATTCTGCTCTACAGAAGTTATTTCCACCATTTTATCTTCCAGCTCATTGATTCCTTTTTCTGCTTCAGATATTTTACTATTGATCCCTTCTAGAGTATTTTTAATTTCTGGAATTATGTTGTTTGTCTCTGTATGTTTATTATTTAAATCTCCTAGGTCTTTGTTAACTGATACCTGCATTTTCTCCATTTTGTTTTCAAGATTTTTGATCACCTTTGCTTCCATTATTCTGAATTCCTTTTCAGATATTTTGCCAATTTCCTCTTCACTTATTTGCACTTCTCTGTGTCTAGGTTGTTCCTTCATTTGTGTAGTATTTCCTTGCCTATGTTGATTATTATTTTTTAACTTATTGTGTTTGAGTTCTCCTTTTACAAGGCTTCTAGAAAAGTTGAATTATTTCCTTGAAGAAGGTTGAATTCCTTCTTTCTTTTGGTTTCTGCCCTCCTAAGACTGGTCCAGTGGCTTGTGTAAGCTTTGTGTAAGCTTTGTGTAGAGTGTGATTTGTGTTGAACTTTTGTTTGTTCTTTTGTTCGTTTGTTTTTTCCTCTGATGGGCAAGGCTGAGTGAGGTGGTAATCCTCTCTGCTAATTATTGGGTTTGTATTTTTGTTTTGTTTGTTGTTTAGATGAGGTGTCCTGTACTACTGGTGTTTGGGTGATGCTGGGTCTTGTATTCAAGCCGTTTCACTTGTGTGAGTTCTCACTATTTAATACTCCCTTAGGTTAATTCTCTGATAGTATAGGGTCTTTCAGTCAGTGCTCCCACTCCAAAAGCTCATGGCTTAATCTCTGTTCAGGAACAAAGATTCCACAAGTGGTTTGTTATGGCATTAGGTGAGATTAAAACAAATATGTAAAAATGAGAAACTAAAGGTGTACCCCAGACAAGGCACAGGTAAAAAAAATCAGGCTAATAATAATTAAAATAATGGAATATAAACATATGCACCCATGAACAAAGTCAAAACTTTCCAACAAAAATAAAGTGTGGTAGATTGACCTGGGGAACAAAGGAAATTTAAAAAATATATATTTACCAGTTAAGAACAAAACTAAATAAAGAACAAACTGGAAAACAAAGCTAGACCAAGGCTCAAAATGGGGAATGAAGCAATGAAAATAAAACTAATAAATATTTTGAGAGGAAAGAAGAGAAATAAATGAAAGAATGAATAAATATACAAAGCTAAACAGAAGTAGATAAAGAAGATTTTTATATGTTAAAGATTAATTCCAAGGGGAAATAACAGTAGGAAAATCAAACAAAGGAATCAATGTAGAAAAAAATGATAATAGATTTAAAAAATTAAAATTAAAAAAAAGAGAAAAAAAATCCACAAAACTGCAAAAGCCCAACATAGAGGCAGAGATTTACAATAACAATAAAACATGTGACTGAGTAGGAAGAGAAAAAAAAATCCAAAAGAATATACAGAACAAGTTCAAACATAAGAATAATAAATATTTTTCTTGAGTCACAGCTGTCAGAATCCCTTCCTTCACTGGGAGTCACAATCCATCTTACCTCCCTAGGATGCCCTCCAACACTATGTTCATCTCTGGACCTGCTATGGCGGTTACTCACATTCTAATCTGGTCCTACTCCTGTGTGTTCTTGCCTCCAATGTCCACAGCTATCGGAACTATTGAGATTTTCTTTGTGGGAGTTCACAGTGACCTGGCACCCCACTCCAGTGCTCTTGCCTGGAAAATCCCATGGACGGAGGAGCATGGAAGGCTGCAGTCCATGCAGTTGCTGAGGGTCGGACACTACTGAGCGACTTCACTTTCACTTTTCACTTTCATGCATTGGAGAAGGAAATGGCAACCCACTCCAGTGTTCTTGCCTGGAGAATCCCAGGGACGGGGGAGCCTGGTGGGCTGCCATCTATGGGGTTGCACAGAGTCGGACACGACTGAAGTAACTTAGCAGTAGACACAGTTTGCCTAGTTGCTTGTGCGGTTTTAATCTGCAGCTTGTATGGCTGGTGGGAAGGTTTTGGATCTTCTTCCTTAGCCACACTGCCCCTACGTTTCAATTGTGGTTTTGTTTCCACCTCTGCATGTGGGGCTTGTTCATGAGGCTGCCCTTGTGGACTTGGGTTTTCCCTTCTCATGGCCAGGTGTGGAAGTGGTACAGCTGCTTAGGTCACAGAGGTTCTGGCTGCATCAGGTTCTCAGGGGGGTGGTGGCTAGGACAGCAGGAAATATGCTCTAGGAGGGTATGGCCACCAGTATTGGCCAATATGCTCCAGTATTCTTGACTGGAGAACCCCCCTCCCTGACAGAGAAGCTTGGCAGGCTATGGTCTACAGGGTTACAGAGTCGGACAAGACCAAAGTGACCCTACATGCATAGATGCAAGACTTTTTTTGCCTTTGGCAATTCTACCCCAGTGAGAGTTGAGGATGAAGGTGGTGCAGCTGCTTAGCTAGTGGGGACCCTGGCAGCACCAAGTGTGCAGGGATACAGACTGTCTCCACTGCAGGAGTTATGGCTCTAACATTTTTTTTGAGCCTCTTGTAACTGGCAATCAGAAGGGCTCTTAGCCAGTCCTCCGTAGCTCCATCCATTCAGGCACTTAGAGGGCTCCCTTGCCTGGAGTCCTTCTCTGTTGTTCAGTGCATCAGGCACATAGAGGAACCTCCCTGGCTGGGATCCTACTCTGTAGATTGGTGCACCAGGCACATAAAGGGACACCCTAGTTGAGGTCCTACTCTGTAATTCAGTGTGTCAGTCGTTTGATGGGCCAGCCCCTCTATTCTTCAGCTGCCAATGCTGGCTCATGGAGAGAGAGAAGCTATGGTGATAGCTCCAACCACTGCATGTGACTCAGCTGTATCACCTTGCTTCCACGGCTGCTTGGCTTTCCTTCACAGGTATTTCCCACCAGAAGCTCTTCCCTCACATGCCCTAGATCTGTCTTTCTGCAGTCAACAGCAGCACTCACCCTGGGATTGTTCCACAATCCCTAAATTCCAACTCCCATCTGCTATACCTTCCAGGGGACCTGCATCCCTGTCCAGGGTGTATATAGTTGTGACAAGGGCTGTCTGATTCTCATTCCATTTAGGCTGCCACAGATCAACTCTTTCACCATCAACTTTAAATGTTTCTCCTCTGACTCAGACAATTACCCCAATGTGGGAATAGGATCCCTGCTTCAGTTACCCCATCTGCCAATGGCAGGTCCAGTCCTACTAATGCTCCTGTTTTTTGCCCTAGTCCCTTCATCCTACCGAGTTTTGTGTGGTTCCAAATATCTGTTTCCGCAGGTCAGGTACTCCTATCAGCTCTCAGCTGGTGTTCTGCATGGACTGCTGTGTCTGAAGGTGTATTCTTGATGTATCCATGGAGAGAGATGTACTCTATGTCCACCTACTTCTCCGCCATCTTGTCCTTTCTATTTTTAATCTTTTGAGTAAGTTCCATGTTGTTTTTCATAATGGATCTAAACATTTGCATCCTACCAACAGTGGGCAAATGTTCTTCTCTCTCCACATCCTCACAAATATTTGTTATTTTTTTCCTTTTTGATAAAAATTCTGACAAGTGTGAGGTTATATCTCATTGTGATATCAATTTGCATTTATTTAATGATTAATGATGTTGCACATCATGTGTCTGTATGTCTTTTTTGGAAAATGTCGATTTAGATATTCTGACTGTATTTTAATTGAATTTTTATATTAGATGTTCAACTTCTTTAAGCATTTCGGATGTTAATCCCTAATAAGATATATAGTTAGCATCGTGCTTTAATTTTGTCCATTGTTTTCTTTAGTGTGCGGATTTTTTCTTTTTTTAGTTTAATATAATGTCGCTTATTTTTCTTGTTGCTTGATTTTGTCTCTTGGTGTCAGATTCAGAAATTATCTCTAAGACCCACGTTAAGAAGCTTACAACTTTGTATTCTTCTAGGAGCTTTATGATGTCTGGTCTTATAGTCAAATCTTTAAATCATTTTGTGTTATTTTGCTGGGTCTGATGTAAGATAGTGGCCCTGTTTTATTCTTTTATGTGTATCTGTCAAATTTTAGCAATATCATTTATCCTTTAGCGTTCGTTGGAGAGCTGGTTTGGTGGTGTTGAATTCTTTCAGCTTTTGCTTGTCTGTAAAGCTTTTGATTTCCCCTTCATATTTGAATGAGATCCTTGCTGGGTACAGTAATCTGGGCTGTAGGTTATTGTCTTTCATCACTTTAAGTATGTCTTGGCATTCCCTCCTGGCCTGAAGAGTTTCTATTGGAACATCAGCTGTTATCCTTATGGGAATCCCCTTGTGTGTTATTTTTTGTTTTTCCCTTGCTGCTTTTAATATTTGTTCTTTGTGTTTGATCTTTGTTAATTTGATTAATATGTGTCTTGGGGTGTTTCACCTTGGATTTATCCTGTTTGGGACTCTCTGGGCTTCTTGGACTTGGGTGATTATTTCCTTCCCCATTTTAGGGAAGTTTTCAACTATTATCTCCTCAAGTATTTTCTCATGGTCTTTCTTTGTGTCTTCCTCTTCTCGGACTCCTATGATTTGAATGTTGGGGCTTTTAACACTGTCCTGGAGGTCTCTCAGATTGTCTTCATTTCTTTTAATTCATTTTTCTTTTTTCCTCTCTGATTCATTTATTTCTACCATTCTTTCTTCTAATTCACTAATCTTATTTTCCGCCTCTGTTATTCTACTATTTGTTGCCTCCAGAGTGTCTTTATTCATTATATATTGACTTTTTTTTTTTTCTTCTAGGTCCTTGTAAAACCTTTCTTACATCTTCTCAATCATTGTCTCCAGGCTATTTATCTGTGATTCCATTTTGATTTCAAGATTTTGGATCATTTTCACTATCATTATTTGGAATTCTTTATTAGGTCGATTCTCTATCTCTTCCTCTTTGGTTTGGTTTGGTGGGCATTTATCTTGTTCCTTTACCTGCTGGGTATTCTTCTGTCTTTTCATCTTGGTTATATTGCTGAGTTTGGGGTGGCCTTTCTGTATTCTGACAGTTTGTGGAGTTCTCTTTATTGTGGAGTTTCCTCACTGTGCCTGGGGATGTACTGGTGGCTTGTCAAGCTTTCTTGGTTAGGGAAGCTAATGTCGGTGCTCTGGTGGGTGGAGCTGGATTTCTTCTCTCTGGAGTGCAATGAAGAGTGCAGTAATGAGTTATGAGATGTCAATGGTTTTGGAGTAACTTTGGGCAGCCTGTATATTGGAGCTCAGGGCTGTGTTCCTGTGTTGCTGGAGAATTTGTGTGGTATGTCTTGCTCTAGAACTTTTTGGCCCTTGGGTGGTGTTGGTTTCAGTGTAGGTATGGAGGTGTTTGATGAGCTCCTGTCAATTAATGTTCCCTGGAGTCAGGAGTTCTCTGGTGTTCTCAGGGTTTGGAGTTAAGCCTCCTGCTTCTGGTTTTCAGTCTTATTTTTACAGTAGTCTCAAGACTTCTCCTTCCATACAGCACTGTTGATAAAACATCTAGGTTAAAGATGAAAAGTTTCTCCACAGTGAGGAACACCCAGAGAGTTTCACAGAGTTACATGGAGAAGAGATGAGGGAGGAAGGAGTTAGAGGTGACCCAAATGAGATGAGGTGGAATCAATAGAGGAGAGAGCAAGCTAGCCACTAATCACTTCCTTATGTGTACTCCACAGCTGGACCGCTCAGAGATTTTCATGGAGTTATACAGAGAAGAGAAGAAGGAGGAAGGTGACAGAGGTGGCCAGGAGGATAAAAGGGGAGAATCAAAAGGAGAGAGATAGACCCAGCCAGTAATCAGTTCCCTAAGTGTTCTCCACCATCTGGAACACACAGAGATTCACAGAATTGGGTAGAGAAGAGAGGGGGTAGGGAGGAGATAGAGGTGAACTAGTGGAGAAAAAAGGAGAGTCCAAAGAGGGAGAGAACAATCAAGCCAGTAATCTTGCTCACAAGTAAAAATGGATAGTGAAGATTGAGTTCTTAAAGGTAAAAAATTGATAACAAATACCAAAAAGTAAAGATTGAAAATCTAGAGTAGAGTTTGGAATTTCAAAAATACGATATTAAAGAAAAGAAGAAAAAAAAAAAAGGAAGAGAAAAAAAAGTTACAAAAATTATAAAGTGTATATATATATATATATATGTATATACACATATATAAATGAAGTTTGTTTTTAAAAAAATAGGGTCTTTTTTTTTGCAAACTAATAGTAGGTTATAAAAGTGAAACAAAGGAGTAATAGAAGACTTAAAAATTAAAAAAAAATAAGGAATGATCCTAATAATAATAAAAATATATCTAGAACTTTCTCTGGTGGTGTTGTGGGTATTGTGGGGTTAGTTCATTTTTGAATAGTTCCTTGGTCCAGCTTATATTTCGCAAGATCTATAGGACCCTTCTTATGTAGTCAGTACCAACGATGGGGTTTTAATCTATTGCACCTGTCATTTCCAAGGTGGTTGCCTCTGTTTTAGCTTCTTCTGTTTGCTGGTCTCTTCAGTGTCTGATTTCCGTTCTCACACAAAGGAGGCAGTGGTGGGCACTTTTTTTAAGGCTCCCTTGTTCAGTCGCGCTGTGGAGAGGAAGGGACGCTGCAAACAAATAACACTGCTTTAGCCCCACTGGGCCTGCCCCTGCTCACGGAGCACATGTCCTCCATTCCCATACTGCTCAGGCTCTAGTTTGCTCTGTCAGGAACCGTCTGAGGCCAGCCCTGGGCTGTATGCACCTCCCAGGTCTAAGTCGCTCAAGTTCAGCACTCGGGTAGTCCTCAGAGGCTCAGACTCTGTTGGGCCTGCGTTTTGTGCCCTTCCCAGGGCGGAGCAGCTCAGGTGATGAGGTGTTTGGTGAGCGCGGTCTCTGCGACTTATCACCTCCCCCGTCCCTGGCACTCGGTTTTCTGGGTGTACAACTGGTGCACCTTCTCAGGTGGATGTTGACTGTCCAGAACCTCAAGAAGTCTTAGCAAAGAAGACTGCTTGCAGTTTGGCAGATAATGTCTCTCTGGGGCTGTGATTTTCTCTTTCCGGCTCTGGCTGCTTGTCACCGGAGGGGGATGGTCTGCAGCCAGCTATCTCTGTTCAGTCTTTTGTTCTGTGTGTGGGTCTGGCAGTGTCTTAGGTTAGGGCTGGCTTTTCGTGTGGTAGTTATCCCACAGTCTGGTTTGCTAGCCCAAGTTAGTTCGCTCAGATTGCCCTAGGGTCATTCAGCAGATCCTTACTCTAAGCAATGCAGCCCGCGCCTCCCTGCCCAGCCCCCGCTTGCTAGTGGTGGATACAGGCGTCTGTGCTGCTTCTCCAATGGGGGAGTTACCTTTGAGCTCATAATCTGTGGTTTTAATTATTTATTTTTCCTCCCTGTTATGTTGCCCTCTGTGGTTCAAGGCTCACCACAGACTCCACAGTGAGAGTGTTTCCTGATGCTTGGAAACTCTTTCTTTTTAAGACTCCCTTCCCAGGATGGAGCTCCAACCCTACCTCTTTTGTCTCTTTTTTGTCTTTTATTTTTTTTTCTTACCTCCTTTTGAAGACAATGGGCTGCTTTTCTGGGTGCCTGATGTCCTCTGCCAGCATTCAGAAGTTGTTTTGTGGAATTTACTCAGTGTTTAAATGTTCTCTTGATGAATTTGTGGGGGATAAAGTGGTCTCCCAGTCCTATTCCTCCGCCATCTTAGGACTGCCTCCTTATTTTTATTCTTATGTTAATGTGGGTTAGGGAGTTTTTCATTATTGGAAACTTACTATTGACCTCTTCAGATTTCTATCTCTTTATGATTTAATAAAGAGATGATAGGTTTGATAGGTTTGGTAGGTTTTGATAGGTTTTATGATTTTAATAATTTATCCATTTATTTCAATTTTTCCAATTTGCTGGGATATAGTTGTTCTTGGTAGTCTCTCATGATTCTTTGTATTTCTGTGGCATCTCTCAAGATGTATGCTATGGTATTTATGAGGTTATTTATTTGGATTTTCTTTATTTTCTTGATTAGCCTAGCTAATATTTTACCAATTTATTTATTTAAAAACACTTATAATTTCGCTCATCTTTTCTGTTGCTTCATTAATCTAATTTTAACGTATTTTTGTGGTAATGTTTGTTATTAAACCTTCGTTCTACTCTCCTGGGGTATTGTTTGTCTTTTTTTAATTTTTTTTTTTTTAATTCTTGAAGGTGTAAATTTAGACTGTATGTGCTTTCTTTTTCTTTTTAAAAAGGTTTATTCTTTCCTCTTTACACTGATTTAGCCTCATTATATTACTTGGAATGTTGTGTTCCATTTTTGTCTTGATACAGTTTTCAAATTTTTCTTTTGAAAAAAGTATATATACAGTGTTCCTTGAATTTGAAAAAAATAATATTGGCAAACTAACCATGAAATCTACAAATTGAATGCAATCTCTATCTAACTACATGAAAATTGAGCAAATACTTGAAAAACCAGTGGATCAAAAAAGAAATCAAAAGAAAAACTTAAAAATTACATTATATTATATATATTATATTACATTATATATATATATATATATATATATATATATATATATATATATATATCCCCCAAGTGAGTAGAATGAAGAATTAATAATAAACATTGTAGCAAAAATAAGGGAAAAATAGACTAGGGAAATAACAGAAAAGATGAGCAAAATTATAAGTGTTTTTAAAGAAATAAATTGGTAAAATATTAGCTAGACTAATCAAGAAAATAGAGAAGATCCAAATAAATCAAATAATAAACGCCATAGCATACATCTTCAGAGATACCACAGAAATACAAAGAATCACTCTTTGACGTAAATGACAGCAATATTGTTTTGGATACATCTCTTAAAGTTAAGAAAACAAAAGCAAACATCAACAAAGGGGACCTAATTAAACTTAAAGCCTTTTACACAGTAAAGGAAACCATTGACAAAATGAAAACAGTTTACTGAATGGGAATAAATATTTTCAAATGATATGAGTAATAAGGGATTAATATCCAACATATATAAACTGCTCATACAACTTAACATCAAAAACACAAACAAGGGGCGGTCCCAAGATGGCAGAGGGAAAGGATGGGGAGTTCAGTTTCTCCCTCACAAATACATCAGAAGATCATCTTCATGTGAAGCAACCTCCACAAAACAACTTTTGAAAGCTGGCAGAGGACCCCAGATACTCAGAAAGTTAAATGAATCTCTTCGAAATGAAGTGGGACAAAAGATAATGATGAAAAAAGAGGCAAAGGATCTGGGAAAGATATCCATCTTGGGGAGGGAGTCATGAAGAAGGAGAATTTTCCACAGAAAAGGAAACCCTGTCACAGGTGGGGTCTGGGGATCTTTAGAAGTTCAGAAGGCAGCATAATGAGAAAAAAAAAATTACAGAATTCTGCCAAATGGTGATTACCAGCAGAAAAGTGGCTCATACACTCATGTTCAACCACAGTGAGTGGGAGCTGAGTGTGGAGATGTAGGCCGCATCTCAAAGGTCCTTAGTAAGGACCAGGGTTGAATGTCGAGGACTGTTTGAGGGGCTAATGTGACATAATAACTCAAACTGTAGGAACTCCAGAGAGACAATGAAAAACAAAGTACCTTTCTTGCAGGAAGGTCATAACATGCAATGTGGCCACGGATGGGCTCACAGAACAAGGCTCATGACTGAGTGAACAAAAAAGGAGAGCAAGCCAGCTGCCATTTATGGCCCTCTTCAGAAGCAGAGAGGCAGGTGCATGACAGCCAGTGGTGGAAGTCAAGAGGCCACTGCATCTTGTTTCCAGTGGCTGCAACTCCTGCCAAGCTGTGACCAGGCTGCCTGTTGCTAACCACATCCTCCTAGAATCCTGGATGGTTCATATCAGCCAGGAATCTCACAGACTGAGGCCAGCTCCCCTGAAGAGGCACATGGGCCACCTGGGACTTACGATCCCTTCACACCAGAGATCGTGAGAGGCTTGGACCTGGGAAGTGCATGCTGTCTTGGGCTGTGGCAACCCCAGTGTTTTCTATCCAGCAGGAGTGCTCACCACTTATTCCAGTGATGTTTGTTTTCAGAGTCATTCCCTCTCCACAGCACAACTGAGCCAATGATCCTGAATAAGTGGTCACATTTTCCCCCTTGTGCCAGGGCAAAGATTATACACTGAAGATACTTGCAAGCAGAGGAGGCTAACTTAAAGAAAATAAGGGAGAACTGCCCCAGAAGTGGCAGGTGCAAAAGATGGAAAAATCCTTCAGTTAAGCTTAGACTGTGCATTTGAGGGGCAACTGTAGACATGAGAACAAGTTCAACTTGGAGCAAGGGATTAACTGACACTAAAATGACTCACAATGCCCACAAGAGTTCCAGAGGAATTCCTAGATTTATCTTTATTATTATTATTTTATATTTTTAATAAATTTTATTATTTTAACTTTTTATTATTTATTTATTTTTTTCCTTTCTTCCCAATTATCTTATTTTTTTCTCATATGGCCCCTTATTACTTTTTTAATTTTTATTTTTATAGCCTGCTATTATGAAGATCATGGCTTCTGGTCCCATCACTTCATGGGAAAGACATAGGGAAACAGTGGAAACAGTGTCTGACTTTATTTTGGGGGGCTCCAAAATCACTGCAGATGGTGACTGCAGTCATGAAATTAAAAGACGCTTACTCCTTTGAAGGAAAGTTATGACCAACCTAGATAGCATATTCAAAAGCAGAGACATTACTTTGCCGACTAAGGTCTGTCTAGTCAAGGTGATGGTTTTTCCAATGGTCATGTATGGATGTGAGAGTTGGACTGTGAAGAAAGCTGAGCACTGAAGAATTGATGTTTTTGAACTGTGGTGTTGGAGAAGACTCTTGAGAGTCCCTTGGACATCAAGGAGATCCAACCAGTCCCTTCTGAAGGAGATCAGTCCTGAGATTACTTTGGAAGGAATGATGGTAAAGCTGAAACTCCAGTCCTTTGGCCACCTCATGCGAAGAGCTGACTTATTGGAAAAGACTCTGATGCTGGGAGGGATTGGGGGCAGGAGGAGAAGGGGACGACTGAGGATGAGATGGCTGGATGGCATCACTGAATTGATGGACCTGTGTCTGAGTGAACTCCGGGAGTTGGTGATGGACAGGGAGGCCTGGCATGCTGCGATTCATGGGGTCGCAAAGAGTCTGACACGACTGAGAGACTGAACTGGACTGAACTGATTACCTTTCTTAATTATATATTTTTAAAATTTATTTCATTTTTTTATAAATGTATTTTTTATAATGTGCTTTTGAGAGTCTAATCTCTATTCTGTGTTGTTCTGTACTTAGTCCCTCAGTGGTGTCCAACTCTTTGTGACCTGATGGACTCCCACCAGGCTCCTCTGTTCATGGGGATTCTCCAGGCAAGAATACTGGAGTGGGTTGCCATATCCTCCTCCAGGGGATCTTCCCAACCCTGGGATCAAACCCAGGCCTCCCGCATTTCAGCTGGATTCTTTACCATCTAACCCACCAGGGAAGCCCAATCATTATTCTACATTTTTAATTTTTGCTTTTTGATATGTTATCAATTTTGTATTATGAGGCTAATTTTTAGTATCCTTTTTCACTTAGGGATATGATTCCTGGCTTGTTTGCCCTCTTCCCTTTTGACTCTCTCTTTTCTCCTGCTGATTATCTCTATCTCCCTACTCTATCTCCTTCTCTTCTGTATATAACTCTGTGAATCTCTTTGGGTGTTACTGGCTATAGAGAGTTATTTCCCTATTAATCTATAGGGGTTGTCCTCTGTGTCAATTTGCTGGAGAAGTCTTGATGCTACTGTAAGAGGGGAACTGAAATCCAGGGGCAGGAGGCTTAACTCCAGAATTTTTGACCATTATAGACCTTCTGACTCCAGAGAACATTAATAGATGAGAGACAGTCAATAATGAACAATGAAATAACTGAGACTAAAACTCTCTGGAGGGAATCAACAGTACAGATGTTACAGAATAAGATCTGCAACAAGGTTGCTCTACCCAGCAAAGATTTCACTGAGATTCAAACAATACAAATGAGGAAAAAGAACATATAATTGAGATATAAGATGGAATGGAAATAAATGAAGCAGAGTGGGGAAAAAAGAAAAAAAAAAGCATAAAAGGAAATGTGAACAGACTCAGAAACATCTGGGTCAATGTTAAATGCTCCAACATTCAAATCATAGCTATCCCAGAAGAAGAAGACAAAAGGAAATGGCATGAGAAAATATTTGAGGAGATAATAATCAAAAACTTTCTTAAAATGGGGAAGAAAAAAGCCACTCAAGTGCAAGAAGCAAAGAGAGTCCCATACAGGATAAACCCAAGGTAAAGCACACCAAGACACGTATTACTCAAACTAACAAACATTAAGCACAAAGAGAAAATATGAAAAACAGCAAAGGAAAAACAACAAATAACATATCCTTATGGGATCCCCATAAGGATAACAGCTCATCTTAGAACAGAAACTCTGTTGCCCAGAAGGGAATGACAAGATATCCTTAAAGTTATGAAAGAGAAAAACCTACAATCATGATTACCCAGCAAATATTTTATTCAGATTCAAAGGAGAAATCAAAATCTTTACAAGCAGAGAGAATTCAGCACCAGGAAACCAGTTCTCTAAAAAACTTGCTAAAGGATCTTCTTTAGATACGAAGTACAAAAAAAAAAAAAAAAAAGGTTTATAAAAATGAAACAAAACAATAAAGCAAATGGTAATGAGATCATACTCATCAATAATTATCTTAAACATAAATGGGCTAAATGCTACAACCAAAATACAAAGACTGGCCAAATGGATACATAAATAAAACACCTATAAATGCTACCAACAATCCACCCACTTCAAACCTAGAGACACATAAGATTGAAAGTGAGGGCTTGGAAAAATATATTTTGTGCAAATGGAGACAAAAAGAAAGTGGGAGTAGCAAGATTCATATCAGATAAAATAGACTTAAAAGGGCCATTTTAAGAGACAAAAAAGGACACTACATAATGATCAAGGGATCAATCCAAGAAGAAGATATAAGAGTTATAAATGTATATGAATCCAACATAAGAGCATTTCAATACATTAGCAAATGCTAATAACTATTAAAGGGGAAATTGAGAGTAATACAATAATTGGGGGGGCTTTAATGTCCCACTCACATCAATAAATATGTCTCCCAGTCAGAAAATTAAGAAGGAAACTCAAGCTTTAAAAGATACATTGGACATAATTGATATCCACAGGGCATTTTATCACAAAGCAATGGATTTTATCTTTTTTTGAAGTGCACATGGAATGGTCTCCAGGAAATATCACATTCTGGACCAAAAAAACTCACATTGGTAAATTAAAAAAAAAAAAAACCTGAAATCATTTCAAGCATCATTTCTGATCACAATGCTGTAAGATTAGATATCAACTATAGAAAAAAATATAAAAAACAGAAACATATGTAGGCTAAACAACATGCTTCTGAGTAACCAGCAGATCACTGAAGATATCAAAAAGGAAATCAAAATATGCTTAGAAACTACTCATAATGCAAACATGGAAACCCAAAATCTATGGGATTCAGTAAAAAGAGAGCTAAGAGGGTAGTTCACAGCAATACAAGACTGACACAAGAAAAAAGAGAAACATCAAATAAACAACTTAAACTTGCATCCAAATAAACCAGAAAAGGAACAGCAACAACAAAAATATCCCAAAGTTAGGAGAAGGAAATAAATCAACAGAAATAAATAAAAAGGAAACAAAGAAGACTACAGCAAAGATCCTAAAAACTCAAAGTTGGTTCTTTGAGAAGATAAATAAAATAGACAGGCAGTTAGCAAGACTCAAGAAAAAAAAAAAAAGAAGGAAGACTCAAATTAATAAAAATAGAAATGAAAATGGAGAAATTATAATAGACAACACAGAAATACAAACAGTCTTAAGAGACTGCTAAGAACAACCACATGCCTCCAAAATGGAAAACTTGGAAGAAATGGAGAAATTCTTAGAAAATTATAACCTTTCAATACTAAACCAGAAAGAAATAAAAAATATGAACAGTCCAGTAACTACAAGAGAAATTAAAACTATAATAAAAGAAATCTTCCAACAAACAAAAGCCAAGGACCATATGGTTTCACAAGTGAATTCTGCCAAAAATTTAGTGAAGAGCTTGTAAAAGCATACCTAAAAAAGATACCCTTTAAGTCATAGGGGACTTGAATGCAATAGTAAGAAGTCAAGAGGTATCTGGTGTAACAGGCAAGTTTGGCTTTGGAGTACAAAATGAAGCAGGGCAAAGGCTGACAGAGTTTTGCCAAGAGAAAGCATTGGTCATAGAAAACATACTTTTCAAACAACACAAGAGAAGACTCTACAGAAGACATTACCAGATGGTTGACACGAAAATCAGATTGATTATATTCTTTGCAGATGAATAAATAGAAGTTCTATACAGTACAAACAAGACCAGGAGCTGACTGTGGCTCAGATCATGAACTCCTTATTGCAAAATTCAGAATTAAATAGAAAAAAAGTAGGGAAAATCACTAGGCCATTCAGACATGACCTAAATCAAATCGCTTGTGACTATACAGTGGGAGGGACAAATAGATTGAAGGTATCACATCTGATAGACAGAGTGCCTGAATAACTATGGACGAAGGTTCATGACATTTTAAAGGAGGTGGTAACCAAAACCATCCTCAAGAAAAAGAAATGAAAAAAGCAAAATGGATGTCTGAGGAGGCCTTACAAATAGCTGACTAAAGAAGAGAAGCAAAACGTAAAGGAGAAAAGGAAAGGTATACCCATCTGAATGCAGAGTTACAAAGAATAGCAAGGAGAGATAAGAATGCTTTCCTAAGTGAAAAATGCAAGATATAGATGAAAACAATAGAATGGGAAAGACTAGAGATCTCAACAAAATTACAGATACCAGGGGATATTTAAGGTAAAGGTGGGCACACACACACACACACACACACACACACACACACACACACACACACACACATACACAAAAGCAGAAATGGTATGGACCTAACAAAAGGATAAAACATTAAGAAGAAGTGGCAAGAGTACACAGAAGAACTATACAAAAAGATCTTCAAAACCCAGATAATCACAATGGTGTGATCACTCACCCAGAACCAGACATCTTGGACTGCAAACGCAAGTGGGGCTTAGAAAACATCACTATGAAAAAAGCTAGTGGAGGTGATGGAATTTCTACTGAGCTATTTCAAATCCTAAAAGATGATGCTGTCAAAGTTCTGCACTCAATATGCCAGCAAACAAGGGTGCCCACTCTCACCATTCTTATTCAACATAATTTTAGAACTCCTACCCACAGCAATCAAAGAGGAAAAATAAATTTTAAAAATTCAGATTGGAAAAACAGTAAAACTCTCTTTACAGATGACATGATCCTCTATATAGAAAAGTGGAAAGATTCCATCAGAAAACTACTAGAGCTAGTCAATGAATTTAGTAAAGTTTCAGGCTTTAAAGTTAATACACAGAAATCCCTTGCATTCCTATACACTAACAATGAAAAATCGGAAAAAGAAATTAAGGAAACAATCCCATTCACCACTGCAATGAAAAAAATAAAATATTTAGGAATAAATTTGCCTAAAGAAACAAGACTTCTATACAGAAAACTATAAAAAAATGATAAAAGACATCAAAAATAACACAAACAGATGGAGAAATATGCCATGTTCTTGATTGAAAAAAAGTCAATATAGTGAAAATGAATATACTATCGAAATAAATCTATAAATGCAATACAATCCCTATTAAACTACCAATGTTATTTTTCACAAAACTAGAACAAATAACTTCACAGTTTGTATGGAAACACAAAAGATCTGGAATAGCCAAAGTAATCTTTAGGAACAAGAATGGAACTGAAGGAATCATCCTTCCTGCCTTCAGACTTTACTACAAAGCTACAGTCATTAAGACAGTATGGTACCGGTACAAAGACAGAAATATAAATCAATGGAACAAACACAAAAGTCCATAGATTAATCCATGCACCTGTGGACAAAATATATTTGACAAAGGAAGCAGAAATATATAATGGAGAAAAGACAATCTCTTCAATAAGTGGGGCTTCCAAGGTGGCACTAGTCTTAAAAAAAACCATCCTGCCAATGCAGTTCAGTTCAGCTTAGTAACTCAGTCCTGTCTGACTCTTTGTGACCCCATGAATCGCAGCACGCCAGGCCTCCCTGTCCATCACCAACTCCCAGAGTTCACTCAGACTCATGTCCATCGAGTCAGTGATGCCATCCAGCCATCTCATCCTCTGTCGTCCCCTTCTCCTCCTGTCCCCAATCCCTCCCAGCATCAGAGTCTTTTCCAATGAGTCAACTCTTCACATGAGGTGGCCAAAGTACTGGAGTTTCAGCCTTAGCATCATTCCTTCCAAAGTAATCTCAGGACTGATCTCCTTCAGAATGGACTGGTTGGATCTCCTTGCAGTCCAAGGGACTCTCAAGAGTCTTCTCCAACTGCACAGTTCAAAAGCATCAATTCTTCGGTGCTCAGCCTTCTTCACAGTCCAACTTTCACATCCATACATGACCACAGGAAAAACCATAGCCTTGACTAGACAGATCTTAGTCGGCAAAGTAATGTCTCTGCTTTTGAATACGCTATCTAGGTTGATGATAACTTTCCTTCAAAGGAGTAAGCGTCTTTTAATTTCATGGCTGCAGTCACCAGATGCATTGATTTTGGAGCCCCCCAAAATAAAATCTACACTGTTTCCACTGTTTCCCCATCTATTTCCAATGAAGAGATGGGACCAGATGCCATGATCTTCGTTTTCTGAATGTTGAGCTTTAAGCCCACTTTTTCACTCTCCTCTTTCACTCTCATCAAGAGGCTTTTGAGTTCCTCTTCACTTACTGCCATAAGGGTGGTGTCATCTGCATATCTGAGTTTATTGATATTTCTCCTGGCAATCTTGATTCCAGCTTGTGTTTTTCCAGTCCAGCGTTTTTCATGATGTACTCTGCATATAAGTTAAATAAGCAGGGTGACAATATGCAGCCTTGACATGCTCCTTTTCTTATTTGGAACGAGTCTGTTGTTCCATATCCAGTTCTAACTGTTACTTCCTGCATACAGATTTCTCAAGAGGCAGGTCTAAATGAATAATAGGGTAGCAGAGATGTGCCTGCAAACGGGCCTGTCTGCTAGGGCTGGACGTCCTTGCAAACCAGATGTTCTACTAAAGAGTCTGGACACAGCCTTGAGTTTAATGGTCCCTTGCAAACGAGGGAGCATTCCCTTCTTGTGATAAAGAAGGAATAGAGGGCTTTGTACAGACTCTGCAGTAGACTAGGATTTTACTCCCCTTTACTATACGATAAAATGTATGCACCTGCGCTGTGCTGAAAAGGCTTATTCATGCAGTCTGGAATTCTGCCTAGGGGGCTATTATAATAAACGACAATTAGTTTTTTGCCCAGTTCTGTTCCTCTGGCCGGAGTGTGTGTGTCATCTGTCTCTTGTGTGTCTTGTTCTGTGTCATTTCACTCATAATCTCCAACATCTGGTGCCCAACGTGGGGCTCGAGTGAAACCAAAAGGGTGAATAGCCCCAGGGGGATTTTAAATCCATAGCAGGGGAACTTTCAGGAAAATTACGGGGAATTCCTCACCCTAGCAGAGGGGAGCTTTCAAAAAAATCATGGGGCATTCCTCATCATCATTACTGGCACAATACATGGAGTTAGTCCAAGGACTTCTCCACTCCATAGGCTTTAAAGCCTCCACTCATCAGTTGAGTGAGCCCTTTCGCTTGGTGAAGCAATATTGTCATTGGTTTCAATATCAAACTAAGTTACAGTTAATCTTGAAGGAATGGAAAATAATTCAAAAGGAATTGAGAAAGCAACATCAGAAGGGTAATGTGATCCTTTGAAGTTATGGGCTTTGTGTAGTGCTATAACACAGGCTTTGACCTTGCTCTCTACTGATAATGAAACTAAATCTAATGCTTCAAGGAGGGGAGAAATAATTTATGAGGATGTGTCAGACGTGTGCGGGGTTTCCGCATCACCTGAAGGCAAGGATACAAATGAGCCTCCTCCTGTAAATGGTGAAACATCTGATCGTTCAGAATCAGATTCAGAGGCTTCTTCAGTTTTGTCAGAGGAGGACAACGAGATTAAAGAAATGACCCATCTATTCCAGGAATGGTGGAAATCCCATAAGGAGGAGAAAAAATCTACACCTTCTGCTCCTCCTTGTGCTTCTCTTAACCCCACTGCAGTTAATCAGCCCGATGTGGGCAGGGAACATTGTCGGTTCTCCTTTCCTTTGTCTATGCTTCATGATGATGACTTGTCTGCTCCCCCTGGTGGATTTATCGATCATCCACAATTGTTTCCCATCCAGAGACAGCAGGATGGCAATGTGATAAATGTTCAATATGCTCCTTTGGAATATAAATTTTTTAAAGATCTTAAGGATGAAGTAGTGCAGTACGGTCCTCAATCTCCCTTTGTTTTGGCTTGCTGGAATCACTGGGAAAAGGAAAATTAATCATTCTGTTAGATTGGAAATCTATTGCCCAAGCTGTCTTGGAGAGCTCTCAATGGTTGCAACTCCATAGCTGGTGGGAAGAAGAAGCTAGAAAGCAGGCTCGGATTAATGAGGGACAGAATCCCCCTGGTCCTCTCGAGGACAAGCTAATGGGAGAGGGCCTATATCGGGCTTTAAGAGAACAGGCTCAATACTCTGATCAGGACTTACGACAAGTCCGCCAGGTCTTTTTATGAGCATGGTGCCATGTGGTGCCCACTGGCCATGCCCAGCCCTCCTTTGTTAAAACAATGCAAGGTCCCAGTGAGCCATATACTGATTTTGTAGCAAGACTGAGGGTAGCTATGGAACAGACTGTAGGGAGGGATGAGATTTCAGAGATATTATTACAAAATTTAGCATTTGAAAATGCAAATCCTGAATGCAAGCGTATACTGGGACCTTTAAAGGGACAGGGTGCATCTATAGCTGAATATATCAGAGCCTGCTTGGGAATGGTAGGGACTGAGCATCAGACTAATATTTTTGCTACAGCCTTGGCCAAAGTTATGAGACCACCAAAGGGAGGTAACTGCTTTCATTGTGGAAAACATGGTCATATGAAAAGAGAGTGTCAGAAATTAAAAGCTGATCAAGGTGCAATTCCTAAAGACAGATCTCTTGCTGGAAAGAATAAGACTCCTCCCGGACATTACTGTCGGTGTGGGAAGGGATTTCATTGGACTAATGAATGCAGATCTAAAACAGACAAAATGGGCAACCCGATACTGGAAAACTATCCTGAGGGCCTAAGTCCTTCGGGCCCAGGAACAATACCGGGGACTTCTCCTCCTTGCCCTCCTCCCATCCCATCTGCCCCAACCCTATTCCCTCCCAGCAACCATTATGAGTCGATGCCCCATTAAAAGGACCTCAGATGATGATTTCAGACTTACAGTCTGCTACTTCAGGGAGTGCTGCTGCTGACTTACCACTAGCTGATAATGTTCTTTTGTCACCAGGGGGAGGCATTTAGAAATTAAAAACAAATGTATTTGGACCACTGCCTAAAGGCACTTTTGGCTTGATATTAGGTCATAGCAGCACGGCTTTGAGAGGTTTAACCATAATTCCTGAGGTAATAGACTCTGACTATGTTGGGGAAATTTTAATTATGGTCTCTTTTTTTTTTTTTTTTCAGACATAGACTGGCGATTCAATTCACATGATAGTATACATGTTAGAATGTCATTCTCCCAAATCATCCCACCCTCTCCCTCTCCCTCTGAGTCCAAAAGTCCGTTATACACATCTGTGTCTCTTTCCCTGTCTTGCATACAGGGTCGTCATTGCCATCTTCCTAAATTCCATATATATGTGTTGGTATACTGTATTGGTGTTTTTCTTTCTGGCTTACTTCACTCTGTATAATCGGCTCCAGTTTCATCCATCTCATCAGAACTGATTCAAATGAATTCTTTTTAACAGCTGAGTAATACTCCATTGTGTATATGTATCACAGCTTTCTTATCCATTCATCTGCTGATGGACATCTAGGTTGTTTCCATGTCCTGGCTATTATAAACAGTGCTGCGATGAACATTGGGCTACATGTGTCTCTTTCAATTCTGGTTTCCTCGGTGTGTATGCCCAGAAGTGGGATTGCTGGGTCATAAGGTAGTTCTATTTGCAATTTTTTAAGGAATCTCCACACTGTCCTCCATAGTGGCTGTGCTAGTTTGCATTCCCACCAACAGTGTAGGAGGGTTCCCTTTTCTCCACACCCTCTCCAGCATTTATTGCTTGCAGATTTTTGGATCACAGCCATTCTGACTGGTGTGAAGTGGTACCTCATTGTGGTTTTGATTTGCATTTCTCTAATAATGAGTGATGTTGAGCATCTTTTCATGTGTTTGTTAGCCATCCGTATGTCTTCTCTGGAGAAATGTCTATTTAGTTCTTTGGCCCATTATTTGATTGGGTCGTTTATTTTTCTGGAGTTGAGCTGCATAAGTTGCTTGTATATTTTTGAGATTAGTTGTTTGTCAGTTGCTTCATTTGCTATTATTTTCTCCCATTCAGAAGGCTGTCTTTTCACCTTGCTTATATTTTCCTTTGTTGTGCAGAAGCTTTTAATTTGAATTAGATGCCATTTGTTTATTTTTGCTTTTATTTCCAGAATTCTGGGAGGTGGATCATAGAGGATCCTGCTGTGATTTATGTCTGAGAGTGTTTTGCCTATGTTCTCCTCTAGGAGTTTTATAGTTTCTGATCTTACATTTAGATCTTTAATCCATTTTAAGTTTATTTTTGTGTGCGGTGTTAGAAAGTGATCTAGTTTCATTCTTTTACAAGTGGTTGACCAGTTTTCCCAGCACCACTTGTTAAAGAGATTGTCTTTACTCCATTGTATATTCTTGCCTCCTTTGTCAAAGATAAGGTGTCCATATGTGTGTGGATTTATCTCTGGGCTTTCTATTTTGTTCCATTGATCTATATGTCTGTCTTTGTGCCAGTACCATACTGTCTTGATGACTGTGGCTTTGTAGTAGAGCCTGAAGTCAGGCAAGTTGATTCCTCCAGTTCCATTCTTCTTTCTCAAGATTGCTTTGGCTATTCGAGGTTTCTACTTCTACCACACTTTCATTGTTAGCTAGGGAACATATTGCTCAAATACTTCTCCTACATTATCACCACTTTTTGGCTCTTCCTAATGAATGAACAGGAGGATTTGGAAGTACTTGGCGACATATATTTTGGGAAATGCTTGTCAAAGATTCCCGCCCTGTTCTCTCCTTGATTATACAGGGAAACAACTTTGAAGGACTAGTAGACACAGGGGCGGATGTTTCAGTCATTTCTTCTCAACAATGGCCCCAAGATTGGGAAAAAGAAAACAGCCCTTTTATGCTGATGGGATTGGGCTCCATTGCAGATGTCTGGAAGTGTACCCATCCCTTACAATGTCAATTCCATAATGGAAGATCAGTGTTTGTTACCTTTTATATTGTAAATATACCTATTAATATTTGGGGGAGAGATCTTCTCTCTCCGTTGGGGGCTTCTGTAACCATTCCTTCAGAAAACTAGTAGCCACTGCTCAAATTCCTCGAGCACTCCCATTAAAATAGTTAACTAATACTCCAAAATGGGTTGAGCAGTGGCCATTACCAAAAATGAAGCTCGAGGCATTAGAACAATTAGTACAAGAACAACTCCAACTTGGTCATATAGAGCCCTCTACCTCCCCCTGGAATTCTCCTGTTTTTGTTATAAAGAAGAACTCTGGAAAATGGAGAATGTTAACTGATTTATGAGAAGTTAATAAATGTATTGAACCTATGGGAACCTTGCAATTGGGACTCCCCTCTCCAGCTCTTATTCCTCAGAACTGGTCCTTAATGGTGTTAGATCTTAAAGACTGTTAGTTTGTTTGTTTGTTTTTACCATTCCCCTACAATTGCAAGATAGAGATAAATTTGCTTTTACAGTTCCTGTTCTTAATCATGCTCAGCCTGTTTAGCATTATCAGTGGACAGTCTTACCACAAGGAATGATAAATAGTCCTACCTTATGCCAAGAATTCGTAGCTCGCTCTTTACAATCCCTCTGCCAAGAATGCCCCAATTATATTCTATGTCATTACATGGATGATCTCCTATTGGCAGCTCCTAGTATTGCTGAATGTGATGAATTCTTTTTAAAAGTACACGAGGCTTTAAGACTATACAATTTGCAAATAGCCCAGGAAAAAATTCTAAAGGCCTTTCTTATTTCATATTTAGGGACAATATTGGAACAACATAGAATTAGGCCCCAAAAGTTGCAAATTAGAAGAGACCATCTCAAAACCTTAAATGATTTTCAAAAATTATTGGGAGATATTAATTGGCTACGCCCAGTACTTGGGATTGCTACTTATCAATTATGACATTTGTTTTCTACTTTAGAAGAAGATACAGCTCTGGATAGCCCCCGGACCTTAACCCCATTGGCTTTACAGGAACTTGAGCAACAACTAAATGACGACTTTTTGACTTACTTACATGCATCTCAACCTATTTATTTTATAATATTTTCATACCCCTTATTCCCCATCTGGTGTAATTGCTCAAGAAAAAGGATTAACAGAATGGGTTTTCTTACCTAACAGCTTTTCAAAAAAATTGACTATATATATATGGGTAAATTAGCCTTCCTTATACAGAAGGGTTGCCATCGTATTTTACAATTATCAGGATGTGAACCACACCAGATTGTTACTCAGTTAACAACTGCTCAAATATCTTGATGTTTACAATTTAATGAAAACTGGCAAATTTCTCTTGCCTCATATCCTGGTTCGTTTTCTAATCATTATCCATCATCTAAATTGATTGATTTTCTCGGGACTAACGCTATGATATCTTATTCCCCAATTTCAGATGTTCCAGCTAAGGGACCCACTATTTTTACAGATGCAAAGAAAAATACTGCTGGATATTGGACCCCAGAAAATTCCAAGGTTCTCCTCCACTTATTTTCTTCTGTACAGCCCACTGAACTGTGGGCTATCTATTTAGTTTTGCAAGATTTTCCCCAACTGCCTATTAACATTGTTTCAGATTCTCAATATGCTGTTCTCTCTTGCCTACAGCTTCCCCATGCCTCCTTTCCATTGACTCTTAAAACAGCTATTGATAAATTGTTTTACCAAGTACAACAATTGCTCTTGCAGTGTTCAGAGTTAATTTTCTTTACTCACATCCGTGCACATTCTGCCCTTCCTGGACCCTTATCACTCGGAAATGCTACAATTGATGCCTTACTTTATCCTATAGAAGCAGCAAAGCAAGAACATCTCTTACAACATACCAACTCCAAAGGGTTACAAAAATCTCATGCTATTACTCTAAAACAAGCTCAAAATATTGTTCATTCTTGTTCCATATGTGCACCCTTTGCTTTGCCATTTACCCCACCAGGTGTCAACATAAGAGGACTACAAGCAAATCAGATATGGCAAATGGCTATAATTTACATTTCCTCTTTTGGACAACAAAAATGTTTGCATCATACTATAGATACTTGCACACATTTTCAATGGGCCACTGCATTACACTCTGAAAAGGCTGACGCTGTTATTACTCATTTGTTATCTTGTTTTGCAGTTATGGGATTACCAATTGAAATGAAAATTGATAATGCACCTGCTTACCAATCCACAAAATTAGCTCACTTTTTATCTCAATACCATATAACTCATACTTTTAGTATTCCTTATAATAGTCAAGGGCAAGCTATCATTAAAAGAGCTAATCGTACCTTGCGTGATTATCTTGAAAAAATAAAAAAGGGGGAACAAGAGAGATTTATGAAACCTAAAGACATTGTGAATAAAACCTTACTTACCCTAAATTTTTTGAATGTTTGGAGCAAGGGAAATCTATCAGCAGCAGAGTTGCATTTTCAAGGGAAAGAAGAGGATAAGAAGATCTTGAATACACCTATTTGGTATAAAGATAAAGAGAAAGGTTGGATCCCAGTATCATTAATATATTTGGGATGAGGGTATGCTTTCATTTCTGTTGATAATTACAGGTTTTGGACCCCAGCAAGATTGATCAAAATCAACAATGGCTGATCCTCTTTTTCAAAAATTCGAAGAGCTTACTATGCAGAGAAGCCTTACTTCCCGTACAAGGGAAGCAACACCTCCTACATGGGGTGAAATGAAGAGGTTGACCCAGGAAACAGAGAAGACATTAATGAAGGCGGAGCAACCTCTGAATCCTACCAATCTTTTGCTTGCCATGATGGCGGTGGTGACATGTCAGGTAATCGGTGTATCAGCAAGTAATCATACATATTGGACATATATACCTAATCCCCCATTAGTAAGAGCAGTTTCCTGGGGGGAACCAGAAATGCAGGTATGTACTAATGAGACTGCCTTCTTTCCCCTGCCAGCTTGTGGGGGAATAGAACAACTATCTCATCATAAATAACAATATAATATTAATAATTTGACCATTGCAGTGGAAGGTATTCCTTTATGCATAGGGGGATACCCCTTTTGTCTGTCCACCAAGGAACATTCTCATCATGCTTATAATACATGGGGGGTAAAATATAATAATTACTATTTTGCTACTTTTACTGTGCTTGTTTCCACCAGGGGATTTAACACCTCGACAGAACTGATAGATATTCAAAATGGAAAACACTTGTCGCTATGTCCTGTTAACATTTTTGTTCCTTCTCTAGAATCTTTGGAGTGGGAATGTTGCCGAGGTCATCGACCATTTAAAGTCATGAATTATTCTGGGACCATCCTTGTAGATTGGAGCCCAGATCATGGGCAATTCTTAGAAAAATGGTCAAATAAATCTTTTAGGTGGCATCGTGCAAATAGCACTTTGATGGGCAACGGTAATGAAACATTTAAATGGCAGCAATTTGCACTTGTCCCTCCTCAATTACAATTGCAACGATATCCGCACATTCAAGGAGATATTTGGAAACTATGGGCGGTTTCTGGTAATCTCACTATCTGGTCAGGAAACTATACTTTGGACAGTGGTGACTCTTTGGGTCCATTCCATGTTAATTTACATGTTAATAAATCTTATTCTGCAATGGCACGTGTAAAATATCCTTTTGCATTGTTATATGGGAATTGGACCTGGAATGATACTGTGGGGTCTGTGTCATGTGACTATTGTAATCTAACTCAATGTGTAAATCAGTCTTGGTGGGAAGAATTTGAAAGACGAGACTTAAATTCCAATTTCTCGCTAGTAATTGTTAGGGCTCGGACAGAAGTATGGTTACTTATAAATCTGACTCAGCTGTGGTCAGATTCTTTTGCTCTTTCTCATCTATTAACCACTGTACAGACTTTGCTACACCGATCTTGATGTATGCTTGGTGTGGTCATTGCTTCGATTCTAGCAGTCGCGTCAGTAACTGCAACAGCAGTGGTAGCAGGTCTTGTGTTACACCAAGGAATTCAAACAGCTGATTTTATTTGGGACTGGCATAAAGACTCTCATTTGTTATGGCAACAACAGCGAGATTTGGATGCCTGACTTGCTACCGATGTGCTCAATCTTCAACACACCATTTCCTGGCTTGTAGATCAATTGGCTGTTTTATCTACACGAAGTGTGTTGAAATGTGATTGGAATTCTTCTCAGTTTTGTATAAGACCTGTACCATTTAACATGAGTGAAGGATGGGATAAAGTAAAACGATCCTTGACTGGGCTTCAAAATCTCACTACAGAGATTATGGACCTGGAACGACAAAATGAGAATATATTGCAGGGAAAAAGTGATCAAAAACATCACATATGACAGTGATAAAGAATGACTGAAAAGAATACCACTCAATGAGTCAAGAGATAAAGATATCCCAGTACCAATGAGCACACCTTATAGCCAGATACTGGTCTCTGATATCATTCTCCTCTAAAATGAACCAGAAGCTCTTTGGAGAAATCTCTGATTACAGCGTCATGATAGGTAAAAGATGTCTGAATGTGACATGAAGTAAGGAATCACTAAAAATATAATAGGAATGTTTTAATCCAGTAACCATCTTGAAAGGAGGTTCCCCTAGCCAAATATAGAAAAATATGAACACAAAAATAATTAAATATGGTGATGAATTATAAAGTATCAGAAGCATTATCATGAATCTAATATCAATAAAAAATTGAAAAATAAATAAATAGCTTGATAAATATCAGGAGTGGAGGAGAATTCTTACATTAAATTGCATAGGCTGATAGACAAATACACATGGAGATCTAGAGTTAGAAAATCATCTTTTTGTAATCATCATAATAAACATTTGATCAGGAAATAATTAACATATGCTAAATCTAGAGGGAAATTTTGACAAGTAACAGGATGCTTGCATGATCTGTTAGTTGCAAAAGTGAAAAAAATCACAATAATTATACAGTGGAGAAATTCGATAACACTTGAACAAATTATCAAAATTAACATTAGTAACAAGAGACAGATGGACACCATGGGCCTCCGTATGTGATATCCTGAAGTGGACACAATATCTCCTGTGGGGTATTAAAACAAGAATGTGTAGTCTGAATCTAACCTAAAGAAAAATCAGACAAACTTCAAAAGAGGAACAGTCTGCTTATTTTCATAAATGTTGGTTTTAATAAAAGCCTATGAAAAGCTATGTAAATGTTTAGATTAAAGGAGGCTAAAATGTCATGACAGCTAGATGCAATATTTGTTCCTAGATTATATCCTTTGCTATAGGAGTAAAAATGTCTAAAAAGTATATCATTGGGTCATGTGACAAAATTGACACAAAGAATAGATTACTATATTTATCTCCAATTTTACTGGTTGATTACTATTGTGTGTTTTTGTAATAAAAAAAATATTTTAATAGGAAATACAGACAGAAGTATTTAGTGGTAAAAGGCCAGATAATGAACTGTTTACAGTTGGTGAAATTAAGTAAATGTATATGAATGTTCTTTGTAATATTTTAATTTTTGTGTAACTTTTATTTAAGCTTGAAATTATTTTCATTTAAGAAATCTAAGAAGAGAATATAGTAGGTCTAATATAAAAGCAGATATTTGGTAAATTTTGTCAGAGCAGTTTTCATGGTATGATGGAGCTGCCAGTGTATAAAGTGGGTGGGTTCATGGGACTTCCCTGGCAGTCCTGTGGTTAAGATTCTGTGCTTTCAATGCAGGGGAGGGGGCTTTGATCCCTGACAGGGAACTAAGATTTCTCATGCCACGTGGTTCACTATTTTTTTTTAATTTTGAAAAAAAAATAATAGAGTGTTTGGATTTATTGAAGTGGTAAGGAGGCAAAAAATATATAGGCTTTTCTCGCAAGAACTGTAGTAGTTATGGAAACAAGGGTGAAAAGTGGTAATCTGAGGCAGAGGTAGGTTTAAGGAGAAAAATTTGAGGATGTGCTGAGTATTTTAGACTTAGGAGAAGATTATGTTACAGACATGACAAAATATATTTATATATAAGGGTGCAGAATTTAGAGATCAAATTGCAGAAATTAGCATTGGAGAGAAGAAGACATTACTTCCATTGGGGAAAGAGGTAAAGAATGTTCAAAGTAGATAAGTACGAAGGTTGAAGGAAAGTGGATCATGAAATTTTACTCCTGGTATACATTGTTTTTTACTTTTCTGTATGTGAGGAAGAATGGAGGTTGGTAAGTTGTATTTCCTTAATACTGGACATCTGAGAGTTATTTCTCAAGACTCATCTTTCCTTGTTTGCAATTTTAGCAAATTAAACAATGATGGTAATTGTTGCAGCATAAAATATTTTTAAATAAAAATATTAGTACTTTCTTAGTATTGAAGATTGCACATATTGCATAGGACATATGATTGCTTTATAATTTTAACTGTGTTCATATTTTTAATTGGAGGATAATTGCTTAGCAGTGGTGTGTTGTTTTTGCCATACATCAGTCATTGGTATACACATGTCCCCTCCCTCCACCCTCCATCCTCCCACCCCATTCATACCCTCTAGGTTGTCACATAGCACCAAGCTTAGCTCCCTACGTTATACATTAACTTCCCATTAGCTATCTATTTTAGCTAATGTATGCATTTCAATATATACAATTCAGTGCTACTCTCTCAATGCATCCTACCCTCTCCTTCCCCAACTGTATCTGTAAGTCTGTTCTCTATGTTCAGTCTCTATTCTGGCCCTACAAACATGTTCATAAATGCCATTTTTCTAGATTCCATATGCATGCATGCTAGGTCGCTTCAGTCATGTTCAACTCTTTATGACACTATGGACTGTAGCCTTCCAGGCTCCTCTGTCCAAGGGACTCTCCAGGCAAGAATGCTGGAATGAATTGCTATGTCCTCTTCCCAGGGATGTTATTGATCCAGGGATCAAACCTGTATAGCCAGCAGGAATTTGCTGTATGATGCAGGGAACTCAAAGCCAGTGCTCTGTGAAAATCTAGAGGGGTGAGATGGGGTTGGAGGTGGGAGAGAGTTTAAAGAGGGAGGGGACATATGTATACCTATGGCTGATTCACGTAGGTGCATAGCAGAAACAAACACAATATTGTAAGGCAATCATTACCCAAGTTAAAAAAATAATAATGAATAAAAATTGTGTTCAAGCATGTCATTTAGGAGATATCTCCTAGAATGCACCAAAATAATCTATCTAAAGTGAGTTTATTTTTTCAGCCATCTATTTATTAAAATTTATGATAAATTCAAATAAACTCCATAGTAGAAAAAGTTACTGTGAATCAAAGCACAAATACACAAACTCAAGTGCAATCCAAAATAGTTGTATAGCAATCAGATATGGAATATTATATTGTATTAGTACTGTTAAAAATTTTACTAAGGATTTCCAGTAATTCCAGGAAGTTCCCTCTGAAGTACAAATAAAAAGAATTATGGAAGTCGTTTGCATTACCTAACTGTTTTGCATAACTGAAAAAGCTTCCATAATTCTTTTAATCTGTACCCCAGAAGGAATTTTGTTTGTATTACCTAACTGCTTTATAATAACTATATTGGATAAAAACCTGGAACATTAGATCCACGAATCAAAGTAAATTGGACATGGTCAAGCAGGAGATGGAAAGACTGAACATCTAAATCTTAGGAATCAGTGAACTAAAATAATCAGGAATGGGTGAATTTAATTCAGATTACCATTTTATCTTCCATGGACACGAATCCCTTAGAAGGAAGGGAGTAGCCCTCATAGTCAACAAGAATCCAAAATGTGGTAATTGGGTGCAATCTCAAAAACAACAAAATGATCTTTGTTTGTTTCCAAGGCAAGCCATCCAATGTCATAGTAACCTAAGTCCATGCTCCAACCACTAATGCTGCATAAGCTGAAGTTGAATTGTTTAATGAAAACATACAACTCCCTCTGGAACTAACACCAAAATGTTCTTCCACCACTTGGGATTGGAGTGCAAAATGAGGAAGCCAAGAGATACCCCAAATTGTAGCATGTTTGGCCTTGGAGTACAGAATGAAGAAACAAAGACTAACAGAGTTTTGCCAAGAAAACAAACTGGTCATAGCAAACACCCTCTTCCAACAACAAAAGAGATGACTCTACACATGTACATCACAAGATGGTCAATACTAAAATCAGATTATGTTCTTCCATCCAAAGATGGAGAAGCTCCATACAGACAGTAAAATCAAGACATGGAACTGACTATGGTTCAGATGATGAGCAAGATTAGTTTTGCAAAATTCAGGCTTAAATTTAAGAAAGAGGGGAAAACCACTAAGACATAAATCAAATCAAATAAAACCCCTTATATAATACAGGGAGGCAATGAATAGATTCAAGGGATTGGATCTTGTAGATGGAGTCCCTGAAGAACTGTTGATGGAGGTTCATAATACTGTACAGGAGACAGTGACTAAAACCATTCCAAAAAAAAAAAGAAAGAAATTAATAAGGCAAATGATTGTCTAAGGAAGATTTACAAATCGCTAAGCAGCCATGAAATTAAAAGATGCTTACTCCTTGGGAGGAAAGTTATGACCAGCCTAGATAGCATATTAAAAAGCAAAGATATTGCTTTGCCAACAAAGGTCCATCTAGTCAAGGCTATGGTTTTTCCAGTGGTCATGTATGGATGTGAGACTTGGACTGTGTAGAAAGCTGAGTACCGAAGAATTGATGCTTTTGAACTGTGGTGTTGGAGAAGACTCTTGAGAGTCCCTTGGACTGCAAGATGATCCAACCAGTCCATCCTAAAGGAGATCCATTCTGGTTGTTCATTGAAAGGACTGATGCTGAGGCTGAAACTCCAGTACTTTGGCCACCTCATGAGAAGAGCTGACTCATTGAAAAAGACCCTGATGCTGGAAGGGATTGGGTACAGGAGGAGAAGGGGATGACAGAGGATTAGATGGCTGGATGGCATCACTGACTTGATGCACATGAGTTTGGGTGAACTCCGGGAGTTGGTGATGGACAGGGAGGCCTGGTGTGCTGCAATTCATGCGGTCACAAAGAGTTGGGCACGACTGAGCGACTGAACTGAACTGAACTGAACTGAAGGAAGAAGAGGAGCAACAGGCAATGAAGAAAGGGAATGATATACTTAATTGAATGCAGAATTCCAGAGAATATTAAGGAGAGATAAGAGGGCCTTCGGGAAAACAATATAACGGAAAATATTAACCGTCTCTTCAAGAAAATTATATATATCAAGGGAATATTTCATGCAAGGATGGGCACTATAAAGGACAGAAATGGTAAGGACCTAACAGAAGCAGAAGTGATGAAGAAGAGATGGCAAGAATACACAGAAGCATTGTACAAAAGTTATCTGAATGACCTAGATAAACATGATTTTGTGCTCCTTTACCTAGAGTCAGCTATCCTGAAGTATGAAGTCAAGTTATTGTGCTTTAGGAAGCATTAGTAGTATGAACAAAGCTAGTGGATATTATAGAATTCCAGGTGAGCTATTAAAATCCTAAAAATTATGCTGTTAAAGTGTTGCAATCAATATGTCAGCAAATTTGGAAAACAGCAGAGAGCACAGGACTGGAAAAGGTCAGTTTTCATTCCAATTCCAAAGAAAGACAATGACCAAAACTGCTAACACTACCATACAATTGCACTTGTCTCACATGCTACAAGGTTATGCTCAAAATATTTCAAGCTAGGCTTAAGCACTACATAAGTTGAGAAATTCCTGATGTACCAGGTGAACTTCAAAGGGGCAGAGGAAACAGAGACCATATTGCCAACTGTTGGATCATAGAGAATGCAAAGGAGTTCCAGAGAAGCATATATTTTGCTTCATTTATTATATTAAAGTCATTGACTGTGTGGATCACAACACTTGTAGAAAATTCTTAAAGAGATAGGTCTATCAGACCACTTTACCTGTCTCCTGAGAAACCTGTATGTGGGCCAAGAAACAACAGTTAGAACCCGTCATGGAAAAAGAGACTGGTTCAAAATTGGGAAAAGACCATGAAAAAGCTGTATATTGTCTCCCTGCTTGCTTAACTTATATGCAGAGTACATCATGTTAAATGTTGGACTGGGTAAATCACAAACTGGAATCAAGATCTCCAAGAGAAACATCAAGAACCTCAGATATGCAGATGACACCACTCTAATGTCCAAAAGAGAAAAGGAACTCAAAAGCCTCTTGATAAAGGCAAAAGAAGAGTGCAAAAGCTGGCTTGAAACTCAACATTCAAGAAACTAAGATCTTGGCATCCAGTCCCATCACTTCATGACAAATAAAAGGGGAAAAAAGTGGAAGCAATGACAGATTTTATTTTCTTGGGCTCCAAATCACTGTGGACTGTGACTGCAGCCATAACATTAAAAGATGCCTGCTACTTGAAAAGAAAGCTATGAAAATACTAGATAACATATTAAAAATACAGGTCTGTATTGTCACAGCTATGGTCTTACCAGTAGTCAGGTACAGATGTGAGACCTGGTCCATAAAGAAAGCTGAGCACCAAATAATTGATTCTTTCAAATTGTACTCTTGAGTTGCTTGGACTGAAAGAAGATAGCTGATCATAAAGAAAATCAACCCTGTGTATTCACTGGAAGAATTTCTGCTGAAGCTGAAGCTCTAATTCTTTGGTCATTTGATGCAAAGAGCCTACTCATTGGAAAAGACACTGATTCTGGGAAAGATTGAAGGCAAAAGGAGAAGGGTTTGGCAGAGAATGAGATGATTAGATAGCACCACAAGCTCAATTGACATAAATTTGAGCACACTCTGGGAAACAATGGAGGATAGAGTAGCCTGGCATGCTGCAGTGCATGACATTGCAGAGACTCAGACACAAATTAGTGACTGAACAACAATAATAACAAACTGTTTTATGGCCTTACAGATTTTATGCATCAATGAAAACTGAATTTCTGCTCCACATCGTGTTACAGGCTTTCTAACATCAACAGTTTACTTAGGCATTATGCTTTGTGCTACTTGCTCATGACTGAATTTCTGATCATGCAAAGGTTCCTAGAAAATTCACCTGATAACAACTATAAAACTTAAATCTTACAATAAAATGAACAGTTGCATCCTCTTTTCATAGTGCACTACATTTTATACATGTTAGCTATAAAATAGTGAAACTATATCATTAAATACATATTGGCTTTCCAATGTTTTCTTTATTCCTCAACATAAATATGTTTTAATAGGGAAGCTATACTAGATTTTCACAGTAGTACAGAGAAATATAAGGCCAAGTCTAGCAAGCCAAGCTTTGCTTTGGAGACTATTGTGAAGAATGTAGCAGGAAAAGCATGAGAAGGAATTTCCTGACCTTCTTGTGGTTAGGACTTCATGCTTTCACTGCTGAATGTGTGGGTTCAATCCCTGGTTGAGAAGCTAAGAGTCCCAAAAGCCACATGATGGAGCAAAGGGAGAAAAAGAAAAACATGAGAGAATAGTTGATCCACCTCCCAGCAGCTTTGAGAACAGTGATGTAATGGTTCTACCACTGTACACTTACAAAAAGTTCAAGTAAAAGTCTATAATATTGTTTAATTTAATAAACTTGTTCAGTAAGTGTTTTACCAAAGATTTCTTATGACTTCTGGTAAGATTAACTTCAAGCAAAAAGGTAATCTATAGCTGTCAGAGTAAAGGTAAGAAATGATTTCATGAAATTTGATTCTTTTTCTTACTGACTTCTTGCTCTTCTGTGCCCAGTCACTCAGTTGTGTGTGACTCTATGTACGGTAACCCCCTAGGCTCCTTTGTCCACGGGATTTTTCAGGCAAGAATGCTTGATCATGTTGCGATTTCCTCCTCCAAGGAATCTCCCTGAACTTGAGAGGTTTGAACTTTGTCCTGTGTCTTCTGCATTACATGTGGATACTTTACCACTGAGCCATTGGGGACTTCTTAGGCAAATGAAAATTATATCTGCAAAACCTCATTTACTATTTTCTGGTTTATTTGCATTAAATTGGAAGATCATCATATGGCAAGTTGGATTCAAATTATCATTTTTGTTTGCATTAAATAAATTAGATTGAACACAGATCAAGTGTAATAGATTGTGTGGTAATCAGAGGCAGGTTTTCTTTTTTTTCCCTACCTAAATTAATTTCAATACCAATACAGTATTATAAAGTAAAATAAAGTAAAAATTAAAATAAAAAAATAATAAAGTTCTGAGTATAGATGGAAAAAAAGTAAAGCTTTGTAAATGTACTGATATGCTCATAACTATCTCAACAATACAATTCATTTCTATTTCAAATAATTTATACTAGTCAGAAGCAAAAGTAAAAATTCTTACCAAAAAGAATGCTGAAGGACTGATGAAAGGACTGGAGGACATTGGAAGGACTGATGCTGAAGCTGAAACCCCAATATTCTGACCATATGATGTGAAGAACTGACTCCTTTGAGAAGACCCTGATGCTGGGAAAGATTGACAGTAGGAGGAGAAGGGGATGACAGATAATGAGATGTTTGGATGGCATCACTGACTCAATGGACATGAGTTTGAGCAAGCTTTGGGAGTTGGTGATGGACAGGGAGGCCTGGCGTGCTGCAGTCCATGGGGTCATGAAGAGTTGGACACAACTGAGTGACTGAACTGAACTTACAAAAATCCTTGAGATTAAACTGAAATTCAACAGAAAATAGGCTAGATTGCACATAGACATCCCAAAATTTGTTTTTCTCAAAACACTCCATAAAATATAATCTTAGAGATAATATGACAATTATGAACAACCACCTTTTATAATTATTTATAAATAAATACTCAGGAATTAAAAGAGATTGTGGATTCTTTAGCCACACTAAACATGGTGTGAAGTGAACCCAGAAAAGTAGTGTGAATTTTCTCACCACAGCTCAGGAGAAAGGGGATACTTCCATGGATGTTTTGCAGTATTTCCCATAAGGGTAAAGTATTTTTTGGAAACATTAGTAGTTGAGATTCATATGATGGGACAAATTTAGGAAATAGGGAAGGTCAGTTTAGTGATCACTAACATGACTTCAGCAGAGAAGAGTTTATAAGTCTATATTTTAATCTAATTTCCTTATGTATGGAGCATAAACAAGTTTGTGAAGATTATATATATCAACAGTGACTGTGGTCTCAATATACTGTTTCTTTCACAATGTTGTATACATCTGTCCATGTCATATATGGCAGATAAGGGGTCAGTGATAAAGCAAAATGGTGGGTCTAGGAGGGGGCTGATACATTCCCAGGGACAACAACTAAACAGACAAACAGGCAGTAAGACACACATGGATATCTGGAGTGAGATCAAGCCAGTAACCATCAACAGATACAAGTAAGAAGCAGGCCTGTGAAGACTCAAGTAATCAGTAGTCAAAGTAGATAAAAGAGCCAGAAGCCAAGGTGTCAGAAAGTACAGAACTGTCAAGGACATAAGAAAATAGTTTTTGATGTAACTTGCAATCTTCACTATAAAATGAACAAGAAAGTAAATCTGAAACCCACAGATGACAAGTGACTAGCATATCTAGGGGCACACAGAAAATTGGAAATATAGAAATGATGGTAATCCACATAATTTTGTCAGGATGTTTTTTTTTTTTTTTCCTGTTGAATTTTTTGTTTTGTATTGGGGTAGAGCTGAATAACAGTGTTGTGATAGTTTCAGGTGAACAGTGAAGGGGCTCAGCCATACATATACCTATATCCATTTTCATACAAAGTCCGCTCCCATCCAATCTGCCACATGACATTGAGTCGAGTTTCTTGTGCTATAAAATAGGTCCTTGTTGATTATTCACTTTATTTTTTATTGTTTTTTTTAGTTTTTTATTTTTTAAATTTTAAAATCTTTAATTCTTACATGCATTCCCAAACATGAACCCCCCTCCCACCTCCCTCCGCATAACATCGTTCTGGGTCATCCCCATGCACCAGCCCCAAGCATGCTGCATCCTGCGTCAGACATAGACTGGCGATTCAATTCACATGATATTATACATGTTAGATTTAAATATAGCAGTGTGTACATGAAAATCCCAAATTCTCTAACTATCGCTTCCTCCTGGCAATTGTAAGATGGTTTTCTAAGTTTGTGAGTCTCTTTCTGTTTTGTAAGTTTATTTGTATCATTTCTTTTTAGATTCCTCATATAAGGGATATCAAACAATATTTCTACTACTTTGTCTGACTTATGTCACTCTTTAGGTACATCTATGTTGCTGCAAAATACACCATTTCATTCTTTTTAATGGTTGAGTAACATTCCATTGTATATACACACCACATCTTCTTTATCCATTCCTCTGTCAATGGCAATTTAGGTTACTTCCATGTCTTGGCTATTTTAAACAGTACTGCAATGAATATTGGGGTGCATATACCCTTTCAGACCATATTTTTCACCAGATTATGTGTAGGAGTGGGATTGCAGGTCATATGGTAGCTCTATTTTTAGTTTTTAAATTAATCTCCATACTGTTCTCTATAGTGGCTATAAGCGTTTATATTTCCATCAACAGTTTAGGAGGGTCCCCTTTTCTCCACACCCTCTCCAGCATTATTTATTTGTCTATTTTTTGATGATGGCCATTTTGGTTTCTGTGAGGTGATATTTCATTGCAGTTTTGATTTGCATTCCTCTAAGAATGAACAATGTTGAGCATCACTTCATGTGCCTCTAGGCCATTTTTATGTCTTCTTTGAAGAAATGTCTATTTATGTCTTCTGCCCATTTTGTGAGTGGGTTTTTTGTCTTGATGCTGTTAAGTGTCACAAGTTGTTTTTTAAATTTTAGAGACTAATCCTTTATTGGTCACATCATTTGAAAATGTTTTCTCCCAATCTGGAGGTTTTCTTTTGATATTATTTAATATTTTCTTTCCTGTGTAAAATCTTTTGTAATTAAGTAAGTCTTACTTGTTTACTTTCCTTTTATTTCCATTATTCTGGCAGAGAGATTGAAAAAGATGTTGCTGTGATTTATGTCAGATAGTGTTCTTCCTATGTTATCCTCAAGAAGTTGCATAGTGTCTGGTCTTAACATTTGGTTTTTAATCCATTTTGAGCTTACTTTTGTGTATTAAGGTAAAGAATTATTTTGCATGTGGTTGTACAGTTTTTCCAGCACCATTTGTTGAAGGGACTGTCTTTGCAAAATCGTGTAGTTGTCTAGCCTCCTTTGTCATAGATTAATTGACCATAGATGGATAAGTTCATTCCTGGGATTTCTGTCCTATTGCATTGACTTATATTTCTATTTTTATGCAAGTACCATATTGTTTTGATGACTGTAGCTTTGTAGTGTAGTCTAAAGTCAGGGATCCTGATTCCTCCAGCTCTGTTTTTATACCTCAGGATTTTTTTTGGCTATTTGGGGTCTTTTGTGTCTCTAAAAATTTTGAGATTTTTTTGTTCCAGTCCTGTGAAAAATGGTATTGGTAATTTGATAAGGGTTGCATTGAATCTGTAGATTGACTTAGATGCTATAGTCATATTGATTTTTCCAATATACAAACATGGTGTATCTTTCCATATGTTTATGTCTTCTACATTTTCTTTCATCAGCATCTTATACTTTTCAGAGTGCAGGTCTTTTATCTCCTTAGGTAGGTTTATTCCTAGGTATTTCATTCTTTCTGATGTGATGGTGGATGGAATTGATAAACTTTAAAACAGAGACAGTTATAAGGGGCAAGGAAGGATACTACATAATGATCAAGAGTTCAAGTCAAGAAGATGATGTAAGAATTATAAATATATATGCACCTGACACAGGAGCACCTCAACATGTAAGGCAAATACAAGCAACCATAAAGGGAGAAATCAACAGTAATACAGTAATAGTGGGGGAATTTAATACCCCAATTTCATCAATGGACAGATCACCACACAGAATATTAATGAGGTAAAATAGAACTTAAATGCCACTTTTGATGAGTTGGAATTAATTGATATTTATAAATCATTCCATTCAAAATAGCAGACTACACTTTTTTCTCGAGTGAACATGGAACATTCTCCAGAATTGATCACATGTTGGGCCACAAGGCAAGCATTGGTACATTTAAGAAAATCACAATCGATAAAGGTTAGAAGATGGCAGAGGAATAGGATGGAGAGATCATTTTCTCCCCTTCAAATTCATGTTAGAACATTTAAACGCTGAGTAAATTCCACAAAACAACTTCTGAATGCCGGCAGAGGACATCAGGCACCCAGGAAAGCAGTCTATTGTCTTCAAAAGGAGGTAGGAAAAAATATGAAAGACAGAAAGAGACAAAAGAAGTAGGGATGGAGCTCCATCCTGAGAAGGGAGATTTAAAAAGAGAGAAGTTTCCAAACACTAGGAAACACTCTCACTGCCGAGTCTGTGGCGAGCCTTGGAACCACAAAGGGCAACATAACTGGGAGGAAAAATAAATAAATAATTAAACCCCAAAGGTTATCTGCCCAATGGTAACTACTCCAGTGGAAAAGCAGCTCAGATGCCTGCACCCGCCACTAGCAAGCAGGGGCTGGTCAGGAAGGCGTGGGCTGCATTGCTTAGAGTAAGGACTACGCCTGAATGCCCCAATGGCAATTTGGGGGAACTAACTTGGGCTAGCAAACCAGACTGTGGGATGGCTATCACACGAAAATCCCTAACTTAAGACACCACCATGGCCTGCTCACAGAACAAAGGACTATACAGAGCTAGTTGGCTGCAGACAAACCTCCTCTGGCAACAGGCAGCCAGAGCTGGAAGGGGGCAATCGCAACCCCAGAGAGACATTATCTACCAAACTTCAAGCAGGCTTCTTTGCTAACTAAGACTTCTTGGGGTTCTGGACTCAACATCCACCTGAGAAGGTGCACTGGTTGTACACCCAGAAAACCGAGCAGCAGGGATGGGGGAGGCGATAAGTTGCAGCGACCACACTCACCAAACACCTCATCACCTGAGCTGCTCAGACCTGGGAAGGGCACAAAATGCAGGCCCAAGAGAGTCTGTGCCTCTGAAGACTTACTGAGTGCCTGCACCTGAGCGGCTTAGACATGGGAGGTGCATACAGCCCAGGGCCAGCCTCGTATGGTTCCTGACAGAGCAACATAGAGCCTGAGCAGTGTGAGCTGGGAGGGCACATACACCTTGAGCAGGGGCAAGCCCAGTGTGGCTGAAGCACTGCCAGCATATGCCAGTGTTATTTGTTTCCATCCCTTCCTCCCCACAGCGTGACTGAACAAGGGAACCTAAAAAAGTGTCCACCACTGCCCCCTTCTGTCAGGGTGAATATCAGACACTGAAGAGACCAGCAAACAGAAGAAGCTAAAACAGAGGGAACCACCTTGGAAATGACAGGTGCAGTAGATTAAAACCCTGTAGTTAGTACCGACTATATAGGAAGGGGCCTATAGATCTTGAGAAATATAAGCCAGACCAAGAAACTATCCAAAAATGAACTGATCCCACACTGCCCACAACACCACCAGAGAAAGTCCTAGATATATTTTTACTATTTTTATGATCATTCTTTTTTTTTAAATTTTTTTAAAAAATTAAGTCCTCTATTACTCCTTTGATTTTCATTTTTATAACCTACTATTATTTTGCCAAAAAAGACCATATTTTTTAAAGCAAAATCCATATACATATATATATTATAATTACTGTGAGTTTGTTATTTTTTTAAATATTGTATTTTTGAAAATCAAACTTCTACTCTAGATTTTTAATCTTTGCTTTTTGATATTTGTTATTGATTTAGTACCTTCAAGAACCCAATCTTAAGTATCCATTTTTACTTGGAAGGGAGATTACTGGCTTGACTGCTTCCTCTCCCTTTGGACTCTTCTTTTTCTCCACCAGATTGCCTCTATCTCCTCCCTCAACCTTCTCTTCTCTACCCAACTCTGTGAATCTCTTTGTGTGTTCCAGATGGTGGAGGACACTTAGGGAAATGATTACTGGCTGGATCTGTCTCTCTCCTTTTGATTCCCCCCTTTATCCTCCTGGCCACATGCCAGGGGCCAGCGTGAGGAACTCCACCCATGGCAAAGGTCATGAAGAAAGAGGCTTGGCATACGCAAAGGCGTGATCAAGCCTTAGGAAATCCCCTGTTCCCGAGCATCTACCCCAAAACCAGAGTCTGTTTTATGCTCTCACCTACATCTCTGACTTTACAGGGGGCTCTCCCCCATAACCGTTTCTCTTGGAGAAGTAGTAAACGTGCAGCTCCAAGCCAATAAAAATTCTTCAGCGTGACAAGAGTGTTTCAGCTTACGGGCTCCTCTGAAGGTTATCTAGCCCACCTGTATAGGTTCGTCCGGCCACATGTGATTGTTTACAGCCTCCCAACCTGAGAGGCATGAGATGTTTTAGATTTACTAAAGGCAAATTATTTTGGGGAGTTAGAAATTATTAGTATAGTGGTTTGGTTAGGAATTATATTGGTGAAGGGTTTTTCATTTGTTGTGTCAATAATTGCTGCTAATTCTCTCCCCTGGGTGGGACAAGGATGTCTCAGGTCAAACCTCTCTGCTGACAGACTAGCTTGTGTGACAGGATTATCCATATTCCTGCCACTACACACATGATTGTTTACTACCTCTCAAACATAAACAGCACAGAGAGTTTTGGAGTATTTTGAGAGTCTTAATTAGCATAGGGCTTTTTCTTCTTGTTGAGTCAATGATTGGCACCAGCCCTCCATATCCTTAGGCACCTGGGAATATATTAATCAATGTATTTGGAATATAGAAAAGGAAATATAGTAGTTTTTGAGGTTAGCAATACTAGGCTTTTTGATTTAATGAGTTTTCTCTTTTGTGATAGATCACTGTACTTTGTTATAAATCACTGTGTCCTTGCTATGTAAAAATGTAAGTTTATCAATATCTTAAGACTAAATAGATCTTAAGGGGAACATTGATGGAAGGATTTTCATTTGTTGGGCTGATGTTTGCTGCTAAATGGATAAGAAAGCTGTGGTACATATACACAGTGGAGTATTACTCAGCCGTTAAAAAGAATTCATTTGAATCAGTTCTGATGAGATGGATGAAACTGGAGCCGATTATACAGAGTGAAGTAAGCCAGAAAGAAAAACACCAATACAGTATACTAACACATATATATATATGGAATTTAGAAAGATGGCCATGACAACCCTGTATGCAAGACAGCAAAAAAGACACAGATGTGTATAACGGACTTTTGGACTCAGAGGGAGACGGAGAGGGTGGGATGATTTGGGAGAATGGCATTGTAACATGTATACTATCATGTAAGAATCGAATCACCAGTCTATGTCCGACGCAGGATACAGCATGCTTGGGGCTGGTGCATGGTGGTTACCCAGAGAGATGTTATGGGGAGGGAGGTGGGAGGGGGGTTCATGTTTGGGAACGCATGTAAGAATGAAAGATTTTAAAATTAAAAAAAAATATCTCCATATTCTCTGCCCTTATAATGAATATAAGTTCCATATAGGAGAAATAAGCATTAACCTTTAAGCTTATAGAATAAATAAGTATTAACCTTTAAGATTAATCATATTAACCTTGGGTTAAATAAATTCCTTTCTTGATTGTAACTCACTACACCCTCACCCTATAGGAATGCAACTTTATTTGGAGGGTGGTGCCTGGTTTAAGAAAAAAACACCCTCAGAAGAAATAAGTTTTTTGGTTATCAGAAAGAAAGGATCATAAAATGTCAGCAGATCTCACTAATGGCCAGAAGATGATGTAATATCCCTAAGACCTTTTTTTATACATTATGTGAAGCACCTGATTTTGATAAAGGTCAGGACTGCTGACCCCCACGTGACTCTGTATTCATCCCTATGTGTAACAAAAGGTATATAAGCAAACCTAAAAATAAAGAAAATGGGATAAGTTTCCGGAAAGACTGATTCCCCCATGTCACTTCCTTCTTGCTCCCGTTTCTCTGGCTGAATTCCCATCTGGATTCAGCCTCCTTTTCTCTACTACACTATCTCCTACTACACTATCCATTTCTAATCTCTCTATATATCTGTAATTAAATATGTATTTTTCCAAAGACGCCGACACCGTCCCCACCTTTGAATTCCCTGAATCCACCAGGGCTGGACCCCGGCAGCCACCTCTGTCTCCTTCCTCCCTCTTCTCTTCTCTGTATAACTCCATGAACATCTTTAAGTGGTGCAGACTGTGGAGCACATAAGGAAGTGATTACTGGCTAGCTTGCTTTCTCCTCTTTTGATTCCACCTCATCTCATTCGGCTCACCTCTAATTCCCTCCTCCCTCTTCTCTTTCCCAGGTAACTCTGTGAACCTCTCTGGGTGTCCGTCACTGTGGAGAAACTTTTCATCTTTAACCTAGATGTTTTATCAGCAGTGCTGTATAGATGGAGAAGTCTTGAGACTACTGTAAAAATAAGACTGAAAACCAGAAGCAGGAGGCTTAACTCCAAATCCTGAGAACACCAGAGAACTCCTGAATTCAGGGAACATTAATCAATAGGAGCTCATCAAACGCCTCCATACCTACACTGAAACCAAGCACCACCCAAGGGCCAACGAATTCAAGAGCAAGACATACAACACAAATTCTCCAGCAATACAGGAACACAGCCCTGAGTTTCAATATACAGGTTGCCCAAAGTTACTTCAAAACCATTGACATCTCATAACTCATTACTGCACACTTCATTGCACTCCAGAGAGAAGAAATCCAGCTCCACCAACCAGAGCACCGACACAAGCATCCCTAACCAGGAAACCTTGACAAGCCACCTGTATAACCCCACCCACAGCGAGGAAACTCCACAATAAAGAGAACTCCACAAACTGCCAGAATACAGAAAGGCCACCCCAAACTCCACAATATAAACAAGATAAAGGGACAGAGGAATACTCAGCAGATAAAGGAACAGGATAAATGCCCACAAAACTAAAGAGAAACACATAGGGAATTTACCTGATAAATGATTCTGGATAATGATAGTTAAAATGATGCAAAAACTTGAAATCAAAATGGAATCACAGATAAATAGCCTGGAGACAAGGACTGAGAAGATGCAAGAAAAGTTTAACAAGGACCTAGAAGAAATAAAAAAGAGTCAATATATAATGAATAATGCAAAAAACGAGATCAAAGACACTCTGGAGGCAACAAATAGTAGAATAACAGAGGCAGAAAATAGGATTAGTGAATTAGAAGATAGAATGGTAGATATAATTGAATCTGAGAGGAAAAAAGAAAAACGAATTAACAGAAATGAGGACAATCTCAGAGACCTCCAGGACAATATTAAATGCTCCAACATTTGAATCATAGGAGTCCGAGAAGAGGAAGACAAAAAGAAAGACCATGAGAAAATACTTGAGGTGATAATAGCTGAAAACTTCGCTAAAATGGGGAAGGAAATAATCACCCAAGTCCAAGAAACCCAGAGAGTCTCAAACAGGATAAATCCAAGGCGAAACACCCCAAGACACATATTCATCAAATTAACAAAGATCAAACACAAAGAACAAATATTAAAAGCAGCAAGGGAAAAACAACAAATAACACACAAGGGGATTCCCATAAGGATAACAGCTGATCTTTCAATAGCAACTCTTCAGGCCAGGAGGGAATGGCAAGACATACTTAAACTGATGAAAGAAAATAACCTACAGCCCAGACTACTGTACCCAGCAAGAATCTCATTCAAATATGAAGGCGAAATCAAAAGCTTTACAGACAAACAAAAGCTGAGAGAATTCAGCACCACCAAACCAGCTCTCCAACAGATGTGAAAGGATATTCTCTAGACAAGAAACACAAAAAGGGTGTATAAACCCAAACCCAAAACAGTAAAGTAAATGGCAACAGGATCATACTTATCAATAATTACCTTAAATGTAAATGGTTTGAATGCCCCAACCAAAAGGCAAAGACTGGCTGAATGGATACAAAACAAGATCCCTATATAGGCTGCCTACAAGAGACCAACCTCAAAACAAGGGACACATACAGACTGAAAGTGAAGGGCTGGAAAAAGATATTCCACTCAAATAGATATCAAAAGAAAGCAGGAGTAGAAACACTCATATAAGATAAAATAGACTTTAAAACAGAGGCTGTGAAAAGAGACAAAGAAGGCCACTACATAATGATCAAAGGATCAATCCAAAAAGAAGATATAACAATTATAAATATATGTGAACCCAACATAGGAGCACCACAATATGTAAGACAAATGTTCACAAGTATGAAACGGGAAATTAACAATAACACAATAATAGTAGGATACTTTAGTATTCCACTCACACCTATGGACAGATCAACTAAACAGAAAATTAACAAGGAAACACAAACTTTAAATGATACAATATACCGGTTAAACCTAATTGATATCTATAGGACATTTCACCCCGAAACAATGAATTTCACCTTTTTCTCAAGTGCACACGGAACCTTCTCCAAGATAGATCACATCCTGGACCATAAATCTAGCCTTGGTAAATTAAAAAGAAAAAACATTGAAATCAGTCCAAGCATCTTTTCTGACCACAATGCAGTAAGATAAGGTCTCAATTACAGGAGAAAAACTGTTAAAAAATCCAACATATGGAGGCTGAACAACACATGGCTGAATAACCAACAAAATACAGAAGAAATAAAAAAAGAAATAAAAATACGCATAGAAACAAATGAAAATGGAAACAAAATACCCAAAATCTGTGGGACACTGTAAAAGCAGTGCTAAGGGGAAAGTTCATAGCAATACAGGCATACCTCAAGAAACAAGAAAAAAAGTCAAATAAATAACCTAACTATACACCTAAGGCAACTAGAAAAGGAAGAAATGAAAAACCCCAGGGTTAGTAGAAGAAAGGAAATCTTAAAAATTAAGGCAGAAATAAATTCACAAGAAACAAAAGAGACCATAGCAAGAATCAACAAAGCCAAAAGCTGGTTCTTTGAAATGGTAAATAAAATTGACAAACTCTTAGCCAGACTCATCAAGAAACAAAGGGAGAAAAATCAGATCAATAAAATTAGAAATGAAAATGAAGACATCATACAAGTCAACACAGAAATATAAAGGAACATAAGAGACTACTATCAGCAATTATATGCCAATAAAATGGACAATGTGGAAGAAATTGACAAATTCTTAGAAAAGTACAACTTTCCAAAACAGAACCAGGAAGAAATAGAAAATCTTAACAGACCCATCAGAAGGAAAGAAATTGAAACTGTAATCGGAAATCTTCCAGCAAACAAAACCCCATGTCCATACAGCTTCACAGCTGAATTCTATCAAAAATTTAGGGAAGAGCTAACACCTATCCTACTCAAACTTTTCCAGAAAATTGCAGGGGAATTTTCAAACTTTCAAACTCTTTGTATGAGGCCATCATCACCTTAATACCAAAACCTGACAAAGATACCACAAAAAAAGAAAACAACAGGCCAGTATCACTGATGAATGCAGATGCAAAAATCCTTAACAAAATCCTATTAATCAGAATTCAACAACACATTAAAAAGATCATACACCATGACCAAGTGAGCTTTATCCTAGTGATGCAAGTATTCCTCAATATCCACAAATCAGTCAGTGTAACACACCACATTAACAAATTGAAGGATAAAAGCCATATGATTACCTCAATAGATTCAGAGAAAGCCTTTAACAAAATTCTACATCCATTTATCATAAAAACTTTCCAGAAAGCAGGAATAGAAGGAACATACCGCAACATAATAAAAGCTATATATGACAAACACACAGAAAACATTATCCTCAATGGTGAATAATTGAAAGCATTTCCCCTAAAGTCAGGAACAAGACAAGGGTGCCCACTTTCACCACTATTATTTGACATAGTTTTGTAAGTTTTAGCCACAGCAATCAGAGCAGAAAAAGAAATAAAAGGAATCCAAATTGGAAAAGAAGAGGTAAAACTCTCACTGTTTGCAGATGACATGATCCTCTACATAGAAAACCATAAAAACTTCACCAGATAATTACTAGAGCTACTCAATGAATTTAGTAAAGTTGCAGGATATAAAATCAACACACAGAAACCCCTTGCATTCCTATACACTAATAATGAGCAAATAGAAAGAGAAATTAAGGAAACAATTCCATTCACCATTGCAATGAAAAGAATAAAATACTTAGGAATATATCTACCTAAAGAAACTAAAGACCTATATAAAGAAAAGTATAAAACACTGGTGAAAGAAATCAAAGAGGACACTAATAGATGGAGAAATATACCATCTTCATGAATCCAAAAAATCAATACAGTGAAAATGAATATACTAACCAAAGCAATCTATAGATTAAATGCAATCCCTATAAAGAGACCCACGGTATTTTTCACAGAGCTAGAACAAATAATTTTGCAATTTTTACAGAAATACAAAAAAAAAAACCTCGAATAGCCAAAGCAATCTTGAGAAAGACGAATGGAACTGGAGGAATCAACCTGCCTGACTTCAGGCTCTACTACAAAACCACACTCATCAAGACAGTATGGTATTGGCACAAAGACAGATATATAGATCAATGGAACAAAATAGAAGGCCCAGAGATAAATCCACACACCTATGGACACCTTATCATTGACAAAGGAGACAAGAATATACAATGGAGAAAAGATAATCTCTTTAACAAGTGGTGCCGGGAAAACTGGTCAATCGCTTATAAAATAATGAAACTAGAGCACTTTCTAACACCAGACACAAAAATAAACTACAAATGGATTAAAGATATAAATATAAGACCAGAAACTATAAAACTCCTAGAGAAGAACATAGGCAAAACACTCTCTGACATACATCACAGCAGAATCCTCTATGACCCACCTCCCAGAATATTGGAAATAAAAGCAAAAAGAAACAAAGGGGACCTAACTAAAATTAAAAGCTTCTGTACAACAAAGGAAACTATAAGCAAGGTGAAAAGACAGTCTTCAGAATGGGAAAAAACAATAGCAAATGAAGCAACTGACAAACAATCTCAAAAATATACAAGCAACTCCTATCTCAATTCCAGAAAAATAAATGACCCAATCAAAAAATAGGCCAAAGAACTAAATATACAGTTCCCCAAAGAAGACATACAGATAGCTAACAAGCACATGAAAAGATGTTCAACATCACTCATTACCAGAGAAATGCAAATCAAAACAACAATGAGGTACCATTCACGCCAGTCAGAATGGCTGCCATTCAAAAGTCTACAAGCAATAAATGCTGAAAAGGGTGAGGAGAAAAGGGAATGCAAACTAGTACAGCCACTATGGAGAATAGTGTGGAGATTCCTGATAAGAAAACTGGGAATAGAACTGCCTTATGACCTAGAAATCCCACTCCCGGGCATACACACCAAGGAAACCAGAATTGAAACAGACACGTGTACCCCAATGTTCATCGCAGCACTGTTTACAGTAGCCAGGACATGGAAGCAACCTAGATGTCCATCAGCAGATGAATGGATAAGAAAGCTGTGGTACATATACACAATGGAGTATTACTCAGCCATAAAAAGAATACATTTGAATCAGTTCTAATGAGATGAATGAAACTGGAACCTATTATACAGAGTGAAGTAAGCCAGAAAGAAAAACACCAGTACAGTATCCTGACGCATATATATGGAATTTAGAAAGATGGTAATGATAACATTGTATGTGAGACAGCAAAAGAGCACACATGTGTAGAACAGTCTTCGGAGTCTATGGGAGAGGGAGAGGGTGGGATGATTTGGGAGAATGCCATTGAAACATGTATAATATCATATAAGAAATGAATCACCAGTCCAGGTTCGATGCAGGATACAGGATGCTTGGTTCTGGTGCACCTGGATGTCCCAGAGGGATGTTATGGGGATGGAGGTGGGAAGGGTGTTCAGGATGGAGAACATGTGTATACCTGTGGCGGATCCATGTTGATATATGGCAAAACCAATACAATATTGTAAAGCAATTAGCCTCCGATTAAAATAAATAAATTAAAAAAAAAAGAAAATCACAATCATATTGAGCATCTTTCTTACCACAATTCTATGAAATGAGAAATAATTTACAAAAAGAAAAAAAAAAACACAAACTTATTGTGGCTAAACAATATGCTACTAAACAACCAATGGCTCACAGGAGGAAATAAAAAATATACCTAGAGTCAAATGAAAATAGAAGCAAAATGGTCCAAAACTTATGGGATGCAGGAATACCAGTTCTAAGAGGGAAGTTTGTAGCAACACATCTTACCTCAAGAAACAAGAAAGCTCTCAAGTAAACAATCTGACCTTACACCTAAAATAACTAGAGAAAGAAGAACAAGTAAAACCTAAAGTTGGTGTAAAGAAAGAAATAATAAAGATGAGAGTAGAAATAAATGAACTAGAGAGAAAGAAAATGATTATAAGAATCAATGATACTAACAGCTGTTTCTTTGAAAAGATAAACAAAATTGATAAACCTTTAGTCATATTTATAAAAAAAAATGTAGAGGACTCAGATCAATAAAATTAGTGGGCTTTTACCATATTTAACCCATCAGACCAAACAAAAGGAAGAGATGAGGAGTCTACCTGAAAAATAATTTAGAAAAATGATAGTAAACAGATATAAAATCATGAAAACAAAATAGATACATGGATAAATAGACTGGAGACATGGATTTAGATAATGCAGTAAGTGCATACCAATGACCTAGAAGAAATAAAGAATAGCCAATCAGCAATGAACAATGCAATGGTTGAGATTAAAAACACTCTGGAGGGAACCAACAGTAGAGTTACTGAGGCAGACAAATAGTAAGTGACCTGAAAGGTAGAAAGGTGGAAAAAACAGAAACATAGAATTAAAAAAAAAAAAAGAATAAAAACAAATGAGGCTCAGAGGCCTCTGGGACAGTGTTAAATAGGAATCTCAGAAAAGAAAAAGAAAAACAAAAAGAAAGAGCATGAGAAAATATATGCAGAAATAATAGTTGAAAATTTTTCTAAAATGTGGAAGGAAATAGCCATCCAAGTGCAGGAAGCCAGATAGTCCCATACAGGATAAAACCAAGGAGAAACACACCAAGTCACATATTAATCAAACTAACAAAAATTAAACACAAAGAAAAAAATATTAAAACACCAAGGGAAAATCAATGAATAACATAGAAAGGTGTCTCCATAAGACTATAGTTGATCTTTTAACAGAAACTCTGTATGGCATAAGGGAATGGCAAGACATCCTTAAAGTGATGTAAGGGAAAAACCTACAACCAAGATTACTCTATCCAGCAAGGATCTGATTCATATTCAAAGGAGAAATAAGAAACTTTACATATAAGCAAAAGCTAAGAGAATTCAGAACTACCAAACCCAGTCTTCAACAAATACTAAAAGGACTTCTTTAGACAGGAAACATGAAAAGGTCTATAAAAACAAGCCCCCCAAATAAAGTAAAGGGTAATGGAATCACACTTGTCAGCAATTACCTTAAGTGTAAATTGGTTAAATGCGCCAGCCACAAGACATAGACTTGCCAAATGGATACAAAAACAAGACTTCTATATATGCTGTCTACAAGAGATCCACCTCAAACCTAGGGAGGGCACATACAGGCTGAAAGTGATTGGCTAGAAAATATATTCCATGAAAAAGGAGCCCAAATGAAAGTGGGAGCAGCAATACTCATATCAGATAAAATACATATATCTTTAAAATAAATATCAATATAAGAGACAAAGAAGTATACTACATAATGATAAAAGGATCAACACATGAAGAAGACAATTATTAATATATATTCACCCAACAAAGGAGCACCTCAGTACATATAAGGCAAATGCTAACAGCTATTAAAGGGGAACTTGACAGTAATATAATAATTGTGGAGGACTTTAATAGTCCACTCACAACAATGGGCAGATCTACATACAGAAAACTAATAAGGAAACACAAACTTTAAATGATACATTGGACGATTTGGACCTAATTGATATCTACCTGCCATTTCATCCAAAAACAATAGCTTTCACTTTTTTATCAAGTGCACATGAACTATTCTCCAAGATAAATCACATCCTGGGCCACAAATCTAACCTTGGTAAATATACAAAAAATGAAACCACTTCAGCCATCTTTTGTGATCCAATGCTGTAAGATTAGACATTAACTACAGGGGAAATAAAAATTATTTAAAAAAACCCACAAATATATGGGTGCTAAACAGCATGCTTCTGTATAACCCAAAGATCACTGAAGAAAGAAAAAAGGAAATAAAATATACATAGAAACAAATGACAATGAAAATATGACGACTCAAACCTATGGAATGCAGAAAAAGCATTACTAACAGGGAAGTTCATACCAAGATAAGTATACCTCAAGAAACAAGAGACATCAAATAAACAACTTAACCTTGCACCTAAAGCAACTAGAAAAAAGAAGAAGAAGACATCCCAAAGTTAGTAGAAGGAATGAAATCATAAAAAATCAAAGCAGAAACAAATGAAAAAGAAGTGAAGGAGACTATAGCAAAGATCAACAAAACTAAAAGCTGGTTCTATGAGAAGATAAACAAAATTGACAAACCGTTAGCCAGACTAACCAAGAAAAAAAGACTCAAATCAATAAAGTAAGAAATGGAAAAGGAAAAGTTATAACAGACAACATAGAAATGCAAATGATCATAAGAGAATACTATGAGCAACTGTATGCCAATAAAATGGAAAACTTGGAAGAAATGGACAAATTCCAAGGAAAGCTAACATTCCAAACCTTAAACAAGAATAAATAGAAAATATGAACAGACCAATTCCAAGCACAGAAATTGAAACTGAAATTAAAAAAAAAAATCTTTCAACAAACAAAATCCAGGACCAGATGACTTCGCATGTGAATTCTGCCAAAAATTTAGAGAAGAGCTAACATTTATCCTGCTCAAATTCTTCTAGAAAATTACACAGGAAGGAAAGCTCTCAAATTCATTCTATGAGACCACCATCACAGTGATACCAAAACCAGACAAAGATATCACACAAAAAGAAAATTATGGACCAATTTCACTGACAAACATAGGTTCAAATATCCTCAACAAAATTTTAGCAAACAGAATCAAACAACACATTAAAAAGCTCATACACCATGATCAAGTGGACTTTATCCCAAGGATGCGAGGATTCTTCAATATATATTGATTGATATATCCAAATCAATCAACATGATAAACCATATTAACAAATTCAAAGATAAAAAGCATCTGATCATCTCAATAGATGCTGAGAAATCTTTTGACAAAATTCAACTCATTTGTGATAAAAAAAAAACACTCTCTAGAAAGTACACATAGAATGAGCATACCTTAACATAATAAAGGCCATATATGACAAACCACCAGTAAACACTATCTATAATTCCAAAAAGCATTTTCTTTAAAATCAGAAATAATACAAAGGTCTCCACTCTCACCACTCTTATTCAACATAGTTTGGGAAGATCTAGCCACAATAATCAAAGGGGAAGAAAAGAAAAGGAATCTATATGGGAAAAGAAGTAAAACTCTCATTATTGGCACAAGACATGATTCTGTACATAAAAAAATAAAAAAGATGCCACCAGGAAATTTCTAGATTGATAGATGAATATAGTAAAGTCATAAGATATAAAATTAATACACAGAAATTCCTTCTACTCCTATATATTAACAATGAAAAATCAGAAAGAAAAATTAAAGAAACAATCCAATTCACAATTGCAGCAACAACAAAAATACTTAGGAATAAACTTACCTAAAGAGACAAAAGATATGTATACAGAAAACTACAAGACACTGATGAAAAAAAATCAAAGAGAACACAAACAGATGTAGAGATATACCATGTTCTTGGATTAGAAGAATCAATATATTAAATATTATTACATTATCCATGGCAATCTACAGATTCAACACAATCTCTGTTAAACCACCAATGGTATTTCTCACAAACTTAGAACAAATAATTTTACAATTTGTATGGAAAAAGAAAAGGCCCTGAATACCCAAAGAAATCTTGAGAAAGAAGGACGGAAATGTAGGAAACAACATTCCTGAATTCAGACTATACTACAAAATCACAGCCATCAAGAAAGAATGGTACTGGCAAAAAAAAAAAAAAAAAAAAAAACCACCAGAAATATAGATCAATGGAACAATATAGAAATCTTGAAGATAAACTCACTCATCTCTGGACACTTTGACATAAACAAAGAAAAAAAAAAAAAAACGGTCTGTTCAACAAGTAGTGCTGAGAAAACTGATCAACTACATGTAAAAAATGAAACTAGAACACTTCCTAACACCATTCAGTTCAGTTCACTCCCGCAGTTGTGTCTGACTCTTTGTGACCTAATGAACCACAGCACACCAGGCCTCCCTATCTATCAACTCTGGGAGTTCACCCAAACTCATGTTCATTTAGTCAACCATTGAGTCCAACCATCTCATCCTCTGTTGTCCCCTTCTCCTACTGCCCTCAATCTTTCCCAGCATCATGGTCTTTTCTATGAGTCAGCTCTTCACATCAGGTGGCCAAAGTTTTGGAGTTTTAGCTTCAACATTGGCCCTTCCAATCAACAACCAGGACTGATCTCCTTTAGGATGGACTGGTTGGATCTCCTTGCAGTCCAAGGGACTCCCAAGAGTCTTCTTCAACACCACAGTTCAAAAGCATCAATTCTTTGGCGTTCAGCTTTCCTTATAGTTCAACTCTCACATCAATACATGACCACTGGAAAACCATAGCCTTGACTAGATGGACCTTTGCTGACAAAGTAATGCCTCTCCTTTTTAATATGCTGTCTAGGTTGGTCATAACTTTCCTTCTGAGGAGTCAGTGTCTTTTAATTTCATGGCTGCAGTCACCATCTGAAGTGATTTTGGAGCCCCCCAAAATAAAATCTGCCACTGTTTCCCCATCTATTTCCCATGAAGTGATGGGACCAGATGCCATGATCTTACTTTTCTGAATGTTGAGCTTTAAGCCAACTTTTTCACTCTCCTCTTTCACTTTCATCAAGAGGCTTTTGAGTTCTTCTTCACTTTCTGCCATAAGGGTGGTGTCATCTGCATATCTGAGGTTATTGATATTTCTCCTGGCATCTTTATTCCAGCTTGTGTTTCTTCCAGTCCAGTGTTTCTCATGATGTACTCTGCATATAACTTACATAAAGAAGGTGACGATATACAGCCTTGACACATTCCTTTTCCTATTTGGAACCAGTCTGTCGTTCCATGTCCAGTTCTAACTCTTGTTTCCTGTCCTGCATACAGGTTTCTTAATACACAACAATAAATTTGAAATGAATTAAAGACGTAAATGTAAGAACAGAAAAGATAAAACTCTCACAAGAAAACAAAGGCAGAACAGTCTCCAACATAAATCACAGCAATATTCTCTATGACCTACCTCCTTGAGTAATGGAAATAAAACCAATTATAAGCAAATGGAACTTAAAAAATCTTAAAAGCTTTTGTAAAACGCATTAAACTATAAGCAAGGTAAAAGACAACCCTCAGAATAGGAGAAAAATATAGGAAATAAAAGAACTGACAAATAATTAATCTCCAAAATATACAAGTAGTCCATGCAGCTCAATTCAGAAAAACAAACAACCCAATCAAAAAGTGGGCAGAAAACCTAAACAGATATTTCTCAAAAGAAGACATACTGATGGCTATTAAACACAGGAAAATAGGTTTAACACTGCTCATTATTAGAGAAATGCAAATCAAAACTACAATGTGGCATCATTGCACATTGGTCGAAATGGCCATCATCAAAAAGTCTACAAATAATAAATGCTGAAGAGGGTATGGAGAAAAGGGAATCCTCTTACACTGTTGATGGGAATGCAAACTGATACAACCATTATGGAGAACAGTGTGGAGACTGCTTAAAAAACTGGGAATAAAACTACCATATAACCTAATAATCCCACTGTTGAGCATATACCCTGAGGAAATCAGAATCGAAAAACACATGTACACCAGTTTTCATTTCTGCTTTATTGACTATGCCAAAGCCTTTGACTGGGTGTATCACAATAAACTGTGGAAATTTCTGAAAGAGATGGGAATACCAGTCCACCTGACCTGCCTCTTGAGAAGTCTGTATGCAGGTCAGGAAGCAACAGTTAGAACCGGACATGAAACAACAGACTGATTTCAAATAGAAAAAGGAGTACGTCAAGGCTGTATGTTGTCACCCTGCTTATTTAACTTATATGCAGAGTACATCATGAGAAATGCTGGACTGGAAGAAACACAAGCTGGAATCAAGATTGCCAGGAGAAATATCAATGACCTCAGATATGCAGATGACACCACCCTTATGGCAGAAAGTGAAGAGGAACTAAAAAGCCTCTTAATGAAAGTGAAAGAGGAGAGTGAAAAAGTTGGCCTAAAGCTCAACATTCAAATCATGGCATCTGGTCCCATCACTTCATGGGAAATAGATGGGGAAACAGTGGAAACAGTGTCAGACTATTTTTTTTTTTGGGGGGGGAGGGGGCTCCAAAATCACTTCAGATGGTGACTGCAGCCATGATATTAAAAGACACTTACTCCTTGGAAGAAAAGTTATGACCAACTTAGATAGCATATTCAAAAGCAGAGAAATTACTTTGCTGACTAAGGTCCGTCTAGTCAAGGCTCTGGTTTTTCCTGTGGTCATGTATGGATGTGAGAGTTGGACTGAGAAGAAGGCTGAGCGCTGAAGAATTGATGTCTTTGAACTGTGGTGTTGGAGAAGACTCTTGAGAGTCCCTTGGAGTGCAAGGAGATCCAACCAGTCCATTCTGAAGATCAGTCCTGGGATTTCTTTGGAAGGAATGATGCTGAAGCAGAAACTCCAGTACTTTGGCCACCTCATGTGAAGAGTTGACTCATTGGAAAAGACTCTGATGCTGGGAGGGATTGAAGCCAGGAGGAGAAGGGGAAGACAGAGGATGAGATGGCTGGATGGCATCACTGACTCGATGGACATGAGTCTGAGTGAACTCTGGGAGTTGGTGATGGACAGGGAGGCCTGGCATGCTGTGGTTCATGGGGTCTCAAAGTGTCGGACATGACTGAGCAACTGAACTGAACTGATAAGAGCTAGGACATGGAAGCAGTGTAGATGTCCACTGACAGTTGAATGACTAGGGAATTTTCACTCATAAACACAATGAAATATTATTAAGCTATAAAAAAAGGTCCATCTGAGTCAGTTCTAATGAGCTGGATGAACCTAGAGCCTATTATACAGAGTGGAGTAAGTCAGAAATAAAAATACAACTATTGTATATTAATACCTATGGAATCTATAAAATAGTACTGATGATCCTATGTACAGCACAGTAAAGGAGACAGATATATAAAGAACAAACTTTTGGACTCTGTGGGAGAAGGAGAGGGTGGGATGATTTGAGAGAACAGCACTGAAACATATATATCACCATATTTAATATAGATAGCCATTTGGATTCTGATGTGTGATACAGGGAAACCAAAGTTGGTGGTCTGTGACAATCTGGAGGGATGGGTTGAAAGGGGTTGGGAAGGGGGTGTCACGAGGCAGGGGACACTTGACATGTATGCCTATGGCCGAGTCATGTTGATGTATGGCGAAAGCCATCACAATATTTTAAATTAATTATCCTCCAATTTAAATAAATTAATAAATTAAAAAACAAAATTAGAAATAAAAAAGGAAATGTTACACTTGACTCCCCAGAAATACCAAGGAACATAGCAGACTATTATGTGCAACTGTATGCCAATAAAATGGACACCCTGCCAGAAATGCACAAATTCTTAGAAATCTACAATTTTCCAAGACTGAACCAGGAAGAAACAGAAAATTGAACCGAGTAATCAGAAGCATGGAAATTGAAACTGTGATTAAGTACCTCTCAACAAACAAAAGTCTAGGATTTGATGGCTTCACAGGCGAATTTTATCAAACATTTAGAGAAAAGTTAACAGCTATCTTTCTGAAACTGTTTCAAAAAATTCTAGACGGAGGGAAACTTTCAAACATATTTTATAAGGCCACCATCATCCTGCTACCAAAACCAGACAAAGAAAACACACAAAAAGAAAACTACAGACCGATATCACTGATTAATATAGATGCAAAAATCCTTAATAAAATATCACCAATTGTATCCAATAGTACATTAAAAAGATCATACGCCATGATCAAGTGTGATTTAGCACAAGGATGGAAGGATTTTTCAATATCTGCAAATCAAACAACATGATACACCACACCAACAAATTGAAGAATAAAAACCATATGATCATCTCAATATATGCAGAATAAGTCTGACAAATTTCAGCTCCTATGCATGTTAAAAACTCTCCAGAAAGTGGGCATAGAGCATACATACCTCAAACTAATAAAATCCATGTATGGCAAACTTACAGCTACTATCATACTCATGGTGAAAAGCTGAAAGCATCCCCTCTAAGATCATGAATAAAACAAGGATGTTCACTCTCCCCACTTTTAAAATATTTATTTATTTATTTTGATTGCACTCTCTCCACTTTTATTCAACATATTTTTTTAAGTCCTAGCTAAGCAATCAAAGAAAAATAAGTGAAGGGAATCCAAACTGAAAATTAAGTTTAACTGCCACTGTGTGCAGATTACATGATAGTATACACAGAAGATGGAGAAGGAAATGGCAACCCATGCCAGTATTCTTGCCTGGAGAATTCCTTGGACAGAGGATTCTGGCAGGCTACAGTCCATGGGGTTGCAAGAGTCAGACATGACTGAGTGACTAAACCACCAACACCATACATAGAAGATCCTAAAGATGTCACTGAAAAACTACATGAACTCATCAGTGAATTTGATAAAGTTTCAGGTTGCAAAATTAATACACAGAAATCTGTTGGATTTCTTTACACTAACAGTAAAAGATCAGAAAAATAAATTAAAGAGGCTAGTGCCTTTTTACAATACATTGAACTGCAAGTCTAGAGCATATAAAAACATAATTTGATCAGTGCATACTATGTACAAAGACACTTTGATAGATTAAAATGGATGTACAAGGAAATAAAAAGTCAAGTCAGCAAGCTAATACAGTTAATAGCTAAAAACTCACATCTATTGAGCACTTACTATTTGTTAGGCCTTGTGGCAAATATTTTACTATGTAATAATGACATTTAATTCTCATAACAACCCAATGAGATATGTTACAGCCCCATTCTACTGATGGGGAAAAATGAGATTTAAAGAAGAAAAGTAATTTTCTCTGGGCTATACAACTAATCACTGGTGAGGCTGGACATAAAAACCAAGGCTCTCTGACTTTGCACCCTAATGCCTAACTACATTATTATACTGAATATAACCCCTGTTCTTGCATCTAGGCTGTTCTGTGGCTCCTGTCCTAGAAGATCAAGTTCTGAGACTGCAGTTAAAATAAGTGGTTAGTAACATTTGGATACAGGTACAAAGAATGATGAAAGCTTCTGATAAGCAAACCTTGAGACATGCTTAAAGCAAATTCTGTACATAATACTTTGTTTCCTTTAAAATTATTTATCTTCTGATTATTGCAGAAATGTTTATTTAGAGTAGAAAATTTCAAATATGGAGAAAGATACATAGACACAACATCACTGGAATGCTTAGAAATCCCAGCACATAGATGTATATATATAATATAACATTGTAGTATTTTCCCAATTGTGTGTGGCTTGCATGTGTGTGTGTGTGTATATATATATAACCCAATATATGTATGACTCATATATGCATATGGTCTTATTTTATTTTTGTAGAACTAGGATAATGTTATATGTGTTGGGTTATAAACTTTTTGAAGTAACAAATGAACATTTTTTCATATGTGCAAATAATTAGAGCAATGATTTTATCACTACATAATGTTTCCTTATATTAATATATCTATTTCATCTGTGGCTAAATATTTAGGTGGTCTATGTTACATTCTGATATTTTACAAACCACTGTGTTATGAGTATATTTCTGATAATTTCCTTAAAACAGAGACCTATAAATGAAATTAATATGTCAAAGTTTATAAACATTACTAAATCTTTTGATTTATATTTTCAATTTGTTTATTTTACTTGCTATACCAATTTATTCCTGATGACCAGTACTTGATAGCACTTATGTCTTTATTCTTTCACTCCATGTTTTACATTTTGAAGAATCAAATGGTGATTTGTTTTGGGGATATTCTCCAAAAATGTTAAAACAATATTTGATTTCATTTTGTGACCTTGTTAATTTTATCAAATCCATTGTTAAGATCACACATTTAAACTGAAATACAGGCTGCTGCTGCTGCTGCTGCTGCTGCTGCTGCTGCTGCTGCTGCTGCTGCTGCTGAGCTGCTTCAGTTGTGCCCGACTCTGTGCGACCCCATAGATGGCAGCCCACCAGGCTCCCTGGTCCCTGGGATTCTCCAGGCAAGAACACTGGAGTGGGTTGCGATTTTCTTCTCCAATGCATGAAAATGAAAAGTGAAAGTGAAGTTGCTCAGTCGTGTCCCACTCTTAGCGATCCCATGGACTTCAGCCTACCAGGCTCCTCCATCTATGGGATTTTCAGTGTAAGTACATCTAGGCCTCTGAGATTACTATATTATCTAATAGAAAAAAAATACTGTTGCAGATAATGTTGATGATAAAAATGATTATTGAGGTATTATAATCTTGCAGAGAAGAAAATTGAAATTAAACAACCAGTTTTTGATAGAGCTGGAAATGAAAACCTCATCAGTTTGACTTTAGAGTCTTGGAGTTATTGGTGGAATAAGATACGTCCTTTCTCTTCACTGAGGTACATATCATAAATCCTACAAAGTCGTTCTATCCTTTCCCTCATGCTAAGTAAACAAAAAGGAAAAATAAGCTTATACCTCTAGAGAGATTTCAGTTGAGAGACTAAAAAAAACTAGACTTTTTCCCCTTCAATCTTCAAATTATACCTCCCACGTGAGTATTTTGTACTCAGTAATGCTAGAAAATGTGTCATTTAATGACTTATATTTTGTTTAACAGAAGCCTCAATTAAAATGCAACTTCCCTGGGCACTTTTGATGTGGGAAGCAGAGGAAATTAGGGAACCTAAGAAATTTTGAGAGAGATATTGAGGTTTAGCTGCCTGTAGGAGACTGCTCAGAGAAGGCAATGGCACCCCACTCCAGTACTCTTGCCTGGAAAATCCCATGGACAGAGGAGCCTTGTAGGCTGCAGTCCATGGGGTCGCTAAGAGTCAGGCACGACTGAGCGACTTCACTTTCACTTTTCACTTTCATGCATTGGAGAAGGAAATGGCAACCCACTCCAGTACTCTTGCCAGGAGAATCACAGGGATGAGGGAGCCTGGTGGGCTGCCATCTATGGGGTCTCACAGAGTCCGACATGACTGAAGCAGCTTAGCAGCAGCAGCAGCAGCAGCAGGAGACAGCTGTGGACAATCAGAGGGCATCTTGCGGGCATCGACAACATAGGGTGCAAAGAAGAGAGAGAGGCAAGGGGTGGAAAAGGCAAACGAAAAATGGGAAGGAATATAAATACAGCTTGACAATTTTGCTGATGCACCATGAGTTATCTTTAAGTACTGGGACTTATGTATACAGTATTCCTGTTTCAATACAAAGTATTATTCTGTTGTGTTTTTTTTTTTTAATAATGGTTTATCACAGGATATTTAATATATTTCCCTGCACTATACAGTAAGACTCTCTTTAACATCTGTATAAAATCTTGCATTTCTTAGTCTCAAATACCTAATCCAACCCCCCATCCCAAACACACATGCTTTTGGCAACCACAAGTCTGTTCTCTATATCAGTAAGTCTATCTCTTTCATAGATAAGTTCATTTATATTTGATTCCACATATAATTGATATCCTATGATATTTGACTTTCTCTTTCTGATTTACTTATCTTAGTATGATAATCCCTAGGTCCATTCATGTAGCTACAAATGACATTGTTCCATATTTTTTATATGGCTGAGTAATAATCTGTTGTATTAATTCATATTCTTTATCCATTCATCAGTCAATGCACATTTAGGTTGCTTCCATTTCTTAAATATTGGAAATAGTGCTGATACAAACATAGGGATGCATATAATTTCTAAACTTTTTTTCCAGATATAGGCCCAGGAGTGGTATTGCTGATTCATATGGAAACTCTATTTTTAGTTTTATGAGGCCCCTCCATACTGTTATCCATAGTGGCTGTACCAGTTCACTTCCCATTTCTTTTTCGCCGCAGTCTCTCCAGCATTTGATATTTTTAGACTTTTTAATGATGATCATTCTGACCTGTGTGATATAGTTGTTTTTCAGTCGCTAGGTTTTGTCTGACTCTTTGTGACTCTATGGAGTGCAGCACATCAGGCTCCCCTGTTCTTCACTATCTCCTGGAGTTTGGTCAAACTCATGTCCATTGAATCGGTGATACCATCCAACCATCTCAACCTCTGTCACCCCCTTCTCAGCCTGCCCTCAAACTTGCCCAGCATCAGAGTCTTTTCCAGTGAGTCAGATCTTTGCTTCAGGTGGCCAAAATTTTGGAGCTTCAACATCAGTTCTTCCAATGAATATTCAGGGTTAATTGAGTTCCTTTAGTATTGACTAGTTTAATCCTCTCACAGTCCAAGGAACTGTCAAGAGTCTTCTTCAGCACCACAATTAGAAATAGTCATATATGGATGTGAGAGTTGGATCATAAAGAAGGCTTAGTGCTGAAGAACTGATGCTTTTGAATTGTGTGATGTTGTATTTAATTGTAATTTTGATTTTCATTTTGCTAATAATTAGTGATGTTGAACATCTTTTCAAAATGTGCCTCATTTGCATATCTTCTTTGTAGAAATGTCTACTTAGATGACCTGGCCATTTTCTGACTGGGTTGTTTGTTCTCGAGTTACTGAGTTGTATGAGCTGTTAGTATATTTTGGAGATTAATCCCCATTTGGTCATATAATTTGCAAATGATTTCTCTCAATCCATAGGCCATTTTGTTTTGTTTATGGTTTCCCTTGCTGTAAAAAACCTTATTAGCTTGGTTAGACCTCCTTTGTCCAGTTTTAATTATATTTTTCTTGCCTTGAGAGACTGATAATGGTTTGCCTATTTTATCTTCTACGTATTTTATGGTGTTCTGTCTTATATTTAAGTCTAAGCCATTCTGAGTTTATATAACATGAGGATTCATTCTAACTTCACTGATTTACATTTGGCTGTCCAACTTTAACGACTCTTGCTGAAAAGACTGTCTTTTCTCCATTGTATATTCCTGCATCCTTTGTCAAAGATTAATTAACCATAGGTTTTTTTTTTTTTTTTTTCTGGGCTCTCTGTTGTGTTCCGTTGATCCATATATCTGTTTTTGTGACCATATGATGTTGCTTTGATTACTATAGCTTTGCAGTATTGTCTAAAGTATGACAGGGTTATTTCTCCAGCTTTGTTCTTTTCCCTCAAGATTACCTTGGTAAACTGGGGTATTTTATGGTTCCATATAAATTTTCATTTATTTCTTCTAGCTCTGTGAAAAATACAAGGAGTAAATTGATATGGATCACTTTAAGTCTGTAGATTTATTTGGACTGTAGGGCCATTTTAACAATATTAATTTTTCCAATCCAAGAGAATAGGATACATTTTTCCATTTTAAAAATAATCTTCAATGTCTGTTATCAATATTTTGCAGTTCTTTTTTTTTTTTAGTTTTTTATTTTTTAAATTTTAAAATCTTTAATTCTTACATGCATTCCCAAACATGAACCCCCCTCCCACCTCCCTCCCCATAACATCTTTCTGGGTCATCCCCATGCACCAGCCCCAAGCATGCTGCATCCTGCGTCAGACATAGACTGGCGATTCAATTCACATGATAGTATACATGTTAGAATGTCATTCTCCCAAATCATCCCACCCTCTCCCTCTCCCTCTGAGTCCAAAAGTCCGTTATACACATCTGTGTCTCTTTCCCTGTCTTGCATACACGGTCGTCATTGCCATCTTCCTAAATTCCATATATATGTGTTAGTATACTGTATTGGTGTTTTTCTTTCTGGCTTACTTCACTCTGTATAATCGGCTCCAGTTTCATCCATCTCATCAGAACTGATTCAAATGAATTCTTTTTAACGGCTGAGTAATACTCCATTGTGTATATGTACCACAGCTTTCTTATCCATTCATCTGCTGATGGACATCTAGGTTGTTTCCATGTCCTGGCTATTATAAACAGTGCTGCGATGAACATTGGGGTACATGTGTCTCTTTCAATTCTGGTTTCCTCGGTGTGTATGCCCAGAAGTGGGATTGCTGGGTCATAAGGTAGTTCTATTTGCAATTTTTTAAGGAATCTCCACACTGTCCTCCATAGTGGCTGTACTAGTTTGCATTCCCACCAACAGTTTAGGAGGGTTCCCTTTTCTCCACACCCTCTCCAGCATTTATTGCTTGCAGATTTTTGGATCGCAGCCATTCTGACTGGTGTGAAGTGGTACCTCATTGTGGTTTTGATTTGCATTTCTCTAATAATGAGTGATGTTGAGCATCTTTTCATGTGTTTGTTAGCCATCCGAATGTCTTCTTTGGAGAAATGTCTATTTAGTTCTTTGGCCCATTTTTTGATTGGGTCGTTTATTTTTCTGGAGTTGAGCTGCAGAAGTTGCTTGTATATTTTTGAGATGAGTTGTTTGTCAGTTGCTTCATTTGCTATTATTTTCTCCCATTCCGAAGGCTGTCTTTTCACCTTGCAGTTCTTAGTGTATAACTTTCACTTCCTTTGCCAGGTTTATCCTTGTTTTATTTTTGATGTAATTTTAGAAGGGAATTTTAACTTTCCCTTTCTGATATTTCATTGTTAATGCAAAGAAATGCAATAGATTTCTGTAGGTTAATCTTGTATCCTGCTACCTTGCTGGATTCGTTTATCAGTTGTAGTACTTTTTATGTTGAGTCTAGGGTTTTCTATATAGAGTGCCCATGTCACTGCATATGACAGTTTAACTCTTCCCTTCCAATTTGGATAATTTTATTTAATTTTCTTGTCTGATGATTGTGGCAATAATTTCTAGTACTATCTTGAATAAAAGTCATGAAGCGTGAGCATCTTTATCTTTTCCAAGATTTTAGCAGGAAGGCTTTCATTTTTTCACTGCTGAGCATTATGTTTGGGTGTGGGTTTGTCATAAATAGCTGAAAAATGAAATATTTCATAAACAGTTGAAATATGTTTCCTCTTTGGAAGGAATGATGCTGAAGCTAAAACTCCAGTACTTTGGCCACCTCATGCAAAGAGTTGACTCATTGGAAAAGACTCTGATGCTGGGAGGGATTGTGGGCAGGAAGAAAAGGGGAAGACAGAGGATAAGATGGCTGGATGGCATCACCGACTCAATGGACGTGAGTTTGAGTGAACTCCGGGAGATGGTGATGGACAGGGAGGCCTGGTGTGCTGCAATTAATGGGGTCGCAAAGAGTCCGACATGACTGAGCAACTGAACTGAACTGAACTGATGCCCACTTTGGTAAGAATATTTTTCATGAATGGGTGTGGAATTTTATAAGACACTCTTTCTACATCTATGGAGTTGATTTTGTGGTTTTTCTCATTTCCTTTTTTGATGTGATGTGTGACTGATCGATTCGTTTATGTTGAACTATCCTTGCTACCCTGGGATGAATCCAACTTGGTTGCAGTATATGATATTTTGTATGTGATGTTGAATTTGGTTTGCTAATGTTTATTGAGAGGTTTTTTTTTTTAATTTATATTCATCAAATACATTAGTCTTTTTTTTTTCTTTTTTAGTAGTGTCTTTCTCTGATTTTTATTTTCTTTGTTGGGATTCACACTTTATTTTATATTTTACATATATTTATTTTAATTGGAGGCTAATTATAATATTGTAGTGGTTTTTGCCGTACATTCACATGAATCAGCCATGGGTGTACATGTACATGTGATATAGGTATATCCTTTTGTATATTTGGTAGAATTCTCCTATGAAAACTTCTGGTTCTGAACTTTTGTTTTCAGGGAGCTTTTGTTTGTTTTTTTTACATATTTTATTTGACTTTCAGTGATCAATCCTTTAGAATCATTTGTTTCTTTTGTATTCAGTTTTGATGGGCTGTATGTTTCTAGAAACTTGTCTATTTCTTCTAGGTAGTCCAATTTGGCAGAATGACCTTGTTCATAGTGTACTGTTGTGTATCTGTATGTGTGTTTATGTAGTTGTGGTTGCAATTACTTTTCTTAATATTTCTTATTTTATTTGGTTTCTCTCTCTTTTCTTCTTCATGACCCTGAGCTGGGTTTTATTGACTTTTTTTCCCATTCAAAGAATCAACACATGTGTATTGATATTGTCTATTGTTTTCTTTATCTTTATTATATTTCCTCTCTGATATTAGTTCCTCTTTAGATGATTTTTTTTGTTTTGTCTGTCCTCTTATCCTAATTGTTTCAAGTTGTTTATTTGAGATTTTTCTTGTTCTTTAATGAGGTCCAGTATCACTATGAACTTCCCTCTGTGAACTGCTTTTGTTGTGTTACTTTGATTTTGGAGATTTTCTTTTTATTGTATTTTTTCTCAACATATTTTAAAAATCTCTATTTGACTTCATGATTGATCCATTAGGTTTTTAGTACCATGCTGTTTAGTCTTTATGTAATCTTTTTTCTTATTTATTTTTCTGTGGTTAATTTCTAGTTTCATGCTGTTATGGACAGAAAAAAATGCTAAAAATTATGTCTATGTTCTTAAGATGGTTGAGGCTTGTTTTCCAGTCTAGCATGTGGTAAATCTAAGAGAATATACCATGTACTATTGAAAATAATGTATATTAAGTGTTTACTTTTTATTGAGGGGGTGTGGACGTCAACTATTTAGGAATCAGTGGGCTAAAATGGACCAAAATGAGTGAATTTTATTCAGATGACCACTACATTTACTACTGTGGGCAAGAATCCCTTAGAAGAAATGGAGTAGCCCTAAAAATCAACAAAAGACTCTGAAATGCAGTACTTGAGTGTAATCTCAAAAATGACTGAATGATCTTAGTTCGTTTCCAGGCAAATCGTTCAGTATCAGAGTAATCGAAATCTATGCTTCAACCACTAATGCCAAAGAAGCTGAAGTTACACTGTTCTGTGAACACATACAAGACCTTCTAAAACTAACACCAAAAAAATATATTATTTTCATCATGGGGTTTGGAATGCAAAAAATAGGTAGTTAGGAGATACCTGGAGTAGCAGAAAGTTTGGCCTTGGAGTACAAAATGAAGCAAGGCAAAGGCTAACAGACTTTTGACAGAAGAACACTCTGGTCATAACAACACAAGAGACGACTCTACACATGGACATCACCACATGGTCAAGACTAAAGTCAGACTGATTATTTTCTTTGCAGAGGAAGTTGGAGAAGTCCTATACAGTCAGCAAACCCAAGACTCAGAGATGACTGCCACTCAGATCAGAAACTCCTTATTGCAAAATTCAGTCTTAAACTGAAAAAAGTAGGGAAAACCACTAGACCATTCAGCTATGACCTAAATCAAATCCCTTATAATTATACAGTAGAATTGACAAGTAGATTCAAGAGATTAGATCTGATAGACTGCCTGAAGAACTATAGATGGAGGTTCACAACATTGTACAGGAGGCAGTGATGAAGACCATCTCTAAGAAAAAGAAATGCAAAAAGGTAAAATGATTGTCTGAGGAAGACTTACAAATAGCTGAGAAAAGAAGAGAAGTGAAATGCAAAAGGTGAAAAGGAAAGATATATCCATCTGAATGTAAAGTTCCAAAGAATAGCCAGGAGAGATAAGAAAGCCTTCCTTAAGTGATCAATGCAAAGAAATACAGACAAACAATAGAATGGAAAGGAGAAACTAGAGATCACTTCAAGAAAATTAGATACCAAGGGAAAAATTCATGCAAAGATGGGCTCAATGAAGGACTGAAATGGTATGTATCTAAAAGAAGCAGATGATATTAAGAAGAGTTGACAAGAATACACAGAAGAACTATACAAAAAAGATAGTAGTGACCTATATAACTCCAATGGTGTGAACACTCCTCTAGAGCCAGACATCCTGAAGTGTCAAGTGTGCCTTAGGAAGCATCACTACAAAGCTAGTGGAGATGGTGAAATTCCAGCTAAGCTATTTCAAATCCTAAAAGATGACGCTGTTAAAGTGCTACACTCAATATGCTAGCAAATTTGGAAAGCTCAGGCATGGCCACAGGACTGGAAAAGATCAGTTTTCATTCTCATGCCAAAGAAAGGCAACGCCAAAAAATGTTCAGTGTTTCACACAATGGCACTCACTTCACATACTTGAAAAGTAATGCTCAAAATTATCCAAGCTAGGCTTCAATAGTATGTGAATTGAGAACTTCCAGATGTTCAAGCTGGATTTAGAAAAGGCTGAAGAACATGAGATCAAATTGTCAACATCCGTAGGATCATAGAAAAAGCCAGAGAATTCCAGAAAAAATATCTACTTCTGCTTTATTGACTATGCTAAAGCCTTTGATTCTGTGGATAACAACGAGCTGTTGAAAGACCAGACCACCTTACCTGCTTCCTGCCTCCTGTGAAATTTGTATGCAGATCAAGAAGCAACAGCTAGAATTGGACGTGAAACAATGGATAGGTTCCAAATTGGGAAAGAGGTGGTCAAGGCTGTATATTGTCACCCTGCTTATTTAACTTATATGCAAAGTACATTATATGAAATGCTAGTTTGGATGAAGCACAACATGGAATCAAGATTGCCAGGAGAAATATCAATAACCTCAGGTATACAGATGACACCTCCGTTACAGCAGAAAGCAAAGAGGAACTAAAGAAGCTCTTGATAAAGCTGAAAAAGGAGTGAAAAAATTCACTTAAAACTCAACATTCAAAAACCAAAGATTATGGCATCTGGTCCCAACCCTTCATGGCAAATAGATGGAGAAACAATGGATACAATGACAGACTTTATTTTCTTGGGCTCCAAAATCACTGGAGATGGTGATTGCAACCATGAAACTGAAAGATATTAGCTCCATGGAAGAAAAGCTATGACAACCTGTGGTGGTTTAGTCACTAAGCCATATCCAACTCTTGCAACCCCATGGACTGTAGCCGCTTCTCTGCCCATAGGATTCTCGAGGCAAGAATACCAGAGTGAGTTGTCATTTCCTTCTCCAGGGGATCTTCCCAACCCAGGAATCAAACTCAGGACTTCTGCATTGCAGGCAGATTCTTCACCAACTGAGCTGTAAAGGAAGACCCTATGACAAGATACATAAGGTATGAAAAGCATAGACATTGCTTTGCTGACAAAGGTCCATCTAGTCAAAGCTATGGTTTTTCCAGTAGACATGTATGGATGTGAGAGTTGGGCCAGAAAGAAAGCTGAGTGCCAAATAATTGATGCTTTTTAACTGTCATTTTGGAGAAGACTCTTGAGAGTCCCTTGGACTGCAAGGAGATAGAATCAGTCAATCCTAAAGGAAATCAGTCCTCAATATTCACTGGAAGGACTGATGCTGAAGCTCTGATACTTTGACCACCTGATGTGAAAAGCTGACTCATTAGAACAGACGCTGATGCTGGGAAAGATTGAAGGCAGGAAGAGATGGGGATGGCAGAGGACCAGATTTTTGGATGGTATCATTGACTCAATGGACAGGAGTTTGAGCAAGTTCCAAGATATGGTGAAGCACAGGGAAGCTTGGCATGCTGCAGTCCATGGGTCTCAAGGAGTAGGACTAGACCGAGTGACTGAACAACAATTTCTGAAAAGAAGTTATGTTCCATTTTCACTTTTATGGGGGGATGCATTGTCTTCAAAACATCAATTAATCTGACTTTTCTATTTTATCATTTAGGATTTTTGTTGCCTTATAATTTTCTGTTTAGAATATCTGTCCATTAATGTGACGGGAGTGTTATAAAGTCTCCTGCCATCATTGCATCCCTCTCAATTTCTCCCTTTGTATCTTTTATGTAGTTGTTTTATGTTTTTAGATGCTCCTATTTTTGGTGCATATACATTAATGAATGTAATATTATTTTCTTGCATAGATCTTTTTATCATTGTATGGTGTCCTTTATCTTTCTTTATAGTATTTCTTTGAAAATGTATTTTGTTTTGATATAAATTTTGTTTCACCTGATTTATTTCATTCTGTTTGAATGAAATACATTTTCCATCACCTTACTTTCAACCTACATGCCCCCTTGCCTTAATATGGGCCTCTTGTAGGTAGCATATTGTAGGTTCTTATTTTAAAATCCAATCTGCTACTTTATGTCTTTTGATTGTAACATTTAGTCCTTAGACATTTAAGGTAATAATTGATAGTATGCATTTTTTGCCATTTTAGACCTTGTTTCTCAGTTGATTTTGTATTTCTTTTTTACTTACTTTTGCTTTTCCTAGATGGTTTGACAGTTTTCTTGTGTATCATGTTTGTTTTCTCTTCTTTTGGTGACTTTATTGTATGTTTTTTTTTTCTTTTAATTTGTGTCTATTCTATTTCTCAAGTGTGTTAACCACATCTTAAATCTACTCGCTTTAGACTGGTAGTCCTATATGCTCAGTATATTCTAAAAAATATCTGCATCCTCTTACTCTCCTCTCCCACATTTTAGGATTTTTATTTATTATTTTTTTCTTTCTTTCTTTTTTTTTTTTTTTTGAGATCATGTGTCTCTACTTTTTTCCAGTAAGAGTATTATGGTAGCTAGTTTTCAGTCCACTTTGCTTCTGTGTTTACACAAGGCAATTAAGGAAGTTAGAATGCTATGCAGTTTTCTCATAAACTCATATGATTCACATTAATTTAAAAAGTGATGCTAAGGAAGGAAGGAGGAAAACAATTTTTAAATATATAGAGGATTCCACCTGCTTTTTCACTCTATAAGTTCATGTAGTCCCTGCTATACTCTGTCTTGAGAGCATTGAAAATAATTCTGAAATATCCATATATTCCTTAGAAATTATCCACAAATCACAACTCTTTTATATATTCACAAAGCCACATGCACTCCATTTTACAGATAATTAAAGGTATTTTCAAAGCAATGTTTACTTTAGCTGATTTTGCCTAGATATTAACTCATCAGTTCCTAATATCCATGTGAATACTGGTTGAAGTGAAAGTGTTAGTCATTCAGTCATGTTCAACTCTTTGCAACCCCATGGACTATACCCCAACAGGCTCCTCTGGAATTTTTCATGGCAAGAATATTGGAATGGGTTTTCATTTCCTCCTCCAGGGGATCTTTCAGACCCAGGGAGCAACTCACATCTCCTGCTGGTTTTGATATTCCCTTTTGCATCTTCATGTTTGTTTTGTTCATTGTTGTTTACATTGCTTTCACAAAAATATTTTGATTTTTTAAATCTGTGTACTGTCTTAAATGATTTCCTTTCCAAATGATTTTTCTCTTTCCTGCAGATTCTTGTTTCTTTTCTATTTAGAGTAGACCTTCTGATATTTCTTTTGGGATATGTTTAGTATTGCTGTATTCTTTTAGCTTTTGCTTGTCTGAAAAACTATTTATCACTCCTTCTATTCTAATCAATAACCTTGCTTGGTAGAGTATCCTGGGTTAAATATTTCCCCCTTTCAGAATTTTGAGTATATCTTGCCACCACTCCCTTCTGGCCTGCAACATTTCTATAGATAAATTAGCTGATAACCTTATGGAGGTTGTCTTGTGATTAAATCTTTGCTTTTCTCTTATTGCTTTTGGAATCCTCTCTTTATCATTTACTTTTGCAATTGAAATTATAGTATGCTTGGTAGATCTGTTTGGGTTCATCTTGTTTGGGACCCTCTGCCCTTCCTGTCCTGAATGCTTGTTTCCTTCTTTAAGTTTGGGATGCATTGAGCCATAATTTCTTTAAATATATTTTCAATCCCCTTTCTTTTCATTCTTTTTCTTCTAAGATTCTTCTGATGTGTAGATTGGCATTCCTTATATGACTCCAAAGGTCTCTTATATTTTTTCTTTTTTATTTGTCTTTCTTTCTGCTGGTCTGATTGGTTAATTTTCATCATTCTATCTTCTGCATTATTTAGTCTATTCATTGCCCTTAGCTCAGCTTTCATATTAGCAAATGAGCTTGCTAATTTTTCTTGATTCTTCTTTATAGATTTTAGTTCTTTTTTTTATAATAATCTGCATTTCTATTAATAACCTTTCTTAATTCATTTAGTATTTTCATTATCTATTGTTTTGAACTCAGTGTCTATTGACCTAAAGTTGTCTATTTCATTGTTTGTAACTTCATAAGAATTCTCTTCATCTTTTAATTGGGAGTGGTTACTCTGATTGTTCATTTAACTTATATTTTTCAGACTCTATGCGTTTAGGGGAAACAGTTACTTTTGGTCTTGAAGGTTTTTATATGGAAGCATTCTAATGCAACCTACGTATGTCTAATATTTTTGATGTGAGGACTGTTTTTAGGATAGATGCCTGCCATGTATGTTGGCCATTGTCCTCTTGATAAATCTTGTGGCTGATATAGTGATGACCAAAACCCACATTGCCTATTGAGCAGAGCCTTCTGTTTGTTCTGTGGTTGTCAGTGCTCTGTCAGTGTACTCCCTATCTCTTGGAGTAGAAACCTCCAGATCTATTTACATGCTGCAGTATGAAGTAGGTGAGATTGGATCGATCCTTCTGGAGAAAAATCAATCAGTACTCCTCTGCCAGAAGTTTCCACCAGGAGTGTGCTCCATGGTGTCACCTGTCACTCATTGTGTGATCTCACAGTACAGTGCTGTCTGTACTGCCCTTGGCCCTACCTCATATGTTATTTTATTATAATGATACAATCTGCCTCCTCTTCCTAAGTCTTGAAGTTAATAGGATGAATGGATATTACCTTCACTCACAAATCACTGAATATCATTTGCAACATCTTGACCACCAGTTAAACTGGTAGAACACAGATAGGAGGCTGAATGCATTTTTGAATATTTCTGCTGCAACTGATATCAGTTGTACACCTCAATCATTTTTCAGGGAGATACCTAAATCATAACCTTGGCAAGAAATTTTCAATAGAGTCCTAACCAGACTGGATGTTTTGCATATGCTTATATGATCCTAATATGTGAACTGTGAACTTCCAGATGTTCAAGCTGGTTTTAGAAAAGGCCAAGGAACCAGAGATCAAATTGGCAACATCTGTTGGATCATCAAAAAGCAAGAGAGCTCCAGAAAAACATCTATTTCTGCTCTATTGACTATGCCAAAGACTTTGACTGTGTGGATCACAATAAACTGTGGAAAATTCTGAAAGAGACGGGAATACCAGACCACCTGACCTGCCTCTTGAGAAACCTATATACAGGTCAGGAAAAAACACTTAAAACTGGACATGAAACAACAGACTGGTTCCAAATAGGAAAAGGAGTATGTCAAGGCTGTATATTGTCACCCTGCTTATTTAACTTATATGCAGAGTGCATCATGAGAAACGCTGTACTGGAAGAAACACAAGCTGGAATCAAGATTGCCGGGAGAAATATCAGTAACCTCAAATATGCAGATGACACCACCCTTATGGCAGACAGTGAAGAAGAACTAAAGAGCCTCTTGATGAAAGTGAAAGAGGAGAATGAGAAAGTTGGCTTAAAGCTCAACATTCAGAAAACGAAGATCATGGCATCCAGTCCCATCACTTCATGAGAAATAGATGGGGAAACAGTGGAAACAGTGTCAGACTTTATTTTTTTGAGCTCCAAAATCACGGCACATGGTGATTGCAGCCATGAAATTAAAAGACGCTTACTCCTTGGAGGGAAAGTTATGACCAACCTAGATAGCGTATTGAAAAACAAAGACATTACTTTGCCAACAAAGGTCCATCTAGTCAAGGCTATGGTTTTCCCAGTGGCCATGTATGGATGTGAAATTTGGACTGTGAAGAAAGTTGAGAGCCGAAGAATTGATGCTTTTTGAACTGTGGTATTGGAGAAGACTCTTGAGAGTCCCTTGGACTGCAAGGAGTTCGAACCAGTCCATTCTAAAAAGAGATCAGTCCTGGGATTTCTTTGGAAGGAATGATGCTAAAGCTGAAACTCCAGTACTTTGGCCACCTCATGCGAAGAGTTGACTCATTGGGAAAGACTCTGATGCTGGCAGGGATTCGGGACAGGAGAAGAAGGGGACGACAGAGGATGAGATGGCTGGATGGCATCACTGACTTGATGGGCGTGGGTCTGAGTGAACTCTGGGAGTTGGTGATGGACAGGGAGGCCTGTCGTGCTGCAATTCATGGTGTCTCAAAGAGTTGGACACAACTGAGAGACTTAACTGAACTTATATGATCCTATGTACAGAATAATAATTAAATAGAAAAAAGAAGTAGCAAAGTTATTGGTTTCTGGTAAAGTGTTTCAATCAGTGAGAAATATTAATAACTCATTGTGCTAAAGCATACCTAAAATTATTATGTGTCTAATACTTTAACATTTCTGTTTATTATATATTGGAAAGTAACATACTAGAATCTGCAGATATGAGGAATATTATGCATTGAGTCTTTATGTATTAATTACTTGGTACAACTAAATCTACTAAAGTGGTAGTGATTTATGGTAATCTGAAACAGTCACTTTGTGATGGGATCATATTATTTCTCTTGAAAATTTCTCCTCTGAATCATGGTTGAATTCCCAACCCCATAAGAATAATACCATTTACTATATAAAAAAAATGCAAATTGTTATTTTGTTATTCAATTTGCTGCATTATTTTGGTTTTTACATTATTAATTTTTATTCATTATTCACAGTATCTGAATTAATATGATGATTATTCCAGTATTAATAGTTTGAAAATATTGCCTTTTAACTACAGGCTACTTTTTTTGTTTGTTTTCTTTTTCTTTATTTTACTTTACAGTACTGTATTGGTTTTGGCATACATCAACATGTTCGTAATGATGCCATAATGAAATTCACATTGATCCTTATAAGTTTGTAAATCAGTGCCAAAAATTTATCTCAATGAAAGTAAAATTCTTGAAACTTACCTAAGGTGGCTTAAATAAAATATTTTTACATATAAATTTGTTTATTTCAATTGAAGGTAAATTACTTTACAATATTGTATTGATTTTGTCATGCATCAACATGAATCTGCCACAAGTATACACGTGTTCCCCATCTTGAACCCCCTTCCCTCTACCTTCCCAATACCATCCCTCTGGGTTGTCTTAGTGCACCAGCCCCAAGCATCCAGTATCATACATCGAACCTGGACTGGCGATTTGTTTCATATATGATATTGTACATGTTATTCTTGGATTTTGATGGATGCTTCCTCAGACTATCTGTTAATTATGCTACTGTTATGCTTCCTGTTAATTATGCTACAAAGCATTTTTACATAATGGGCATAAATCTCTCCACATGAGTTATCTGAGAGGCAAGAAAAATGGTCTTTGTCAAGGAACTATACGCAGAAAAGCATTAAACAATAGCTCACAGTAGAGGAAAATACACTGTTTTAAAGATCATTTTAGGAAAACATGAATAAAAAATATAATTGTATACTACTCCTGGCCATCTTATTTTGTATCTTTTAAAAATAAAATACTTTTTACCTTTGGGGGAATTAGAAGATAACTATGCGTTTCTCATAATTTTAACTCACCTTCAAGGTGAATATTTAGAAGGCTCTCTCTCCTCAGGCAGTCAGTATCAACGTAATATTCATCTGGGAATTCACGGCATCACTGTAACTTCCAATTAGCAAAACATACATTAAAAGTTGCTGTAAACCACTCTAGGAGGCCACTTCATGGTTGTGATTAATGGCTATGCACCTACAGCTATTGCACATACGTTTTAACAGAGCTATTTGTAAATGTCAACACAAACTCATGCAACCTCAGGTTATCAATCAGAAAAGTGTGCATTAGAGTTGGTTAATTACAGTCCCTCTTCTATGACATGAGAACGTGTATAATATTTCTCAATGACTGAAAACTTCTAAAGATTGGTAATAAAGTTAGTTTGGAAGCAAAATCTTACAATGAATGTGTGTGTATAAACTTCCTGCTCTTCCAATTTCAGTTATCTTTCCTTGGTTGCATATGTCTTCATAAATTATTTTTTTTTCTTAGAGTAATATTTTTGTATGTTATGGAACAAAATTTAGCAAGAATTTATTTATAGAATTCACACACATCCAAGGTTATATTCTCGTTAACTGTAGTTTCAAAGGTGTCTGTCACACAATTCTGGATCCAAATGTAAGTATTTTGTCTCTATTTTTTCCCTTAAAATGTATTTTATAATTCTTGGCTTATGGACTATTACAGGGCTAAAGAGAACCAACAATCTTTTCATATGGTACAGTTCAGTTCAGTTCAGTCACTCAGTCGTGTCCAACTCTTTGTGACACCATGAATCACAGCACTCCAGGCCTCCCTGTCTATCACCAACTCCCGGAGTTCCCTCAGACCCACGTCCATTGAGTCAGTGATGCCATCCAGCCATCTCATCCTCTGTCGTCCCCTTCTCCTCCTGCCCTCAATCCCTCCCAGCATCAGGAGTCTTTCCCAATGAGTCAACTCTTCGCATGAGGTGGCCGAAGTACTGGAGTTTCAGCTTTAGCATCATTCCTTCCAAAGTAATCCCAGGGCTGATCCCCTTCAGAATGGACTGGTTGGATCTCCTTGCAGTCCAAGGGACTCTCAAGAGTCTTCTCCAACACCACAGTTCAAACACATTAATTCTTCGGTGCTCAGCCTTCTTCACAGTCCAATTCTCACATCCATACATGACCACAGAAAAAACGATAGCTTTGACTAGACGGACCTTAGTCGGCAAAGTAATGTCTCTGCTTTTGAATGTACTATCTAGGTTGGTCATAACTTTTCTTCCAAGGAGTAAGCGTCTTTTATTTTATGGCTGCAGTCACCATCTGAAGTGATTTTGGAGCCCAGAAAAATGAAGCCTGCCACTGATTCCACTGTTTCCCCAACTATTTCCCATGAAGTGATGGGACCGGATGCCATGATCTTCGTTTCCTGAATGTTGAGCTTTAAGCCAACTTTTCACTCTCCTCTTTTACTTTCCTCAAGAGGCTTTTTAGTTCCTCTTCACTTTCTGCCATAAGGGTGGTGTCATCTGCATATCTGCCGTTATTGATATTTCTCCCAAGCAATCTTGATTCCAGCTTGTGTTTCTTCCAGTCCAGCATTTCTCATGATGCACTCTGCATATAAGTTAAATAAGCAGGGTGACAATATACAGCCTTGACATACTCCTTTTCCTAATTGGAACCAGTCTGTTGTTCCATGTCCAGTTCTAACTGCTGCTTCCTGACCTGCATACAGATTTCTCAAGAGGCAGGTTAGGTGGTCTGGTATTCCCGTCTCTTTCAGAATTTTCCACAGTTTATTGTGATCCACACAGTCAAAGGCTTTGGCACGGTCAATAAAGCAGAAATAGATGTTTTCTGGAACTCTCTTGCTTTTTCCATGATCCAGCGGAAGGTGGCACTTTGATCTCTGGTTCCTCTGCCTTTTATAAAACCAGCTTGAACATCAGGGAGTTCACGGTTCACGTATTGCTGAAGCCTGGCTTGGAGAATTTTGCACATTACTTGACTAGCATGTGAGATGAGTGCAATTGTGCGGTAGTTTGAGCATTCTTTGGCATTGCCTTTCTTTGGAATTGGAGTGAAAACTGACCTTTTCCAGCCCTGTGGTCACTGCTGAGTTTTCCAAATTTGCTGGCATATTGAGTGCAGCACTTTCAAAACATCATCTTTCAGGATTTCAAATAGGTCAACTGGAATTCCATCACCTCCACTAGCTTTGTTTGTAGTGATGCTTTCTAAGGCCCCCTTGACTTCACTTTCCATGATGTCTGGCTTGCGATTTGTGATCACATCATCATGATTATCTGGGTCATGAAAATCTGTTTTTTTGTACAGTTCTTCCATGTATTCTTGCCACCTCTTCTTAATATCTTCTGCTTCTGTTAGGTCCATACCATTTATGTCCTTTATCGAGCACATCTTTGCATGAAATGTTCCCCTGGTATCTCTAATTTTCTTGAAGAGATCTCTAGTCTTTCCCATTCTGTTCTTTTCCTCTATTTCTTTGCATTGATCACTCAAGAGGGCTTTCTTATCTCTTCTTGCTCTTCTTTGGAACTCTACATTCAGATGCTTATATCTTTCCTTTTCTCCTTTGCTTTTCGCTTCTCTTCTTTTCACAGCTATTTGCAAGGCCTCCCCAGACAGCCATTTTGCTTTTTTGCATTTCTTTTCCATGGGGATAGTCTTGATCCCTGTCTCCTGTACAATGACACGAACCTCCTTCCATAGTTCATCAGACACTCTACTATCAGATCTAGGCCCTTAAATCTATTTCTCACTTCTACTGCATAATCATAAGGGATTTGATTTAGGTCATACCTGAATGGTTGAGCGGTTTTCCCTACTTTCTTCAATTTAAGTCTGAATTTGGTAGTAAGGAGTTCATGATCTGAGCCACAGTCAGCTCCTGGTCTTGTGTTTGTTATCTGTATAGAGCTTCTCCATCTTTGGCTGCAAAGCATAGAGTCAATCTGATTTCAGTGGTGACCATCTAGTGATGTCTATGTGTAGAGTCTTCTCTTGTGTTTTTGGAAGAGGGTTTTTGCTATGACAAGTGCATGTTCTTGGCAAAACTCTATTAGTCTTTGCCCTGCTTCATTCTGCATTCCAAGGCCAGATTTGCCTGTTACTCCAGGTGTTTCTTGACTTTCAACTTTTGCATTCCAGTCCCTTCTAATGAAAAGGACATCTTTTTTGGGTGTTAATTCTGAAAGGTCTTGTAGGTCTTCATAAAACCATTCAACCTCAGTTTCTTCAGCGTTACTGGTTGGGGCATAGACTTGGATAACTCTGATATTCAATGGTTTGCCTTGGAGACGAACAGAGATCATTCTGTCGTTTTTGAGATTGCATCCAAGTACTGCATTTTGGACTCTTTTTTGACCATGATGTCTATTTGATTTCTTCTGAGGGATTCCTGCCTGCAGTAGTAGATATAATGGTCATCTGAGTTAAATTCACCCATTCCAATCTATTTTAGTTCGCTGATTCCTAGAATGGCGACGTTCACCGTTGCCATCTCTTGTTTGACCACTCCCAATTTGCCTTGATTCATGGACCTGACATTCCAGGCTCCTATGCAATATTGCTATTTACAGCATCGGATCTTGCTTCTATCACCAGTCACATCCACAACTGTGTATTGTTTTTGCTTTGGCTCCATCCCTTCATTCTCTGGAGTTATTTCTCCACTGATCTCCAGTAGCATATTGGGTACCTAATGACCTGGGGAGTTCTTCTTTTGGTATCCTATCATTTTGTCTTTTCATACTGTTTATGGGGTTCTCAAGGCAAGAATACTGAAGTGGTTTGCCATTCCCTTCTCCAGTGGACTACGCTCTGTCAGACCTTTCCACCATGACCTGCCCGTCTTGGGTGCCCCGCAGGTATGGCTTGGATTCATTGAATTAGACAAGTCTGTTGTCCTAGTGTGATTAGATTGACTAGTTTTCTGTGAGTATGGTTTGAGTGTGTCTGCTCTCTGATGCCCTCTTGCAACACCTACCATCTTACTTGTATTTCTCTTACCTTGGGCATGGGGTGGCAGCCAAGCGGAGCTACCCCAGTCATATGGTACAGTGATTTTTATTTGGCAGTGCATATATATTCATTCTTTCCTACGACCTTACAACATCCTAGTGAAGAGGCAGGGCAAGTAATGTAGTTTAAAAGAAAGTGATACAAGTAATGACAAGGCATATAGTATTCCAATTATGATGGTCATCAACTACGTACATAATACTGCTTGTTTGGTATCTATTCACATTTAAAGGATGTTTAAGAGCTTTGTTAAAACCAGAATTGACAAATTGAAGTTAAAGTCTTTTCCACAGAAGTGCATCATAATTGTAATCATTGTTGGTCAGCTAATTTCCATGAAATCTACAGTTTACAGATATGTAAGACAGACAGTAGAAAAACAAGTCTTAAGATATTTGAGTGAATAATCTTCTTTAATAATCCTTAATATTTTCAAATTGATTTTCCTAAAAGGTTCAGCATTGATTAAAATTGTAAATGTTAAGTTAAAAGTAAGTATCTTTACACTCAGCTAAACATTTGTTAGGGTGCTTCCCTTGTGGTGCAGAGGTTAAAGTGTCTGCCTGCAATGTGGGAGCCCTGGGTTTGATCCCTGCATCAGGAAGATCCCCTGGAGAAGGAAATGGCAACCCACTCCAGTATTCTTGACTGGAGAATTCCATGGATGGAGGTGCTTGGTGGGCTGCAGTCCACAGGTCACAAAGAGTCGGACATGACTGAGTGACTTTAATTTCACTTTCACACATTTGTTAAGGGGCTTATCAAATGCTTCTAAAGTACAATAAGATACAGAAGTAAGTTTCAGTAAGTTAGAATAAGTAGAATAAATAGAAACAATTTTTTTTTTTTGCCTATCACATCATAGATTAATCACAACAGGAAGTTCTATTGGTAGGATATTTGAGACAAATGACAACTAAAGAAACAAATTTACAGTATGGTATAAGTGTCAAAATGAAATCCAAAAGCAAATTCATATTCTAGTGAAAACTGAGTAAATGTGAAAGATGAAAAAATGGTATTATAGAGTACCCAAGGGATGGTGTTGTGCAGGGATGATTGTTGGTAGAGAGGTCAGGGCAACAGTGAAGTAAACAGAATTTATTGTGAATTCTCTCTCAACCACTGACTCAAGTCTACTACTAGACACCAAGTGTGTTCTTGTTATATTAGGCTGCCGTGAATCCACTCAGCCCCTAAGAATTTATGAGTACATGAAGTGTTCTGTTTTGCAAACTCATTAATTTCTGGTTTACCCATATAAAAACTTAGAACAAAGATAGTGGAGATGATAGAATTCCAGCTGAGTTATTTCAAATCCTAAAAGATGATACTGTTAAAGGATTGCACTCAATATCCCAGAAAAAATGGAGAAGCCAGCAGTGGCCACAGAACTGGAAAATGGCAGTTTTCATTCCAATCCCAAAGAATGCTCAAATTACCTCACAATTGCACTCATTACACATGTTAGCAATGTAATCCTCAAAATCCTCCAAGTGGGTTTCAATAGTATGCGAACCAAGGATTTCCAGATGTACAAGCTGGATTGAGAAAAGGCAGAGGAACCAGAGATCAAATTGTCAATATCCATTGGACCATAGAGAAAGTAAGGGGATTGCAGAAAAAAAAATCTACTTCTGCTTCATTGACTATGCTAAAGCTTTTGACTATGTGAATCAAAACAAACCATGGCATATTCTTAAAGAGATGGGAATATCAGACCACATTACCACATTACCTGCCTCCTGAGAAACCTGTATGCAGGTCAAGGATCAAGTTACAACTGGACATGAAACAATGAACTGCTTCAAAAATGGGAAGGGATATGTCAAGGCTGCATATTGTCACCCTGCTTATTTAACTTATATGCAGAGTACATCATGAGAAATGCTGGACTGGATGAAGCACAGGTTGAAATCGATTGCCAGGAGAAATATCAAAACCCTCAGATATAGAAATGACACCACACTTAGGGCAGAAGGGGAAGAGGAACTAAAGAGCCTATTGATGAAGGTGAAAGAGGAAAATGAAAAAGCTGGCTTAATACTCAACATTCAAAAAACAAAAATCATGGTATGTAGTCCCATCACTTCATGACAAATAGATGGGGACAAATTGAAACAGTGACAGACTTTATCTTCTTGTTCTCCAAAATCATTGCAGATGGTCACTGCAGCCATGAAATGAAAAGACACTTGCTCCTTGGTAGAAGAACTATGACAGACCTAGACAGCATAGTAAAAAACAGAGACATTACTTTGCTGACAAAGGTCCATCTAGTCAAAGCTGTGGTTTTTCCAGCAGTCATGTATGTATGTGAGAATTAGACCATAAAGAAGTCTGAGCACCAAAAAGTTATGCTTTCAAACTGTGGTGCTATACAAGACTCTTGAGAGTCCCTTGGACTGGAAAGAGATCAAACCAGTCAACTGTAAAGGAAATTAGTCCTTAACATTCATTGGAGGGACTGATGCTGAAGCTGAAGCTCCAATACTTTGGCCACCTAATGAAAAGAACCAACTCATTGGAAAAGACCCTGATGTTGAGAAAGATTAAAGGCAGAAGGAGAAAGTGTGACTGCCAGGAGCCAGCACGGGAGATCCCACCCATGAAAGTCATGCAGAGACACCTGACAGGTAAGGCGAGTCAGGTGTCTCAAGGGGTCCTCTGCCTGAACATCTACCCCGAAACCAAAATCTATCTGTTTACTGTCTTCTATACTATACTCTTCTGACATAACAGGGGGCTATCCCGGACCACCTTTCTCTGGAAAGAGTTAAGTCAGAGCTCCAGTTAACAGTCTCCTGCATATAAAAAAGAATGTCTTGGTTTACACCACTTTGATAGCTTTATAGCTTACCTGACCAGTTTGTCCAGACTTTTACAACTTGTGATTGTTTACAGCCCCCCAACCGTGAGAGGCACAAAGCTTAAGACAACTTAAAGATATAGAGCCTTTTAGAGCTAAGAATTAGTTTAGTGACGGATTTGACTGTTGAGTTAATGTTTGCCACCAGGCCTCCATATCCTTTATCTTTTAGGCACCTGAGAGGATATTAATCAATGTAATCAGGATGCAGAAATAGGAATATAGTAGTTTTGATGTAAGCAACACTAGACTTATGAGTTAATGAATTTTCTCTTTGTTATAAATTACTGTACTCCTCTTTCTTTGTTATAAATTGTTGTGTCCTTGCTATGTAAGAATGTAACTTTATTTAGTGCTTTCTGAGAGTGGTACCAGACTTTGGAAAGAACAACACTATTACCCTTATCAGAAAAGGACTGTAAAATGTTAATTGGCCTTCTGGCCAGAAGAAGATGTAAATCACCTAAGACTTGTGTATACAGCTAGGTATGCAGAGAGAAAGCCTGGTCTCAATAAGAGTCAAGGATGTTGAAACTGTATAATTTTGTATTATCCATTCATCTCTATGTACAACCAAAATTATAAAAGCTTTCTTGAACAATAAAGGATGGGCCAGTTTCTCAGACCAGCTTCTCAAACTGATTTCGTGGAAATCTGGCTCCCCCCATGTCGAATCTCTCTCTTTCTCCCTCTCCCTCCTCATCTGGAGTGTGGAGGCTTGCCAAGTCTACTTACTTGCCCTGGCTTCTAAGACCCACGCGAGAGGGAGCCCAAGGTGGGGCACCCTCTGCTATTCAAGCAGGTGCCGGTGGCCTAACGTAGATGGTGCAAACCTCTTGTCTCGAGGTTTTATTAGTTTTCTGCATAAACCAAGTTATTCAGCCTATTTTCTCCACTAATTTTCCTACTACACTATTCTTTCCTAATCTCTCTTATATTTCTAATTAAATAGTTCTTTCCCAGACTCCGACTCCATCCCTGCTTCGAATTCCCTGGATCCACTGGGGCTGGACCCCAGCAGGTGACAAAGGATGAGATAGTTGGATGGCATCATTGACTTAATGGACATTAGCTTGAGCAAGCTTCTGGAGATAGTGAAGAATAGAGGAGCCTGCTGTGCTGCAGCCAATGCGGTGGAAAAGAATCAGACAAGACTGAGCAACTGAAGAACAAAATTATAGATCACTATTTCAGGAGCTTGTCAGACTGCATCATTAATTAAGCTATTACATTCTCTCGGGTAAAATATTTTCATTTTCACATAGATTTTATTTATTTATTTTTCACATAGATTTTAGATAAGGCTTTCCCTAAAAGGGTGATTATAATTATGAGGAACTATTTAGGTTCAGGAAGACTTTTTGCCCTCTGAATTCAAGCACTTGGCCACTTGTCTACTTTACTGCTGCCCTGTGATGACCCTATCAATTCTGTGTTGACTGAGATGGGGGAATCTTCCCTCTGTTAATAGAGTCAGTAAATAAAAAGCACCCTGATTTTGGTGTCCATTTAGAATGTGGTGCTGGACAATAAATGGAGCATATGAATCACAGAGGAGTTGCTTTCTAAAATAGAATGACATTCTAACATGTATACTATCAAGTGAATTGAATCGCCAGTCTATGTCTGACGCAGGATGCAGCATGCTTGGGGCTGGTACATGGGGATGACCCAGAAAGATGTTATGGGGAGGGAGGTGGGAGGGGGGTTCATGTTTGGGAATGCATGTAAGAATTAAAGATTTTAAAATTAAAAAAATAAAAAACTAAAATTAAAAAAAATAAAAAATAAAATAAAATAAAATAAAATTCCAATTCTTTCTTGCCCAATTTAGTCTAAAATGTTATCAAACCAGATATTAATAATTCCAAATAATCAGAATTTTTTTAAAAAATTACCATAGCTAAATATTCAAATCCTGCCTAATAATTAAGGTGCATATGATTTTGTTGTTGTTTAGTCACTAAGTTGTGTCAAACTTTTACAATCACATGGACTGTAGCCTGCCAGGCTCCTCTGACCGTGGGATTCCCCAGGCAAGAATACTGAAGAGGGTTGTCATTTCCTTTGCCAGGGGATCTTCCTGATCCAGGGGTCAAACCTGGTTTTCCTCTATTGGCAGGCAGATTTTTTATCACTGAGCCACCAGGGAAAACTTCAATATGATTTATTTATTTATAAAATATTTCAAATCACCCTGTCAGTTGGTATAGCTAAGAATAGAATGTTTCCCAACTGCTTTTCTCAATCCCTCCAAAACAAGTTGTAGCTTCAGGGAGCCTCTGAGATATAACCTGATTTCCATTCTAGCAAATATACACATGACTGAAGTCTTAATTAGTCAGGCAAAAATTCTTTCTCATAATTGACATGCAGAAGTGTTTGTTAATAAATGCCTAGCTCCTGTCTAATTCTCCTGTTAATCTCTTTATAGTATAATAAATTTAAGTTTCAGATAAAATTAGTGAGAGATTGCTGAAGTGCTGGAAATGAAAACAAACAAACAACAACAAAAACCCTTTAACATTCCCTTCAGCTCTTTACCCTGGAGCTCATGACTTGAGAACCATTAGTGCCCTCTTCTGGTCAGAAGGAGACAAATTTCATTCTATCTTTTTATAAGGGAGAGTTCAATAGAAAATAATCAAATGTTTTATAACATCCTCTCAAAAAATAAATTTTATCTATAGGAACAATGATAGGAAACAGAATTACCATGGAATTAAAAGCAATACTATCTGATAAGCAGATACTACTAGAGTCTGAAATTTCTCAGTTCAGTTCAGTCGCTCAGTCGTGTCCGACTCTTTGCGACCCCATGAATCGCAGCACGCCAGGCCTCCCTGTTCATCACCATCTCCCGGGGTTCACTCAAACTCACCTCCATCGAGTCCGTGATGCCATCCAGCCATCTCATCCTCGGTCGTCCCCTTCTCCTCCTGCCCACAATCCCTCCCAGCATCAGAGTCTTTTCCAATGAGTCAACTCTTCTCATGAGGTGGCCAAAGTACTGGAGCTTCAGCTTTAGCATCATTCCTTCCAAAGAAATCCCAGGGTTGATCTTCAGAATGGACTGGTTGGATCTCCTTGCAGTCCAAGGGACTCTCAAGAGTCTGAAAGTTCTAGACACAAACAAATGACATATTTCTTTCCAAAGATTGCATAAGTATATGCTAGCACTGAAATTTGTCCAAATACAAGATACTTTAAAAAGTGTTAATGTCATGTTTATGTGCTTATATGGAGAAAAAACGGCAAGAAAGGATATTATAAATTGTGCAAATCTGCTTTAAACAAGTATCTTCGTAGCAGAGTATTTTATTCTATCCACAGTATATACTTTGTGTGTGCAGATTCAATGCTGCAGTGAAAGAGAGAACTCGGTAAAGAAATTGTTGATGTGTATAAAGGAGTTTGAAACACGCACATACACACAAAGACAAAAGTAAAACTTTTTACTGTCCTTTTCATAGTCATTCTGAAGGCTACACATATATGCCTTTCCAAACTTTGCTTTGGAAATCACAGCCAGAGCCAAAAATGCATTAACATCATTTTCTGCTAACACTTTATTTTTGACCTATACTGTGTTACTCAGCTTGATCTCCCATATGATTTAACATGAAGTGAAAATGAAAGTCGCTCAGTTGTGTCCGACTCTTTATGACCCCATGGACTATACAGTCTATGGAATTCTTCAAGCCAGAATACTGGAGTGGGTAGCCTTTCCCTTCTCCAGGGGATCTTCCCAACCCAGGGATTGAATCTAGGTCTCCCACGTTGCAGGTGGATTCTTTATCAGCTGAGCCACAAGGGAAGCCCAAGAATACTGGAGTGGGTACCCTATTCCTTCTCCAGAGGATCTCCCCAACTCAGGAATCAAACCAGTGTCCCCTGAACTGCAGGTGGATTCTTTAACAATTGAACTATGTGGGAAGCCACATCAGTTCAGTTCAGTTCAGTCGCTCAGTCGTGCCTGACTCTTTGTGACCCCATGAATCTCAGCAAACCAGGCCTCCCTGTCCATCACCAACTCCCAGAGTTCACTCAGACCCACGTCCATCAAGTTGGTGACGCTATCCAGCCACCTCATCCTCTGTCGTCCCCTTCTCCTCCTGCCCCCAATCCCCTCCCAGCATCAGAGTATATTCCAATGAGTCAACTCTTCACATGAGGTGGTCAAAGTATTCGAGTTTCAGCTTTAGCATCATTCCTTCCAAAGAAATCCCAGGGCTGATCTCCTTCAGAATGGACTGGTTGGATTTCCTTGCAGACCAAGGGACTCTCAAGAGTCTTCTCCAACACCACAGTTCAAAAGCATCAATTCTTCAGCGCTCAGCCTTCTTCACAGTCCAACTCTCACATCCATACATGACCACAGGAAAAACCTTAGCCTTGACTAGCCGGACCTTAGTTGGCAAAGTAATGTGTCTGCTTTTGAATATACTATCTAGGTTGGTCATAACTTTTCTTCCAAGGAGTAAGCGTCTTTTAATTTCATGGCTGCAGTCACCATCTGCAGTGATTTTGGAGCCCCCGAAAATAAAGTCTAAAACTTATTCCACTGTTTCCCCATCTATTTCCCATGAAGTGATGGGACCAGATTCCATGATCTTCATTTTCTGAATGTTGAGCTTTAAGCCAACTTTTTCACTCTCCTCTTTAACTTTGATCAAGAGGCTTTTAGTTCCTCTTCACTCTCTGCCATAAGGGTGGTGTGATCTGCCTATCTGAGGTTACTGATATTTCTCCTGGCAATCTTGATTCCAGCTTGTGTTTCTTCCAGTCCAGCGTTTCTCATGATGTGCTCTGCATATAAGTTAAATAAGCCACATACTAAACTAAATTCAATTTAGCACTTTCCAAAAATTCAGATTTATTTTCCTCAGAGAAAGATTTATCAAAACAAAGGATATTCACAAGTATTTATTGCAACTCAGAAGATAATATTAAAGGAGGACAAAGCTTCAAGGATGTTTAAAGGATTTTCTGAAACATGGAAATAAGTGAAGGAACCAGTTACATCGACTCTTTTAAAAGAAATGAGAACTAGATGTTTGAATTTTTCAAAAATTGTTCATGGTTCTCTTATTGTCACAGCTAAGGAAACATATTGTTTAACCTCTAATTAGGGCCTGGGACTTAAACCACAATAAGCATGAATGGTTAACTTTGTATCTACAGTGATTCAAGTCATATTAAGCACATTTCTTTTCATTAACCACTTGTGTATATTTGTGTGTGTGTGTGTGTTTTCTTTCTCTCCCTTTAGTTGCTAAGTCATGTCTGACTCTTATGACCCCATGGACTGTAGCCTGCCAAGTTCCTCTGTCCATGGGATTCTCCAGACAAGAATACTGGAGTGGGTTGCCATTTCCTTCTTCAGGGGATCTTCCCAACCCAGGAAATGAACCCGTGTCTCTTGCATGGCAGACAGATTCTTTACCAACTGAACTAGTTCCTCAATATAACTTACTGAGAGAGGAATTCTTGACTTCCTGCCTGACTTTTGCTTGAGCAGACAGGCTAGGCCTACAGGATGTTTTTTTCTCTGTGTCAATTACTAGAGTACAGTGACTACTTGTCTAAATATTTTCTTTTTTTTTGCTAGGCTGCCACTTTCCTGGTTATTTGGCTAAATAGAATAAGAATTTGCTGAAACATATTTTATTCTATTCCTGTTTCTGTTTCCAGACTACTGCTTTTTTCAGCTCCTAATGTAGGCTATATGAAGCAAAAAATAAAGATAAAATAAAGGAACTCTCCACCATGTGGTTTCCTCAAATCCTGAGACTCCTAGCAGATTTACATTCTTTTTTTCACCATTACAAATCTTCTTATGTTTGTTTTGTATACAATGTTCAGGTTTTTTAGCTTCATTTAATGTGATAAACAAGGAAAAGTGTGCATAGTTCATATTATTTGAAGTTAAAAGGCACTTTTTTAAAAAATGTATTTGTTTTAATTGGAGGCTAATTACTTTACAATATTATAATGGTTTTGCCATACATTGACATGAATCAGCCATGGGTGCACATGTGTTCTGCATCCTGAAAGCCCCTGCCACCTCCCTCCCCATCCCATCCCTCTGGGTCATCCCAGTGCACCAGCCCTGAGCACTCTGCCTCAGGCACTTTACTTTGAAGATACCCAAGATATGCAGCTGGATGTGCTCAGTAACTGGATATATGAATCAGAAGATAAGGGAAAAGTCTGAGCATGAAATATTAATCCTAGATGCATTAGAATATAGATGAAATTTAATGACATGGTCCTGGATGAGATAACTTAGGTTCAAGGATACAAGGCTAAGGCATTCCAGTGCTTAGAAATTGGAAAGATGAGGGATCCAGAAAGGGAATACAAGCAGGAACAATCGGTAAGAAGATATTCAAGAGAGAGTAGTTTCCCAGAAATCAGATGAAGACAACATTTCAGGAAGTAGAAAGTGATTAACTGTGCCCATTGATACTGAAAAATCAAATAGAAAGAGGTCTGAGAAACAACTGTGGGACATGGGAACATGGAAGTTATTTAGTGGACTCTTCATGCAACCTTAGTTAATTCATTATTTTACTTTCATCAAAGGTACATCTTAAGAACTATATTGTCTGAGAATTAAGAGATTATAAAAGTCATGTCTATCTAACCATTAAATCAATCTATAGATTCCCTGATGATTATTTGTGGTCTTTGCTTAAGCATTTTCAGGGGCAATTAACTCACATTTGTGTAGATATTTCCTTTTTTGCATAATTCTAAGTGTTCCTTGTGCTGTATGTATATTTAAATTGAATACCTACTCCATTATTCACAGTTCTTCTTTTGCACACAGACAATATAAAGAAATTTTGCCAGGTGTCCAGAAGGTATTTCTGATATGTATACTTAAATATGTAATTTATTTAATTTCCAAAAGATTCAAGCCCTCTCAAAGGTGACAAACTCAAGAATGGCTACCATCAAACAAGTTTCAGGTTCAGGAGGATCCTATTTTGCTCTCATCTCACCACATGATCACTGAATATTGTTCTCAACTTTCACCTCCAGGCCATACTTCAGTCATTAGTTGTCTGTTTCTCATCCTATTTTCCATCTCTTATCAAGTAGTTGAAAACTCCTGTTTTGATTCTATTGTAAGCCTGATGTTTAAAACTTTGCAATTAATTTACCTTATCTGAAGCACTGAACTCAAGCATGTGTTTGCAAAAATAGAGACATTTTCCAGGTATACCTATCAGTGTCTGTTATAATTGATGTAGTCACAAATACAATTCCATATCAACACCAGCTCACTTTAAAACTGAGTGAGGACATGAGGTCATAAAATGTGTCCATCCCACTCTAAAATAATGTCTTTTCAAGCTCCCTCTAAGGGGAAGGATTATAATTTAATTATAGTTACTAAGCTTACCTGCCACCTGTAGGTGAGACAATGTTACAGAAAAAAAAAAACAAACAAACAAAAAAAAAAAACAAGTACAGAGAGAGGGTCTAGACAAATTGAGAAGACAAAAGCTAATGGCTGCTTGACTGTCCACACATCCAGAAAAACAAAGTCAATCTTACACCAGTCAGCCTTGAGTGAGAACAGTAGGCAACAGTTCCTTTGGTCATTTATCTTCCAGCATAGTTAGAATGTCACAAACTATTTTTATTGTTTCCTTAGCCAGTGTCCTGATAAGGGAACAGCCAATGCACTCTGAAGTGGTTCAATGCGGAGAAAAGTAATATCTATGTAGAATCAATTATTTGTTCTTATCTACTTCACATCTCTTATTATTAGGTACTAAAAAAAACTTATTTCATTTAAAAAGATTATTGAAACATATTTGACAAATAACTGTGTAAATTGAAGGTGTACAACATGTTAACTTGATACATGCTAATTTACATATTGCAATATAATTGCCATTGTAGCAATATTTAGCACCTTTATGGGTTGCATAATTATCCTTTCTTTGTAGTGGTTGGGATAATTAAATTCTAGTGTCTTAACAGGTTTTATGATTATAAAACAATACCGTTGCGTATATTCACTATACAGTGCATTATATCTAGTGCTTGTTTTCTATTCACTTTACGTTTATACCATTAAACAGCATGTGTCTTATCCTACCATCCCTCATTCCCTAGTAACCACTATTTTACTCTCTGTTTTTATGCTTTTATTTCTTTTTTAGAATCTGCATATGAGTGACATACAGTACATGTGTTTCTCTGCCCTATCTGACTTATCATAATATGCTCAAAATCCAACTAGGTTGTCACAGATAACAGCATGTCATTCTTTCTTGTGGCTAAATGATATTCATTATGTTCATTATCCACTCATCTGTGGGTGAGCACTTAAATTGTTTCCATATCTTGGTGATTGTTAATAATGCTTCAGGAACATTTAAGTGCAGGTAGCTCTTCGATAGCTTATTTCAATTTCTTTGAGTATATACAAAGAAATGGAGTTGTTGGGGAGAAATTAACTTCTTTCAACACTGCACTCAATTATATGTGTATTTGTCTTTTCTGTCTTCCTAGGCTGGGAAATGCTTTTCTGTCAACATTATTACTTCCCTAACTACATCCATACAACTCTTAGGCTTGTTCACTTGACTAGTCAGCATTCAACTAAACCGGATTCCTAGGACTAGCAGTCATTCTTCCTATGCTAACCTCATCTGTTACTAAGTAGCTGGTGGTTTGCAACTTTGAGCAAAGCAGGCAATATATATTGGCTGCATTATTTTTGGTTTACCCAGACAGTAGACCTCACAGCAGCAGCACCTACCAAAGGGCATAGCCCTGACTCAGAAATGTGGTAGATTGATTAAAGACCACCAAAAGAAGTTATTGGAACCTGTGGAAATACTACTTTATAAGGTAAAGGGGATTTTACAGTTATAATTAAGGAATTTGAGATGGGAATCCTACCCCGGATAATCCAGATGGACCAAATGAACACAAGTGATCTTATAAGAGAAGGTGAGGAGCATTATAGATGGTGGTAGGAAATGTGACAATAGACACACGAGATTAGAATGATAAGAGGAAAATATATTCCAGCCATGGAATACAGAAAGCCTCTAGATACCTGAAAAGTCAAGGAGCACAGATTTTAATCTGAAACATCCAGAAAAAAATGCAACTCTGCCAATATATTAATTTTAGAATTCCTAACCTTCACAATTGTAAGATAATACATTTGTGCAATTATAAGACCCTAAGTTTGAGGCAATTATAAGACTCTGTTTGGGCTTCTCTTGTGGCTCAGCTGGTAAAGAATCCACCTGCAATGCGGGAGACCTGGGTTTGATCCCTGGGTTGGGAAGATCCCCTGGAGTAGGGAAAAGCTATCCACTCCAGTATCCTGGCCTGGAGAATTCCATGGACTGTATAGTCCATGGGGTCGCAAAGAGTCAGACACGACTGAATGACTTTCACAAATCACAAACGAAGTTTGAGGCAGTTTATTATAGCAGTGATAGGAAACTAAAAACAAAACAAAACAAAACAGACACACTGCAAATAGTGATGGTTTAATTCTTCTTTTACAATATGGATTTTTTTTCCCTGTCTGGTTGCTGTGGCTAAGAATTCCAAAAATATGTTGAATAAAAGTGGTGAGAGTAGACAGAATTCTCTTACTTTTCACCATTGAGTATTATGTTAGTTGTGGGTTTCTCATATATAACCTTTACTATATTGAAGTATGTTCCCTCTATCCTTGCTTTCTGGAGAGTTTTTATCATAAATGAATGCTGAATTTTATCAGAAGCATTCATTGTATTTAGGGATGATCATACAATTTGTATTATTTATTTTTTTTTAATGTGATGTATCACATTGATTGACTTGTGGATATTGAAAAACTCTTGCATTCTTGATATTATACATAGGAAATCACAAAGATTCCACCAGGAAACCATTAGAGCCCATCAATTAATTTGATAAAGTTTCAGAACACAGAGATAATGTACAAAAATTCATTGCATTTCTATACACTAACAACACACTATACAAAGAAAAAATTAAGAAAATAACTTCATCTATCATTGCATCAAAAGAATAAATACCTAGGAATAAACTAACTTGAGGCAAAAGAGCTGTATTTGGAAAACTATAAAACACTGATGTAAGAAATTGAAGATGATAAAAACAGACAGAAAGATATGCCATATTATTTGATTGGAAAAATCTATATTGTTAACATGGCAATCTACAGATTCAAGGTAAACTGCAAATTCAATGCCATCGCTATCAAAACACTAATGGTGTTTTTTACAGACAAAAAAAAAAGCAGAAAAAATGAAATATGTGTATGGAAAAAGAAAAGGTACTGAATATACAAAATAACCTTGAGAAATAAGAACTGAGTTGGAGAAATCAGGATCCCTGATGTCAGGCTATAATAAAAAGCTACAATAATCAAAACACTATGATACTGACACAAAAACAGGTGCATAGATCATGAAATAGGATAGAGAGCCCAGAAAAAAATCCATGCACTTATAGTTGATTAAGCTGTGATAAAAGAAAAAAAAAAGAATAATGATGTAAAAAACATAGCCTTTTCAGTAAATGGTGTTGGGAAAACAGGACAGTCACATGTAAAAGAATGAAGTTGGAACATTTTTTAACATCATATACAAAAATAAAATTCTGAAAGAGATGGGAGGAATACCAGACCACCCGACCTGCCTCTTGAGAAATCTGTATGCAGGTCAGGAAGCAACAGTTAGAACTGGACTTGCAACAACAGACTGGTTCCAAATAGGAAAAGGAGTACATGAAGGCTGTATAGAGCAACCCTGCTTATTTAACTTATATGCAGAGTACATCATGAGAAACGCTGGACTGGAAGAAGCACAAGCTGGAATCAAGATTGCCGGGAGAAATATCAATAACCACAGATATGCAGATGACACCACCCTTATGGCAGAAAGTGAAGAGGAACTAAAAGCCTCTTGATGAAAGTGAAAGAGGAGAGTGAAAAAGCTGCCTTAAAGCTCAACATTCAGAAAATGAAGATCATGGCATCCAGTCCCATCACTTCATGGGAAGTAGATGGGCAAACAGTTTAAACAGTGTCAGACTTTATTTTTGGGGGGCTCCAAAATCACTACAGATGGTGACTGCAGCCAGGAAATTAAGAGACACTTACTCCTTGGAAGAAAAGTTATGACCAACCTAGATAGTATATTCAAAAGCAGAGACATTACTTCGCCGACTAAGGTCCGTCTAGTCAAGGCTATGGTTTTTCCTGTGGTCATGTATGGATATGAGAGTTGGACTGTGAAGAAGGCTGAGCACCGAAGAATTGATGCTTTTTAGCTGTGGTGTTGGAGAAGACTCTTGAGAGTCCCTTGGTCTGCAAGGAGATCCAACCAGTCCATTCTGAAGGAGATCAGTCCTGGGATTTCTTTGGAAGGAATGATGCTAAGGCTGAAGCTCCAATACTTTGGCCACCTCATGCAAAGAGTTGACTCATTGGAAAAGACTCTGATGCTGGGAGGGGTTGAGGGCAGGAGGAGAAGGGGACGACAGAGGATGAGATGGCTGGATGGCATCACTGACTCAATGGACGTGAGTCTGAGTGAACTCTGGGAGTTGGTGATGGACAGGGAGGCCTGGTGTGCTGCGATTCATGGGGTCGCAAAGAGTCGGACACGACTGAGTGACTGAACTGAACTGAACAAAAATAAACTCAAAATAGGTTAAAAGCCTAAATGTGAGGTCATATGCTGTTAAACTTCTAGAGGAAAATATATGCAGAAAACTGTTTGAGATAAATCATAGAAATATTTTTGAGATCAATTTCCTAACATAAAGGAAATAAAAGCAAAAATCAAATTGATGTATGGCAAAACCAATACAATATTGTAAAGTAATTAGCCTCCAATTAAAATAAATAAAATTATATTTAAAACAAATAACCAAACAAATGAGACCTAATGAAATTTAAAAGCTTTTGCATTGCCAAGAAAACCACTAACAAAATGAAAAAACAGCCTATTGAATGGAAGAAAATATTTGCAAATAATATGAGTGATAAGGATCAATACCCCACATAGTCAAACAGCTCATACAATTAAACATTTTTAAAAAATCAACTTGATTATAAAATGAGCAGAAAAAGTTAATAGACATCTTTCCAAAAGGCAAATGCAGATAGGTAACAGGTATAGACAAAGATGCTCAACATTGCTAATCATCAGGGAAATGCAAATCAAAACCACATTGAGATTTTATGTCACACCTGTCAGAATGACTATCATCAAAAAGAAAACATTACAAATATTAGCAAGTATGAGGAAAAAAAAAAGAGAACCGTTGAACATTGTTGATGGGAATATAAATTGGTGCAGTCACTGTGGAAAACAGTATGTGCAGGCTTGCATGCTCAATCGCTTCAGTCGTAGCTGATTCTTTGCAGTCCTCTGGACTCTAGCCCTCCAGGCTTCTCTGTCCATGGAATTTTCCAAGCAATTATACTGGAGTGGGTTGCTATAACCTCCTCTAAGGGAACTTCCCAAGACAGGTATTGAACCAGCATCTTCTGCATTGCAGTTGGATTCTTTACCACTGAACTACAGGCAAATCCCATGGAAAACAGTATGAAGCTTCTTAAAAACACTAAAAAATAGAGCTACAATCTGTTCAGTCAGTCTGTTCAGTCGTTCAGTCATGTCCAACTCTTTGTGACTCCATGAATCGCAGCACACCAGGCCTCCCTATCCATCACCAACTCCCAGAGTTCACTCAGACTCACGTCCATCGAGTCAGTGATGCCATCCAGCCATCTCATCCTCTGTCGCCCCCTTCTCCTCCTGCTCCCAATCCCTCCCAGCATCAGAGTTTTTTTCCAATGAGTCATCTCTTTGCATGAGGTGGCCAAAGTATTGGAGCTTCAGCCTTAGCATCATTCCTTCCAAAGAAATCCTGGGGCTGATCTCCTTCAGAATGGACTGGTTGGATCTCCTTGCAGTCCAAGGGACACTCAAGAGTTCTCCAATACCACAGCTCAAAAGCATCAATTCTTTGGCGCTCAGCTTTCTGCACAGTCCAGCAATCCCACTTCTTGATTCGTGTTGATGTATGGCAAAACCAATAAATAATGTAAAGTAATTAACCTTAAATTAAAATAAATAAATTTGTATTTAAAAAATTAAAAAAAAAAGTTGTAATGGAAAAAAAAAGAGAATTTTCTACAGTTTGTTGTGATCCACACAGTCAACAGTTTTGGCATAGTCAATAAAGCAGAAGTATATGTTTTCTGGAAAAAAAAAAAACACAATAATTTGAAAAGATACAGGTAACCCAATATTTATAGTAGCATTATTTACAATTGCCAAAGTATGGAAGCCACATAACTTAAGTGTCCATTAAAAGATGAATGTATAAAAAGAAGTCATATATAGTAACATGCATATATAGCAATGTATATACATATACACGTATACATACATACTCCAGAATGTTACTCAGTCATAAAAAAAGAATGAAAATTTGCCATTTGCAGCAACGTGGATGGATTTGAAAGGCATTATGCTAATTGATATAATTCAGAGAAAGACAAATACTGTATGATATCACTTTAACTTGGAATCTAAAAAATATAACAAACTCATGGATGTAACAAAAAAGAAGAAGACTCAGATATAAAGCACAAACCAATGGTTATCAGTGTAGGGAGCAGGCAATATAGGGAGGGAGGAATGGGAAGTAAAAATTATCAGATGTAAGTTAGGCTCAAGGATGTATTGTACAACACAGGGAATATAGACATTATTTTGCAATAACTGTGAATGGAGCATTACCAATTAAATTGTATAAAAATTAAAATTTACAAACATAAATTTGAAGAATAAGATCGTCCCTTCAATTAATTTAAAAAAACAAAAACAAAAACAAAAACTACACACTATATACATGCCAGCCTTCCCAAAGTTTCAATATTGTCTTGTCCCCTACATTTCTACTTTCCTACCTCTCAGCATCAAATTCATTTAAAGATAATTTAAAAAGTACTTTGGGCTTCCCTCGTGGCTCAGATGATAACCTGCCTGCAATGCAGGAGACTCAGATTTGAACCCTGGGTCATGAAGATGCCTTGGAGAAGGGAATAGCAACTCACTCTTGTATTCTTTCCTGGAGAATTCCATGGACAGAGGAGCCTGGTGGGCTATAGTCCATGGGGTCACAAAGAGTCAGACACTATTGAGTGACTAACACTTTCAAGAAATATTTTGGTAGTCAATTTCTATATCATCAATTTTTGTGCTTGAGATAATGTTATGATTATGGATATGATTATTGGGCTTCCCAGATGGCTCAGTGGCAAAGAATTCACCTGCCAAGGCAGGAGACACAGGAGATATAGGTTTGATTTCTGGATCAGGAATTTCCCTTGGAGAAGGAAATGACAACCCTCTCCATTATTCTTGCCTGGAAAATCCCATGGACAGAGGAGTCGGGTGGGCTAAGTCCTTGTGGCTGCAAAGAGGCATGATTTAAGCCACTGAGCATGAGCATGATGGTTATGACAAGTTATAGTTAGTTATGGGTCTTGTTAAGGTAAGTTATAGTTATGGTTATTTAAATTGATGGTTACTAATATTTATTGAATTGTGATTAGTTAAAATTACAGTTACTAAAGTTTTTACATTGCTAGTTATGATTAGTTATGTCTATGGATATACAGTTAATAACAGCTACTATGTAACTATTATTAATTGCAACTATTAATGGTTCTGTTTATTACTCATGACTACTAACTATTTCTAATAATGACTTGTAACTACTGTCTAGCCTTTGAGAACAATTTTAACTACTAACTGTGGTTTCTACATGTTACTGCTAACCATTTAAAATCACTAGTATGTGTACTAAATAGTCATGACTCCTATGCAGCATATGCATACAACTAGTTATACACTTATAAAGTGTTACATTGTTATTTGACCGAGAATGTCATGTAATCACAGAGCTGTTTCCACATTTTTCACAGAATTGATGATCCATGCTTTGTGAGCAACATGTCTTTACTGTTTTTACTACTCAATAATTTGCAAAAAATTTTTATTACAGTATAGCTGATTTACAATGCTGTGTAAGTTTCAGGTGTATTGAAAAGTGAATCAGTTATACATATATCCACTGTTTCTACATTCTTCTCCAATATAGGCCATTACAGAATATTGAGTTCCCTGTGCTATACAGTAGCTCCTTATTAATTATCCACTTAATATATAGTAATATGTATATGTCATTTACAATCTGAGAATTTTCCAACCACTGGTAACCGTAATTGTGTTTTCCACATCTGTAACTCTATTTCTGTTTATCAACAAGTACTTTTGAACTTACTCTTTTGAAACTTTATTTTTTAGATTTCACATATAAGCAATATCATGTGATATCTGTCTTACTCTGTCTGATTTATGGGGTCAGACCCCACAAGAGATTGACCCAGACTTCCCCATAAGTGTCCAGGAGTATCCAGTGGAGGCATGGGTCAATGGAGGCCTGCTGCAGGGCTGGGGGCATTGAGTGTAGCAGTGCCTGCATGGGACCTTTTGAAGGAGGTCAACATTATCTTCTTTACCTCCACCATAGTTTGGTCTAAGGTCAAACAACAGAGAAGGAACACATCCCCACTCATCAACAGAAAATAGCTGTAAAGATTTACTAAGCATGGCTGTGTTCATCAAAATAAGGCCCAGTTTCCCCTCAGTCAGTCTCTCCCATCTGAAAGTGCCCATAAGCCTCTTATCATTCTCAAACAGAGGGCAGACAGAATAAAATTTAAAAAAAATAATAACAGAAAAATGACCAATCTGATCACATGGACCACAGCCTTATCTAATTGAATGAAACTATGAGCCATGTAGTGTAGGGTCACCCAAGACAGATAGGTCATAGTGGAGAGTTCTGACAAAACTTACTTCACTGGAGAATGGAATGGCAAACCAATTCAGTATTCTTGCTTTGAGAACCCCATGAACAATATGAAAAAGCAAAAATATAGGTTACTGAAAATGAAGTCACCAGGTCGGTAGGTGCCCAGTATGCTACTGGATATCAGTGGAGAAATAACTCCAGAAAGAAAGAAGAGATGGAGCCAAAACTAAAACAATACCCAGTTGTGGATGGGACTGGTGATGGAAGTCAAGTCCGATGCTGTAGAGAGCAATACAGCATAGGAACCTAGAATGTTAGGTGCATGAATCAAGGCAAATTGGAAGCGGTCAGACAGGAGATAGCAAGAGTGAACATCGATATTTGAGGAATCAGTGAATGAAAATGGACTGGAATGGGTGAATTTAACTCAGATGTCCATTATATCTACTACTGTGTGCAAGAATCCCTTAGAAGAAATGTAGTAGCCATCATAGTCAACAAAAGAGTCCAAAAATGCAGTACTTGGATGCAGTCTCAAAAGTGACCGAATGATCTCTGTTCATTTCCAAGGTGAACAATTGAATATCACAGTAATCCAAGACTTCCCTGATCAGTAATGCTGAAGAAGCTGAAGTTGAATGGTTCAGTGAAGACCTACAAGACTTTCTGGAACTAACACCCAAAAAAGATGTCCTTCTCATCATATGGAAATGGAATGCAAAAGTAGAAAGTCAAGGAACACCTGGAGTAACAGGAAAATTTGGCCTTGGAGTACAGAATGAAGCAGGGCAAAGGCTAATAGAGTTTCCCAAGAGAACACACTGGCCATAGCAAACACCCTCTTCCAGCAACACAAGAGACGACTCTACATATGGACATCACCACATGGTCAATAGTGAAATCAGATTGACTATATTCTTTGCAGCCAAAGATGTACAAGCTCTCTACAGTCAGCAAAACAAGACTGAGAGCTTACTGTGGCTCAGAACATGAATTCCTAATTGCCAAATTCAAACTTAAATTGAAGAAAGTAGGGGAAATCACTAGACTATTCAGGTATGCCCTAAATCAAAGCCCTTACTATTTTACAGTGGAAGTGACAAATGGATTCAAGGGATTAGATCTGAGAGAAAGACTGTCTGAAGATATATGGGCTGAGGTTAATGACATTGTACAGGAGGCAGTGATCAAGACCATCCCCAAGAAAAAGAAATGCAAAAAGGTAAAATGGTTGTCTGAATAGGGCTTACAAATAGGTGAGAAAAGAAGAGAAGAAAAAGCAAAGGAGAAAAGGACAGATATACCCATTTGAATTCAGGGCTGCAAAGAATAGCAAGGAGATATAAGAAAGCCTTCCTCTGTGATCAATACAAAGAAATAGAGGAAAACAATAGAATGGAAGACTAGAGACTTATTCAAGACAATAGGAAATATCAAAGTAAATTTTCATGCAAAGATGGGCACAATAAAGGACAGAAATGGTATGGACCTAACAGAAGCAGAAGATATTAAGAGTTGTCAAGAATACACCAAAGAACTATACAAGAAAGATCTTCACAACCCAGATAATCACAATGATGTGATCATTCACATAGAGCCAGACATCCTGAAATGCAATGTCAAGTGGACATTAGGAAGCATCGCTATGAACAAAGCTAGTGGACTTCCATTTGATCTATTTTAAATCCTAAAAGTTGATGCTTTGAAAGTGCTGCATTCCATATGCCAGCAAATATGGAAAACTCAGCAGTGGCCACAGAACTGGAAAAGGTCAGTTTTCATTCCAATCCCAAAGAAAGGCAATATCAAAGAATACTCAAACTACTGCACAATTGCAGTAATCTCACATGCTAGCAAAGTAATACTCAAAATTCTCCAAGCCAGGCTTCAACATGAACTTCCAGATGTTCAAGCTGAATTTTAAAAAAATAGAGGAACCAGAGATCAAATTGCCTACATCTGTTGTACCACGAAAAGAGAAAAAATTTCCAGAAAAACATCAATTTCTGTTTTATTGACTATGTGAAAGCCACCTGATCTGCCTCCTGATAATCTGTATGCAGGTCAAGAAGCAACGGTTAGAACTGGGTAATGAAGAACAGACTGGTTCCAAATCAGGAAACGAGTATTTCAAGGCAATTTATATTGTCGCCCTGCTTATTTAACTTATATGCAGAGTACATCATGAGAAATGCTGGACTGGTTGAGCCACAAGCTGGAATCAAGACTGCTGGGAGAAATCTCAATAACCTCAGATATGAAGATGGCACGTCCTTTATGGCAGAAAGCAAAGAAGAACTAAACAGCCTCTTGATGAAACTGAAAGAGGAGAGTGAAAATGTTGGTTTAAAACTCAACATTCGTAAAACTAAGATCATGGCATCTAGTCCCATCATTTCATTGCAAATAGATGGGGAAACAGTGGAAACAATGACAGACTATTTTGGGGGGCTCCAAAATCACTGCAGATGGTGACTACAGCCATGAAATTAAAAGAGGTTTGCTCCTTGGAAGAAAATTTATGACCAACCTAGACAGTATATTAAAAAGCAGAGACATTACTTTGCCAACAAAGGTCCATTTATTCAAAGCTATGGTTTTTCCAGTAGTCTTATATAGATGTGAGAATTTGACTATAAAGAAAGGTGAGCACCGAATAATTGATGCTTTTGAACTGTGGTGTTGAAGAAGATTCTTGAGAGTCCCGTGGGCAACAAGGAGATCTATCCAGTCCATCCTAAAGGAAGTCAGTCCTGAATATTCATTGGAAGGACTGATGCTGAAGCTGAAAATCCAGTATTTTGGCCACTGATGTGAAGATATGATTCACTGGAAAAGACTCTGATGCTGGGAAAGATTGAAGGAGGGAGGAGAAAGGGCCCACAGAGGATGAGATTGTTGGATGACATCATCTACTCAATGGACATGAGTTTGAGTAATCTCCAGGAGTTGGTGATGGACAGGGAGGCCTGGCATTGTGCAGTCCATGATGTCACAAAGAGTCAGACATGACTGAATGACTTAACTGAACTGTCTGACTTCACACAGCAAGACAATCTCTAGGCCCATCTGTGTTACTACAAATGGTATTATTTCATTCTTGTTTAAAGCTAAGTAATATTTCATTTCAAATATGTACCAAATTGTCTTTATCTGTTCATTTGTTGATGGACATTTAGGTTGCTTCCAGGTGCTAGCTGTTGTCAATAGTACAGCAATGAACTTTGGGGTGCAGGCATCTTTTTTTTTTTCTTTTCTTTCCCTCTGCTCCATGTCCTCCCAATCACAATACAGACAAGGCACAGGGCCTTCCTGGCCTGAGGTGTATATGGGGTGGGTTTACTCTGCCTCCTCTTTCTATACAGTGTAAGAATACAACCTGTGGCAAGCATCAGAGGCTGGTGTGCATGTATCTTTTTGAATTACGGTTTTATCCAGATAAATACCCAGTTGCTAGATCAAATGGCAGCTTTACATTTAGTTTTCTAAGGCACCTTCATACTGTTCTCCTCAGTGGCTGTACCAATTTACATTCACACCCACAGCATAAGACAGTGCCCTTTCTCCAGATTCTCTCAGAATTTTTTTTTTTTTTTGTAAATATTATAGTGATGGTCATTCTTACTGATGTTAGGTGATAGATACCTCACTGCAGTTTTTGATTTGCATTTCTCTAATAATTACTGGAAGTAAAAACCTTCACATATGCTTTTTAGCCATCTGTATGTCTTCTTTGGAAAATGTATATTTACATCTTTTGCCCACTTTTTGATCGGGTTGGTTTTTTTTTGTTGTTGTTGTTGTTTTATTGAGCTACATGGGCCACTTGTATACTTTGGTGATTAACTCATTGTTAGTTGTTTCATTTGCAAATTGTTTTTCCCATTCAGTGTTGTCTTTCTATTATGCAAATAGTTTAATATGTTGTGCAAAATTTTTAAGTTCAAATAGGTTCCATTTGTTTATTTTTATTTTTTATTACTCTATGAGGTGGATCAAAAAGATCTTACTGTGGTTTATGCCACAGTGTTCTGCCATTATTTTCCCATAAGAATCTTATAGTATGCTGCCTTACATGTAGCTTCTTAACCCAACTTAAGTTTACGTTTGTGTATGATATTGGAGACTATTTTAATTTCATTAGTTTTTGTGTGTAGCTGTCCATTTATTCTAACAGCACTTACTGAAGAGACTGTCTTTTCTCCATTGTACATTATTCCCTCCTTGTCATAGATAAGATGTTCATAGGTGCTCCAGTTTATCTCTACAATTTCTATCTTGTTCCACTGATCTATGTTTCCATTTTTTTGTGATAGTACCATACTATTTTAATAATTGTACCTTTGTAGTGTAGTCTGAAGTCAAGGAGCCTGATTCTTTCAGTCTGCTTTTCTTTATCAAGTTTCATTTGTCTATTTTTGGTCTTTTGTGTTTTCATACAAATTGCAAATTTTTTGTTCTAATTCCATGCAAAATGCCATTGATGATATGCTAGAGATTGTATTGTAGATTGCTCTGGGCAATGTATTCATTTTGACAAACTTGATTCTTCCAATCCAAGAACATGATGTATATCTCCATCTATTAGTATCATCTTTAATTTCTTTCATCCATATCCTATAGTTTTCTGCATACAGATTTTTTTGTTACCTTAGGTAGATTTATTCCTAGAAATTTCATTTTTGATGAAACTTTAAATTGAATAGTTTGCTTAATTTCACTTTCTGATCTTTTGTTATTAGCATATAGGAATGCACAATATTATTATGCATTAACTTTGTACCCTGCAATATAAACAAATTCATTGATGTGCTCTCATATTTTTCTGGTGGCATCATTAAGATTGTATATGCATACTATCATGTCATCTGTCCAATAAAGGACAGAAATGGTATGGACCTAACAGAAGCAGAAGATACTAAGAAGAGCTGGCAAGAATACATAGAAGAACTATACAAAAAAGATCTTAATGACTCAGATAACCTCGGAGGTGTGATCCCTCACCTAGAGCCAAACATCATGGAATGTGAAGTCAAGTTGCCCTAAGGAAGTATCACTATGAACAAAGCTAGTAGAGGTGATGGAATTCCAGTTGAGCTACTTAAAATCCTAAAAGATGATGCTGTGAAAGTGCTGCACTCAATATGCCAACAAATTTGGAAAACTCAGCAGTAGCCATAGGAATGGAAAAGGCCAGTTTTAATTCCAACCCCAATGAAAGGCAATGACAAAGGTTGTTCAAACTACCACATAATTGCATTCATCTCACACTAGCAAAGTAACGCCCCAAAGTTTCCAAGGTAGGCTTCAACAGTACGTGAACCAAGAACTGCCAGATGTTCAAGCTGGATTTAGAAAAGGCAGAGGAATCAAATTATCAACATCTGTTGGATCATAGAAAAAGCCAGAGAAATCCAGAAAAACATATACTTCTGCTTCGTTGAATACACAAAAGCCTTTGACTGTGTGGATCACAAAAAAACTGTGGAAAAAACTTTCAAGAGATGGAAATAACAGACTCCCTTACCTGCCTCCTGATAAACCTGTATGCAGGTCAAAAAGCAACAGTTAGAATTAGACATGAAACAGTGGATGGGTCCAAAATTGGGAGAAGAATACATCAAGGTTGTATATTGTCACCCTGCTTATTTAACTTATATGCAGAGTACATCATGTGAAATGCAGGACTGGATGAAGCACAAGCTGGAATCACAATTGCTGGGAGAAACATAACTTCAGAGATGCAGCTAACACCATCCTTATGGCAGAAACCGAAGAAGAACTAAAAAGCCTCTTGATGAAAGTGAAAGAGAAGAATGGAAAAGCTGGCTGAAAACTCATCATTCAGATCTTGACATCTGGTCCCATCACTTCATGGCAAATAAATGGGGGAACAATGGAAACAGTAACTTTATTTTATTGGGCTCCAAAATCACTGCAGATGGTGACTGCAGACATGAAATTTTAAAATGCTTTCTCCTTGGAAGAAAAGCAATGATTAACCTAGACAAAATATTGAAAAGCAGAGGCATTACTTTTCCAACAAATTCTGTCTAGTCAAAACTTTGTTTTTTCGGTAGTAAAAGTGTGAGTGTTGGACCATAATGAAAGCTGAGTTCCAAAGAATTGATGCTCTCTAGCTGTGGTGTTAGATAAGACTCCTGAGAATCTCTTGGACAGCAAGAAGTTCAAACCAGTACACTGTAAAGGAAATTAACCCTAAATATTAATTGGAAGGACTGATTCTGAAGCCAAAGCTCCAATACTTTGGCCACCTGATGCAAAGAACTGTTTCCTTGGAAAATAGCCTGATTCTGGGAGAGATTGAAAAGAGAAGGGGATGACAGAGGTTGAGATGGTTGGATGACATCACCAAGTTGATGGACATGAGCTTGATCTAGCTCCAGGAATTGGTGATGGACAGAGAAACCTGGTATGCTGCAGTCCATGGGGTCACAAAGAGTCGTACATGACTGAGTAACTGAACTGAACTGAACTGATCATGTCATTGGAAAACAGTGATAGTTTTACCATTTCTTTTCCAATTTGAATTCCTTTTACTTGTTTTTCTTCTGACTGTGATGGCTAGGACTTCCAAACCTATGTTGAATAAAAGTGGTGAGAGTGGACATCCTTGTATTATTCTTGATCTTAGGTGAAGTGCTTTCATTTTCACAAATAAGAATGATGTTTCCTATGGGTTTGTCATATATGGCCTTTATTCTGTTGAGGTAAGTTCCATCTATGCCCATTTTTTAGAGTTTTTGTCATACATGGGTTTGCATTTTGTCAAAACTTTTTCTGCACCTATTGATATGATCATATAGTTTTTATTCTTCAATTTATTGATGTGGTGTATCATTTTGTTTGATTTGCAGATATTGTAAAACCCTTGCATCCCTGAGATAAATCCCAATTGATCATGGTGTATAATCATTTTAATGTGTTTTTGGACTCAATTTGATAGTTTTGTTAAGGTTTTTTGTGTTTATATTCATCAGTTACATTGGTTTCTAATTTTCTTTTTTGTGAGTGACTATCTCTGGATTTGCTATCAGGGTTAACATGGCCTCATAGAATGAGTTTGGGAGTTATTCTGCAGATTTCTGGAGGAGTTTCATCAGGATACATCTCAAATCTCCTGTAAATGTTTGACAGAATAACCTTATGAAGCATCTGGTCCTGGACTTTGGTTTAATGGTATTTTTTATTCCCAGTTTCAATATCAGTACTTGTGATTAGTCTATTCTTATTTTTTGTTTCCTCTTGGTTGCGACTTGGAAGGTTGCACTTTTGTAAGAAATCATCCATTTCTTCTAGTTTGTTTATTTTATTGGTGTATTGTTGCTTCTTGTTGTCTCATAATCTTTTGTATTTCTGTGGTGTAATTTTTTTTCATTTCTAATTTTGTTGAATTGAGTTCTTTCTCTTCTTTCTTCTTACTAAACATTTATAAATTTTGTGTATCTTTTCAAAGAACCAGCTTTTTGTTTAATTGACCTTTGGTACTGTTTTTTCCCCTATTTCATTTATTCCTGCTCTGGCTTTTATGACTTCTTTTTTTTCTACTCACTTTAGGCTATGATTATCCTTTCTCTAATTACTTTAGATGACAGGTTATGCTGTTTATTTGGAATTTTTCTTGTTACTGGGCTATGATAGTATTTCTATAAACTTCTCTCTTAGAACTGCCTTTATTCTGTTTCATATGTTTTGGATCACTATATTTTCATTTTTATTTGTCTCTAGGTATTTTTTAATTTCCTTTTTTATTTCTTCAGTGATCCATTGGTTGTTTAATAGCATACTGTTTAGCCTCCACATCTTTGTGTTTTAGTGTTTATTTTTTTCTTTTAGTTGATTTATAATCTTACTGCATTGTGGTCAGAAAAGATGTTTGATATGATTTAAATTTTCTTGAATTTACTGAGTTTTAATTTGCTGTCCAGTATGTGATCAATCCTGGAGAATGTTTCATGTGACAAGAATGTGTGTTCTGCTGCTTTCTGATGGAATGCTCTTCAAATATCAGTTAATTCCATCTGATCTAATATGGCATTTAAGGCCTCAGTTTCTTTATTGCTTTTTTTGTCTGGAGGATCTCTCCATGGATGCAACTGTGATGTGAATGCCTTCCAGTATTATTTCATTACTGTCAGTTTTTTCATTTATGACTGTTAGTATTTGTCATATATTGAGGTGGCTCTATTTTGGATCTATCTATCTATCTATCTCTCTCTCTCTCTCTCTATATATATATATATATATATATACAATTGTTATAACTTCTTGGGCTGTTCCCTTAATCAGTATGCAGTTTTATTCTTTGTCTATTGTAACAGTGTTTATTTTAAAGTTGCTTTTTTTTTTTAATATGAGTATTGCTAATCTGGACATGAGTTTGAGCAGTCTCCAGGAGTTGATGATGGACAGGGAAGCTTGGTGTGCCACAGTCCATGAGGTCACAAAGAGTCAGACACAACTGAGTGACTGAACTGAACTGATTGCTACTCTCCAGATTTCCTTTGGTTTCCATTGGCATGGAATACCTTTTCCATTCCTTTACTTTCAGTCTGCATATGTCTCTAGATCTGAAGTGGGTATCTTGTGCTGCTGCTTCTAAGTTGCTTCAGTTGTGTCTGACTCTGTACGACCCCATAGACGGTAGCCCACCAGGCTCCCACCATTCCTGGGCTTCTCCAGGCAAGAACACTGGAGTGGGTTGCCATTTCCTTCTCCAATGCATGAAAGTGAAAAGTGAAAGTGAAGTTCCTTAGTCGTATCCAACTCTTAGTGACCCCATGGACTGCAGCCTACCAGGCTCCTCTGTCCATGGGATTTTCCAGGCAAGAGTAGTGGAGTGGGGTGCCACTGACTTCTCCAGGATATCTTGTAGACAACATATATAAAGGTATTGCTTTTGTATTCATTCAACCTTTCTTTTGATTGCAGCATATAATTCATACATTTAATGTAATTGTTGACATGCATGTTTTTATTACCATTTTATGAAAAAAAAATGTCTTTTTGGTTGGTCTTTTTATTTTCCTTCCTCTTTTGTTCTCTTCTCTTGTGATTTGATGACTAACTTTAGTATTGTGTTTGAATTCCACTTTCTTTTGTGTGTGTGTGTGTGTATTGAAGAATTCTGGTTTGTGGTTACCTTGACGTTTTGATATAGCAGTCTATATATAAACAAGATCAATTCAACTTATTGGTCTCAATATCAAGTGCATTTACAGTGTCCTACTTTTGCACTCTCCTCTTCTCATGGTTGTTAGTTTTGATAACATATTAGCATGCAGATAATTTCCTATCTTTATTGCTTGCCTTTACCAATGAGCTTTTCCATTTGTAATTTTCTTGTTTCTAGTTGTGACATTTCTTGCTGTCTAGATAACTTCCTTTAGCATTTATTGCAAATCTGGTTTGGTGGTGTTAAATTATTTTAGCATTTTCTTGTCTGTAAAGCTTTTGACTTCTCCATAAAATCTGAATGAGAGCCTTGTTGTATAAAGTATTCTTTGTTTTAAGTTCTTTCCGTTTATCTTACTAAATATATCATGCCGATACCATCTTTTTTTGTAGATTTTCTGCTAAAAAATCAGTTGATAAATTTATGAGAGTTCCTTTGTATCTTATTTGTTTATTTTCCCTTGTTGCTTTTAATATTTTTCATTGTCTTTAATTTTTGTTAGTTTGAACACTGTCTCATCATGATCCTCCTTGTGTTTATCCTGCCTGAGACTCTCTGCACTTCTTGGACTGGGATTACTCTTTCTTTTCCCATGCTAGAGACATTTTTGTCTATTATTTCTAAAAATATTTCTTCAGGTACTTACACTCTCCTTCTGAGACACCTATAATTCAAATGTTGACACATTTAATGTTGTCTCAGAACTCTTAGATAACCCTCGTTTCTTTTCATCCTTTAATTTATCTTAATCAAATAATAATTGCTTTACAATATTGGTTTGATTTCAGCCATACATCAACATGAATTTGCCATAGGTGTACACATCTCCCCTCCCTCTTGAACCTCCCTCCCACCTCTCATGTATCTAGGCTGTTACAGAGACCCTGTTCCTTGGCAATGATTTCCACCATTCTGTCTTCCAGCTGCTGTTCCCTTCTTCTGTCGCATATAATGTGCTACATTTTTTTTCTAGTGTGCTTTCCACTTAACTCATTGTATTGTTCATCTTTTTTTTTCTTTAGATCTTCTAACTGTTCCCTAAACATTTCTTGCATGCACTCTGCACTCAATCTGTACCTCCATTCTTCATTGATATTTTGCTTTGACTTTACTATTATTACCCTTAATTATTTTGGGGATAGACTGCCTAGCTCCACTTCACTTAGTTTCTCTTCTTCTCTTGCTTCTTCCTTTGGGATATATTCCTCTGTAATTTCATTTTATCTAATTTTTTGTGATTGCAGTTTTCATTCTGCATGCTACAGGGTTGTAGTTCTTTTTACTTCTATTGTCTGCTTCCTTTTTGAAAAGGCTGATCTCCAGGGGTTAGTCCAAGTTTCCTGGTGGGAGGGATTTTTTTTTTTTTTTTTGTAGTTGTTGTTGTTGTTGTTCCCCACTGGTGGATGGAGCTGGGTCTTTTCTCTCTGGTTGGCAGGGCCGTGTCAAGGGGTGTGTTTAGCAGACAGCTTTAGGCTACGGAAGACTATAATAAGCCTATGATGGTTGGTATTGTGTTCTCACCTTGTTGGTTGTTTTGCCTGAAATGTCCCAGTCTTGGTGAGAAAATAGCAGTCTCCAACAGGGCTCACTACAATAAGTACTCCCCAGAATTACCACCAGTTTCTTTTTTTCTGCAGAGAATCAGCTGTGCCCTGTTACAGCAAGAGATCCTCCAATACAAGTAGATAGGTCTGTCTTAAACACTCATAAGGTCACTGTTGTTTCCCCTGGGTTCTGGTGCACATGAAACCCTGTGTGTACTCTCCAAGAGTCCAGTTTATATTTGCCCCAGTCTTTTGGAATTCATATGTCCTGCTGGCCTTCAAAGCCAGATACCTAGGGGCTAATCCTCCCAATGACTCCCAATGGGAGTCTGAAATGAGGCTCAGAACTTTCACTCCTATGGGAGAAACCCTGCAATATAATTATTGTTCATTTTGTGGGTCACCTGTCAAGTGTACATGAAATTTGTTTTTATCACAATTGTTCCCCCTGCCATCTTTTTGTGGCTTGTTCTTTGTCTTTTGATGTAGGGTATCCTTTTTTGTAGTTTGAGCATTTTTTTTTTGTCAATGGTTTTTGAGCAGCTATTTGTGATTTTAGTGTTTTGATGAGAGGGAGTGAGCTCATGCTTTTCTCTGCCATCTTTTCTCCACCTCTTTCCATTGCCTAAAAATTTTATTGATGAATGTTCACAATTGTTATAAAAGAAGATACCTATTCCCTCACAGCCTTATAACTCAGAGGAAGGCACAAATTGCTTTGTCAATTGTAATATACTCTGTACTACTCAAGTTTCAGATGAAGAAAAAAAGGAACATATTTAGATATTGTAAGCAGAAATAGATTCAATTCAAGAAACTGAGTGCCTAATATATTTATGGAGAGATTTGATGTCTGGGCTTTCACTAAAACTGCAGGACTCAATAATGAAAAAATATACCTGGTGGCTCAGATGATAAATAATCTGCCTTCAATGCAGGATACCCAGGTTCAATCCATCGGTCAAGAAGATTCCCTGGAGAAGAGAATGGATACTCACTCTAATATTCTTGCCTGGGGAATTCCGTGGATGGAGGATCCTGGTGGGCTACAGTCCATGGGATTGCAAAGAGGTGAACTCGAGTGAGCAACTAACATCTTCATTAAAAAAAAAAAACATAATAGTATGCATAATCATAACTTGCATAATCAGAAAGGTGGAGATCCAGTTAGAATTTAGTGAACTTGTTGGTCTCTTGAATACACTGCTGGATTGTTATAATCAGGAAACAGGGATCCATGGTTCGGTGACCACCATCAGCAGGATTACCATTACAACGGCCTCCTGTCAACCATGAATCTAATGACCTAAACCTGGAGTGGGGGTACAGTGAAAAACCTAATATCTCCACAACTATGCTTGCCAACAGAAATGGGAAGAGAACTTCTAACTTCAGCTTATTAAATCTCAAACAAATACTATAATTGGCAGAAACTTGTTCCTATCTAGATCCCTAGGTAGAGAGCCTGATCAATGATACCTAATATTTTCAATAAAATGTGAGAATAGCTTTAGATTTACAGGAAATTTTCAGAGATATGATAGAAAATTTCCGCATACGTTGCACACAATTTTAGCTATTGCTAGCACCTTTCATTAATATGGTACAATTGTTGCAGTTAATGAAACAATATTGATGCACTATTATTATATAAATTCTATACTTTATGTGAATTTCCTTAGTAATTACCTAACGGCTTTATTTCCTCTCCTGTGATCTCATCCAGGACACCACATTCCATTTAATAGTCATGTCTCCTTAGGCTCCTTCAGTCTGTGATGGCTTCTCAAGCTTTGTTGTTTTTGATGACTCTAAGAATTCTAAGTACTGGACGATTGTGTTGTAGATTGTTTACAATGACTTTACATCTTGGCTTTTTCTCATGGTTAGACAATGTTTATGGTTTGAGGGGGTGAATACCACAGAGATGAAGTGATGTTCTTAACACATCATATCAAGTATACATTATATCAACATAAATTATGATTATTGATATTGACTTTGATTACCCACCACAGGTAATTTTTAAGGATGTCAATATAAAGTTAATTTTCATTGAAAGTTAACACTTTCAATGTTGCTATTGTTCAGTTGCTAAGTTGTGTCAGAAGCTTTCTGACCCCATGGACAGTATCATGCCAGGATCCTCTGTGCTCAAATTCATGTCCATTGAGTTGATGATGCTATCTATCTCATCCTCTTTTGCCCCCTTCTCCTTTTGCCTTCAATTGTTCACAGTATCAGGGTCTATTTCCAATGTGTTGGCTCTTTGCACCAGGTGACCAAATTATTGGAACCTCAGCATCAGTCCTTCCAATGAATATTCAGAGTTGATTTCCATTAGGATTGACTGGTTTGATCTCCTTACTGTCCAAGAGACTCTCAAGATTTTGCTTTAGCATCACGATTTGAAAATATCAATTCCTCAACACTCAGCCTTCTTTATGTTCTGACTCTAACATCCAAAATGAGGTCTGGAACAGTTACAGCTTTGAGTATATGGATCTTTGTCAGCAAAATGATGTCTCTGCTATTTAATACGATGTTCTAGGTTTGTCACTCTGGAGGAGGGCATGGCAACCCACTCTAGTATTCTTGCTTGAAGAATCTCATAGGCAGAGGAGCCAGGAGGGCTACAGTCCATAGGGTTGTAAAGATTAGGAAACAATTGAAGCAATATAGCACACATAAACAATAGGTTTGTCATAGCTTTCCATCCAAGGAGCAATATTCTTTTAATTTTATGGCTACAGTCCCCTGAACAGTGATTTTGAAGTCCAAGGAAGTAAAATTGTCACTGCTTCCTCTCTTTCCCCTTCTATTTGCAAGGAAGGGATGGGACTGGATACCATGATCTTAGTTTTTTAAATGCTGAGTTTTAAGTCAACATTTTCACTCTCCTCTTTCACTCTTACCACAAGGCTTTTATTATTATTATTATTTTACTTTACAACAAGGCTTTTTAGTTCCTCTTCACTTTCTGCCATTAGAGTGGTATCATTTGCATATCTGTGGTTATTGATATTTCTTCCAGGAATTTTGATGCCAGCATGGGATTCATCCAGTGCAACATTTTGCATGTTATACTCAACATATTCATTTAAATTGAGTAAGTGGGATGAAAACATACAGCCTATTTGTACTCTTTTTACAATTTTGAACAAGTCTATTGTTCTATGTCCAGTTCTAACAGTTGCTTCTTAACCCACATACAGGCTTCTCACTAGACAGGTAGACAGGTAAGGTGGTCCAATAGTCCCATCTTTTTAAGAACTTTCCATAGTTTGGTGTGATTCACACAGTCAAAGGCTTTAACATAGTCAACGAAGCAGATGTTTTTCTGGAATTCCTTTGCTCTATCCATGATTGAATGAATGTTAACAATTTGATCTCTGATTCCTTTGTCTTTTAGAAACTTAGCTGATACATATGGAAGTTCTTGATTAACATACTCCTGAACCCTATTGTGAAGGATTTTGAGCTTAACCTTTCTAGCATGTGAAATGAGTGCAATTGTATGGTAATTGGAACATTCTTTGGCATTGCCCTTCTTTGGGATTGGAATGAAAACTGACCTTTTCCAGTCCTGTAACAACTGCAGAGTTTTACACATTTTCTGGCATATTGAGTGCAGTACTTTAACAGCATCTCTTTCAGGATTTTCAATAGTTCAACTAGAATTCCATTATCCCCATAGCTTTGTTCATAGCAGTGCGTCCTATGGCCCACTTGACTTCACACTCCAGGAAGTCCAGTCTAGGTGAGTGACCACACCATCCTGGTTATTCAGGTCATTAAGACCTTATTTTGTATAATTCTTCTTTTTATCCTGGCCATCTCTTCTTAATCTCTGTTCTATTGTCTGCAATCTTGCATGAAATATTATTTTGATATCTTGAAGAGATATCTAGTCTTTGTCATTATTTTGCTTTCTTTTATTTCTTTGCATTTTTCATTTAAGAAGAACTTCTTATCTCTCCTCGCTATTTTCTTGAACTCTGCATTCCATTGGGTATATGTTTCCCTTTCTACCTTGCCTTTCTCTTCTCTTCCTACTTCAGCTATTTGTAAAAAATACTCAGACAACAAGTTTGCCTTTTTGCATTTCTTTTTCTTTGGGACAGTTTTGATCATGTCTTCTGTACAATGTTATGAACCTCTGTCCATAGTTCTTCAGACACTCTGTCTACCAGATCTAATTCCTTGAATCCATTTGCCACCTCCATTTTATAATCTTAAGTTGTTTGATTTAGGTAATGCCTGAATGCTCTAGTGGTTTTCCCTGCTTTCTTCAATTTAATCATGAATTTTGCAATAAGGAACTTGTGATTTTATCCACAGTCAACTCCAGGTCTTGTTTTTGCTGACTATATAGAGCTTCTTCATCTTTGGATCCCAAGAACATAATCAATCTTATTTTGGTATTGAACATCTGATGATTTCCATGTGTAGAATTGTCTCTTGGGTTGTCAGAAAAAGGTGTTTGCTATGACCTGTGTGTTCTCTTGACAAAACTCTGTCAGTCTTTACTTTCTTCATTTTGTACTGTAAAGCCAAACTTGCCTGTTATTCTGAGTATCTCCTGATTTCCTAATGTTTTATTCTAGTACCCCATGATGAAAAGAGTACATTTTTAGTGTTTGTTCTAGAAGTTGTTGTAGGTCGTCACAGAACTGATCAACTTTAGTTTCTTCAGCATCAGTACTTGAGGCATAAACTTGTATTTCTGGATGTTGAACAGTTTAACTCGGAAACGAACTGAAGTGATTATGTCTTTTTTGAGGTTGCACACAAGTACTGCATTTTGGACTCTTTTATTGACTATGAAGGCTACCTTATTTCTTCTACAGAGTTCTTGCCCACAATGATAGATATAATGATCATCTGAATTAAATTCACCCTTCCCCATCCCTTTTAGTTCAATAATTCCTAAGGCGTCAATGTTCACTCTTGCCATCTGCTTAGCCCCTCCCAATGTACCTTGATTCATGGACCTAGCATTCCAGGTTCCAATGTAATATTCTTTACAGGGCAGACTTTATTTTCACCACTAGACACATCCACATCTGTATATAATTCTTTCTTTGGCCGAGCTACTTCATTCTTTCTGGCTCTATTAGTAATTCCCCTTCACTCTTCTCCAGTATCATATTGAGACAACTTCTGGGAATCTTCTGGAACACCTATAATTAGAATGCTGCGACACTTAATATTTTCCCAGAGGTCTCTTAGACTGTCCTCATTTCCTGCTATCGTTTTTTCTTTATTATGCTCTGCTTCAGATATTTCCATCATTCTGTCTTCCACCTCACTTTCCTGTTCTTCTTCCTCAGTTATTCTGCTATTGTTTCCCTCTCGTGTATTTTTTTTTACTTCAGTTATTATGTTGTTCAATGCTGATTGTCTGTTGTTCTTTATTTCTTCTGGGTCTTTTTAAAACATTTGTGTGTGTGTGTGTGTGTCTTCTCTATCCATACCTCCATTCTATTAATCTGTGCCTCCATTTTAATATCAAGATTTCTGATTAACTTAAGTATAATTACTTTGAATTCTTTTTTTGGTAGATAGCTTATTTCCTCTTTGGTTTTGTGTTTTGTTTTCTTTTTTTTTTTCCCCATGTTCCTTCATCTGCTGCATGTTTCTCTGTCTTTTTGTTTTATTAATTTATTGTACTTGAAATTTCCTTACCATAGGCTGCAAGGTCATATTTACTCTTATTTGTGGAGTCTGCCACCAGTGGATGGGGTTGGATCAATGCCATGCCTTGTGCAAGTTTCCTCATTGGGGGCACTAGTGCCTGTGTTCTGCTGAGTATTACTGTGTCTTGTCTCTCTCAGGGACTGTGCCACATCCAGTGATGTGTTTTGGGATGTTTGTGAGCTTGATATGGTTTTGGGCAGCCTGTCTGCTAATGGGCAGGATTGTGTTCCTGTTTTGGTAGTTGCTTGGCATGAGGCATCTTGTACTGGAGGCTTCTGGCCTTTGGGTGGGGTCAGGCCTTAGTGTTAAGATGTAGCCCTTTGGGAGCACTCTCCATGATTAATATTCCACGTAGTCAGAAGTTCTCTGGTGGTCCACTGTCCAGGAGTATGTTCTTCCATCTTGCAGGTTCAGACCTTCCCTCTCGCTAGGACACCAATACTCCACAAGCCACATAGCACAGAAGAGAAACATAAAGAAAGAAATAGAAACAAACAAAAAAAAAACATACAAACAAATAAAGGACAGAAAATATCCCAAGACAAATGTTAAAAACAACACTAAACAGATAAGTACACACAAAGAAGCTCACACACTCACACTTGCAAATGAAAAGGAGAGAAAAGAGAAAAAAAATAAGAACCAAAGAAAAGAGAGCAATGAAACAAACAAAAAACATAAGTAGAAACACACATTAAAAGCTAGACCAGCAAAAAGTTAAAAATAAAACAAAAATATGGGGGCAAATGCAATGTAATGCAAAAGTACTTTAGAAATAGAAAAATAAATTTAAAAATAAAAACATTAAACAAGGAAAAATGTGAATACAAATAAAAAAGAATAACAAAAATGACAATAGAACTAAATGAAATAGAAAAAGACACACACACACATACACACACATGTATATATATATATATATATATATATATATATATATATATATATATAGAGAGAGAGAGAGAGAGAGAGAGAAGTAGTAAGAAGAATATTTTCCTGCATCTCAGTTATCTGTGTCCTCACTACAGAGTGAACTCCAACCAATCTGCCTACTCAAGAAGTCTTCCAGTATTTCTAGGAAGGTCTCTGGACCTGATGTGGGCACTTTGGGTCAGCTCAGACTCAAATCTGACCTTACTTCCTTTGTACTTGCTTCCAAAGTCCACTATTGCCCACAGAGTCCACAACGTTTTGCCAATTGTGGGGATTTAATCCAGTGCTCCTGAGGCAGCATGAGTGAATTCCTTTTCTCTTCTTTGGTCACATAGCTCCTGGTGCTTGGCTTTGGTTTTGGCCTCAACTCTATCCCTAGGCTGCCCTCTGAGTTCCGTTCCTGCCCAGACATGAGGGGGCAAAAGCAGTGGCTGCTTAGGATCCACTTGCTCAGTTGGGGCAGGGAGAGGTAGGAATATGGCAGATATAATTGGGATGTGTTGGCAGTGCTTATAGTAGCAGAGACCTGGGAAAGTTGCTACAGCCTGAGCCAGGTCATGAATTATTTCAGGGGAATTGGCTCTGTGTCATGGGTCCGTTAGTAGTGTCAGGCTACACAGGCTTCTTGGAATATCTGTGCTGTGACCTGTTCACAGCTTTGTGGCACCTGTCATGCCCACTTCTGTGGTCAGAGAGCACAGTTTTGTCTTGCCTCATCCTCCTACCTCTGCCACTCATGCAGGCTCTGGTGGCAGCTGGCCATTATGCTTACCTCTAGGATCACAGACTGCAGCCACAGCCATGACTAGTCCTGCCTCTGTCTGTTGCAAACGTTTTGACAGTGGCCAGCCAGCATGCCTAGCTCTGGGGTAGCAGAGCGCAACTTCGGCCTTTCATACTTCTGGCACTCGAGAAGGCTGAGTTACGTGGTCTGCAAGTTTGTGGGTCCCCATGACAATGATCTCTTGCCTCTGTCAGGTCCAGGCTTTCTCCTGGACTCCCTTGTCTGTGCCATACCAGTCCCCTGAGAGTGTCTTCACAGAAGCTGTCCCTAGTCATCTCCTTGTGGCCTGGCCTCTGAATCCTGAGCATCAGCACCCAGTCTCTGGTCACCACAGTGTGCATTTAGAGTTTCAGGGTGGGAAATTCTCAATAAGTGAAAGTTGCTCAGTCATGTCCAACTTTGTGACCTCATGGACTATACAGTCCGTGGAATTCTCCTGGCCAGAATACTGGAGAGGGTAGATTTTCCCAGCCCAGGGATGGAACCCAGGTGTCCTGCACTGCAGGCAGATTCCTTACCATTTCTGTGCTGAATTCTCACTGCTTTGTCTTCCATGCAGCTATTGCTGAACTCCTCTCTTAGATTCCAAAGCTCCCTTTCCCTTCTTATTATAGGATTTACGAATATGTGGAAATTTTTCATCTTTCACAGCTCCCTGCCTAAGGCACAGGTCCTATCCTGATTTATTTGTCTCTTTTTTCCCCTTTACTTATTTTACCCTACCCCATTATATGGAGATGAGCTTATGATTTTCAAAATCTGAGGTCTTCAGCCAGCATTCAGTAGGTTTCCCGTTGGAACTGTCCCACATGCAGATGAATTTTTGATGTATTTGTGAGGAAGAAGATGATCTCTATGTCTTACTCCTCTGCTATCTCAAAGTTCTCCTCCAATTGATTTTTAAATTTTACTTACATTATGGTTCACAGTGTTGTGGTATAAAGGTCCATGGGTTTTTATAAATGATGTATGATGTATAGATATCATATTGTAATACTAATTATCATACCACCTTTATGGAAAAAGATAAAGAACTAAACAGCCTCTTGGTGAAAGTGAAAGAGGAGAGTGAAAAAGTTGGCTTAAAGGTCAACATTCAGAAAACGAAGATCATGGCATCCAGTCCCATCACTTCATGACAAATAGACAGGGAAACAATAGAAACAGTGACTGATTTTACTTTGGGGGGCTCCATCACTGCAGATGGTGACTGCAGCCATGAAATTAAAAGACACTTTCTCCTTGAAAGGAAAGTTATGACCAACCTAGACAGCATATTTAAAAAAAGAGATATTATTTTGCCAACAAAGATGCATCTAGTAGTCGTGTATGGATGTGAGAGTTGGACTATAAAGAAAGCTGAGCACCAAAGAATTGATGCTTTTGAACTGTGGTGTTGGAGAAGACTCTTGAGAGTCCCTTGGACTGCAAGAAGATCCAACCAGTCCATCCTAAAGAAGTTCAGTCCTGGGTGTTCATTGGAAGGACTGATGTTGAAGCTGAAAGTACAATACTTTGGCCACCTGATTAGAAGAGCTGACTCATTTGAAAAGACCCTGATGCTGGGAAAGATTAAGGGCAGGTGGAGAAGGGGACAACAGAGGATGAGATGTTTGGGTGGCATCACTGACTCAATGGACATTAATTTGGGTAGACTCCAGGAGTTGGTGATGGACGGGGAGGCCTGGAGTGCTGCAGTCCAGGCAGTTGCAAAGAGTCAGAAATAACCAAGTGACTAAACTGAACTGAATATTAGATGCTCTTGCCTGAAACAAATCCACTGTACTTCCTTTTGTTATACATTAACTTCTCCTTTAACCCCTGACATGTAGTGATTTGTTTTCCCTTCCAATAATTTTCCTTTTTCCAGAAATCATATAAATAGAAGTAAGAGTATGTATTAATAATATTTTCTGACTTTTACTTAGAAGTATTATTTAAGATTTATCTATATTTTACATGGATTGATAGTTTATTCTTTTTATTTTAAATAAAAATTATTCCATTGTATGATTATGTCATAGTTTGTTTATCTAATCACCTGTTGAAGGACATCTTCATTGTTTCCAATTTGGGGTGGCAATAAAGCTTCTATTAACATCAACTTTTGTGTTCATGTTTCTGTGTGAACAGGTTTTAAATTCTTTTGGGTAAATTACCTTGGAGTGGGGTTCTTGGGTCATATTGTAATATGAGGTTCAGCTTTATAAGAACACATTAAATTATCTTCCAAATTACCTGTGTCACTTACATTTTCATCAGCATTAAATTAGTGTTTCTGAGGCTCCACATGTTGAAATCAATTGATTCTGTCAATTTCTGTAACTTCAGTTCAGTTCAGTTGCTCAGTCGTGTCCGACTCTTTGTGACCCCATGAATTGCAGCACACCAGCACCCTGTCCATCACCATCTCCCGGAGTTCACTCAAACTCATGTCCTTTGAGTCCAAGATGCCATCCAACCATCTCATCCTCTGTCATCCCCTTCTCTTCCTGACCCCAATTCCTCCCAGCATCAGAGACTTTTCCAATGAGTCAACTCTTCTCATGAGGTGCCCAAAGTATTGGAGTTTCAGCTTCAGCATCATTCTGTAAGTTAGCTGGTCTAATTGGTAGGCAACAATATCTTCTTATTTGCAGTTATTTTTTAGCTTTTCAATTTGTATAGCATAGTAATACACATAATAAAAAGGGTGGAATTAATTCTTAATGCCAATCTACTACATCTACATCAGTTATCTTGAGTTGATTGAAGCTATGAAGAGAGCAAGTGAGGAATCTACCTCATTCAAAAATTTTTACAAAGCTGTTGCTAGTACTAATCCATATATACAGAGAAATATTACTCAAATGAAAATCAAAGTTTAAAAAGCTAAGAAGGAGAAAAACAATACCGTTTGATCTAGGGATCTAATTCAAAAAGTATTTGAAAGCACCTGCTATCAACAAGATATTGTGTGAGGCACTGAAAAAATTCAAGGATGACTCACGATGAAATAACCTTGGCCTCTTAAGAAGTGTATTCAGTTTTTTCCCTCCAGAAAGTCTCGTCTGATAAACTTCTTTTCTTCACTGTTGGATCATGTATTTCCTCTTTGTACACACATAAATTGATGAATATGAAGTAATAGAAACAATATGAGCAGTCCATATTTTAATCCATGTGTCAGGTCTTACACACCATAGATTAACCTTGGGTGCAATGGTTTCAAGCTCTCTAACACTGGTTAAAGTTTCTTAATCTCTATAGATTTCTGTTTTCACATTTTTTGGAATCTGAATAATATTACACTTATGTCTAATATATTTAAGAATGTGCCTAATGGGTTTAACCTACTTAAGTCAATAGTACGTGTTTAGTAAAGGTTGCTGTTGTTCAGTCATTCAGTTGTGTCCAACTCTTTGTGACCCCCTGAACACCAGGCTTCCCTATTTTTACCAACTCCTGGAGCTTGCTCAAACGCATGTCCATTTAGTTAATGACACCATCCAACTATCTCATCCTCTGTCGTATCCTTCTCCTTCTGCCTTCAATTTTTCTGAGCATCAGAATCTTTTCTAATGAGTCAGCTCTTCATATCAGATGGCCAAAGTATTGGAGCTTCAGCTTCGGCATCAATCCTTCCAATAAATATTCAGGACTGATTTCCTTTAGGATGTACTGGTTGGATCTCCTTACAGACCAAGGGACCTTCAAGAGTCTTCCCTAGCACCACAGTTCAAAAGCATAAATTCTTCAGTGCTCAGCATTCTTTATGGTCCAACTCTCACACCATACATGACTACTGGGAAAACAATACCTTTGACTAGATGGACCTTTGTTGGGAAAGTAATGTCTGTGATTACTGATATGTTGTTTAAGTTGGTTATAGCTGTTCTTCTAATGAGCAAGCATCTTTTAATTTCATGGCTGCAGTCATCTATTCTCTAAATAGATTCAGAGAAAGCAAAATTGACAAAATGCAAAATACTTTCCTAATAAAAATGCCAACAAAATTTGATATAAAAGGAACATGCATACCTGCTAAATCTCTTCAGTCATGCCCGATTCTGTGACCCTATGGACTGTAGACAACCAGGCTCTTCTGTTCACAAAGACTCTCCAGGTAAGAATGCTGAAGTGGATTGCTATGCCTTCCTCCAGGGGTTCTTCTCAACCATGGATTGAACCCGCATCTCTTACATCTCCTGTATTGGCAGGTGGACTCTTTACCACTGGTGGTGGTGGTTTAGTCGCTAAGTTCTGTCTGACTCTTGCGACACCATGGACTGTAGCCTGCAGGCTCCTCTGACCATGGGATTCTCCAGGAAAGAATAATGGACTCAGTTGCCGTTTCCTTCTCCTTCTCTCTACCACTACCACAGCATAATAAAGGCCATGAACAACAAAATCACATATAACTCCTTTTTCATTAGTAAAAAGTTAGAGGCTTCCCATCTAAGATTAGGAATAAGACAAGTGTGTCCACTATCCCCACTGATATTCAGTGGTATAAGAGAAGTCTTTTTTTGATTTATTTATTTTAATTGGAGGCTAATTACTTTACAATATTGTAGTGGTTTTGCCACACATTGACATTAATCAGCCATGGGTGTACGCGTGTTCCCCATCCTGAAACACCTGCCCACCTCCTTCCCCATCCCAATCCTCTGGGTCATCCCAGTGCACCAGCCCTGAGCACCCTGTTTCATCCATTGAACATAGACTGGTGATCAGTTTCACATATGATATTATACATGTTTCAGTGCTATTCTCTCAAATCATCCCACCCTCACCTTCTCCCACAGAGTCCAAAGGACTGTATTTTAGATCTGTGTCTCTTTTGTTGTCTCGTATACAGGGTTATCATTACCATTTTTCTAAATTCCATATATATGTGTTAGTATACTGTATTGGTGTTTTTCTTTCTGGCTTACTTCACTCTGTATAATAGACTCCAGTTTCATTCACTTCATTGGAACTGATTCCAATATATTATTTTTAATGGTTGAATAATATTCCATTGTGTATACATAGCACAGATTCTTATCCATTCGTCTGTTGATGGACATCTAGTTTGCTTCCATGTCCTGGATATTATAAATAGTGCTGCAATGAACATTGGGGGGTACACGTGTCTCTTTCAACTCTGGTTTCCTCAGTGTGTGTGCCCAGCAGTGGGACTGTTGGGTCATATGACAATTCTATTTCCAGTTTTTAAAAAAATCTCCACACTGGTCTCCAGAGTGGCTGTGCTAGTTTGCATTTCCAACAGTGTAAGAGGGTTCCCTTTTCTCCACACCCTCTGCAGCATTTATTGTTTGTAGACTTTTGGATAGCAGCCATTCTGACTGGCGTGAGATGGTACCTCATTGCGGTTTTGATTTGCATTTCTCTGATAATGAGTGATGCTGAACATCTTTTCATGTGTTTGTTAGCCATCTGTATGTCTTATTTGAATAAATGTCTGTTTATTTCGTTGGCCCATTTTTTGATTGGGTCATTTATTTCTCTGAAATTGAGCTGCAGGAGATGCTTATATATTTTTGGGATTAATTCTTTATCAGTTGCTTCATTTACTATTATTGTCTACAATTCTGAAGGTTTTCTTCTCACCTTTTGTATGGTTTCCTTCTTTGTGCAAAAGCTTTTAGGTTTAATTAGGTCCCATTTATTTATTTTTCCATTTTATTTCCATTACTCTGGAAGGTGGGTCATAGGGGAACCTGCTGTGATTTATGTCAGAAAGAGTTTTGCTCATGTTTTCCTCTAGGTGTTTTATAGTTTCTGGTCTTATGTTTAGATTTTTAATCCATTTTGAGTTTGTTTTTGTGTATGGTGTTAGAAAGTGTTCTAGTTTTATTCTTTTACAAGTGGTTGACCAGTTTTCCCAGCACAACCTATTAAAGAGATTGCCTTTTTTCCATTGTATATTCTTGCCTCCTTTGTCAAATATAATTTTTCCATAGGTGCATGGATTTATCTCTGTGCTTTCTATTTTGTTCCATTAATTTATATTTCTGTCTTTGTGCCAGTACCATAATGTTTTGATTACTGTAGCTTTGTAGGATAGCCTGAAGTCAGGCAGGATGACACCTCCAGTTCCATTCTTCTTTCTCAAGATTGCTTTGGCTCTTCGAGGTTTTGTGTATTTCCATACAAATTCTGAAATTCCTTGTTCTAGTACTCTGAAAATTACCGTTGGTGGTTTGATAGGGATTGCATTGAATCTATAGATTGTTTTAGATAGTATACTCATTTTCACTGTATTGATTCTTCCAATCCATGAACATGGTATATTTTGCCATCTATTTGTGTCCTATTTGATTTATTTCATCAGCATTTTATAGTTTTCTATATATAGATTTTTGTTTCCTTAGGTAGATATATTCCTAAGTATCTTATTCTTTTCGTTGCACTGGTGAATGGAATTGTTTCCTTAATTTATCTTTCTGTTTTCTCATTGTTAGTGTATAGGAATGCAAGGGATTTCTCTGTGTTAATTTTATATCCTGCAACTTTACTATATTCATTGATTAACCCTAGTAATTTTCTGGTGGCTTCTTTAGGGTTTTCTATGTAGAGGATCATGTCATCTGGAAACAGTGAGAGTTTTACTTCTTTTTTCCCCAATTTGGATTCCTTTTATTTCTTTTTCTGCTCAGATTTCTGTGGCCAAATCTTCCAAAACTATGTTGAATAGTAGTAGTGAAAGTGGGCATCCTTGTCTTGTTCCTGACTTTAGGGCAAATGCTTTCAATTTTTTTCACCATTGAGGATAATGTTTGCTGTGAGTTTGGCATATATAGCTTTTATTACACTGAGGTATGTTTCATCTATGGCTGCTTTCTGGAGGGTTTTTATCATAAATGGATGTTGAATTTTGTCAAAGTGTTTCTTGGCATCTATTGAGATAATCTTATGGTTTTTAATCTTTCAATGTGTTGATGTAGTGTATTACATAGATTGATTTGAGAATATTGAAGAATCTTAGCATCCCTGTGATAAAGCCCATTTGGTCATGATGTATGATCTTTTTAATATGTTGTTGGATTCTGTTTGCAAGAATTTTGTTAAGGATTTTTGCATCTATGTTCATCAGTGATATTGGCCTGTACTTTTCTTTTACTGTGACATCTTTGTCTGGTTATGGCATTAGGGTGATGTTGGCCTCATAGAATGAGTTTTGAGGTTGACCTTCCCCTGGAATTTTCTGGAAGAGTTTGAGTAGGATAGGTGTTAGCTTTTCTCTGAATTTTTGGTAGAATTCAGCTGTGAAGCAGTCTGGGCCTGGACTTTTGTTTGCTGGAAGATTTCTGATTACAGTTTTGATTTTTGTGCTTGTGATGTGTCTGCTAAGGTTTTCTCTTTTTTCCTAGTTCAGTTTTGGAACGTTTTACTTTTCTAAGAATTTGTCCATTTCTTCCAAGTTGTCCATTTGATTGGCATATAGTTGCTGATAGTAGTCTCATGATATTTTGTATTTCTATGTTGTCTGTTGTGATCTCTTCATTTTCATTTCTAATTTTGTTGATTTGATTTTTCTCCCTTTGTTTCTCGATGAGTCTGGCTAATGGTTTGTCAATTTTATTTATCTTCTCAAAGAACCAGCTTTTTGCTTTGTTGATTTTTGCTATGGTCTCTGTTGTCTCTTTTGCATTTATTTCTGCCTCAATTTTCAAGATTTCTTTCCTTTTAATAACCCTGAGGTTCTTCATTTCTTCCTTTTCTAGTTGTTTTAGGTGTAGAATTAGATTATTTGAATTTTTTTCCTGTTTCTTGAGGTAAGCCTGTATTGCTATGAAGCTTCCTCTTAGCACTGCTTTTAAAGTGTCCCATATGTTTTGGGTTGTCATGTTTTAATTTTCATTCATTTATATGCACATTTTTATTTGTTTTTTTATTTCTTCTGTGAGTCGTTGGTTAGTCAGTAGCCTATTGTTCAGGCTCCATATGTTGGAGGTTTTAATAGTTTTTATCCTGTAATTGAGATCTAATCTTACTGCATTGTGGTCAGAAAAGGTGCTTGGACTGATTTCATTTTTTTTTTTAATTTACCAAGGCTAGATGTATGGCCCAGGATGTGATCTATCCTGGAGAAGGTTCCTTGTGCACATGAGAAAAAGGTGAATTTCATTGTTTTGGCATGAAATATCCTATAGATTTCAAATAGGTCTAACTGGTCCGTTGTTTCATTTAAAGTTTGTGTTTCCCTGTTAATTTTCTCTTTAGTTTATTTATCCATAGGGGAGAGTGGGGGATTACAGTCTCCCACTACTATTGTGTTATTGTTAATAACCCTTTTCATACTTGTTAGCTTTTACCTTACATATTGCTGTGCTCCTATGTTGGGTGCATATGTTTATGATTGTTATATTTTCTTCTTGGATTGATGCTTTGATCCTTATGTAGAGTCCTTCTTCATTTCTTTTCACAGGTTTTATTTTAAAGTCTATTTTATCTGATATGAGTATTGCTACCCCTGCCCTTTTTTTTTTTTTTTTTGGTCTCTGTTTGCATGAACTTTTTCTAGCCCTTCACTTTCAGTCTGTATGTTTCCCTTGTTTTGAGGTTGGTCTCTTGTAGACAGCATGTATACGGGTCTTGTTTTTGTATCCATTCACCCAGACTTTGTCTTTTGGTTGGGGCATTCAACCCATTTACATTTAAGGTATTGATAAGTATGATCCCTTTGTCATTTTACTTTGTTGTTTGGGGTTCAAATTTATGCACGCTTTCTGTGTTTCTTATCTAGAGAAGATCCTTTAGCATTTGTTGGAGAGCTGGTTTGGTGGTGCTGAATTCTCTCAGCTTTTGCTTGTCTGTAAAGCTTTTGATTCTCCTTCATATTTGAATGAGACCCTTGCTGAGTACAGTAATCTGGGCTGTAGGTTTTTTTTTTCTTCATTACTTTAAGTATGCCCTACCATTCCCTTCTGACCTAAAGAGTTTCCATTGAAAGATCAGCTGCTATCCTTATGGGAATCCCCTAGTGTGTTATTTGTTGTTTTTCCCTTACTGCTTTTAGTATTTGTTCTTAGTATTTGATCTTTGTTAATTTGATTAATATGTTCCTCGGGGTGTTTCACCTTGGGTGTATCTTGTTTGGGACTATCTGTGTTTCTTGGACTTGGGTGGCTATTTCCTTCCCCATTTTAGAGAAGTTTTCAACTATTATCTCCTCAGGTATTTCCTCATAACCTTTATTTTTGTCTTCTTCTGGCACTCCTATGATTCAAATGTTGGGACATTTAACATTGTTCCAAAGGTCCCTGAGGTTGTTCTCATTTCTTTTAATTATTGTTTTTCTTTATTTCTCTCTGCTTCATTAATTTCTACCTTTCTGTCTTCTACCTCACTTATCCTATCTTCTGCCTCTGTTATTCTACTGTTGGTTCCCTCCAGAGTGCTTTTGATCTCAGTTATTGCATTATTCATTATTGATTGACTCTTTTTTTTTTTTTAATTTCTTCTAGGTCCTTGTTAAACATTACTTGCATCTTCTCAGTCCTTGTCTCCAGGTTATGTATCTGTAACTCCATTTTGTTTTCAAGATATTGGGTCATTTTAACATCATTATTCTGATTCCTTTTTCAGTTAGACTCCCTGTCTCTTCCCCTTTAGTTTGGTTTGGTGGTCGTTAATCATGTTCATTTACCTGCTGAGTATTTCTCTGCCTTTTCATCTTGTTTAGATTGCTATATTTGGGGTGACCTTTCCATATTCTGGTAGTTTGTTGTTCCTTTTTATTGTGGAGGTTCCTCATTGTGGGTGGGGTTGGACAAGTGGCTTGTCAACGTTTCCTGGTTAGGGAAGCTTGTGTCGGTGTTCTGGTGGGTGGAGCTGGATTTCTTCTCTCTGGAGCGCAGTGAAGTGTCCAGTAGTAAGTAGTGAGATGTCTATGGTTTCGTGTAACTTTTGGCAGTCTGTATATTCAAGATTGGGGCTGTGTTCCTGCATTGCTGGAGAATTTGCATGGTATGTCTTGCTCTCAAACTTGTTGGCTCTTGAGTGGTGCTTGGTTTCAGTATAGGTGTGGAAGCTTTTGGATGAGTCCTTATCGATTAATGTTCCCTGGAGTCAGGAGCTCTCTGCTATTCTCGGGTTTTGGACTTAAGCCTCCTGCCTCTGGCTTTCAGTCTTATTTTTACATTAGCCTCAAGACTTTTCCATCCATACAGCACTGATGATAAAACATCTAGATTAATGATGAAAAGCTTTTCCACAGTGAGGGACACCCAGAGAGGTTCACAGAGTTACATGGAGAAGAGAAGAGGGAGGAGGGAGATAGAGGTGACCAGTAGGAGAAGAGAGGGAATCAAGAGGGAGAATGCAAGCTAGCCAGTAATCAATTCCCTATGTGTTCTCCACAGTCTTGAACCCTCAGAGATGTTCACAGAGTTACACACAGAAGAGAAGAGGGAGGAAGGAGACAGAGGTGGCCAGGAGGAGAAAAGGGGGAATCAAAAGGAGAAAGAACCATTCACCCAGTAATCAGTGTGTTAAGTGTTCTCCATAGCCTGGAACACACAAAGAGATTCACAGAGTTGGGTAGAGAAGAGAAGGGGGAAAGAGGAGATAGAAGTGACCTGGTGGAGAAAAAGGAGAGTCAAAAGATGGAAAGAGCAATCAAGCCAGTAATCACACTCTCAAGTAAAATTGGGTACTGAAGATTGGTTGTTTAAAGGTACAAAATTGATAACCAATACCAAAATGCAAACATTAAAAATCTAGAGCAGAGGATAGACTCTCAAAAATACAATATTAAAAAGCAAACGAAGTGGCAAAATTATCACACACATATATATAGGCTCACACACACACACACACACACACACACACACACATATATATATATATATATATATATATATATATCTTTATATATATATATAAAGATTTCTTTAACAATAGGGGCTTTCCTCTTTGCAAGGTAATAGTAGGTTATGAAGAAGAAGGCAATGGCAACCCACTCCAGTACTCTTACCTGGAAAATCCCATGGATGGAGGAACCTGGTAGGCTGCAGTCCATGGGGTCGCTAAGAGTCGCCACAACTGAGCAGCTTCCCTTTCAGTTTTCACTTTCATGCTTTGGAAAAGGAAATGGCAACCCACTCCAGTGTTCTTGCCTGGAGAATCCCAGGGACAGGGGAGCCTGGTGGACTGCTGTCTATGGGGTTGCACAGAGTCAGACTCAACTGAAGTGACTTTGCAGCAGCAGCAGTAGGTTCTGAAAATGAAAATTAAAGTCATAATAAAGGACTTAAAATTAAAAAGAAACATTTAAAAACATTTTTAAAATGATAATAGTAAAAGCATATCTAGGAATTTCTCTGGAGTTGTTGCAAACACTGTGGGGTCAGTTCAGTTTAAGATAGTTCCTTGATCTGGCTTATACTTCTCAAGATCTATAGGCCCCTTCCAACATAGTCTGTGTTAACTACAGGGTTTTAATCGGTTGCATCTGTCACTTCCAAATCAGTTCCCTCTGTTTATTTTAGCTTCTTCTGTTTGCTGGTCTCTTCTGTGTCTACTCCCCTCCCCCCCACCCCCCCGGACACAAGGGGGCAAAGGTGGTCACTTATTTAGGCTCACTTGTTCAGTCGTGCTATCAGGAGGGAGGAACACTACAAACAAATATCACTGGCAAGTGTGGGGAGTGCCTGCAATGTCTTGGACACACTGAGTATTCCCCTACTCATGGTGCGTGAGCTTTCCCAGTCTACACTTTTCAGGCTCTAGGTTGCTCTGAAGGGGAACTGTCTGAGGCAGGCCCTGGATTGTGTGCACTTCCCAGGGGTAAGCTTCTCAGGTTCAGGTTCTCAGGTACTCCACAAAGGCACAGACTCTCTTGGAAGTTTGTTTTGTGCCTTTCCCAAGTTATGGTGTTCCACAGAGTCTGACATGACTGAAGCAACTTAGTAGCAGCAGAAGCAGCAGGTCCAAGCAGCTCAGGTGACCAGGTGCTTGGCGAGCTCAGTCTCCCCAGGTGGGGTGTACATCTTATCACATCCTGGATTCCAGCTACTTGGTTTCCTGGGTGGCAGGGTGTACATCCATCTCAGGTGTTCTGTGTGTCTTTTCTGGGGAGCTGATCTCTGGCTGTGACCCTTCTAGCAGATGTCAACCATCCAGAATCCCCAGAAATCTTGATTAGCAACTGGGAGCCTGCTTGCAGTTTGGTAGAGGATTCCTCTCTTGGGCTGAGATTGCCCCTTTCCAGCTCTGGCTGCCCCCCCCCCCCCCGCGCCTGCCTCCCTATCTCTGGTGGGAGTTGGCCTGGCCCACAGATGGCTAACTCTCCTATGGTATTCACTCAGTCCTTTGTTCTGGCAGTGCCTTAGGTTAGGGCTTTTCCTGGGTTACTTCTCTCTCTCTCTCTCTCTCTCTCTCTCTCTCTCTCTCTCTCTCTCTCTCTCTCTCTCTCTCTGTGGCTATCCCACAGTTTGGGTTGCTATATCACATTAGTCCCCTCAGATTGCCCTCAGGGCATTCAGGCCTGGTCCTTGCCCTAAGCAATGCAGCCCATGCCTCCCTGTTCAGCCCCCACTAGCTGGTGGCAGATGTGAGAGCTGGAATTTGCCATTAGGCACAGAATCTGTGGGGTTTATTTATTTATTTATTTATCCTCCTGGTTATGTTGCCCTCTGAGATTCCACAAGTCCCCACAGACCCGCTGGTGAGAGGGTTTCTTGGTGTTTGGAAACTTTTCTTAAGACTCCCTTCCTGGGATGGATCTCCATCCCTACCTTTTTTATCTCTCTTTTTATTTTTTATATTTTCTCCTACCTCCTTTCAAAGACAATGGACTGCCTTTCTGGGTGCCTGATGTCCTCTGCCAGCATTCAGAAGTTGTTTTGTGAAATTTACTCAGCATTCAAATGTTCTTTTGATGAATTTGTGGGGGCTAAAGTGGTCTCCCCGTCCTATTCCTCTGCCATCTTAGGACTGCCTTGCAAGAGAAGTCTTAACAATTGTTTCATCTTTGTATATCCATAAAATCAGGTGATCTTGTTTTACATATAATCTTCTTAAACACTTTCGGTTCCAACAAAATCACTAAAACCAACTTAAAAAACTGAATTTGTTATCAGAATCCATATGAGTCTCACTGAAAGCAAAAGGCTTTCAAATTCCAAGCTTTAAACTTGATTATGGATGACTGTTTTCTCTCTCTGTCTCTCTCTCTCCCTTCCTCCTTCCCTCCATCCTCATCTTCTCATTCTCCTCCTTTTTATCCTTTCTTCTTCTGCTTTTCTCTCTGTCTCCTTTTGTTATCTGTTGGTTACTATGAGTGAAATGACACAGAACATACAAGACACACAAGAGACAGACAGGACACCACTCTGGCCAGAGGAACAGAACTGGGCAAACTAATTGCCATTTATTATTATAAAGCCCTCCTTAGGCAGAATTCCAGACTGTAAGAATAAGCCTTTTCAGTACAGTGCAGGTGCATACATGTTATCATACAGCAAAGGGGAGTGAAATCTCTGTCTACTGCAGAGTCTGCACAAAGCCCTCATCTCCCTCTTATCTCAAGAAGGGAATGCTCCCTCGTTTGCAAGGGACTATTAAACTCAAGGCTGTATCCAGACTCTTTGGCAGAACGCCTCATATGCAAGGACGCTCAGCATGAGCATAGAGACCCATTTGCAGGCACATCTCTGCTACCCTATTAACCCTTCATCTCCCCCTTTTTTATTTTATTCAAGCCCTTGAGACATTTGTATTGATGTTTTGTAGAGCAAGGCGTAAAGCTGTAGGCGGCCAACCTCCAGCCTCGCCAGCCCCTCTTGCGGCTGTGCCTGTCTTAGGTTGCCCTCCTCTGAGGGTCTTACCGGTCATTGGCTATCTAGCCACCTCTTAGGGGCTAGGCAGAATCTCTCTAGATGATGGGCATCTAGAACTCTTTTTATTTATATGTCTCGGTTAATCTCTTGAAGGGCTCATGTTAAATGGTACAGGTGTTATACAAAACAGAAGAATTTCGATCACGTTTTAACACACTTCATGTAGATAAAACAGCCAATTGATCATCTAGAACTCTTTTTATTTATATGTCTCGGTTAATCTCTTGAAGGGCTCATGTTAAATGGTACAGGTGTTATACAAAACAGAAGAATTTCAATCACATTTTAACACACTTCATGTAGATAAAACAGCCAATTGATCTCCAAGCCAGGAAACGGTGTGTTTGAAGATTAAGCACGTCGGTAGCAAGTTGTGCATCCAAATCTCGCTGTTGTTGCCATAACAAATGAGAGTCCTTTTGCCAGTCCCGAACAAAATCAGCTGTTTGAATTCCTTGGTGTAACGCAAGGCCTGCTACAGCTGCTGTTTCAGTTACTGATGCGACTGCGAGAATCGAAGCAATGACCACAGCAAGCATACGTCGAGATCGGTGTAGCAAAGTCTGTACAGCGGTTACTAGATGAGAAGCAGCAAAAGGATCTGACCACGGCTGAGTCAGATTTATAGACAACCATACTTCTGTCTGAGCTTTAACAATTACTAGTGAGAAATTGGAGTTAAAGGCTTGTCTTTTAAATTCTTCCCACCAAGACATTTATACATTGAGTTAAATTACAATAGTTACTTGACACAGACTCCAGAGTATCATTTCAGGTCCAATTTCCATATAACAATGCAAAAGGATATTTTACACATGCCATTGTGGAATAAGATTTATTAACATGTAAATTAACATGGAATGAACCCGAAGAGTCACCACTGTCCAAAGTATAATTTCCTGACCAGATAGTGAGATTACCAGAAACCACCCATAGTTTCTAAATATCTCTTTGAATGTGAGGATATCCTTGCAATTGTAATTGAGGAGGGACAAGTGCAAATTGCTGCCATTTAACTGTTTCGTTACCATTGCCCATCAAAGTGGTATTTGCGCGATGCCACCTAAAAGGTTTATTTGACCATTTTTTTAAGAATTGTCCATGATCTGGACTCCAATCTACAATGATGGCCCCAGAATAATTCATGACCTTAAAGGGTCGATGGCCTCGGCAACGTTCCCACTCCAAAGATTCTAGAGAAGGAATGAAAAGATTAACAGGACATAGTGACATGTGTTTTTCATTATGAGTATCCATCGGTTCTGTCGAGGTATTAAATCCCCTGGTGGAAACAAGCACAGTAAAAGTAGCAAAATGGTAATTATTATACTTTACCCCCCATGTATTATAAGCATGATGAGAATGTTCCTTGGTGGACAGACAAAAGGGGTGTCCCCCTATACATAAAGGAATACCTTCCACTGCAATGGTCAAATTACTAATATTATATTGTTGTTTATGATGATATAGTTGTTCTATTCCCCTGCAAGCTGGCAGGGGAAAGAAGTCAGTCTCATTAGTATATACCTGCATTTCTGGTTCCCCCCAGGAAACTGCTCTTACTAATGGGGGATTAGGTATATATGCCCAATATGTATGATTACTTGCTGATACACCAATTACCTGACATGTCACCACAACCATCGTGGCAAGCAAAAGATTGGTAGGATTTAGAGGTTGCCCCACCTTTATTAATGTCTTCTCTGCTTCCTGGGTCAACCTCTTCATTTGACCCCACGTAGGAGGTGTTGCTTCCCTTGTATGGGAGGTAAGGCTTTTCTGCATAGTAAGCTCTTCAAATTTCTGAACAAGAGGATTAACCATTGCTGATTTTGATCAATCTTGCTGGGGTCCAAAACCTTTAATTATCAACAGAAATGAAAGCATACCCTTGCCCCAAATATATTAATGATGCTGGGATCCAGCCTTTCTCTTTATCTTTATACCAAGTAGGCGTATTCAAGATCTTTTTATCCTCTTCTTTCCCTTGAAAGTGCAACTCTGCTGCTGATAGATTTCCCCTGCTCCAAACATTCAAAAAATTTAGGGTAAGTAAGGTTTTATTCAGAATGTCTTTAGGTTTCATAAATCTCTCTTGTTCCCCCTTTTTTATTTTTTTAAGATAATCATGCAAGGTATGATTAGCTCTTTTAATAATAGCTTGCCCTTGACTATTATAAGGAATACCAAAAGTATGAGTTATACGGTATTGAGATAAAAAGCGAGCTAATTTTGCGGATTGGTAAGCAGGTGCATTATCAGTTTTTAATTTAATTGGTAATCCCATAACTGCAAAACAAGATAACAAATGAGTAATAACAGCGTCAGCCTTTTTAGAATGTAATGCAGTGGCCCACACATTTTTGTTGTCCGAAGGATTTGCCATATCTGTTTTTCTTGTTGTCTTCTCATGTTGACACCTGGTGAGGTAAATGGCAAAGCAAAGGTTGCACATATGGAACAAGAAAGAACAATATTTTGAACTTGTTTTTGAGTAATAGCATGAGATTTTTCTAACCCTTTGGAGTTGGTATGTTGTAAGAGATGTTTTTGCTTTGCTGTTTCTATAGGATTAAGTAAGGCATCAATTGCAGCATTTCCGAATGATAAGGGTCCAGGAAGGGCAGAACGTGCACGGATGTGAGTAAAGAAAATTAACTCTGAAAGTTGCAAGAGTAATTGTTGTACTTGGTAAAACAATTTATCAATAGCTATTTTAAGAGTCAGTGGAAGGGAGACATGAGGAAGCTGTAGGCAAGAGAGAACAGCATATCGAGAATCTGAAACAATGTTAATAGGAAGTTGGGGAAAATCTTGTAAAACTAAATAGATAGCCCACAATTCAGCAGGTTGTACAGAAGAAAATGAGTGGGGGAGAACCTTGGAATTTTTTTGGGTCCAATATCTAGCAGTATTTTTCTTTGCATCTGTAAAAATAGTGGGTCCTTTAACTGGAACATCTGAAATTGGGGAATGAGATATCATAGTGTTAGTCCGGAGAAAATCAATCAATTTAGATGATGGATAATGATTAGAAAACGAACCAGGATATGAAGCAAGAGAAATTTGCCAGTTTTTATTAAATTGTAAACATCGAGATATTTGAGCAGTTGTTAACTGAGTAACAATCTGGTGTGGTTCACATCCTGATAATTGTAAAATATGATGGTGACTTTTTTGCATAAGGAAGGCTAATTTATCCATATATATAGTCAATTTTTTGAAAAAACTGTTAGGTAAGAAAACCCATTTTATTAATCCCTCTTTTTGAGCAATTACTCCAGATGGGGAATAGGGGTATGAAATATGATAAAAGAAATAGATTGAGATGCATGTAAGTCAGTCAAAAAGCCATCATTTAGTCGTTGTTTAACAAGTTGAAGTTCCTGTAAAGCCAATGGGATTAAGGTCCGGGGGCTATCCAAAGCTGTATCTCCTTCTAAAGTAGAAAACAAATGTTGTAACTGATAAGTAGGAATCCCAAGTACCGGGCGTAGCCAATTAATATCTCCCAATAATTTTTGAAAATCATTTAAGGTTTTGAGATGGCCTCTTCTAATTTGTGACTTTTGGGGCTTAATTTTATGTTGTTCCAATATTGTCCCTAAATATGAAGTAGGAAAGTCTTTTTGAATTTTTTCTGGGGCTATTTGCAAATTGTGTAGTCTTAAAGCCTCTTGTACTTTTAAAAAGAATTTGTCACTTTCAGCAATACTAGGAGCTGCCAATAGGAGATCATCCATATAATGATATAGAATATAATTAGGGTATTTTTGACGGAGAGATTGCAAAGAGTGAGCTACAAATTCTTGACATAAGGTAGGACTATTTATCATTCCTTGCGGTAGGACTGTCCATTGATAACGCTTAACAGGTTGAGCATGATTAAGAACAGGAACTGTAAAAGCAAATTTATTTCTATCTTGAAATTGTAGGGGAATGGTAAAAAAAACACAGTCTTTAAGATCTAGCACCATTAAGGACCAATTTTGAGGAATAAGAGCTGGAGAGGGGAGTCCCAATTGCAATGCTCCCATAGGTTTAATACATTTATTAGCTTCTTGTAAATCAGTTAACATTTTTTATTTTTTAGATTTTTTTAATAACAAAAAGAGGAGAATTTTAGGGTGAGGTAGAGGGCTCTATATGACCAAGTTGGAGTTGTTCTTGTACTACTTGTTCTAATGCCTCGAGCTTCATTTGTGGTAATGGCCACTGCTCAACCCATTTAGGAGTATTAGTTAACCATTTTAATGGGAGTGCTCAAGGAATTTGAGCAGTGGCCACTAGTTTTCCAATGGAATGGTTACAGAAGCCCCCAAAGGAGAGAGGAGATCTCTCCCCCATATATTAATAGGTATATTTACAATATAAAAGGTAACAAACACTGATCTTTCATTATGGAATTGACATTGCAAGGGATGGGTACTCTTCCAAATATCTGCAATGGAGCCCAATCCCGTCAGCATTAAAGGGCTTTTTTCCTTTTCCCAACCTTGGGGCCATTGCTGAGAAGAAATGATTGAAACATCTGCCCCTGTATCTACTAGTTCCTCAAAGTTGTTTCCTTGTATAATCAAGGGGAGAACAGGCTGAGAATCTCTGATAAGCATTCCCCAAAATATATTTCGCCCAGTACTTCCAAATCCCCCTGTTTGTTTATTAGGAAGAGCCAAAAAGGGGTGATAAGGTAGGAGAAGTATTTGGGCAATACGTTTTCTAGCTAACAATGAAAGTGTGGTAGAAGTAGAGACCATAATTAAAATTTTCCCAACATAATCAGAGTCTATTACCCCAGGAATTATGGTTAAACCTCTCAAAGCCACGCTGCTACGGCCTAATATTAAGCCAAAAGTGCCTTTAGGCAGTGGTACAAATACATTTATTTTTAATTTATAAATGCCTCCCCCCGGTGACAAAAGAACATTATCAGCTAGTGACAAATCAGCAGCAGCACTCCCTGAAGTAGCAGACCATAAGTCCGAAATCATCATCTGAGGTCTTTTTAACGGGGCAGATGGAATGGGAGGAGGGCAAGGAGGAGAAGTCCCCGGTATTGTTTCTGGGCCCCAAGGACTCAGGCCTGCAGGATAGTTTCCCAGTATCGGGTTGCCCATTTTGTTTGTTTTAGATTTGCACTTATTAGTCCAATGAAATCCCCTCCTGCACCGATGGCAAAGTCCAGGAGGAGCCTTATTCTTCCTAGCAAGAGATCTGTCTTTATCAGCTTTTAATTTTTGACACTCTTTTTTTATATGACCAGGTTTTTCACAATGAAAGCAGTTACCTCCCTTTGGTGGTCTTATAACCTTGGCCAAAGACATTAGCCTGGTGCTCAGTTTTTCCTACTCCTGAGCAGGCTCTGATATATTCAGCTATAGAGGCACCCTGTCCCTTTAAAGTCCCAGTGTACGCTTGCATTCAGGATTTGTATTTTCAAATGCCAAAGTTTGTAATAATATCCCTGAGATTTCATCCCTCCCTACAGCCCGTTCCACAGTTACCCTCAATCTTGCTAGAAAATCAGTATATGGCTCATTAGGGCCTTGCATTGTTTTAACAAAGGAGGGCTGGGCTTGGCCAGTAGGCACCACATGGCACCATGCTCGTAAAAAGACCTGGTGAACTTGTTGTAAGTCCTGGTCAGAGTATTGAGCCTGTTCTCTTAAAGCCCGATATTGGCCCTCTCCCATTAATTTGTCCTTGAGAGGACCAGGGGGATTTTGTCCCTCATTAATCCAAGCTTGCTTCCTAGCTTCTTTTTCCCACCAGCTACGAAGTTGCAACCATTGAGAACCCTCCAAGACAGCTTGGGCAATGGATTTCCAATCTAATGGAATGATTAGTTTGCCTTTTCCCAATGATTTCAGCATAGCCAAAACAAAGGGAGATTGAGGACTGTATTGCACTATTGCAGCTTTAAGATCTTTAAAAAATTTATATTCCAAAGGAGCATATGGAACATTCATCACATTGCCATCCTGCTGTCTCTGGATGGGAAACAATTGTGGAAGATCAATAAACCCACCAGGGGGAGCAGACAAGTCATCATCATGAAGCATAGACAAAGGAAAGGAGAACGGACAATGTCCCCTGCCCACATCGGGCCGATCAACTGCAGTGGGGAGAAGAGAAGCACAAGCAGGAGCAGAAGGTGTAGATTTTTTCTCCTCCTTACGGGATTTCCACTATTCCCGGAATAGATGGGTCATTTCTTTTATCTCTTTGCCCTTCTCTGACGAAACCGAAGAAGCCTCCGAATCTGATTCTGAACTATCAGATGTTTCACCATTTCCAGAAGGAGGCTTATTTGTATCCTTACTTTCAGGCAAGGCAGAAATTTCACCAACATTTGGCATATCCTCATAAATTGTCTCTCCCTTCATTAAAGCATTAGATTTAGTCTCATTATCAGTAGATAGCAAAGTCAAAGCCTGTGTTATAGCATTACATAAATTCTTTAACATGATTCAATATATAAATTCACATATTGTGCCCGTAATGAACATTTATTTCTTCCTAGCAGGATTTCCCCATGGTTTTTTGAACCATGAACTTTTGAAAGTTCCCATCTGCTAGGGTGAAGAATTCCCCATGATTATGCACAAGAATTCACCTAGCAATTTTTTCCGCTAGGGTGAGGAATTCCCATGTTTCCGAAAGCTCCCCTGCTATGAACCTAAAATCCCCCTGGGGTTTCTTACCTCTTTCGGTTTCACTCGAGCCCCACGTTGGGCGCCAGATGTTGGTTACTACGAGTGAAATGACACAGAATATACAAGACACACAAGAGACAGACAGGACACCACTCTGGCCAGAGGAACAGAACTGGGCAAACTAATTGCCATTTATTATTATAAAGCCCTCCTTAGGCAGAATTCCAGACTGTAAGAATAAGCCTTTTCAGTACAGTGCAGGTGCATACATGTTATCGTACAGCAAAGGGGAGTGAAATCTCTGTCTACTGCAGAGTCTGCACAAAGCCCTCATCTCCCTCTTATCTCAAGAAGGGAATGCTCCCTCGTTTGCAAGGGACTATTAAACTCAAGGCTGTATCCAGACTCTTTGGCAGAACGCCTCGTATGCAAGGACGCTCAACATGAGCAGAGAGACCCATTTGCAGGCACATCTCTGCTACTCTATTAACCCTTCAGTTATCTTTATATTACATGGCATATCTACTTCCATCATAAAATTATTTCCTTTCTTTACATGTCTGTTATAATTTATTTTTTTCAATTGAAACTCAACAATCCTCCTTACACTCTTGTGTCTAAATTCAGTAATCTGACATATTTAATATAATAGACTTAGTGAAATAACAATATTCTGATTTGTTCAGGTTGCATTATGAGTTATTAGACATTTTATGTTCCCTTGAGTTATGCGACCACTCCTGGATCTGTGGTTACTCTTATATAATCAAGCACCATACAAAATAACAGGCTAATACTGTTCCTTTATGCATAACATTTGGATAGAGCAATTTCACGTAGATAAATTTGAGAGGGTATGCCAAATACTATAGGTGACATGCTCTGTGCATCATCCTTCTTCAAGGTATTAATGAGTTGTGCTGCTTGACTCTATTGACTTCAACTTCCTCACATATAAAATTCTAAATGAGTTGAAATTGATGATCATGATCTCTTTCTACTCAAACATTCTACAGTGAAAATTAAGAGAGGTTTTTGAGGGAAGGAAGATCCTCAAATACCATTCCATTATTCAGGTACCTGTGCATGCACATGACCCTAATATTAAATTATCCTGTGGCTTAATTCTTTGCCTCAGAAATATTTATTTATTTATTATTAATTTTAATTTTTACTTTATTTTACTTTACAATACTGTATTGGTTTTGCCATACATTGACATGAATCCACCACGGGTGTACATACGTTCCCAAACATGAACCCCCCTCCCACCTCCCTCCCCATAACATCTCTCTGGATCATCACCGTGCACCAGCCCCAAGCATGCTGTATCCTGCATCGGACATAGACTGGCGATTCGATTCTTACATGATAGTATACATGTTACAATGACATTCTCTCAAATCATCCCACCCTCTCCTTCTCCCTCTGAGTCCAAAAGTCTGTTATACACATCTGTGTCTTTTTTGCTGTCTTGCATACAGGGTCGTCATTGCCATCTTTCTAAATTCCATATATATGTGTTAGTATATTGTATTGGTATTTTTCTTTCTGGTTTACTTCACTCTGTATAATCGGCGCCAGTTTCATCCATCTCATCAGAACTGATTCAAATGTATTCTTTTTAATGGCTGAGTAATACTCCATTGGGTATATGTACCACAGCTTTCTTATCCATTCATCTGCTGATGGACATCTAGGTTGTTTCAATGTCCTGGCTATTATAAACAGTGCTGCAATGAACATTGGGGTACACGTGCCTCTTTCAATTCTGGTTTCCTCTGTGTGTATGCCCAGCAGTTGGATTGCTGGGTCATAAGGTAGTTCTATTCATGACCAAGTGGGCTTTATCCCAGGGATGCAAGGATTATTCAATATCCACAAATCAATCAATGTAATTCACCACATTAACAAATTGAAAAATAAAAACCATATGATTATCTCAATAGATGCAGAGAAGGCCTTTGACAAAATTCAACATCCATTTATGATAAAAAACCCTCCAGAAAGCAGGAATAGAAGGAACATACCTCAACATAATAAAAGCCATATATGACAAACACACAGCAAACATTATCCTCAATGGTGAAAAATTGAAAGCATTGCCCCTAAAGTCAGGAACAAGACAAGGGTGTCCACTGTCACCGCTACTATTCAACATAGTTCTGGAAGTTTTGGCCACAGCAATCAGAACAGAAAAAGAAATAAAAGGAATCCAAATTGGAAAAGAAGAAGTAAAACTTTCACTGTTTGCAGATGACATGATCCTCTACATAGAAAACCCTAAAGACTCAGCCAGAAAATTACTAAGCTAATCAATGAATATAGTAAAGTTGCAGGTTATAAAATCAACACACAGAAATCCCTTGTATTCCAATACACTAATAATGAGCAAGTAGAAAAAGAAATTAAGGAAACAATTCCATTCACCATTGCAACAAAAATAATAAAATACTTAGGAATATATCTACCTAAAGAAACTAAAGACCTATATATAGAAAACTATAAAACACTGGTGAAAGAAATCAAAGAGGACACTAATAGATGGAGAAATATACCATGATCATTGATCGGAAGAATCAATATAGTGAAAATGAGTACACTACCCAAAGCAATTTACAAATTTAATGCAATCCCTATCAAGCTACCAGCCATATTTTTCGCAGAACTAGAACAAATAACTTCAAGATTTGTATGGAAATACAAAAAACCTCGAATAGCCAAAGCAATCTTGAGAAAGAAGAATGGAACTGGAGGAATCAACTTGCCTGACTTCAGGCTCTACTACAAAGCCACAGTCATCAAGACAGTATGGAACTGGCACAAAGACAGACATATAGATCAATGGAACAAAATAGAAAGCCCAGAGATAAATCCACACACATATGGACACCTTATCTTTGACAAAGGAGGCAAGAATATACAATGGAGTAAAGACAATCTCTTTAACAAGTGGTGCTGGGAAAACTGGTCAACCACTTGTAAAAGAATGAAACTAGATCACTTTCTAAACTCGCACACAAAAATAAACTCAAAATGGATTAATGATCTAAATGTAAGACCAGAAACTATAAAACTCCTAGAGGAGAATATGGTTAAAACACTCTCCGACATAAATCACAGCAAGATCCTCTATGACCCACCTCCCAGAATTCTGGAAATAAAAGCAAAAATAAACAAATGGCATCTAATTAAAATTAAAAGCTTCCGCACAACAAAGGAAAATATAAGCAAGGTGAAAAGACAGCCTTCTGAATGGGAGAAAATAATAGCAAATGAAGCAACTGACAAACAACTAATCTCAAAAATATACAAGCAACTTCTGCAGCTCCATTCCAGAAAAATAAATGACCCAATCAAAAAAATGGGCCGAAGAACTAAATAGACATTTCTCCAAAGAAGACATACGGATGGCTAACAAACACATGGAAAGATGCTCAACATCACTCACTATTAGAGAAATGCAAATCAAAACCACAATGAGGTACCACTTCACACCAGTCAGAATGTCTGCAATCCAAAAATCTGCAAGCAATAAATGCTGGAGAGGCTGTGGAGAAAAGGGAACCCTCCTACACTGTTGGTGGGAATGCAAACTAGTACAGCCACTTTGGAGAACAGTGTGGAGATTCCTTAGAAATATTTAGTTTATGCTTAAATTTGATGTTTTTGGTGTAGACAAGAAAGAAGAGATAAAATTAAATTTATTTTTAAGACATTACCCTGTCTTGGCAAAGCAAATTGAGAAACTGTTGTATAATTATTTTTAACTGAATATAGACTTTTGTATATAATGACTATTTCCTAGGAGGGCCAATTAAGAGATCAGTCTGTTGACTATTATTTTATTGCAAGTATGAATGTCAAAAAATATATTGGGAATCCGATAGTTTTTCAATAAATATGTGTATCCTATATACAGGAGTATGTAGGAATACTGTGTGATAGCACTTAAAGACAGGATTCAAGGGGAGAGACTTCAAAGGGTCATCTCAAGCTTGAGGTTTTAAATGGAAAGCTGGCAATATACTCATTTTGCTGAGGAGAAATACAGAGCCATGAGACACAGTTAAATCTGGGAGCTGAGAATAACTAAATGTTGTAATGAAATGGAGAACTAGAGAGAGATAGAGATGCCTGGAGAAATAAGAACTGTCATCATTTATCTATTCATTAAATCAATATTCATTGTTGAAATATTATTATCTAGTAATTAAGAGAACAGTCCTCAGAAACAAACTGAACCTAAAATTTAAACTTTATTTTGGTATCTATAAGATGTATTCCTGGACAAATTGATAAGCTTTTCTGAGTCTCTTTCCTTATCTGTAAAGTTGGGAGAATAGACATCTCATAGGGGTGTTGTGGAGATAAAGTAAGTTAATATCTTGGCTTATAGAACACAATATATGACATTTGTAAATAATAATATTGTTACTATTTTTATCTTTCATCTTGTTGGTATTACTTACTGAGCTCTTTCTGTCTATAAAAAAGTTATCAAGTGTTTGGCACTATTAAGAGAGAAAAGCACATATAAATAAATGAAATCAGGGTTCTGAGTAAGTCATATTAGCTGAGACATTCTTTTTTGTGGGCCCTGGGAAATATTTACGGGCCAGTAGAGGCCCTGTAAACAAGTCAAACTGAAGCATACACTAAAAAACTCCCACATACATTCATGATTTCCTCCTCAGAAAACATGATTTGATTATCAATAGGGTCCTAAAGACAAATTCCACATTCATAGTTCATATCATGTGTATATGTTAACTAGAAAGTCTATAATATCTGTGACATGTTGGGAAATTAAAGAAATACTTAACTTTTAATCTGACAGTTTGGTCATCATGTTTTTCAGATATGATTTCTCAATAAGGGACAACAACCAACTTTTCAATCAACATTTTTGCCACATTTTCTTAGTGCCTGGTGGAAACTAATGTGTAAGGACAATGATAAGAGGTGCTCTATAGCAGGCCATCACTGTTACCTAAAAGCAAGCTGAACTGGCATAAATAATTATGCTGTTAGAAAGCCTTTCTGTTGCACCTTGCCGATCATTGACAATTTATATATCTTAGAAAAACTTTTCTTGGCTTCTATCATTTCTGAACTATCGTGTGCCATTCTGTATAATTACCAGTTAATGTGAGAAAACAGATGGAAAAAAAAAAAAACATTGAAATTTCTGATAGAGAATCCTCAAACTTCTCTTCTTATCTGTGCATAGCAGCTTCCTGATTTTAAAAGAAGTTTCAAAACCTTTGTTAAAATGTCCCTGATTCCCAGTTTGAATGAACCAAATGACATTCAGTTAAAATTATTTTGCTTTTTACATAATTAAATTCCATTTTAATGAACTGTCAAAGGAAAATGGAAAGCCTCTTAACTAATGAGTCAGCTATTTATTTCATATATTTTTTAGTGGGGACTATATAACTCTGTGTGAAGTGTTTATATGTGTTAGGGGAAACAATAACTGAACTTTGCAACGATGTGTGGGCAGTATCAGACTATCTCATTCTCCCTACTTCCCTCCTCTATCCCCAAAAGTATACCTTTAGAGAAAGACTGACTGACCATTTCACAGAACTTAAGAGGTGGTGGGCAACTTGTACATGTAGGTCCTCTAAGTGTCTGCTTTTCCCTGATTTTGTTGATCCTTTGTAATAGATAAAAAGCAATGTCTCCCATATCTCTCCTTATATTAATCCAACTATGATCATAGCATAATCCAAGGAAGTTATCACAAAATTATATTCCAGTTCCCATCAAGGATAGGACATCAGAATGTGTTTATACATGAGCTAGGAGGAAAATACATTCTACACACTAGTAGTGATTAAATTAATCTCTTCACATCATTTTCTGTGAGCTTATATTTCATTTAAATAGCTTCAACTCTCTTGTCACCATATCTTTGAGTATGTGGAGTATTTAGTACTTTGAGTCCTTTTTTTCTCAATATTTTGAGGAATATGATGTTCATATTGGAATGAGCTCATATATTCTTTGTCAAGTAATTATTGAATTTATGGGACATGCATGGACAAATTTAAGTTCTCATTCCAGCTTTCCCTTTGATTTTTTTTTGTACTTTTCCCAGTCTTCTGAGTACACACAGTATGTAAAAAGAGAAAATCTTATATAAAAAATTTTTCAAGTATAACATAGGCTATATTTGTATCTCTTCCATATAAATGGCTTCCTCAAATCCTTAGATGCCTTCATAAAAGAGCGGTAATAACAACAATAAAAGTAACCATCATTATCATTATAATCATTATCATCATGTCTAATATTTATTGACTGTCTATTATGTGCCAGGTTTTGTCTAAATTATTTGTATTCACTATTTCATTTAATTCTCACAATAATTTGATGAGAGTAATTTATTTCCATATCAAACAGAAGAGAAAATTGGATTTGGAAAAATGAAGTAATTTCCCCATGGCCATTCAACCAAAAAGTGGCAAACCAGTCTAAACTCACCCTGATTCCAAAATGCTTCTACTTTAATAAAGATTAATTAATTTATTTTAATTAGAGGCTGATTACTTTAAAATATTGTGGTGCCATACATTGACATGAGTCAGCCACGAGTGTACATGTGTCCCCTAACTTGAACCCCCTCCAACCTCCCTCCCCAACCCATCCCTCTGAGTTGACCCAGAGCACCGGTGGGGTTTTTTTTTGTTTTTTTTTGGTTTGTTTGTTTTTAAAATCTTTAATTCTTACATGCGTTCCCAAACATGAACACCCCATCCCACCTCCCTCCCCATAACATCTCTCTGGATCATCACCGTGCACCAGCCCCAAGCATGCTGTATCCTGCATCGGACATAGACTGGCGATTCGATTCTTACATAATAGTATACATGTTAGAATGACATTCTCCCAAATCATCCCACCCTCTCCCTCTCCCTCTGAGTCCAAAAGTCCACTATACACATCTGTGTCTTTTTGCTGTCTTGCATACAGGGTCGTCATTGCCATCTTTCTAAATTCCATATATATGTGTTAGTATACTGTATTGGTGTTTTTCTTTCTGGCTTACTTCACTCTGTATAATTGGCTCCAGTTTCATCCATCTCATCAGAACTGATTCAAATGAATTATTTTTAAAGGCTGAGTAATACTCCATTGTGTATATGTACCACAGATTTCTTATCCATTCATATGCTGATGGGCATCTAGGTTGTTTCCATGTCCTGGCTATTATAAACAGTGCTGCGATGAACATTGGGGTACACGTGTCTCTTTCAATCCTGGTTTCCTCGGTGTGTATGCCCAGAAGTGGGATTGCTGGGTCATAAGGTAGTTCTATTTGCAATTTTTTAAGGAATCTCCAAAGAAGACATACGGATGGCTAACAAACACATGAAAAGATGCTCAACATCACTCATTATTAGAGAAATGCAAATCAAAACCACAATGAGGTACCACTTCACACCAGTCAGAATGGCTGCGATCCAAAAATCTGCAAGCAATAAATGCTGGAGAGGGTGTGGACAAAAGGGAACCCTCCTACACTGTTGGTGGGAATGCAAACTAGTACAGCCACTTTGGAGAACAGTGTGGAGATTCCTTAAAAAATTGCAAATAGAACTACCTTATGACCCAGCAATCCCACTTCTGGGCATACACACCGAGGAAACCAGAATTGAAAGAGACACATGTACCCCAATGTTCATCGCAGCACTGTTTATAATAGCCAGGACATAGAAACAACCTAGATGTCCATCAGCAGATGAATGGATAAGAAAGCTGTGGTCCATATACACAATGGAGTATTACTCAGCCGTTAAAAAGAATTCATTTGAATCAGTTCTGTTGAGATGGATGAAACTGGAGCCGATTATACAGAGTGAAGTAAGCCAGAAAGAAAAACACCAATACAGTATACTAACACATATATATGGAATTTAGGAAGATGGCAATGACGACCCTGTATGCAAGACAGGGAAAGAGACACAGATGTGTATAACGGACTTTTGGACTCAGAGGGAGAGGGAGAGGGTGGGATGATTTGGGAGAATGCCATTCTAACATGTATAATATCATGTGAATTGAATCGCCAGTCTATGTCTGACGCAGGATGCAACATGTTTGGGGCTGGTGCATGGGGATGACCCAGAAAGATGTTATGGGGAGGGAGGTGGGAGGGGGTTCATGTTTGGGAATGCATGTAAGAATTAAAGATTTTAAAATTTAAAAAAAAATAAAATAAAACAAAATAAAATAAAATAAAATAAAAGGAATCTCCACACTGTTCTCCATAGTGGCTGTACTAGTTTGCATTCCCACCAGCAGTGTAGGAGGGTTCCCTTTTCTCCACAGCCTCTCCAGCATTTATTGCTTGCAGATTTTTGGATCGCAGCCATTCTGACTGGTGTGAAGTGGTACCTCATTGTGGTTTTGATTTGCATTTCTCTAATAGTGAGTGATGTTGAGCATCTTTCCATGTGTTTGTTAGCCATCCGTATGTCTTCTTTGGAGAAATGTCTATTTAGTCCTTTGGCCCATTTTTTGATTGGGTCGTTTATTTTTCTGGAATTGAGCTGCAGAAGTTGCTTGTATATTTTTGAGATTAGTTGTTTGTCAGTTGCTTCATTTGCTATTATTTTCTCCCATTCAGAAGGCTGTCTTTTCACCTTGCTTATGTTTTCCTTTGTTGTGCAGAAGCTTTTAATTTTAATTAGATCCCGTTTGTTTATTTTTGCGTTTATTTCCAGAATTCTGGGAGGTGGATCACAGAGGATCCTGCTGTGATTTATGTCTGAGAGTGTTTTGCCTATGTTCTCCTTTAGGAGTTTTATAGTTTCTGATCTTACATTTAGATCTTTAATCCATTTTGAGTTTATTTTTGTGTGCGGTGTTAGAAAGTGATCTAGTTTCATTCTTTTACAAGTGGTTGACCAGTTTTCCCAGCACCACTTGTTAAAGAGATTGTCTTTACTCCATTGTATATTCTTGCCCCCTTTGTCAAAGATAAGGTGTCCATATGTGTGTGGATTTATCTCTGGTCTTTCTATTTTGTTCCATTGATCTATATGTCTGTCTTTGTGCCAGTTCCATACTGTCTTGATGACTGTGGCTTTGTAGTAGAGCCTGGAGTCAGGCAAGTTGATTCCTCCAGTTCCATTCTTCTTTCTCAAGATTGCTTTGGCTATTCGAGGTTTTTTGTATTTCCATACAAATCTTGAAATTATTTGTTCTAGTTCTGTGAAAAATGTGGCTGGTAGCTTGATAGGGATTGCATTGAATTTGTAAATTGCTTTGGGTAGTATACTCATTTTCACTATATTGATTCTTCCAATCCATGAACATGGTATATTTCTCCATCTATTAGTGTCCTCTTTGATTTCTTTCATCAGTGTTTTATAGTTTTCTATATATAGGTCTTTAGTTTCTTTAGGTAGATATATTCCTAAGTATTTTATTCTTTTCGTTGCAATGGTGAATGGAATTGTTTCCTTAATTTCTTTTTCTACTTTCTCATTATTTGTGTATAGGAATGCAAGGGATTTCTGTGTGCTGATTTTATATCCTGCAACTTTACTATATTCATTGATTAGCTTAGTAATTTTCTGGTAGAGTATTTAGGGTTTTCCATGTAGAGGATCATGTCATCTGCAAACAGTGAGAGTTTACTTCTTCTTTTCCAATTTGGATTCCTTTTATTTGTTTTTCTGCTCTGATTGCTGTGGCCAAAACTTCCAGAACTATGTTGAATAGTAGCGGTGAAAGTGGACACCCTTGTCTTGTTCCTTACTTTAGGGGAAATGCTTTCAATTTTTCACCATTGAGGATAATGTTTGCTGTGTGTTTGTCATAGATAGCTTTTATTATGTTGAGGTATGTTCCTTCTATTCCTGCTTTCTGGAGAGTTTTTATCATAAATGGATGTTGAATTTTGTCAAAGGCCTTCTCTGCATCTATTGAGATCATCATATGGTTTTTATTTTTCAATTTGTTAATGTGGTGAATTACATTGATTGATTTGCGGATATTGAAGAATCCTTGCATCCCTGGGATAAAGCCCACTTGGTCATGGTGTATGATCTTTTTAATGTGTTGTTGGATTCTGATTGCTAGAATTTTGTTGAGGATTTTTGCATCTATGTTCATCAGAGATATTGGCCTGTAGTTTTCTTTTTTTGTGACATCTTTGTCAGGTTTTGGTTTTAGGGTGATGGTGGCCTCATAGAATGAGTTTGGAAGTTTACCTTCCTCTGCAATTTTCTGGAAGAGTTTGAGGAGGATAGGTGTTAGCTCTTCTCGAAATTTTTGGTAGAATTCAGCTGTGAAGCCATCTGGACCTGGGCTTTTGTTTGCTGGAAGATTTCTGATTACAGTATCAATTTCCGTGCTTGTGATGGGTCTGTTAAGATTTTCTATTTCTTCCTGGTTCAGTTTTGGAAAATTGTACTTTTCTAAGAATTTGTCCATTTCTTCCACATTGTCCATTTTATTGGCATACAACTGCTGATAGTAGTCTCTTATAATCCTTTGTATTCCTGTGTTGTCTGTTGTGATCTCTCCATTTTCATTTCTAATTTTATTGATTTGATTTTTCTCTCTTTGCTTCTTGATGAGTCTGGCTAATGGTTTGTCAATTTTATTTATCCTTTCAAAGAACCAGCTTTTGGCTTAAGAAATCTTAAAAATTAGGGCAGAAATAAATGCAAAAGAAACAAAAGAGACCATAGCAAAAATCAACAAAGCCATAAGGTAGTTCTATTTGCAATTTTTTAAGGAATCTCCACACTGTTCTCCATAGTGGCTGTACTAGTTTGCATTCCCACCAACAGTGTAGGAGGGTTCCCTTTTCTCCACACCCTCTCCAGCATTTATTGCTTGCAGATTTTCGGATCACAGACATTCTGAGTGGTGTGAAGTGGTACCTCATTGTGGTTTTGATTTGCATTTCTCTAATAATGAGTGATGTTGAGCATCTTTCCATGTGTTTGTTAGCCATCCGTATGTCTTCTTTGGAGAAATGTCTATTTAGTTCTTTGGCCCATTTTTTGATTGGGTCATTTATTTTTCTGGAATGGAGCTGCATAAGTTGCTTGTATAATTTTGAGATTAGTTGTTTGTCAGTTGCTTCATTTGCTATTATTTTCTCCCATTCAGAAGGCTGTCTTTTCACCTTGCTTATATTTTCCTTTGTGCAGAAGCTTTTAATTTTAATTAGATCCCATTTGTTTATTTTTGCTTTTATTTCCAGAATTCTGGGAGGTGGATCATAGAGGATCTTGCTGTGATTTATGTCGGAGAGTATTTTAACTATATTCTCCTCTAGGAGTTTTATAGTTTCTGATCTTACATTTAGATCATTAATCCATTTTGAGTTTATTTTTGTGTGCGAGTTTAGAAAGTGATCTAGTTTCATTCTTTTACAAGTGGTTGACCAGTTTTCCCAGCACCACTTGTTAAAGAGATTGTCTTTACTCCATTGTATATTCTTGCCTCCTTTGTCAAAGATAAGGTGTCCATATGTGTGTGGATTTATCTCTGGGCTTTCTATTTTGTTCCATTGATCTATATGTCTGTCTTTGTGCCAGTTCCATAGTGTCTTGATGACTGTGGCTTTGTAGTAGAGCCTGGAGTCAGGCAAGTTGATTCCTCCAGTTCCATTCTTCTTTCTCAAGATTGCTTTGGCTATTCGAGGTTTTTTGTATTTCCATACAAATCTTGAAATTATTTGTTCTAGTTCTGTGAAAAATATGGCTGGTAGCTTGATAGGGATTGCATTGAATCTGTAAATTGCTTTGGGTAGTGTACTCATTTTCACTATATTGATTCTTCCGATCCATGAACATGGTATATTTCTCCATCTATTAGTGTCCTCTTTGATTTCTTTCGTCAGTGTTTTATAGTTTTATATATATAGGTCTTTAGTTTCTTTAGGTAGATATATTCCTAAGTATTTTATTCTTTTCGTTGCAATGGTGAATGGAATTGTTTCCTTAATTTCTTTTTCTACTTTCTCATTATTAGTGTATGGCCCAGGATGTGATCTATCCTGGAGAAGTTTCCATGAGCACTTGAAAAAACGGTGAATTTTATTGTTTGGGGTGAAATGTCCCATAGATATCAATTAGGTCTAACTGATCTAATGTATCATTTAAAGTTTGCGTTTCTTTGTTAATTTTCTGTTTAGTTGATCTATCCATAGGTGTGAGTGGGGTATTAAAGTCTCCCACTATTATTGTGTTATTGTTGATTTCCCCTTTCATACTTGTTAGCATTTGTCTTACATATTGTGGTGCTCCTATATTGGGTGCATATATATTTATAATTGTTATATCTTCTTCTTGGATTGATCCTTTGATCATTATGTAGTGGCCTTCTTCGTCTCTTTTCACAGCCTTTGTTTTAAAGTCTATTTTATCGGATATGAGTATTGCAATTCCTGCTTTCTTTTGGTCTCTATTTGCGTGGTACATCCTTTTCCAACCCTTCACTTTCAGTGAGTATGCGTCCCTTGTTTTGAGGTGGGTCTCTTGTAAGCAGCATATAGAGGGGTCTTGTTTTTGTATCCATTTGGCCAGTCTTTGCCTTTTGGTTGGGGCATTCAACCCATTTACATTTAAGGTAATTATTGATAAGTGTGATCCCGTTACCATTTACTTTATTGTTTTGGGTTCGGGTTTATACACCCTTTTGTGTTTCCTGTCTAGAGAATATCCTTTAGCAATTGTTGGAGAGCTGGTTTGGTGGTGCTGAATTCTCTCAGCTTTTGCTTATCTGTAAAGCTTTTGATTTCTCCTTCGTATTTGAATGAGATCCTTGCTGGGTACAGTAATCTGGGAGTAGGTTATTGTCTTTCATCACTTTAAGTATGTCTTGCCATTCCCTCCTGGCCTGAGGAGTTTCTATTGAAAGATCAGCTGTTATCCTTATGGGAATCCCCTTGTGTGTTATTTGCTGTTTTTCCCTTGCTGCTTTTAATATTTGTTCTTTGTGTTTGATCTTTGTTAAGTTGATTAATATGTGTCTTGGGGTGTTTCGCCTTGGGTTTATCCTATTTGGAACTCTCTGTGTTTCTTGGATTTGGGTGATTATTTCCTTCCCCATGTTAGGGGAGTTTTCAACTATTATCTCCTCAAGGATTTTTTCATGGTCTTTCTTTCTGTCTTCTTATTCTGGGACTCCTATAATTCGAATGTTGGAGCATTTCATATTGTCCTGGAGGTCTCTGAGATTGTCCTCATTTCTTTTGATTCATTTTTCTTGTTTCCTCTCTGATTCATTTATTTCTACCATTCTATCTTCTATTTCACTAATCCTATCTTCTGCCTCCGTTATTCTATTTGTTGCCTCCAGAGTGTTTCTGATCTCATTTATTGTGTTATTCATTATATACTGACTCTTTTTTATTTCTTCTAGGTCCTTGTTAAACCTTCTTGCATCTTCTCAATCCTTGTCTCTAGGCTATTTATCTGTGATTCCATTTTGGTTTCAAAATTTTGGATCATTTTCACTATCAATATTCGGAATTCCTTCTCAGATAGATTCCCTACTTCTTCCTCTTTTGTTTGGTTTGGTGGGCAACTCTCCTGTTCCTTTACCTACTGAGTATTCCTCTGTCTCTTCATCTTGGTTATATTGCTGCGTTTGGGGTGGCTTTTTTATATTCTGGTAATTTGTGGAGTTATCTTTATTATGGAGCTTCCTCACTGTGGGTGGGTTTCTATCAGTGGCTTGTCAAGGTTTCCTGGTTAAGGAGGCTTGTGTTGGAGTTCTGGTGGGTGGAGCTGGGTTTCTTCTCTCTGGAGTGCAGTGGAGTGACCAGTAATGGGTTATGAGACATCAAAGGTTTTGGAATAATTTTGAGCTGCCTGTATATTGAAGCTCAGGGGAGTGTTCCTGTGTTGCTGGAGAATTTGCATGGTATGTCTTGTTTTGGAACTTATTGGCCCTTGGGTGGAGCTTGGTTTTGGTGTAGGTATGAAGGCATTTGATGAGTTCCTATTTATTAATGTTCCCTGAATTCAAGAGTTCTCTAATGTTTGCAGGCTTTGGACTTAAGCCTCCTGCTTCTGGTTTTCAGTTTTATTTTTACAGTAGCCTCTAGACTTCTCCATCTATACAGCACCGATGATAAAACATCTAGGTTAAAGATGAAAAGTTTCTCCACATTGAGGGACTCTCAGAGAGGTTCACTGAGTTACAAGGAGAAAAGAAGATGGAGGAGGTAGTTAGAGGTAACTGGAATGAGATGCAGTGAGATCAAAAGAGAAGAGAGCAAGCTAGCCAGTGGTCACTTCCTTATGTGTGCTCTATAGTCTGGACCACTCAGAGGTATTCACGGAATTATACGGGGAAGAGGAGAGGGAGGAAGTAGACAGAGGTGGCCAGGAGGATAAGAGAGAGGAATGAGAAGGAGAGAGACAAATCCTGCCAGTAACCAGTTCCTTAGGTGTTCTCCACCATCTGGAACACACAGAGATTCACAGAGTTGGATAGAGAAGAGATGGGGGAGAAAAGAGACAGAGGCTACCTGGTGGAGAAAAAGGAGAGTCCAAAGGAGGAGAGAGTGGTCAAGCCAGTAATCTCGCTCTCAGGTAAACTTGGGTAGTGATGTTTGGGTTTTTAAATGTACAAAATTGACAACAAAAACCTAAGAGCAAAGATTAAAAATGTAGACTAGAGGTTCGATTTTCAAAAATACAATATTAAAGAAAAGAAGCATAAGGAAAAAGGAAGAAAGAGAAAAAAAACAAGAATTATTAAAAAAAAAACAAACAAAACAAAAAACACCAACAACCATCCAAAGACTATATATGGTGTTTGCCTTAAAAAAAAAAAAAGTCTTTTTTTTAAATAGTAATAGTAGGTTATAGAAATAAAAATTAGAGGAGAAATAGAAGACTTAACAATTAAAAAAAAGTTAGAAAAAAATAGAAAAAAAAAGGAATGCTTTTAAAAATAGTAAAAATATTTCTGGCCCTTCTCTGATGTTGTGGGCCATGGGATCACTTCCAAGGTGGTTCCGTCTGTTTAACTTCTTCTGTTTGCTGGTTTTTTAGGCTCACTAGTTCAGTCGCGCTGTGTGGAGGGGGGATGCTGCAAACAAATAGCACTGTCGTGTGCACACAGTGTCTCAGCCCCGCTTGACCTGTCCCTTCTCGCGGAGCACAAACCACTCCAGCTCTACGATGCTCAGCTGGGAACCATCTGGGGCTGGCCCTAGGCTGCGTGCACTTCCCCAGTCCAAGCCGCTCAGGTTCGCACTCAGGCAGCCCTCAGAGGCACAGATTCGGCTGGGGCTGCGCTTTGTGCCCTTCCCAGGTCCGAGTAGCTCAGGAGTTTGGCGAGTGCGATCGCCACGACTTGTCACCTTTTCTGCTGCTGCTGCTCAGCTTTCTGGGTGGACCGCTGGCACCCCCTGTGAGGCAGATGGTGACTGTCCAGCACCCCCAGAAGTCTTAGCAAAGGAGCCTGCTTGCAGTTATGTAAGTAAAGTCTCTCCAGGTCTGCAATTGCCCCTTTCCAGTCCTTAAGGCTCTGGCTGCCTGTCCCTGGCGGGGAATGGTCTGAAGCCGGCTTATTCCGTTCCGTCCTTTGTTCTGTGCTCGGTCCTGGCGGTGTCTTATGTTCGAGCTTTTCGTGTGGTAGCTATCCCACAGTCTGGTTTGCTAGCCCAAGTTAGATCGTTCTGGTTGCATGTGGGGTGTTCCTGCCCAATTCTTACAAAGCACTGCAGCCCACGCCTCCCACGCTTCCCTGCCCTGCCCCACTAGCTTGTAGTGGATGCAGGCGTCTGTGCTGCTTTTCTGCTGGGGGAGTTACTGTTGGACTTGTAATCTGTTGGTTTTAATTATTTATTTATTTTTCCCTTCCTGTTATGTTGCCCTCTGTGTTTCCAAGGCTCGCCACAGACTCGGCAGGGAGAGTGTTTCCTGGTGTTTGGAAATCTCTCTTCTTAAAATTCCCTTCCAGGGACGGGCTTCCCTTCCTGGGACGGAGCTCCCTCCCCACCTCCTTTGTCTCCTTTTTTGTCTTTTATATTTTTTCCTACCTGTTTTTGAAGACAATGGTCTGCTTTTCTGGTTGCCTGATGTCCTCTGCCAGCCTACAGAAGTTGTTTTGTGGAGTTTGCTTGGCGTTGAAATGTTCTTTTGAGGAATTTTTGAGGCAGAAAGTGGTCTTCCCATCCTATTCCTCCGCCATCTTTACAGTTCCCCCCAGAGCACCGGTTTTGAATGCCCTGCTTCATGCATCAAACTTGCACTGTTCATCTATTTTACATATGATACTATGCATGTTTCAATGCTATTCACTCAAATCATCCTACCCTCGCCTTTTCCCACATAGTCCAAAAGTCTGTTCTTTACATTTGTGTCTCTTTTGCTGTCTTCCATTTTTCTAAATTCCATATATATGAATTAATATACTGTATTGGTGTTTCTCCCTCTGACTTATTTCACTCTGTACAATAGGCTGAAGTTTCATCCACTTCATTAGAACTGACTCAAATGCATTCCTTTTTAGAGCTAAGTAATATTCCATTGCATATATGTACCATAACTTCCTTATCCATTCATCTGCTGATGGACATTTAGGTTGCTTCCCTGTCCCAGGTTGCTATTGTAAACAGTGCTCCAGTGAATTTTGGGGTACATGTGCCTTTTTCAATTCTGCTTTCCTCAGTGTTATGCCCAGCTTTGGATAATATAAACATCTGACTTATTCAGAGTCAAGAGATACACAAGACATGTTTATCTAATCACTTTGTCGATATTCTACCTCTTTGTTATTATGAAAAATTCACAAGGACAAATTTGAAACGAAATCATATAAGAAAATAAGAATGAGTGGAAGTTTCTGATGCTCCAGTGGCTAAGACTCTGTGCTCCCAATGCAGGGGGCCTGGGCTCGATCTCTGGTCAGGGAACTAGATCCCACATGCCTCAACTAAGTGTTCAAATGCTGAAACTAAAGATCATCTATGTTGCAACTAAGAAAATATTTTTTTAATAAAATAAGAATTGGGCATTAAATAGTTATTTTTCTAAGCAAAATGAAGAGTTGTCACAGTCCAGTAGAGTAGTTGTTCTATTAAAAAAAAGAAAATCGCACGAATGAAAGGAATGCCATACTGAAACATCACTATGGTATCTATGTACTGGGAGATATGGCAGAAGTTGCAAAGTTTAACTCAGTTCTTGCCCATTTATTAGATTATTTATAAAATAATTCTGTTTTCAAAATGTACACGTATAACACTTGCCTTTTATTTTTATTTTTTTGGTACTTTAATCCTAGATGACATATGGAAGGAAACCTTACTATATTCCTTGGTACCATTTGCACTTGCATCATTATTTGTATTGCTAATAACTTGTCTGTCTTGATTAAATTAATTCAGTCAGTTCAGCCTCTCAGTTGTGTCAGAAACTTTGCAACCTCATGCACCGCAGCACGCCAGGCTTCCCTATCCATCACCAACTCCTGGAGCTTACTCAAACTCATGTCCATAGAGTCAGTGATGGCATCTAACCATCTCATTCTCTGTTGTCCACTTCTACTCTGCCTTGAATCTTTCCCAGAATTGGGGTCTTTTCCAATGAGTCAGTTCTTTGCATCAGATGGCCAAATATTGGACTTCCAGCTTCAACATCAGTCCTTCCAACAAACACTCAGGTCTGATCTCCTTTAGGATGGACTGGATGGACCTTCGTGCAATCCAAGGGATAATCAAGAGTCTTCCACAACACCACAGTTCAAAAGCATCGATTCTTCAGCACTCAGCTTTCTTTATAGTTCAATTTTCACATCCACACACGACTACTGGAAAAATCATAGCTTTGACTAGACGGACCTTTATTGGCAAAGTAACGTCTCTACTTTTTAATATGATGTCTAGGTTGGTCATAGCTGTTCTTTCAAGGAGCAAATATCTTTTAATTTCATGGCTGCAGTCACCATCTGCAGTGTTTTTGGAGTCCCCCCCCCAAAATAAAATCTCTCACTTTCTCCATTGTTTTCCCATCTATCTGTCATGAAGTAATGGGACCGAAAGCAATGATCTTAGTTTTCTGAATGCTGTTTTAAGCCAAATTTTTCACTCTCCTTTTCACTTTCATCAAGAGGCTCTTTACTTCCTCTTTGCTTTCTGCCGTAAGAGTTGTGTCACCTGAATATCTGAGGTTATTGATATTTCTCTTGGCAATCTTGATTCCAGCTTGTGCTTCATCCAGTCCAGCATTTCTCATGATGCACTTTTGCATATAAGTTAAATAAGCAGGATGACACTATACAGCCTTGATATACTTTTTTTCCTACTTGGAACCAGTCTGTTGTTCCATGTCCAGTTCAAACTGTTGCTTCTTGACCTGCAAGCAGATTTCTCAGGAGGCGGGTCAGGTGGCCTGGTATTCCCATCTCTTGAAGAATTGTCCACAGTTTGTTGTGATCCACACAGACAAAGGCTTTGGCATGGTCAAAAAAGCAGAAGTAGATTTTTTTTTCTGGTGTTCTCTTGGTTTTTTGGTGATTCAATGGATGTTGGTAATTTGATCTCTGGTTCCTCTGCCTTTTCTAAATCCAGCTTAAGCATCAGTCTGAAAGTTCACAGTTCACATACTGGTAAAGTGTGACTTGGACAATTATGACCATCACTTTGCCAGTGTGTGAGATAAGTGCAACTGTGTGGTAGTTTGAGCATACTTTGGCATTGCCTTTCTTTGAGATTGGAATAGAAACCAACTCTTTCAGTCTTGTGGCCACTGATGAGTTTTCTAAATTTGCTGGCATATTTAGTGCAACACTATAACAACATCATCTTTTAGGATCTGAAATAGCTGAACTGGAATTCCATAACTTCCACTAGCTTTGTTCTTAGTGATGCTTCCTAAGGCCCTCTTGACTTTGCATTCTAGGATGCCTGGCTCTAGATGAGTGATCACACCAACATGGTTAGCTGGATCATGAAGATCTTTTTTGTATAGTTCTTTTGTGTATTCTTGCCACCTCTTTTTAATATAGTCAGCTTCTGTTAGGTCCATATGATTTCTGTCCTTTATGTTTCATCTTTATATTAAAATGTCCCTTGCTTTCTCTAATTTTCTTGAATAGATCTCTAGTCTTTCCCATTCTATTGTTTTCCTCCATTTCTTTGCACTGATCACTGAAGAAGGCTTTCTTGTATCTCCTTGCTATTTTTTGGAATTGTACATTCAAATGAGTATATATTTCCTTTTCTCCTTTGCTTTTGCTTCTCTTCTTTTCACAGCTATTTATAAGGCCTCCTTAGACAATTTTTTTTTTTTGCCTTCTTGCATTTCTTTTTCTTTAGGATGGTGCTGATCACTACTTCCTGTGCAACATCATGAACCCTCACCGATAGTTTTCAGGCACTCTCTCTCTCAGATCTAATCCCTTGAATTTATTTGTCACTTCCTATGTATAATCCTAAGGGATTTGATTTAGATCATACCTGAATGGTCTAGAGGTTTCCCCCACTTTCTTCAAGTTAAATCTGAATTTGGCAAGAAGGATTTCATGATCTGAGCCACAGTCAGCTCCCAGTCTTGTTTTCAGTCACTGTATAGAGCATCACAATCTAGAGCTACAAGACATTTTAGAACTAACACCCCAAAAAAGGTGTCCTTTTTCATTATAGGGGACTGGAATGCAAAAGTCCGAAGTCAAGAAACATCTGGAGTAACAGGCAAATTTGGCCTTGGAATATGCAATGAAGCAGGGCAAAGTCTAAAAGAGTTTTGCCAAGAAAATGCACTGGTAATAGCAAAAACCTTCTTCCAACAACACAAGAGAAGACTCTACACATGGACATCACCAGATGGTCAACACCGAAATCAGATTGATTCTATTCTTTGCAGCCAAAGATAGAGAAGCTCAATACAGCCAAGAAAAACAAGACCAGGAGCTGACTGTGGATCAGATCATGAAATTTTTATTGCCAAATTCAGACACAAATTGAAGAAAGTAGGGAAAACCACTAGCCCATTCAGGTATGACCAAAATCAAATTCCTTATGATTATACAGTGGAAGTGAGAAATAGATTTGAGGGCCTAGATCTGATAGAGTGCCTGATGAAATATGAACTGAGGTTCACGACACTGTACAAGAGACAGGAACCAAGACCAGTCCCATGGGAAAAAAATGCAAAAAAAGCAAAATGGTTGTCCGGGGAGGCCTTACTAATAGCTGAGAAAAGAAGAGAAGCAAAAAGCAAAGGAGAAAAGGAAAGACATAGGCATCTGAATGCAGAGTTCCAAAGAATAGCAAGAAGAGATAAGAAAGCCTTCCTCAGTGATCAATCCAAAGAAATAGAGGGAAAGAACAGAATGAGAAAGACTGGAGATCTCTTCAAGAAAATTAGGATACCAAGGGAAAATTTCATGCAAAGATGGGCTCGATAAAGGACAGAAAAGGTATGGACCTAAGAGAAGCAAAAGATATTAAGAAGAGGTAGCAAGAATACACAAGATAACTGTACAAAAAAGATCTTCAAGACCAAGATAATCACGATTGTGTGTTCACTCACTTAGAGCCAGAGCTCTAAAATGTGAAGTCAAGTGGGCCTTCGAAAGCATCACTACAAACAAAGCTAGTGGAGGTCATGGAATTCCAGTTGAGCTATTTCAAATCCTGAAAGATAATCCTGGGAAAATGCTGCACTCAGTATGTCAGCAGATTTGGAAAACTCAGCAGTGGCCACAAGACTGGAAAATGTCAGTTTCCATTCCAATCCCAAAGAAAGGCAATGCTAAAGAATGCTCAAACTACTGCACAATTGCACCATTCTCACATGCTAGGAAAGTAATGCTCAAAATTCTCCAAGCCAGGCTTCAGCAATAAGTGAACCGTGAACTTCCATATGTTTATGCTGGTTTTAGAAAAGGCAGAGGAACCAGAGATCTAATTGCCAAAATCCGCTGGATCATGGAAAAAGCAAGAGAGTTCCAGAAACAAATCTGTTTCTGCTTTATTGACTATGCCAAAGCCTTGACTGCGTGGATCACAATAAACTGTGGAAAATTCTGAAAGAGATGGAAATACCAGACCACCTCACCTGCCTCTTGAGACATCTATATGCAGGTCAGGAAGCAACAGTTAGAACTGGACATGAAACAGACTGGTTCCAAATAGGAAAAGGAGTACATCAAGGCTGTATATTGTCACCCTGCTTATTTAACTTATATGCAGAGTACATTATGAGAAACGCTGGGCTGGAAGAAGCATAAGCAGGAATCAAGATTGTCAGGAGAAATATCAATAACCTCAGATATGCAGATGACACCTCCCTTATGGCAGAAAGTGAAGAGGAACTAAAAGCCTCTTGATGAAAGTGAAAAAGGAGAGCGAAAAAGTTGGCTGAAAGTTCAACACTCAGAAAATGAAGATCATGGCATCCGGTCCCATGACTTCATGGGAAATAGATGGGGAAACAGTGGAAACAGTGTCAGTCTTTATTTTGGGGGGCTCCTAAATCTCTGCAGGTGGTAACTGCAGCCATGAAATTAAAAGACACTTGGAAGAAAAGTTATGACCAACCTAGATAGCATACTGAGAAGCAGAGACATTACTTTGCCAACAAAGGTCCATCTAGTCAAGGCTATGGTTTTTCTTTCTTTTTCCTTGTGATCTGAACTTGAAATTCTATGTACTGCCCCTTACACTTGAACATATTTTTCCATGGTAAGGTTGCTCCTGGGAATTGAAATCATGGAGGAAAACCCAGAAACTCTCTCTTGCTTTTCTACAATTGTGCCTAACTTGACCTTCCAAACTTATGCTCCAGAAATTTACTATATGTCTCAACTTAGAGAATCCTTATCCTCATCCCTAAGTTCATGCCATATTCTTTGGTATCAAATGTCAGGAATGGACGACTAACTGTAAGCACGATTTATTTTTTCTGAACAATATATAGATCTTTACCATTTAATTTAGACATACAAAGACTCATGATTATCACCTATGAACATGTCACTAGGTATATTAGAAAGAATATGAAGCTTTACAATCTAAGAAGATTTGGTAAAACCTAGCTTCTTCCAAAAACTCTCTAATATTGAAAAGACTTTCAAATTTATTTGATAATTAGTTCCTTTGTCCGTAAATGGAGTTAATGACATTTTAAGAGTTTTGGATAGATTCAATGAGATTATGGGTGCAAAGTAATTAGCATTAAATTGATATATGAGTCTCTCCATAAACAATAGTTGTAATTACTTTCTTATTTTTTTATAAATTATATACTATAAAGGAGAAAGGGATTAATAGCTAAAGGAGTGGTCTCTCTCATAAGAGCAAGCTGTGAGAATAAAAGACATTTTATAGATCCAGGACAGACAACTGCCTGGTATCCTTGAGTGAAATCTTCAGAGAGTTTCACATAAAATATTCAATGCATATAATTGAATTCAATAAATACATAGTGTATATTTTATTTGTAATATATATAAATTATAGATACAATTAATATTTATTAATAACCTGCAATGTGTTAAGTACTGTGTTAAGAATTTTCACTAAAGGACCTTCTTTAAATAATATATTTTTTTTATTTTTAAATATCAGAAAACCAAAGTCCAGAAGTGTGGAGGAACTTGAAGAATTTTCTGGCTATCACTCAAAAAGTTTGAATACAGATTCAAGGTCAGCTCTGTCTGATTCCAATCTCACTGAAAAAATGGTACTTGAGAGTTAAGAAAGCAAAGCAGTTCTTCACTAGGCTCTACTGGCCAATTCAATAAATATTGAATGGCTTCTATGTGTAAAGAACTATGCTAGATATGATAAAACATGGTTTCAACTTTAAGATGTAATCATAAGAGAGGAAAATGTTAAATACCACATAATTCACATAAATACAATATTTGGAGCTTTGAATTAAATAAGAGGTTGCAGTGGTTAGATTTTAAAAATACTTTAGTTCAGCTACACGTTTGTTAAATAGGCTTTCTGGGCTAGCCTAGGGATCTGTCATAATATAGCATGAATCATAAGCTGAACTGTGTGTCCTAGTACAATCAGTCTACATAGGAAATATTGGGAGATAACCATATGTACTCTTGCCTGGAAACTCCCATGGACGGAGGAGCCCGGTAGGCTGCAGTCCATGGGATCACTGAGAGTTGGACACGACTCAGTGACTTCACTTTCTCTTTTCACTTTCATGCATTGGTGAAGGAAATGGCAACCCACTCCAGTGTTCTTGCCTGGAGAATCCCAGGGACGGCAGAGCCTGGTGGGCTGCCATCTAAGGGGTCGCACAGAGTCGGACACGACTGAAACGACTTAGCAGCAGCAGCAACCATTTGTAAGTCCAGGAAGTATTGCAGCTGGAGTGGAGATGGTTACTTGTCAGATGCTTCCAATGAAACTAGAGGGGGGAAAAGGTGTGTGTTTTATATTTCGAAGTTTGGCTCCGCCACTTTTTAAGTGCATGGCCTTCATGCATCTATATGTGGGATCTGCCTTCTTAAATTTGCATAAACTTAAATTCAGTATAAGTCTGGCAACCAGCTTTTTCATGCTGTTAACCAGGGCAAACCATTTCAAGGAACTTGTTCCTTCCTATCTGACTAAGGAAAAAAAAAGCAATGTTTATTATAAGAAAGGAAGGAGTTGGAATATATCCTGTCAATCTATACTAGTGTTACCACATGTCCACTTTACTGGACAAGAGATAAGAATTGGAAACAAGTTCTTAGGATAGTTCTTTGTTATTCTTTGTAGATCTCTAGATTTCACTTGGTCTTTAAGTAGTCCAATGTTATATGGCATACTGGCTTATTTCATTTTTTAGTAATATTTTTATACGAGAATAATTCAAACATCAGCTTTCAAAATGCTAAACCTCTAGAGTACTTATGCAGTATACATTTTTTTCTTAAGATTATATTTATAAAGCTGGCATAAAATCTTTAAAAGGCAACATTTGGGCATGTTTGGGGTGTATATTGTTACAGGTGCTGCGCTGGCCAGGAGAGAATACTGTTATGGTTGCTGTGCCAGCCAGAAGAGAATAAACGTGTCTGCAGTTCCTATGGATCCTCACATTTTCTTCTAGCCTTTTAGCTCATGTTTTGCCTATCCTGGGTTCAATAAACAATTCACACAGTGAGATACAGCAAGACAATTGGTATCATGAAAAGGATGAGGAGCAATACAGCATGTAATGGCATAATATCAGAGTAGGAAGAAATCATTTAGTGAAAATTCAGCCTCTGATTTTTCAGAGATGTTTTGGTACAGAAATAGGAAATAATTTGCCCGTGGGAGGAAATAGGAAGAGTCATTCAGACTGTCAGCTTTGAAATCAAAGAAAGCATGTATTTGAAGCCCAGCACTGTGTTTTTCTGTCTGTATGGCCTTGCACACATTAATTTCTCAATGTCTCTTACTGGTATAATGGGGTTAATATTTTCATCATCAGAGAACTGTGAGAATTAAATGAGTTAACACATTAAAAGAAGTTAGTACAGTGCCTGACAGATAAAAAGTACTCAATAATTGTTGCTACGATGATGATGGTTCTGACACTGACAATGAAAAATAACAGTTAATGCAAGGAAAGTCACAGTTCTGAGACTACATTTTCTGATTACCAGTTTACTTTATGCATGTTCAGTACAAATACTGGTATATATGGGGGGCAGTGATGAATGAAAAGGTAGAATTTCACCCCGTATATTTGCTTCTTTGCTCAAGTCTTATTCAGATCTATGTTCTCAGTCATTAGGTGATTCTTTAGGTTACTTTCTGTTTCAAATTCCAAGGATGCAATGAAAAAAGATTGATGCAATCTTGGAGCTTGCATTCTAATAGGTTATTTATATTTATCTCTATAATATCCTCAGGAATTATAAGAAAAGGATAGGTTTAACAAAAGAAATCAAATTTTCTGAAGTCAGCCAAGAATACAAATAATTGACTTTTCAAATATACTCTGTATTATGTTATGCTAAAGGGATATGTAGGAATAAAGTAATAAAACAATTTTCAGAAATTTGTTTTATTTTAACACTTTAGTCTGTATTGGAGAATAGTTGATTAACAATGTTGTGTTAGCTTCAGGTGTACAGTACAGTGATTCAGTTACACATATATATGTATTTTTTTAAGTTCTTTTCCCATTTAGGCTATCACAGAATACTGAATAGAGTTGCCTATCCTATACAGTAGGTCCTTGTTGATTATCGATTTTAAATGTAACAGTGTGTACAGTTAAGTTCAACTCAGTCGTGTCTGACTATTTGAGATCCCATGGACTGCAGCACGCCAGGCTTCCCTGTCTATCACCAACCCCAGAAGCTTACTCAAACTCATGTCCATCGAGTCAGTGATGCCATCCAACCATCTCATCCTTTGTTGTCCCCTTCTCTTGCTACCTTCAATCTTGCCCAGCATCAGGGTCTTTTCAAATGAGTCAGTTCTTCACATCAGGTAGCCAAAGTATTGCAGTTTCAACTTCAGCATCAGTCCTTCCAATGAATATCCAGAACTGATTTCCTTTAGGATTGACTATTTGGATCTCCTTGCAGTCCAAGGAACTCTCAAGAGTCTTCTCCAACATGACAGTTCAAAAGCATCAATTATTTGATGCTCAGCTTTCTTTATAGTCCAACTCTCACATCCATATGTGACTACTGGAAAAAGCATAGCTTTAACTAGATGGAGCTTTATTGGCAAAGTAATGTCTCCGCTTTTTAGTATGCTGTCTAAGTTGATCTTAGCTTTTCTTTGAAGGAGCAAGCATCTTTTAGTTTCATGGCTGCAAGTCACCACTTGCAGTGATTTTGGAGCCCAAGAAAATAAAGTCCGTCATTGTTTCCATTGTTTCCCCATTTATTTGCCATGAAGTGATGGGACCGGATCCCATGATCTTAGTTTTCTGAATGTTGAGCTTTAAGTGAACTTTTTCCCTCTCCTCTTTCACTTTCATCAAGAGGCTCTTTAGTCCTTCCCTTTCTGCCATAAGTGTGGTGTCATCTGCATATCTGAGGTTATTGACATTTCTCTTGGCAATCTTGATTCCAGCTTATGCTTCATCCACCTTGGTATTTTGCATGATGTATTCTTCATATAAGTTAAATAAGCAAAGTGACAATATGCAGCCTTGACATATTCCTTTCTCGATTTAATCAGCCTGTTGTTCCATGTCCAGTTCTGTTTCCTCTTGACCTACATATGGATTGATTTCTCAGGAGGCAGAAAAGGGGGTCTGGTATTCCCATCTCTTTAAGAATTTTCCACAATTTGCTCTGATCCAGATAATCAAATGCTTTGGCATAATCAATGAAGCATAAGTAGATTTTTTTTTTGTTTTTTTTTGTTTTGTTTTGTTTTTTTTTTTTTTTCTGAAACTCTCTTCTTTTGATGATCCAATGTATGTTGGCAATTTGATCTCCAGTTCTTCTGCCTCTTCTAAATACAGCTTGAATATCTGGAATTTCTCAGATTATGAACTGTTGAAGCCTGGCTTGGGGAATTTTGAGCATTACTTTACTGCCATGTGAGATAAGTGCAATTGTACAGTAGTTTGAGCATTCTTTGGCATTACCTTTCTTTGGGATTGGAATGAAAGCTGACATTTTCCAGTTCTGTGGCCACTGTTCAGTTTTCCTGGCATATTTGCTGGCATATTGAGTGCAACACGTTCACAGCATCATCTTTTAGGATTTGAAATAACTCAACTGGAATTCCATCACCTCCACTAGCTTTTTTTTTTTTTTTCCCCTTAGTGATGCTTCCTAAGGCTCTCTTGACTTCCCATTCCAAGATGTCTGGCTGTAGGTGAGTGATCACATCATCATGGTTATCTGGGTCTTGAAGATCTTTTTTTGTATAGTTTTCCTGTGTATTCTTGCCACCTCTTCATAATATCTTCTGCTTTGATTAGGTTCATGCCATTTCTGTCCTTTATTGTGCCTATCTTTGCATGAAATATTCCCTTCGTATCTCTAATTTTCTTGAAGCGACCTCTAGTCTAGTGTGTACAAGACCATCTCAAACCCCTCAACTATCTCTTTCCCCTGTCTTTCCCCTTGACAACCATAAGTTTGTTCTCTAAGTCTCTGAGTATCTTTCTGTTTTGTAAGTTCATTTTTATAATTTATTTTTAAATTCCACATATGAGAGATATTATATGATATTTGCCATTCTCTGTCTGACTTATTTCACTCAGTATGAAAAGCTCTAGGTCCACCCATGTTGCAGTAAATGACATTATTTTATTCTTTTCAATGGCTGAGTAATATTACATTGTATATATGTACCACATCTTCTTTATCCATTTCTCTGTCAATGGACATTTATTTTACTCACATGTTTGGCTATTGTGAATAGTTATGCAATGAACATAGGGGTGCAATGAACATTCAAATGTTTCCATCTGAATTATAGTCCAAGCTCCCCATTTATGCTTCCCCTAACAAATATATTTTTAAAATCACCTTCTGTAACATTCAGTCTATATAGATTTGAATTGCTTACCTCATAATTATAGCCAATATTCATTGAGTGTTCACTGTGTCAATTTTATTTTGTGTCTGGAGTTTTTATGAAACTTAATTTAATTTTCAGACCAACCATGACAACAAAACTTCAGGTTTTAAATATGTGACTTAAAGAGATTTATTAACTTCACAGTCAATAAGTGTGAAAGCTGGACCTCCCTTAGAGCTTTTTTTTTTTTTTTCCTCTATGTGGCAGCATATGAGATCTTAGTTCCCTGACCAGGGATTAGGATCAAATGAGGATCCCTTGCATTGGAAGTCCAGAGTCTTAATCAATGCACAACCAAGAAAGTCACTAGAGAACATTTTAAATTACTTTTTCTAACATATTTAGTTTTATAGAGTAAGAACTAGTATTAAACATAAATTGAATTTAGCAACAACACAGGAGAAAACTGTATGCATGAACATCACTGGATGGTCAATACTGAAATCAGATTGATTATATTCTTTGAAGCCAAAGATGGAGAGGCTCTATACAGTCAGTAAAAAGAAGACCTAGAGCTGCCTGTGGCTCAGATCATGAGCTACTTATTGCAAAACTCTGACTTGAACTGAAGAAAGTAGGAAAAATCACTATGCCATTCAGATATGACGTAAATCAAATCACTATGATTATACAGTGGAGGCGACAAATAGATTCAAGAGACTGCATGTGGTAAACAGAGTCCTTGGAAAACTATGGGCAGAAGTTCATAACATTATACAGGAGGCAGTGACCAAAGTCATCCCAAAGAAAAAGAAATGCAAGAAGGCAAAGTAGTTAATGTGAGGAGGCTTTACAAATAGCTGAGGAAAGAAGAGAAGAGAAAAGCAAGGGAGAAAGGGAAAGGTACACCCAACTGAATGCAGAATTCCTGAGAATAGAAATCTGAAATTAGAAGGCCTTATTAAATGAACAGTGCCATTAGAGGAAAGCAATAAATGGGAAATATTAGAGGTTTCTTCAAGAAAGTTTGAGATATCAAAAGAATATTTAATTCAAGGATGTCAGGATAAAGGAAATAAACTGTAAGGACTTAACAGAGGCAGAAGAGAGTAAGGAGAGGTGGCAAGAATATAGAAAAGAACCACACATGAAAGGTCTTAAGGAGCTGGGTAACTACAATGGTGTGCTTACTCACCTAGAGCCAGATATGCTGGAGTGTGTAGTCAAGTGGGCTTTAGGAAGTGAAGTGAAGTGAAAGTCACTCAGGCCTGTCTAACTCTTTGCAACCACATGCAATATACAGTCCATGGAATTTTCTAGACCAGAATAATGGAGTGGGTAGCATAGCCTTTCCCTTCTCCAGAGGATCTTCCCAACCCAGGGATCAAACTGGGGTCTCATTCATTGCAGGCAGATCCTTTACCAAGTGAACTATCAGTGAAGCCCCAATAACAACAGCAACCACAAAGCTAGTGGAGGAAATGAAATTCCAGCTAAGCTATTTCAACTCCTAGAAGATGATGCTCTTAAAGTTCTGCACTCAGTATGTCAGCAAATTTGGAAACTCAGCAGAGTCCACAGGATTGGAATAGATCAGTTTTCATTTTAAACTCAAAACAGGCAGTTCCAAAGAGTGTTTGAACTGTTGTACTGTTGTACTCATTTCACATACTAGCAAGGTTATGCTCAAAATCCTTCTAGCTAGGGTTCAGGAATATGTGAACCAAGAAATTCCAAATGTACAAGCTGGATTTTGAAAAGGCAGAGGAACCAGGCACCGAATTGCCAACACTCATTCTATTTTGGAGAAAGCAAGAGAGTTACAGGGGAAAAAAAAAATTGCTTCATTGTCTATCCTAAAGCATTTGACTGTAGATCACTACAAATTGGAGAATTCTTAAAGAGAGAGGAATACCAGACCGCCTTACCTGTGTTCTGAGAAATCTGCCTGTGGGTCAAGAAGCAACAGATAGCATCAGTCATGGAGTAACTGCCTATTTCAAAATTGGGAAAGGATTACCACAATACTGTATAGTGTCACTCTGCTTATTTAATTTATATGCAGAGCACAACAGGTGAAATGCCAGGCTGGATGGATACAAAGCTGGAATCAAGATTGACAGGATAAATATTAACAACCTCAGATATGTAGACAAGACTACTCTAATGGCAGAAATTGAAGTGGAACTAAAGAGTTTCTTGATGAGGATAAAACTAAGATCATGGTATCCTGTCCCAACACTTCATGACAAACAGAAGGAGAAAAGTGGAAGTCATGACAAAATTTATTCTCTTAGGCTCCAAAATCACTGTGGATGGTGACTGCAGCCATGAAATTCAAAGATACTTGCTCCTTAGAAGGAAAGCTATGAGAAGCCTAGACAGCATATTAAAAAGCAGAGACATTTTGATGACTAAGGTCCATATGGTCAAAGCTATGGTTCTTCCATAGCTAGTCATGTGTGAATGTGAGAGTTGGACCATAAAGAAGGCTGAGCATGCAAGAATTGATGCTTTTGAAGTCTGGTTCTGGAGAAGACTTTGAGAGTCCCTTGGACAGCAAGGAGATCAAACCAGTAAATCCTAAAGGAAATCAACCATGAATATTCATTGGAAAGACTGTTAGTGAATCTGAAGCTCCATTAATTTGGCCAACTGCTGGGAAGTGCTGACTCATTGGAAAAGACCTTGATGCTGAGAAAGATCGAAGGCAAAGAAAAAGGGGTCAACAGAGTATGAAATGATTAGATAGCATCACTGACTCAATGGATATGAATTTGAGAAGCAACAATATTATCCCCTGTAGTCCTTTTCTAATTTAATACACACATCCCCTAACACACATCCTCGCTTACCATAGTATTAAAACTTCTTTTCATATTACCCAACTGCTATTTTGCTGCCCCTTCGAGTTGCTTTTTCAAACTTTCTCATTAGACATGAAAGTCACAGAATTTATCACTCTTCCTGATGAGTATAAAACAGTCAGTATGCATTACACAAATAAAATATATATTATATATGAAAGTGTAAATCAATAAATGAAACTCTGAATGAAATTAAGTGTCTTCTTAATGATTAGAGAAATAGATTGTGCTCATAGATTTGATGAACTTTGAGTCTTAGCTCTAACACTTAGTATCTGTAATCACTTATTTTTGGCAAATCGTTTACTATTTCTGAGCTTCAGATTCTTCCCTGTAAATATTAAGTGAGGGAAATACTAAGTTAGATGGTGGTTCACAAATTGAGCTATAAAATACAGAGCCTTTTGAATACATAGACTTTTCCATTGCAATTAGAGCTTCACATTTTTTAATTTACATTAAAATCTGAGAATCTATCACTGATGTGAGTAGTAGAGATGGTCTAGATTACAAATATTTGATTAACTAAACTCTCCAATTTCCTAATCCTGTTGGTTAAACGGATGCTCACTTTTTAATGTTGGTGAGTGGGAACAGTAGAATCACCACACATAAAGCACTTCTTTGTAGAAATTAAGCTTTCATTAAAATAAGAGGAGTAGGTTTCAGAAATGATGTCATAGGTTCTAAGATGTCATATAAGGGCTAATGAACACTGCTTGCTTAGCAAACCATCTAGTTCTACTGTGAAGTGAAAGAGAAGTAACACACGTCTAATTAACATTTTTACAATTATTTGTCTCTTCCCAATAACTTCATAGAACAGTATTTTGGTTATGGATTAAAGTGGATTTTTTTTACCACATTAATAAAACACTCCTTTACAGATGTAGAAAATAAACTTATGGTTACGAGGAGATAAGTTAGGGAGAGAGATAAGTTGGAAGATTGGTATTGACAAATACACACTGTTATGTATAAAACAGATAATGAATATGGATCTACTGTATAGTACAGGAAACTGTACACAATACTCTGTGATGACCTATATGGAAAATAATCTAAAAAAGTGGACATATGCATATACATAAATGATTAACTTTGATGCACACCTGACACTAATGCAACATTGTAAATTAACTATATCCTTTTTTTTTAAGTCACTGAAAAATTGATAAATATTATGAAGTGGCAAAACTTGTATTTCTGAGCAGAAATCCCCAAGACTTGGGGGAGTAAAAGAAAATAGAAGCTAAATAAAGTTCATGGGATCACAAAGAGTCAGAGAAAATTTAGCAATTGAACAACAACAAAATGTATTAAATATTTTGTAAAAAGGTCTGGAAGTAGCAATTCTATGACTCTCATTGCAACTTCCTAAGGGAATCACAGAAGAAAGTGGGGAAGATAAATATTCTTTGCCTTTTTTGATACACTATGATGTGCCTAAAGAAAGACTACTCAAAATATGAGTTTTCAGGGAGTATCATGCTTATTTCACTATTTCTTTGTCCTTCCATTTCTCATTTTGTAAGCTCTAGGTGCTCTTGGATTTCCAAAGAGAAGGAAAAAAAAAATGAGCAAGATCTGCCTCTGGTGAAATTGTAACTACATGGAAATATTTGGCTTTGCTCCATACATCTCCTATTTTTGGGCTTCTTTTATCATATATAATTTTCTTCACCCCCCCCCCCCATTTCTTCAATCCTTCCCAAAGTTTCTCCCAGGAAAAGCTCTGAGTTAATTTTTCCCCTAAGGTCCAAGTCACTTTTTCTTGACATTATATACCTGGATTCTTATAATGAAACGGGAGGCCCTACTCTATGTAGACGTAATTTTCAGCCAGTACATATCAGTACAGCTATGTTAATAGCTAAAATAATTTTTTAAATACTTCTGTTCTAGTTGGTAATACCCAGTTATCCAAGGCTACTAATGTTGTCCAGGTCAGCTAGGCTTTTCTCCTCATTCACTGGAACTTCTCAGGATCCAGCAACAAAAGGATAAGAGTGTAAAATGTTGGGGGTGTTCTAGGGTCAAGATTCAGATCTATAACCTATGTCATATCTTTCTTTTTGTTAAACACTTGCATATCATCTGTTGTAAATATTTTTTTAATATGACTTATGGGGATAGACATAGGGAGTGAGACAGAAGGGAGATTTCTTACCAATTACAGTTCCAAATCATACTGCACATAACATTACCTCACTCTCTGTGAATGTTAGGCCCTGAGGCCTTACAAATAGCTGTGAAAAGAAGAGAAGTGAAATGCAAAGGAGAAAAGGAAAGATATAAGCATCTGAATGCAGAGTTCCAAAGAATAGCAAGAAAAGATAAGAAAGCCTTCCTCAGCGATCAATGAAAAGAAATAAAGGGAAAGAACAGAATGGGAAAGACTAGAGATCTCTTCAAGAAAATTAGAGATACCAAGGGAACATTTCATGCAAAGATGGGCTCAATAAAGGACAGAAATGGTATGGACCTAATGGAAGCATAAGATATTACGAAGGGATGGCAAGAATACACAGAAGAACCGTACAAAAAAGATCTTCATGACCAAGATAATCACGATGGTGTCATCACTCACCTAGAGCCAGATATCCTGGAATGTGAAGTCAAGTGGGCATTAGAAAAAATCACTACGAGCAAAGCTAGTGGAGGTGATGGAATTCCAGTTGAGCTATTTCTAATTCTGAAAAATGATGCTGTGAAAGTGCTGCACTCAATATGTCAGCAAATTTGGAAAACTCAGCAGTGGCCACAGGAATGAAAAAGGTCAGTTTTCATTTCAATCCTAAAGAAAGGCAATGCCAAAGAATGCTCAAACTACCGTACAATTGCACTCATTTCACAGGCTAGTAAAGTAATGCTTAAAATTCTCCAAGCCAGGCTTCAGCAATACATGAATCATGAACTCCCTGATGTTCAAGCTGCTTTTAGAAAAGGCAGAGGAACCAGATATCAAATTGCCAACATCCGCTGGATCATGGAAAAGCAAGAGAGTTCCAGAAAAACAAACAAACAAACAAACAAACAAACAAACATCTATTTCTGCTTTGTTGACTGTGCCAAAGCCTTTGACTGTGTGGATCACAATAAACTGTGGAAATTTCTGAAAGAGATGGGAATACCAGACCACCTAACCTGCCTCTTGAGAAACCAATATGCAGGTCAGGCACCAACAGTTAGAAATGGACATGGAACAACAGACTGGTTCCAAATAAGAAAAGGAGTATGTCAACGCTGTATTGTCACCCTGCTTATTTAACTTCTATGCCGAGACATCATGAGAAACGCTGGGCTGGAAGAAGTATAAGCAGGAATCAAGATTGCCGGGAGAAAGACCAATAACATCAGATATGCAGATGATACCACCCTTATGGCAGAAAGTGAAGAGCAATTAAAAAGACTCTTGCTGAAAGTGAAAGAGGAGAGTGAAAAAGTTGGCTTAAAGCTCAACATTCAGAAAACTAAGATCATGGCATCTCGTCCTATCACTTTATGGGAAATAATGGGGAAGTGCTGGGGTCCAGCCTCAGCAGGATCCAGGGATACCCTCAAGATGGACAGCGTCAGTGAGAGAAAGAGAGAGAAAGACAGAGAGACCAAGCTCGGGTATGAAGCAGGGTCTGTACCTTTACTTTCTCAAGGAGTTTTTATGCCCAGAGTTTGCACGTTAAGGAAGACTAAACAAAAGTAAATTTCAACATTACATCAGTTTGTCCTTCACAACATCCAGGATGTTTTCTGCATTCTTCTTTATTTATGAGAGTCTTTTCCATAGTAGATTTTCGTGTATAGTCTTCTGGCCTTGGGACCTATCCACATTTTATGACCTCTTACTGCAGACTTGGTGAATGTAAAACCTGTTTTCTCTAATCTATTATTTTATTTTTTCATTTTGCCTTGAGCTTAACAAAACACAGAAAAGTTGTAGTCTCATAGGGTAAAGATACAGCAGGTTGCAACATAGTAGAAATGTAACAGAAAGGTCAGCTCTTTTGCAGAAGTCACCAGCTAAATTTATACAATTGTCTTACTGTTTTCACACTAGGGCTAAACTCTTATTTTCTAAATTCCTAACAAAATTAACAATAGTTTTTATTGTACAACCTCAGCACATTAAAAGCAAGAACACAGCAAGCAAGCATTGATCCAGTAAAAACTTTATAGAATAATATTTTTTATGTTCTCTAATAGGGCTTCCTCACCCCCTGAAGGGCTCTGTGCCTATTAGGGCCTTTTGTGTGTTCAGGTTCTTTATGCTGTTTATGATTAAGGTGTTGTCATCAGTCATGTGCATCAGTACCAAGGCCATAAACACATTTGTCAAGCAAACTAAAATGCTAGAAAAAGGGATTTAGATTGAAATGCTCTTCTCATCCTGGATAATCTTATAGGATGTCACTGCCCGGGGATATATTGATTAAAGTTTTAAGTTGATTTTGTTTGGAAAGAGATGGGAAGCAGTCTAGTATAGCAAGCATCAGAAAGATAGATATCATCTTTAAGGTGAGTGCCTGGGCAGCTTTTTGAAATCCTTGAAGTCCTGATCCGCCTTGCTTGTCAGGTCTTCTCCTCATGACCTTGTCATGGGTGGGATCTTGTGTGCTGGCTCCCGGCAGGGAAACAGTGGAAACAGTGTCAGATTTTGTTTTGTTTTTTGTTTGTTTGTTTGTTTGTTTTTGCTTCCAAAATCACTGCAGATGGTGATTGCAGCCATGAATTTAAAAGATGCTTACTTCTTGGAAGGAAAGCTATGACCAACCTAGATAGCATATTCAAAAGCAGTGACATTGCTTTGCTGACTAAAGTCCGTCTAGTCAAGGCTATGGTTATTCCAGTAGTCATGTATGGATGTGAGAGTTGGACTATGAAGAAGGATGAGCACCAAAGAATTGATGCTTTTGAACGGTGGTGTTGGAGAAGACTCTTGAGAGTCCCTTGGACTGCAAGGAGATCCAACCAGTCCATTCTAAAGGAGATCTGCTCTGGGTGTTCTTTGGAAGGAATGATGCTAAAGCTGAAGCTCCAGTACTTTGGCCACCTCATGCGAAGAGTTGACTCATTGGAAAAGACTCTGATGCTGGGAGGGATTGGGGATGGGAGGAGAAGGGGACGACAAAGGATGAGATGGCTGGATGCCATCACTGACACGATGGACATGAGTTTGAGCGAACTCTGGGAGTTGGTGATGGACAGGGAAGCCTGGTGTGTTGAAAAAGCCTCTGACTGTCAAGGAATATGCATTTTTGTCCCAAATCTAAGAGAAAATTTGACATTGAGAAAAGCATTCAATCTTTCTAGGCCTCCTTTTTTTTCACCTGGCAAATAAATGCTAAATAGTATGATATATAGTTTTTTGCAGTATTGAAACCACATGAAGCACATATAGTTACCATCTCTCTCTGAAAGAAAGTGAAAGTTGCTCAGTGTGTGTCCGATTTTTTGTGACTCCATGGACTATACAGCCTACGGAATTCTCCAGGCCAGAATACTGGAGTGAGTACCATAACATTTCCTTTCTCCAGGGGATCTTCCCAACCAGGGATTGAACACAGGTCTTCTGCATTGCAGGCAGATTCTTTACCAGCTGAGCACAAAGGAAGCCCAAGAACAGTGCAGTGGGTAGACTATCCCTTCTCCAGCGGATCTTCTGGACCCGTGAATTGAACTGGGGTCTTCTGCATTGCAGAAGGATTCTTCACCAACTGAGCTATCAGGGAAGCCCACCATCTATTTCTAATAGGTTGAAAATTGTTAAGTCTGTTTTCCACCAAATATATGACTTCCCAGACAGAAGTATATACATGTTTTTTTTTTTTTTTTTTGGATGTAGGTAAGAATTTTAGTGTTGTGACGTGCTAGTTACTTTGATTCTGACACCATGTTCTCATTCACATTTCTTTTAGGTTCAGAGCTAAATTTTCCTAATAGGAATTTGGGGAATGGAATGAGTCACTTCCAGAACTGGTTTCAGGGTATCAAGAAAAATACTGATTCTTTAGAGGGCTTTTTTTTTTTTTTTTAACTCTTATCATAGAGAAAGTCCTGTATAGGGACAGATCAATAACAATAACCTGCTCAAACAGTTGTATGTGTTTACAAAAATATCTTCATATATATATATCTTATTATGATAATTCAACAAGGTTAGTGTTATGATTATGTTTATGCAGGAGGATGTTAAATTTCTTGTGGTTAAAAATTAAAAAAAAAAAAACAAATGAACAAAAAATCATATTCAAGACTACCCAGATAAGAAATAATGGAACTACAATTGAAATGCAGTTTTTTTTACTCCATTTTGCTTTTGTTCCTATTTTATTTTTAGTGATTATGATGTTATTATTTTTTAGGGAATCAAAGAAAGTTTCTGAGGGCAGGCAATTTTGATGTAGACATTTCTTACATCATGTGGCTGGAGTTTCTGTACAGTAAAATTTATTGAAGTTCCTTTAAAGATATTTGTTTTGGAGAACAGCAGCTGTGAATCAATTATATTCTTTCTAAACAGGGTCCAGAATCAACAAGAGAGTCTATCTGAATACTCTGTCCTCCAGTGCAAGGGAGATTAGAATAAAGGTGAGGTCCCATTTGAAGGTTCCATTATTTAACACAAAGGAGATTAAAGTGATGGCATTGAGGCTCTAACTAAGCTCTTTGTTTTTCTCTTTTTATGCCTTCAATTAGTTTTGTAACCAGTTAATTGCACCTTTAAAATAAGGTACAAGTGTGCAATTTTGCCCTCAAAGCCCCTAGGAGCTGCTATTAACCACTTGTGGGTGTGCTCAGTCTTTACACCATTAATTATAGTCATAAACTTGATGTGTATTAAAAAAAAGTGTTCCAAAATTTGACAGTGAAATGGGCTTCTTTATGACTAAACTGGGGAAAAGCAGACTGACAAGAATAATAGACCGCATTTACATAGAACGCAGTACTATACAAAGTGCTTTAAAACACTTTGACATTTGATTTTCATTAAAAAAAAAAAGAAAGAAAAACTTGTAAGGTGGCTTGTTTTATCATCACAATTTTTGAAATGGGGAAACAGAAGATTATAGAGTTGATGGAATTTCCTCAGGAAAAAATGGTTAATGGAACACACAAAAAAAGTGTCTTTCTCCAAATTCTGACATTTTTACTCTAAAACACTGCTTCTCTCAGTTTTATTTTAAAAATCTCCAGTAAGCCTTTTGAAATCCTATTCATTCATGTATGTCTTTATTTACATAAGACGTTTTATTAATTTTGAAACCCAGACAAAATTTCTGGACTAAATAGAGAATACTCAAGGAAAACATGGAGAATTATAATATCAGTAGGTAGAAGAAAAAATATAGAGGAAAACTTACTTTCTGTTTTGTGTTTCATACCTTATGTATCCATAATAAATTTATCAAAAATAAGAAATTAATATTGGTAAAATACAGTAAAAAAATTAGACTTAATTTGAAAATTACTTCTTTATGCTATTTTTTTCCTTTGTTCTAGGATAAAATCATAGAACTACACACGAACTAGACTCTACACATGGACATCAGCAGATGGTCAAAACCAAAATCAGATTGATTATATTCTTTGCAGCCAAAGATGAAGAAGTTCAAGACAGTGAGCAAAAAGAAGACCAGGAGCTGACTGTGGCTCAGATCATGAACTCCTTATTGCCAAATTCAGACATAAATTGAAGAAAGTAGGGAAAACCACTTGATCATTCAGGTATGACTTAAATTAAATCCCTAACGATTATACAGTGGAAGTGAGAAAAAGATTAAAGGGACTAGATCTGATAGACAGAGTGCCTGATGAACTATGGATGGTGGATCGTGACATTGTACAGGAGACAGGGATCAAGACTATCCCCAAGAAAAAGAAATGCAAAAAAGGCAAAATGGATGTCTAGAGAGGCCTAACAAGTAGATGTGAAAAGAAGAGAAGCAAAAAGCAAAGGAGAAAAGGAAAGATATAAGCATCTGAATGCAGAGTTCCAAAGAATAGCAAGGAGAGATAAGAAAGCCTTCCTCAGTGATCAGAGCAAAGAAATAGAGGGAAAGAACATAAATTAAAAGACTAGAGATCTCTTCAAGAAAATTAGAGATACCAAGGGAACTTTTCGTGCAAAGATGGGCTCAATAAAGGAGAGAAATCGTATGGACCTAACAGAAGCAGAAGATATTAAGAAGAGATTGCAAGATACGCCGAAGAACTATACAAAAAAGATCTTCATGACTCAGATAATCACGATGGCGTGACCATTCACCTTGAGCCAGACATCCTGGAATGGGAAGTCAAGTGGGCCTTAGGAAGCATCACTATGAACAAAGCTAGTGGGGGTGATGGAATTCCAGTTGAGCTATTTCAAATCCTGAAAGATGACACTGTGAAAGTGCTGCACTCAATATGCCAGCAAATTTGGAAAACTCAGCAGTGGCCACAGGACTGGAAAATGTCAGTTTTCATTCCATTCCCAAAGAAAGGCAATGCCAAATAATGCTCCTCTAGCTATTAGTTGTTTAAGCCACTCCGGATATTGTTTTTTTTGTTATAATAGCCCTAGTAAATTAATACAGCTAATATAATTATAGTATTCAATAAATTGATTTAAATCTTTAAATTTATACAATATTATTCTACAAATACAAGGTAGACTATATGTTTTGCTTCAAATTGTATAAAGAGGGAAATAAAAATAAAAACATTCTCATTAAAAAATAATACTGCACAATTACACTCATTTCACATGCGAGGAAAGTAATCCTCAAAATTCTCCAAGCTGGGCTTTAGCAATACATGAACGGTGAACTTTCAGATTGTCAAGCTGGATTTAGAAAAGGTAAAGTTATAAGATATCAAATTGCCAACATCGGCTGGATCAATGGAAAAGCAAGAGAGTTCCAGAAAAATATCTATTTCTGCTTTATTGACTATGCCCAAGCCTTTGACTGTATCGATCACAATAAACTGGAAAATTCTGTAAGAGATGGAAATACCAGACCACCTGACCTGCCTCTGAGAAATCTGTATGCATGTCACAAAGCAACAGTTAGAACTGGACATGGAAGAGTAGACTGGTTCCAAATAGGAAAAGGAGTACATCAAGGTTGTATATTGTCAGCCTGCTTATTTAACTTATATGCAGAGTACATCATGAGAAACGCTGGGCTGGAGGAAGCACAAGGTGGAATCAAGATTGTCGGGAGAAATATCAATAACCTCAGATATGCAGATGACACCACCCTTATGGCAGAAAGTTAAGAAGACCTAAAGAGCCTCTTGATGAAAGTGAAAGAGGATAGTGAAAAAAGTGGCTTAAAAACCAACATTCAGAAAACAAAGATCATGGCATCAGGTCCTATCAGTTCATGGTGACTGAACTGAAATTGAAAGGTTGTTGTTGAATCACGCAAAGACGCCAGGATTCTTGGCCCCCGGAGGAGAAGAATTCAACCTGGGGTCAGAGATGAGGCTTGATCACACAGAGCTTTTGTGTAATAAAGTTTTATTAAAGTATAAAGTAAATAGAGAAAGCTTCTGACATAGGCTTCAGTAGGGAGCAGAAAGAGCACCCCCCCCCCCCCGCTAGTCTTCAGCTGGATGTTATATAGTCACTAGCAGTCTGTTAATGAAAGAAAGGAATGTCTTAAAACTCAGAATGGCACCAGGCCCTTCACCCATAAGATGCATTTTGGGATAAACTTGGCACCAAATGGTTCATCCTGTGCCATAAAATGATGAACTTGAATCTTGAAGAAGGGGAGATCACCATACAAGTAGTTTCATTTACATAGATTAGGGGAACAATATCTGAGTATAACATACTGGTTTATCAAGTAAGTTCTGAGCCAACAGGCGGAACACACTTGAAGACAGAGTTTGGGGTAAATACATAGTACATTAGCATAGCTTAAGATAAACATTTCCATAAGAGAAATGCATTGGTTATCTCTAGGTTCGAGAATAGTTAACTTCAGGTGAAACCAGGTGTCATTATGGCAACACAGTATTTTAAGAGAAACCTCTCTAAAAAGTAAGCTCTCTCTTTTATTGCTAGTTTGTTTCCTCCTGCCATTTAAGAGAGATAAAATGTCTGACACTTGCAGTCTATTTCCTCCGTTTGGAAACCCTGGCCTTCCTGCCTGTTGCCCTCTCAAAATGAAATGAAATGAGGAAACAATCCAGACTATTTCCCAAGACGTTTTATATTTCAAAAATACTTCAGTTCAGTTCAGTCGCTCAGTCGTGTCCGACTCTATGTGACCCCATGAACAGCGGTACACCAGGCCTCCCTGTCCATCACCAACTGCCAGAGTCTACTCAAATCCATGTCCATTGAGTCAGTGATGCCATCCAACCATCTCATCCTCTGTCGTCCCCTTCCCCTTCTGCCTTCAATCTTTCTCAGCGTCAGGGCCTTTTCAAATTAGTCAATTCTTTGCATCACGCGGCCAAAGTATTGTGGTTTCAGCTTCAGGGACAGTATTTCACATGAACACTTAGGACTGAACTCCTTTAGAATGGACTGATTGGATCTCCTTGCAGTCAAAGGGACTCTCAAGAGTCTTCTCCAACAACACAGTTAAAAAGTATCAAGTATTTTGGCGCTCAGCTTTCTTTATAGTCCAAATCTCACATGCATGCATGAGTACTGGAAAAACAATAGACGAATAGACAGACCTTGTTGACAAAGTAATGACTCTGCTTTTTTTTTTTTTTAATTTAAATTTTATTTATTTATTTTTTTTACTTTACAATACTGTATTGGTTTTGCCATACATTGACATGAATCCACCACAGGTGTACATGAGTTCCCAACCCTGAACCCCCCTCCCACCACCCTCCCTAAATCATCTCTCTGGGTCATCCCAGTGCACCAGCTCCAAGCATCCTGTATCCTGTATCGAACCTAGACTAGTGATTCATTTCTGATATGATAGTATACATGTTTCAAAGCCATTCTCCCAAATCATCCCACCTCTCCCTCTCCCACAGAGTCCAAAAGTCTGTTCTTTACATCTGTGTCTCTTTTGCTGTCTCGCATATAGTGTTACCATTACCATTTTTCTAAATTCCATATATATGTGTTAGTATACTGTATTGGTGTTTTTCTTTCTGGCTTACTTCATTCTGTATAATCGGCTCCAGTTTCATCCACCTCATTAGAACTGATTCAAATGTATTCTTTTTAATGGCTGAGTAATACTCCATTGTGTATATGTACCACAGCTCTCTTATCCATTCATCTGCTGATGGACATCTAGATTGCTTCCATGTTCTGGCTATTATAAACACTGCTGTGATGAACATTGGGGTACACGTGTCTCTTTCAATTCTGTTTTCCTCCGTGTGTATGCCCAACAGTGGGATTGCTGGGTCATAAGGCAGTTCTATTTCCAGGATTTTAATGAATCTCCACACTGTTCCCCATAGTGGCTGGACTAGTTTGCATTCCCACCAACAGTGTAAGGGGGTTCCCTTTTCTCCACACCCTCTCCAGCATTTATTGCTTGTAGACTTTAGGATTGCAGCCATTCAGACTGGTGTGAAATGGTACCTCATTGTGGTTTCTATTTCCATTTCTCTGATGATGAGTGATGTTGAGCATCTTTTCATGTGTTTGTTAGCCATCTGTATGTCTTCTTTGGAGAAATGTCTATTTAGTTGTTTGGCCCATTTTTTTATTGGTTCATTTATTTTTCTGGACTTGAGCTGCATAAGTTGCTTATATATTTTTGAGATTAGTTGTTTGTCAGTTGCTTCATTTGCTATTATTTTCTCCCATTCAGAAGGCTGTCTTTTCACCTTGCTTATAAGTTTTCTTTGTTGTGCAGAAGCTTTTAATTTCAATTAGATGCCATTTGTTTATTTTTGCTTTTATTTCCAGTATTCTGGGAGGTGAATCATAGAGGAACATGCTGTGATTTATACTTGAGAGTGTTTTGCCTATGTTCTGTAGGAGTTTTATAGTTTCTGGTCTTACATTTAGATTTTTAATCCATTTTGAGTTTATTTTTGTGAATGCTGTTAGAAAGTGTTCTAGTTTCATTCTTTTACAAGTGGTTGACTAGTTTTCCCAGCACCACTTGTTAAAGAGATTGTCTTTAACCCATTGTATATTCTTGCCTACTGAAAAGTTATGACCAATCTAGATAGTATATTCAAAAGCAGAGATATTACTTTGCCTACTAAGGTCCGTCTAGTCCAGGCTATGGTTTTTCTTGTGGTCATGTATGGATGTGAGAGTTGGACTGTGAAGAAGGCTGAGCGCTGAAGAATTGATGCTTTTGAACTGTGATGTTGGAGAAGACTCTTGAGAGTCCCTTGGACTGCAAGGAGATCCAACCAGTCCATTCTGAAGGAGATCAGTCCTGGGTGTTCTTTGGAAGGAATGATGCTAAAGCTGAAACTCCAGTACTTTGGCCACCTCATGCGAAGAGTTGACTCATTGGAAGAGTCTGATGCTGAGAGGGATTGGGGGCAGGAGGAGAAGCAGACGACCAAGGATGAGATGACTGGATGGCATCACAGACTTGATGGACGTGAGTCTGAGTGAACTTCAGGAGATGGTGATGGACAGGAAGTCCTGGCATGCTGCAATTCATGGGGTCGCAAAGAGTCGGAGACAACTGAGCAACTGAACTGAACTTTGTCAATGATAACGTGTCCATAGGTGTGTGGATTTATCTCTGGGCTTTCTATTTTGTTCCATTGATCTATATTTCTGTCTTTGTGCCAGTACCATACTGTCTTGTTGACTGTAGCTTTCTAGTAGAGCCTGAAGTCAAGCAGGTTGATTCCTCCAGTTCCATTCTTCTTTCTCAAGATTGTTTTGGCTATTCAGGGTTTTTTGTTTTTCCATACAAATTGTGAAATTATTTGTTCTAGCTCTCTGAAAAATACTCCTGGTAGCTTGATAGGGATTGCATTGAATCTGTAGATTGCTTTGGGCTAGTATACTCATTTTCACTATATTGATTCTTCCAATCCATGAACATGCTATATTTCTCCATCTATTAGTGTCCTCTTTGATTTCTTTCATCAGTGTTTTATAGTTTTCTATATATAGGTCTTTAGTTTCTTTAGGTAGATATATTCCTGAGTATTTTATTCTTTTCGTTGCAATGGTGAATGGAATTGTTTCCCTAATTTGTTTTTCTGCTTTCTAAGTATTAGTGTATAGGAATGCAAGGGATATCTGTGTGTTGATTTTATATCCTGCAACTTTACTATATTCATTGATTAGCTCTAGTAATTTTCTGGTGGAGTATTTAGGGTTTTCTATGTAGAGGATCATGTCATCTGCAAACAGTGAGAGTTTTACTTCTTTTCCACTTTGGATTCCTTTTATTTCTTTTTCTGCTCTGATTGCTGTGGCCAAAACTTCCAGAACTATGTTGAATAGTAGTGGTGAAAATGGGCACCCTTGTATTGTTCCTGATTTTAGGGGAAATTCTTTCAATTTTTCACCATTGAGGATAATGTTTGCTGTGGGTTTGTCATATATGGCTTTTATTATGTTGAGGTATGTTCCTTCTATTCCTGCTTTCTAGAGAGTTTTTATCATAAATGGATGTTGAATTTTGTCAAAGGCCTTCTCTGCATCTATTGAGATAATCATATGGCTTTTATTTTTCAATTTGTTAATGTGGTGAAGTACACTGATTTGCGGATATTGAAGAATCTTTGCATCCCTGGGATAAAGCCCACTTGGTCATGGTGTATGATCTTTTTAATGTGTTGCTGAATTCTGATTGCTAGCATTTTGTTGAGGAGTTTTGCATCTATGTTCATCAGTGATATTGGCCTGTAGTTTTCTGTTTGTGTGGCATCTTTGTCAGGTTTTGTTGTTAGGGTGATGGTGGCCTCATAGGATGAGTTTGGAGTTTTACTTTCTCTGCAATTTTTTGGAAGGGTTTGAGTAGGATAGGTGTTAGCTCTTCTCAAAATTTTTGATAGAATTTAGCTGTGAAGCCGTCTGGACCTGGGCTTTTGTTTGCTGGAAGATTTCTGATTACGGTTTCAATTTCCATGCTTGTGATGGGTCTGTTAAGATTTTCTATTTCTTCCTGGTTTAGTTTTAGAAAGTTGTAATTTTCTAAGAATTTGTCCATTTCTTCCACGTTCTCCATTTTATTAGCATATAATTACTAATTGTAGTCTCTTATGATCCTTTGTATTTCTGTGTTGTCTGTTGTGATCTCTCCATTTTCATTTCTAATTTTATTGATTTGATTTTTCTCTCTTTGCTTCTTGATGAGTCTGGCTAATGGTTTGTCAATTTTATTTATCCTTTCAAAGAACCAGCTTTTGGCTTTGTTGATTTTTGCTATGGCCTCTTTTGTTTCTTTTGCATTTATTTCTGCTCTAATTTTTAAGATTTCTTTCCTTCTACTAACCCTGGGGTTCTCCATTTCTTCCTTTTCTAGTTGTTTTAGGTGTAGAGTTATGTTATTTATTTGACTTTTTTCTTGTTTCTTGAGGTATGCCTGTATTGCTATGAGCTTTCTCCTTAACACTGCTTTTATACTGTCTCACAGGTTTTGGGTTGTTGTGATTTCATTTTCATTCGTTTCTATACATATTTTGATTTCTTTTTTGATTTCTTCTGTGATTTGTTGTTTATTCAGAAGCGTGTTGTTCAGCCTCCATATGTTGGAAGTTTTAATAGTTTTTCTTCTGTAATTGAGATCTAATCTTAATGCATTGTGGTCAGAAAAGGTACTTGGAATAATTTCAATTTTTTGAATCTATCAAGGCTAGATTTATGGCCCAGGATGTGATCTATCCTGGAGAAGGTTCCATGAGCACTTGAGAAAAAGATGAAATTCATTGTTTTAGGGTGAATGTCCTATAGATATCAACTAGGTCCAACTGGTCTATTGTATCATTTAAAGTTTGGGTTCTTTGTTTGGTTGATCTGTCCATAGGTGTGAGTGGGGTATTAAAGTCTCCCACTCTTATTGTCTTATTGTTAATTTCCCCTTTCATACTTGTTAGCATTTGTCTTACATATTACAGTGCTCCTATGTGGGTGCATATATATTTATAATTGTTATATTTTCTTGGATTGATCCTTTGATCATTATGTAGTCACCTTCTTTGTCTCTTTTCAAAGCCTTTGTTTTAAAGTGTATTTTATCTGACATGAGTATAGCCACTCCTGCTTTCTTTTGGTCTCTATTTGCATGGAATATCTTTTTCCTGCCCTTTATTTTCTGTCTGTATGTGTCCCTTGTTTTGAGGTGGGTCTCTTGTAGACAACATATATAGGGATCTTGTTTTTGTATCCATTCTGCCAGCCTTTGTCTTTTGGTTGGGGCATTCATCCCATTTACTTTTAAGGTAAATATTGATAAGTTGATCCCGTTTCCATTTACTTTACTGTTTTGGGTTCGGGTTTCTACACCCTTTATGTGTTTCCTGTCTAGAGAATATACTTTAGCAATTGTTGGAGAGCTGGTTTGGTGGTGCTGAATTCTGTAAACTTTTGCTTGTCTGTAAAGCTTTTGATTTCTCCTTCATATTTGAATGAGATCCTTGCTGGGTACAGTAATCTGGGCTGTAGATTATTTTCTTTCATCACTTTAAGTATGTCTTGCCATTCCCTCCTGGCCTGAAGAATTTCTATTGAAAGATCAGCTGTTACCCTTATGGGATTCCCCTTGTATGTTATTTGTTGTTATTTTCCCTTGCTGCTTTTAATATTTGTTCTTTATGTTTAATCTTTGTTAATTTGATTAATATGTGTCTTGGGGTGTTTCGCCTTGGGCTTATCCTGTTTGGAACTCTCTGGGTTTCTTGGACTTGGGTAATTATTTCCTTCCCCATTTTAGGGAAGTTTTCAACTATTATCTCCTCAAGTATTTTTTCGTGGTCTTTCTTTTTGTCTTCTTCTTCTGGGACTCCTATAATTCTAATGTTGGAGCATTTCATATTGTCCTGGAGGTCTCTGATATTATCCTCATTTCTTTTATTTTTTTTTCTTTTTTCCTCTCTGATTCATTTATTTCTACCATTCTATATTCTGTTTCACTAATCTTATCTTCTGCCTCTGATATTCTACTATTTGTTGTCTCCAGAGTGTTTCTGATCTCATTTATTGCATTATTCATTGTATACTGACTCTTTTTTTATTTCTTCTAGGTCCTTGTTAAACCTTTCTTGCATCTTCTCAATCCTTGTCTCCAGACAACTTATCTGTGATTCCATTTTGATTTAAAGATTTTGGATCATTTTCACTATCATTATTTGGAATTCTTTCTCAGGTAGATTCCTTATCTCTTCCTCTTTTGTTTGGTTTTGTGGGCATTTCTCCTGTTACTTTACCTGCTGAGTATTCCTCTGTCTCTTCATCTTGGTTATATTGCTGTGTTTGGGTGTCCTTTCTGTATTCTGGCAATTTGTGGAGTTCTCTTTATTATGGAGTTTCGTCACTGTGGGTGGCTTGTCAAGGTTTCTTGGTTAGGGAAGCTTGTGTCAGAGTTCTGGTGGGTGGAGCTGGATTTCTTCTCTCTGGAGTGCAATGAAGTGTCCAGTAATGAGTTACGAGATGTCTGTGGTTTTGGAGTAACTTGAGCTGCCTGTACTTCGAAGCTCAGGTGTGTGTTCCTGTGTTGCTGGAGAATTTGCATGGTATGTCTTGCTCTAGAGCTTGTTTTCCCTTGGGTGGTGCTTGGTTTCAGTGTAGGTATGGAGGAGTTTGATGAGCTCCTATCTATTAATGTTCCCTGGAATCAGGAGTTCTCTGATGTTCTCAGGATTTGGACTTAAGTCTCCTGCTTCTGATTTTCAGTTTTATTTTTACAGTAGCCTCAAGACTTCTCCATCTATACAACACCTATGATAAAACATCTAGGTTAGAAATGAAAAGTTTCTCCACATTGAGGGACACCCAAAGAGGCTCACTGAGTTACATGGAGAAGAGAAGAGGGAGGGGGGTGTTAGAGGTGACTGGAATGAGATGAGGTGGGATCAGAGGAGGAGAGAGCGAGCTAGGCAGTAATCACTTCCTTATGTGTGCTCCACTGTCTGGACCACTCAGAGATGTTCACAGAGTTATACAAAGAAGAGGAGAGGAAGGAAGGAGACAGAAGTGGCCAGGAGGCTAAAAGAGGGAAATGAAAAGGAGAGGACAGATCCAGCCAGTAAACAGTTCCCTAAGTGTTTTCCACCGTCTGGAACACACAGAGATTCATGGAGTTGGGTAGAGAAAAGAAGGAGGAAGGAGGAGACAGAGGCAACCTGGTGAAGAAAAAAGAGAGTTCAAAGGAGGAGAGAATGGTCAAGCCAGTAATCTCACTCTCAAGTAAAAATAGGTACTGAAGATTGGGTTTTTAAAGGTACATAATTGATAACAAATACCAAAAAGCAAATATTAAAAATCTAGAGTAGAGGTTGGATTTTCAAAAATACAATATTAAAGAAAAGACGAAGAAGAAAGAAAAAAAAAAAGCAAAGTCACATGAATTATTAAAAAACACACACACAAATATATATATATATGTACAAATATATATATATGTACATATGTATATATATATATATATATATGATGTTTGCTTTAATAACTTAAAAATTAAAAAATGTTAAAATTAAAAAAGAAGAAAAAACAAAACAAAAGAAAAAGAATGATCATAAAAATAGTAAAGGTAAATCTGGGATTTCTCTGGTGGTGTTGTGGTCAGTGTGGGTCAGATCATTTTCTGATAGTTCCTTGGTCTGGCTTATATTTCTTAAGATCTATACTTCCAAGGTGGTTCCCTCTGTTTTAGCTTCTTCTGTTTGCTGGTTTCTTCAGTGTCTGTTTTCCACCCTGACACAAGGGGGATGGTGGTGGAAACTTTTTTTTTTTCTTTTTTAGGCTCACTTGTTCAGTTGCGCTGTGGGGAGGGAGGGATGCTGCAAACAAATAACACTGGCGTGTGTTCATAGTGTCTCAGCCCCACTAGGCCTATCCCCACTCACGGTGCACACTGCTCAGGCTCTAGGTTGCTCTGCCAGGAACCGTATGAGGCTGGCCCTGGGCTGCATGCACTTCCCTGGTCTAAGCCGCTCAAGCTCAGGCACTCACGTAGTCCTCAGAGGTGCAGACTTGGTTGGGACTGTGTTTTGTGCCCTTCCCAGGTCCGAGTAGCTCTGGTGTTTGGCGAGTGCAGTTGCTGCAACTTATCGCCTTTCCCGACCCTGCTGTGCAGTTTTCTGGGTGTACAACTGGCGCCCCTTATTAGGCAGAGGGTAACTGTCCAGAACCCCAAGTAGTGTTAGTTAGCAAAGAAGCTTGCTTGCAGTTTGGAAGTTTTTCTGGGGCTGCAATTGCCCCCTTCCTGCCCTTCTGGCTCTGGCTGCCTGTCACCGGAGAGGGATGGTCTGCAGTGGGCTAATTCTGTTCCATCCTTTGTTCTGTGCATGGTCCTGGTGGCATCTTATGATAGAGCTTTTTGCGTGATAGCTATCCCACAATCTGGTTTCCTAGCCCAAGTTAGTTGGCTCTGGTTACAATCAGGGCATTCTGGCCCAATTCTTGAAAAGCACTGCAGCCTGCACCTCCCTGCCCAGCCCTCCCTTGCTAGTGGTGGATTCAGGCATCTGCTGCTGCTTCTCCGCTGGGGGAGTTACTGGTGGGCTCGTAATCTGTTGCTTTTAATTATTTATTTTTCCTCCCTGTTATGTTACCCTCTGTGCTTCCAAGGCTTGCCACAGACTCGGCTGCAAGAGTGTTTCCTGGTATTTGGAAACTTCTCTCTTTTTAAGACTTCCTTCCCAGGATGGAGCTCCCTCTCTACCTCTTTTGTCTCTTTTTTTCCATCTATTATATTTTCCCTACCTGTTTTTTAAGACAATGATCTGCTTTTCTGGGTACCTGATATCCTCTGCCAGCATTCAGAAGTTGTTTTGTGAAGTTTACTCAGCATTGAAATGTTCTTTTGATGCATTTGTGAGGGAGAAAGTGGTCTCCCCGTCCTATTCCTCTGCCATCTTCTTCCTCTCCATGACTGCTTTTTAATATGCTGCCTAGATTGGTTATAATTTTCCTTCTAAGGAGTAAACATCTTTTAATTTCATGGCTGCAATCACTATCTGCAGTGATTTGGGAGCCCCCCAAAATAAAGTCTGACACTGTTTCCACTGTTTCCCCATCTATTTTGCATGAAATGATGGGACCACATGCCATGATCTTAGGTTTCTGAATGTTGAGCTTTGAGCCAACGTTTTCATTCTCCTCTTTCACTTTCATCAAGAGGCTCTTTAGTTCTTCTTAACTTTCTTCCATAAGGATGGTGTCATCTGCACATCTGAGGTTATTGGTATTTCTCCCAGCAATCTTGATTCCAGCTTGTGCTTCCTCCAGCCCAGTGTTCCTCATGATGTACTCTGCATACAAGTTAAACAAGCAGGTTGACAATATACACCCTTAATATACTCCTTTTCCTATTTGGAACCAGTCTGTTCTTCCATATTCAGTTCTAACTGTTGCTTCCTGATCTTCATACAGGTTTCTCAATAGGCAGATGAGGTGGTCTTGTATTCCCATTTCTTTTAGAATTTTGCACAGTTTGTTGTGATCCACACAGTCAAAGGCTTTGGCATAGTCACTAAAGTAGAAATAGCTATTTTTCTGGAACTCTCTTGTTTTTTTGATGATCCAGCACATATTGGCAATTTGATCTGCTTCCTCTGCTTTTTCTAAAACCAGCTTGAAAATCTGAAAGTTCACATTTCACATATTGTTGAAGCCCCTTTTGGAGAATTTTAAGCATTACTTTACTTGCATGTGAAATGAGCATTTTTATGGTAGTTTTAACATTCTTTGCATTGCCTTTCTTTGGAATTGGAATGAAAACTGACCTTGTCCAGTTTTGTGGACACTACTGAGTTTTCCAAATTTGCTGACATATTGAGTGTAGCACATTCACAGCATAACTTTTTTAGAATTTGAAATAGCTCAACTGGAATTCCATCACCTCCAGTAGCTTTGTTTGAGGGATGCTTCCTAAAGGCCCACTTGATTTCCCATTCCAGGATGTCTGGCTCTAAGTGAGTGTGAGTGATCAAACCATCGTGATTATCTTGGTCATGAAGATCTTTTTTTGTACATTTCTTCTGTGTATCCTTGCCACCTCTTCTTAATATCTTCTGCTTCTGTTAGGTCCCTACCATTTCTGTCCTTTATTGAGCCCATCTTTGCATCAAATGTTCCCTTGGTGTCCCTAATTTTCTTGAAGAGATCTCTAGTTTTTCCCATTCTATTGTTTTCCTCCATTTCTTTGCCTTGATCACTGAGGAAGGCTTTCTTATCTGTCCTTGGTATTCTCTGGAACTGTGTATTCAAATGGGTATATCTTTCCTTTGCTTTTTGCTTCTCTTCTTTTCACTTCTATTTGTAAGGCCTCCTGAAACAGCCATTTTGCTTTTTCGCACTTATATTTCTTGGGATGGTCTTGATTCCTGTCTCTTGTGCAATATCATGAACCTCTGTCCATAGTTCATTAGGAACTCTGTCTATCAGATTTAGTCCCCTAAATCTATGTCTCACTTCCACTGTATAGTCATAAGGGATTTGATTTAGGTTATATCTGAATGGTCTAGTGGTTTTCCCTACTTTCTTCAATTTATGTCTGAATTTGGAAATAAGGAGTTCATGATCTGAGCCACAGTCAGTTCCCAGTCCTGTTTTTGCTGACTGTATAGAGGTTCTCCACCTTTGACTGCAAAGAATATAATCAATGTGATTTCAATGTTGACCATCTGATGATGTCCATGTGTAGAGTCTTCTCTTGTGTTGTTGGAAGATGGTGTTTGCTATGACTAGTACATTCTTTTGGCAGAACTCTATTAGCCTTTGCCCTGCTTCATTCTGTACCCAGAGGCCAAATTTGCCTGTTACTCTAGGTGTTCCCTGACTTCCTACTTTTGTATTCCAGTCTTGGGGGTGTTAATTCTTGAAGGTCTTGTAGGTTTCCATAGAACCGTTCAACTTCAGCTTCTTCAGCATTACTGGTCCGAGTGTAGATATGGATTACTGTGATATTGAATGGTTTGTCTTGGAAACGAACAGAGATCACTGTGTTGTTTTTGAGATTTCATCCAAATACTGCATTTCGGACTCTTTTATTGACTATGATGGCTACTCATTTCTTCTAAGGGATCCCTGCCCACAGTAGTAGATATAATGGTCATCTGAGTTAAATTCACCCATTTCAGTCCATCTTAGTTCACTGATTTCTAGAATGTTGACGTTCACTCTTTCCATCTCCTGCTTGACCACTTCCAATTTGCCTTGATTCTTGGACCTAACATTCCAGGTTCCTATGCAATATTGCTCTTTACAACATTAAACTTTGCTTCTATCACCAATCACTTCCACAACTGGGTGTTTTTTTTTTCTTTGGCTCCATCCCTTCATTCTTTCTGGAGTTATTTCTCCACTGATATCCAGTAGCATATTGGATACCTACCGACCCGGAGAGTTCTTCTTTCAATATCCTATCATTTTGCCTTTTCATACTGTTCATGGGTTTCTCAAGGCAAGAATACTGAAGTAGTTTGCCATTCCCTTCTCCAGTAGACCACATTCTGTGTGACCTCTCCACCATGACCCATCTATCCTGGCTGGCCCCACATGGCATGGCTTAGTTTCATTGAGTTAGACAAAGCTGTACTTAGTTTTATTTAATCTATGATATATTCTCTGTATTTAGTTATTTATGATTACCTTTCAATTTTGAAAGTACCTTGTAGAATATTCCTTTTTAATTTTGTTTGACTTTTTCTCATAATTATATTAGGATTTTTAATTTTGGGGAACAATATACAGATATAATGCTTGCAATATTAACATTGATCATTTTTTACAATGATGTCTGTCAGGTTTCCCTTCTGTGAAATTATTATTTTCTTTTTTATCTTTCAATCTTTGAAAGCAAGTAACTAAGTTCTTCCTCCACTTGAGGTGAACAATTAATCTCTGTTTCCTAGAGGAAGGAGAATCAAATAATTTTTAGACATATTAAAACCATTCATAAATATTAAATATTTTGAGAAAATGCTTTAAGACTACAAAAATATTCTGTTTCTCCTTAAAGTTTTATCTGTAATTTTTAGCATCCATTAATGGTTTTGCCTGCAGAAACAATTATTTGTGTTGTCTAGCATCATTTTTCTGACTTACTTATTTTCAAGTTAGTGTTTGAATTTTTTGTAAGGAAGATTTACTCCTTATCCATCTAATCACTTCTTTACACTATAGACTTGAAAATATTTATTTTATTCTTCATATTATAATACAATACTATTGTTATTTATTTCATAGCTCAAATTTTCCATCTTTGGCCATTGGGAGCTGTTTCACTTTGATATCTGTGTTCTTTTGAAGAACAATCAGATTGGTACTTATGGAAATCTTTCCTATGAGAAAGGCTGAGGAGAAGTTGTCAGATGTAATTATTCAGGAGTGTGATGTCAGAAAAATGAGTTTCATAGTATTTGACAGACATAGCCAAATGCAGGAAGACATCCAGAAAGATAATGTGTAAAAAGCAGCTATTGGGTTTGACAAAACCCATTGGTCAGTGACTTTGGTTAATGTAATGAAGGGGACAGAAACAAATTGAAATTGACTATGATAATGGAAATGAAGAAACAACAAGAATAACACATATTAAGATGAGAAGAAATGGATGGCTAAAATTTGTCTTTATATATAAATACTCACCATATAGAGACATAGCTTCACTAGAGGAGAATTTATAAGATGGTAGAACTTTATATAAATTCATAACTGAAAAGGAAGTAGAAGAAGAGAGGCTGATTTTCTGAGGGAAAGATAAGTTACATCATAGAACATGGTCTAAGATTTTCAGGGGATATAGAAGAAGCAGGTTTGATCCCTGGGTGAGGAAGATCTGGAGGAGAGCATGGAAATCCTCTCCAGTATTCTTGCCTGGATAATCCCATGGACAGAAGAGCCTGGCGGGCTACTGTCCATGGGTCAGAAAGAGTTGGACATGACTGAAATGACTGAGCACGCTTGCAAGCATGGATTTTTAACAACTGCAAATGCAGTTTTATGGTGGCAGGATAACATGGTGGTGGCAGCCTGGGAAGTGGCTTCACAGAGATAATGGAGGCAGGAGCAGAGTAGTGACCAGAGTCCCCAGTTTCCAACATGGAGCCAGAGGAGAGGAAAGGCTGGGGTCAGAATTCAGCTTCAAGGTGGTCAGAGGGTCCTGGGAAGCATATTGGCCCCAGGGTGGCCAGTGGCTGCAGAGACTGGGGAGCCTTCCATTCTGGGCATCCTCCAACGTTGACTCCAGCCTCCCTTGGAGCACCACCCCAGCCACTCCAGCAGGGCCTTTGCCATGAACCTGGGTCACACATTGACCAATACCCAACAGCCAGTGAAGGCTTGCACACTTAACAAGGACAAGCAGTGAGACAACCAGGGCTCCAGGCATGCCATCCATCTATGTGGGGCAGGTGAAAGGCATGTTCCTGCTAGTTAGGGCCTAACAAAACACGGTCTACTGGAGAGGGAATGGCAAACCACTTCAATATTCTTGCCTTGAGAGTCCCAGTGAACAGTATGGAAAGGCAAAAAGATGAATCCACCAGGTGTCTAGGTGTCCAATATACTACTGGGGAACAGTGGAGAAATAGGTACAGAAAGAATAAGAGGTTGATCCAAAGAATAAAAACTGCCCAGTTGTGATTGTGCCTGGTGGTTAAAGTGAAGTTCAATGCTGTAAAGAGCAATATTGAATAGGAACCTGGAATGTTAAGTCTATGAATCAAGGTAAATTGGATGTGGTCAAACAGAAGATGGCAAGAGTGAACATTGACATTTTAGGAATCAGTGAACTAAAATGGACAGGAATTGATGAACATTGTGGGCAATAATCCCTTATAAGGAATAAAGTAGCCCTCATAATCAATAAGTGTCTGAAATGTTGTACTTGGTTGCAGTCTCAAAAATGCCACAATTATCTTGGTTCGTCTCCAAGGCAAATCGTGCAACATCACAGTAATCTAAGTCTATGCCCCAACCATTAAGTGGAAGAAGATGAAGTTGAACGATTCTATGAAGATCTATAAGAACTAATTTCCAAGAACTAAGATGGAATCAAGACTGACAGGAGAAATATCAACAATTTTAGATATGCAGATGATATCACATTAATAGCAGAAAGTGAAGAGGAACTAACACCAAGCTCAGTTCAGTTCAGTTGCTCAGTCATGTCCTATTCTTTGTGACCCCATGGGCTGCAGCACAACAGGCTTTGCTGTCCGCCACCAACTGCCAGAGCTTACTCAAATTCATGTCCATCAAGTCGGAGATGCCATCCAATCACCTTATCCTCTTTTATCCCCTTCTCTTCCCACCTTCATCTTTCCCCAGCATCAGGGTCTTTTCCAATGAGTCACTTCTTCATTTCAGGTGGCCAAAGTATTGGAGCTTCAGCTTCAGCATGAGTCCTTCTAATGACTATTCAGGACTGATATCCTTTAGGATGGACTGGTTGGATCTCCTTGAAGTCCAAGAGACTCTCAGGGTCTTCTTCAGCACCACGGTCCAAAAGCATCAATTCTTCAGCACTCAGTTTTCTTTATAGTTCAACTCTCTCATCCATACATGACTACTGGAAAAACCATAGCTTTGACTAGATGGAGCTTTGTTGGCAAAGTAATGTCTCTGCTTTTTAATATGTTGTCTAGGTTAGTCATAGTTTTTCTTCCAAGGAGCAAGTGTCTTTTAATTTCATGGCTGCAGTTACCATCTTCAGTGATTTTGGAGCCCAAGAAAATAAAGTCTGTCACTGTTTCCATTGTTTCCCCATCTTTTTGCCATGAAGTGATGGAACCAGATGCCATGATCTTAGGTTTTCGAATTCAGAGTTTTAAGCCAACTTTTCCATTCTTCTCTTTCATTTACATCAGGAGGCTCCTCAGTTCCTCTTGACTTTCTCCCATAAGTTTAGTGTCATCTGCATATCTGAAGTTATTGACATTTCTCCCAGCAATTTTGATTCCAGATTGTGCTTCATCCAGGTGGCATTTCACATGATGTACTCTACATACAAATTAAATAAGCAGGATAAAAATATACAACCTTGATGTACTCCATTCCCTATTTGTAACCAATTTGTTGTTCCATGTCTGGATCTGCAAGAATTAACACACACACACACGCACACAAAAAATGTCCTTTTCACCATAGGGAACTGGAATGCAAAAGAAGGAAGTCAAGAGATACCTGTAATAACAGGGAAATTTGGCCTTGGAGTACAAAATGAAGCAGGAAAAAGGCTAATAGAGTTTTGACAATAGAACACACTGGTCATAGCAAACACCCTGTTCCAACAACACAAGAGATGACTCTACACATGGACATCATCAGATGGTCAATACCAAAATCAGACTTATTATATTTTTTGCAACCAAAGAGAGAAGCTTTATACAGTGACCAAAAACAAGACTGGGACCTGACTGGCTCAGATCATGAGCTCCTTACTGCAAAATTCAGGTTCAAATTGAAAAAAAAAAAAAAAAAAAAAGGGAAAACCTCTTTGCCATTCAGATATGACCTAAATTAAATCCCTTATGATTATACAATGACGGTGATGAATAAACTCAAGGGACTAAATCTGGTAGACAGAGTGCCTGCAAAACTATGGATGGAGGTTCATAACTTTGTACAGGTGGTGGAGACCAAAATCATCCACAAGCAAAAAGAAATGCAAAAAGGTTGCCTGAGGAAGCCTCACACATAGCTGAGAAAAGAAGAAAAGTCAAAGGCAAAAGATAAAGGGAAAGAATATATACCCAACTGAAGACACAGTTTCAGAGACTAGCAGGGAGAGATAAGAAAGCCTTCGTAAGTGAATAACGCAAAGAATAGAGGAAAACAATAGAATGGAAACGACTAGAGAGTACTCTTGCCTGGGAAATCCCATGGACGGAGGCTCCTGGTAGGCTACTGTCCATGGGGTCGCTAAGGGCAACTTCACTTTCATGCATTGGAGTAGGAAATTTGCAACCCACTCCAGTGTTCTTGCCTAGAGAATCCCAGGGACAGCGGAGCCTGGTGGGCTTCCATCTATGGGGTCACACAGAGTCAGACACTACTGATGTGACTTAGCAGCAGCAGCAGCAGCAGCTGAGATCTCTTTAAGAAAACTGCAGATATCAAGGGAACATTTCATGCAAAGATAGGCACAATAAAGGACAAGAATGGCAAAGAAATAACAGAAGCAGAAAATATTAAGGAGAGGTGGCAAGAATACACAGAAGAACTGTACAAAAAAATGTTAATGACCCAGATAATCATGAATGTGTACTACTCATCTTGCACCAGACATCCTGGAGTGTGAAGTCAAGTGGGCTTTAGAAATCATTACTACCAAAAAGCTAGTGGAGGTGATGGATTTCCAGCTGAGTTATATACACTTATAAAAGTGAGGCTCTTAAAGTGCTGCACTCTATATGTCAGAAAATTTGGAGGTCAAACCAGTCAATCCTAAAGGAAACCAACTCTGAATATTCACTGGAAGTACTGATGTTGAAGCTGAAACTCCAATATTTTGGCTACCTGATAGGAAGAGCCAACTCATTGGAAAAGACCATGATGCTCAGAAAAAATGAGGGCAAGACGAAAAGTGGGTGGCAGGGGATGAGATGGTTGGATGGCATCTCTGATTTAATGGACGACAGTTTGAGCAAATTCAGGGAGATCGAGAAGGACAGGGAAGCCTAGCATGTTGCAGTTCATGGGATCACAAATAGTCGGACATGACTTAGCAACTAAATAACAAAAACAACAAATGCACAGATTGTTGCTAATTACATCTGATGGCATTCGTTTTCAGTGAAATAATAGTTAAGGGTATATGTTGTAAAGGAGGACACATGTCAAGAAGAAAACCTCAGAAATTTTTATAATGTTGAGAAAAATCTCATGTAGGTGAGATAGAAAAGCAGATCTTTTTCAATGAGCATTCACCTGAGACCTCATGTCTTACCAAAATTTTGATGATGGATTAATGTGAGACTCTGAGTGAAAGGACCTAACCAAGCAATGTCTAGATTCCTGAAACACAGATAAATTAAATATCTCTCTCTCTCTCTCTCTCTCTCTCTCTCTCTCTCTTTTTAACTTCTAATAGATAACTAACTACTTGGACAGAGCAGCTTTTTTTGACTTGAGAGAAATTTCTGGGGAGCCGTACAGCTAAAAGCTCTCAGTGGCAGACCTGGCAGCTGAGGAAATAAAAGCCATGTTTTGAAGGAAGCATCTAGGTAGAGCATCGCAACCTACTTGATATCAAGATATTGGTATTCACGAAGGCACATAAATATGCAGAAAGCAACTTGAGTAAGAGAATCTGAAGTGGATAAGAAGTGAGCTTAACTGTAATTAGAGGATTAAATAAATTATGAGCTTTTGATATAAGAGATATAGTCTTCATTAATGATATTGTCTAGGAACAAAAAACAATTGACTGCAGATAAAAGCTGTTAACAAGACTTTGCAAATTTCAGTGCATGTGTGAGAGAATTCAGGAATAAACAGTTGAGGGGAAAAAGATTGTATAGACAGGTAGTATATCTCAAAAGAGAATGAGCCTCTTAAATAGTGTAAAATTAATAAAGTCTTCAATTAAAAGTAATCCTGAGATGGTAAAAAAAAAAAAAGTTAATGCATTTCCTGGCCCCATGATATAGATGAATGATTGGATTCATTCAAGAACATTGCATAAAAAGCACTGTTGAGAAGGAAGAACATATTTATATTTTCAGTTGAGGTAAGGAAATGAAGAAAGGCTCTGCATAAAGAGCAATGCCTAGGTGTTTTTTGTTCTTGTTTTTGTTGTTGTTGTTTTGTTTTGTTTTTTATTTTTTCTTCAAAAGCTTGTGTTTGTGTGTGTGTGTGTTTTAATGAGAGTGTAGATGGTGGCAGGTGCTTATGATTACTGGGAGAAGCCAGAAGTATAGATATGAGTTTGGAAGACTCTAGGAAATTTAAGAGTAACTTTCACAAAAGTACAGGGATGAAAGACTCAGGTGAAATGGATTAATCTCCCCAAATCCCAAGTTTAGGACAAGTGTTTCAGTATTTGCATTCAGAAAACTGAGATCATGGCATCTGGTCCCATCACTTCATGGGAAATAGATGGGAAACAGTGGAAACAGTGTCAGACTTTATTTTCCTGGGCTCAAAAATCACTGCAGATGGTGACTGCAGCCATGAAATTAAAAGGCTTGTTCCTTGGAAGAAAAGTTACGGCCAACCTAAACAGCATATTAAAATTCAGAGACATTACTTTATCAACAAAAGTCCGTCTAGCCAAAGCTATGGTTTTCCAGTAGTCATATATGGATGTGAGAGTTGGACTATAAAGAAAGCTGAATGCCAAAAAATCCATGCTTTTGAACTGTGGTGTTGGAGAAGACTCTTGAGAGTCCCTTGGACTTCAGAGAGATCCAACCAGTCCATCCTAAAGGAATCAGTCCTGAATATACATTGGAAGGACTGATGCTGAATCTGAAACTCCAATACTTTGGCCAGCTGATGCGAAGAACTGACTCATTGGAAAAAACCCTGATGCTGGGAAAGATTGAAGGCAGGAGGAGAAGGGGATGACAGAGGATGAGATGGTTGGATGGGATCACTGACATGATGGGCATCAGTTTCATTAGGCTCCTTGTGTTGGTGATGGACAGTGAAGCCTGACATGCTACAGTCCATGGGGTCTCATAGAGTCAGACACAACTAAGTGACTGAACTGAACTGAACTGATATTTTCTTTTAACCATAAATATCTGAAAATACCCAGAGGAAATACGCAGGAGACTAGTTCTGGAATTGTCCTCTGTGGATACCCACATTCTGAATAACAATAATATTCCAGTAACTTAATGCCTTTTTCCAGTATGTAATAGCTGTAATATAAAGGGAATAGTACTGAAGGCTTTTATACTCCATTCTTTTCTGCTTACATTTTTCTTCCCACCAAAAATATGTTGGTGTGTGCATGTGTATGTGTATGCATTGCTTGAATTTAAGAGGTCAAGAAGTGGTCCATACTTAGGATATTTGGGCACCCACTTTTCATGACACTGGTGACATTGAATTTTGGTCCATTTTCAAAGTGACCCAAAACCTGAGAGTTTTGAGTAAGGTGCAAAACAAGAGAAGACTCTGCAACAGATTCATGTTGCTTTACAAGCTATTTTGCTGCTTGGGCCATAGAGAATGTTGCTTGAAGTTTCAGTGGCTGCTGTTTAGAGCATTTGGCAGACCTCATAGGTAAATTGTAGTGCAGGTCCATAGATTTTCAGAGAAAAGCTTTGCTATCTTCTCTGGATAACTATTTTCATCTTGAGAAACAGCTTTTAGTTGGCTACTAGGCCTTTGTACAGAAAGAACACTTAAATATGTCCCCCCACCCCAATTACCATGTGACCTGAGCTGCTCACCATGAATTGGATTTTATTTGCCCCAACAAGCTATAAACTTTGATGTGCACAGCAGCAATCCATTAACAAATTGAAGTGATACATATATAATCAGGCCTGAGCAGGCCCTGAAGGCAGAAGTGAATTGTTTGAAATTACTCTAATATCATGGGCCCTACTCTTGGCACCAGAATCCACATTAGTCAGGGTTCTCCAGAGAAAAAGAGTCAGCATGCAATGTGTGTATATATTATATTACAGATACACATACACAGATACACATATGCATATATATATACATATACATATATGCCTGAGATTTATATATAAAGAAACTATCTTATGCAATTATGGAGTTAGAGATCTGTAGCTTGAGACCCAGGGGATGTCAATGGTAGAGTTCCTGTCTGAGTTTAAAAGCCTGAGAACCAGGAGAGTTAATGGTACAAATTCCAGTCTGAGCCAGAGTCTGAAGACAAGAGAATATAGATGTCTCAGCACCAAGACAATCAGGAAGAGAGAACTATTTCTTACTCAGTCTTTTCATTCTATTCAGTCATTCATGGGTTAGATAATGCCCACTCACATTGGGGAAAATAATTTGCTTTACACAGTCTACCGATTCAAATGTTAGTCTCATCTAGAAACACCCTTTAGACACATAAAGAAATAATTTTACCAAATATCTGAAACACATCAACTTAACCATCACAGTTACACCTCAGAAAAAAACTCTTCTAACAGTGTAAATTTTCATTTCTCTCCTTTGTTCTAAACAGCTCAATGAATTCAAAGTCAGTACCAGACACCACTGCATTCTGCATCTGATACTTGCTTCTCAACATGAGAAGCATTTCCTTTTTATTATTCTCAACATCTCAAAGTGATAAATGGCCTAATGAACTGGGAAATATAGCAGAGTAGAAGGACATGTGCTCATCTTCCCTTGCGAGAACAACAAAATTACAACCATCTACTGAACAATCATCAAGAGGAGGATGTTGGGACCCACCGAAAGAAGATACCCCTTCTCCAAGGACAAAGGAGAAGCTGCAACAAGATGGTAGGAGGGGAACAATTAAAAATCAAATGTCATATTTGCCAAAGACTCTTGGAGGGAAGAGACAAAACCTTGTGCACACCAGGACCCAGGGAAAGGAGCAGAGACTCCCATAAGAGACTGAGATAGACCTGTTTGTGAGTGTTTGAGGGTCTTCTGCAGATGAATGGATCAGCAGTGGCCTGCATCAGGGACAGGGGCACTGGCAGCAGCAGTCCTGGGAGGCATGGTATATGGCCTAAGTTCTCTTGGAGGAGGTCGCCATTAGCCCCATCATAGAGATGCTCAGTGGGCAATCCACAAACCTGGAGAATAATTATACCAAAGAAGTTCTTGTACTGTTATGAATGCTCTAGGCCCCACAACAGACTTCCCAACCTGGGGATTCCATAAAGGTACCAAGAATCCTCAGGTAATCTGACTTTGAAAGGAAGTGGGATTTGATTACAGAACTTCCACAGGATGGGAGAAACAGAGACTCTTGATGGGAACAAACAAAACCTGGTGCACACCAGGACCCAGAAGAAATGAGCAGTGGCCCCACAAGAGACTGAGCCAGATATACTTGTGAGTGTTTGGGAGTCTCTAGTGGAGGCATGGGTCAGCAGTAGCCTGTAGCGGGATCATGGGCACTGGCAGCAACAGTCATGGGAGGCATGGCATGCTGGCATAAGTCTCTTAGAGGATGTCACCATTACCCCTACTATAGACCCTATAGCCTATCATAGAGACTGCAGACTCTAGCACTGGGTCATCTTAGGCCAAACTACAGCGAGGGAGCACAGCTCGACTCATTAGCAGAAAATTGGATTAAAGATTTACTGAACATGGTCCTGCTCACCAGAGAAAGACCCAGTTTTCCCCATAGCCAGTCCCTCCAATCAGGAAACTTGAACAAGCCTCATATCAGATGGCAGACAGACTGAAAAAAACAATCACACAAAATGAACCAAAAGGATCACATGGATCACAGCCTTGTGTAACTCAATGAAACTATGAGCCATGCCTTGTAGGGTTACTCAAGACAGACAGGTCATGGTATACAGTTCTGACAAAAAATGGTTCACTGGAGAAGGGAATGGCAAACCACATCAGCATTCTTGCCTTGAGAACTCCATGCAGTATGAAAAGGCAGAAAGATATGACACTGAAAGATGAACCCACTAGGTCCCTAGGTATCCAATATGCTACTGCAGAAGAATGGAGAAAAAGGTCCAGAAGAAATGAAGAGGCCAAGCCAAAACAGAAACGATGCTCAGCTGTGGATGTTTCTGGTGGTGAAAGTAAAGTCTGATGTTGTAAAGAATATTGCACAGGAAATTAGGTCTATGAATCAAGGTACATTGGATGTCATCAAACAGGAGATGGCAAGAGTGAAAATCAACATTTTAGGAATAAGTGAACTAAAATGGATGGGAATGGATGAATTTAATTCAGATGACCATTATATCTACTACCATCAGCAAGAATACCTTAGAAGGAATGGAGTAGCTCTCATTGTCAACAAAATAGTCCAAAATGCAGTACTTGGTTGTAGTCTCAAAAATGACAGAATGATCTCAACTCATTTCCAAGGTAAACCATTCTAATTCAAGTCTAGGCCCCAACCTAATGCTGAAGAGGATGAAATTGAATGGTTATATGAAGACCTCTGAGATCTAGAACTAACACCAAAAAAAAAAAGTATTTTCAGCATAGTTGATTGGAATGCAAAAGTAGGAAATCAAGGGATACCTTGAGTAAAAGGCAAGTTTGGCCTTAAAGTACAAAATGAAGCAGGACAAAGGCTAAGAGAACACACTGGTCATAGCAAACACCCTCTTCCAACCTAGCCACAGCATAAAAGTGTCATTATATGCAGATGGAATACGACTTTATATAGAAACCCTAATGACTCCTCACAAAAACTACCATAACTGACAAATGATTTCAGCACAGTAGCAAGATAAAAGATTAGCATGCAGCAATTTGTTGAATTTATTTATGCTAACAATCAGAAAGGGAAAGTGAAGAAAGAAAACTTTTGAAATCCTATTAAAAAGAATGAAATAGTTAAGAATAAACCTAAAGAAAAAGGTGAAAGACCTATAGGCTGATAATTATAAAACATTGATAAATGAAATTGAAACTGATTTAAAGAAATAGAAAGATATTGCATCCTCTTGGATTGGAAGAATTAATGTTAAAATGGCCATAATATCCAAATAAGTCTGTAGATTTAATGGAATAACTAGCATATTTCCCATATTTTAAACAAGCTTAGATCAAACAATTCTATGCTTTATATGGAGACATAAAAGATCAAAAATTGCAAAACCAATCTTGAGGATAAAGGACAAAGCTGTAAACATAACCAGACAATACTACAAAGACTTCAGACAGTACCACAAAGCTACAGCAATTGAAATAGCATCGTGTTGGCATGGAAACAGCCAGATATATCAATGAAACAGAATAGAGACTTCAGAAATAAACACACATTTATGGTCAATTATCTTCAAAAAGGGGTTAAGAATATATAATGTTAGAAAGACAATGTCTTTGGTAAACAGTATTGGGAAAGGTGGAAAGTCACATGTAAATCAATTAATTAGAATAATCCATACACAAAATTAAACTAAAAGTGACTTACAGATTTAAATATGACATCATGAAACTCCTAGAAGAAAACATAGGCAAAATATTCTTCGTCATGAACTGTAAAAATGTTTTCTTAACTCAGTCTCCCAAGGCCATAGAAATAAAGGCAAAAATAAATTAATGGGACCTAATCAAACTTTGAAGATTTTCTGTGGCAAAGGAAACCAGAAATGAAAAAATAATAATAATAATACAGACTGGGAGAAAATATTTGCCACTGGATGCAACCAATAAGGGCTTGATTTCCAAAATATACAAACAGTTCATACAGCTAAATAACAACAAAAAGAGGGAAAAAATTATCAGAAGACCTAAACAAGTATTAACGCAAAGAAGACATGCATATGAACAATAGGTCCATGAAAAATGCTCAACATCACTAATTATCAGATAAATAAAATAAAAACTACAATAAAGTATTGCTTCATACTTGTCAGAGTGACCACTGCTATAAAGTCAACAAACAATAAATGATGGAAAAGGTGTGAAAAATGGAACCCTCTTAAACTGCTGATTGGAATGTAGGTTGGTATAGTCACTATGGCAAACAGTATTGAAGTTACTTAAAAAACTAAAAATAGAGTTATCATATAATAAAAAACAAATCCTTTTCCTGGGAATATATCCAGTGAAAATTTTAATTTGAAAAGACATACACCTCATTGTTTATAGCAGCACTATTTACCATAGCCAAGACATGGAAGCAATCTAAATGTCCATAAACATGCAAATAGATAAAGATGTGGTATATATGTATAATGGAGTATCATTCAACCAAAAATAGTGAACTAATGCCACTGGTAACAACATGGATGGACATACAGATTATCACAGTAAAAATAGTAAGGCAGATGGAGAAAAATAATATATGATACCACTCATATGTTGAATCTAAATATGATATAAAGGAACTTATTTACAAAACAGAAATAGACTCACAAACATAGGGAAAAAATATATGGTTACCAAAGGGGTAGGGGGATGAGGGATAAATTAGAAGTTTGGGATTAATATAAAGAAAGCTGAACATCAAAGAATTGAGGCTTTTCAACTGTGGTGTTCGAGAAGACTCTTGAGAGTCCCATCAACTGTAAGGAGACCCAATCAGTCAACCCTAAAGGAAATCAGTCCTGACTATTCATTGGAAGGACTGATCTTGAAGCTGAAACTCCAATACTTTGACCACCTGATGCAAAGAACTGACTCATTTGAAAAGACCCTGATGCTGGGAAAGAGTGAAGGTGGGAGGAGTAGGGGACGACAGAGGATGAGATGGTTGGGTGGCATCACCGTCTCAGTGGACACCAACTCAATAAACTCTGGAAGTTGCTGATTGACAGGGTGGCCTGGTGTGCTGCAGTCCATGGGGTTGCAAAGACTGAGCAACTGAACTGAACTTACTGATACGTAAATATATTACCAACAAGTTCTATTGTATAGTACAGGAAACCATATTCAATATCTCATAATAATCTATAATGGAAAATAATATGAAAATGAATATGTGTATATACATATAACTGAATCTCTTTGCTATACACCAGAAACTAGCACAATATTGCAAATTTGGTATGCTTCAATAAAATGATAACATTATGTTTATTAGAATGAAAAATACACAGAATGCTGACCACAATCAATAGTGACAACAATAAAGAGTAACAGGAACCCTAATTCATTGCTGGTTGGAAGGAAATATGGTATAGTCACTTTGAAAGACAATTTTGCAGCTTCTTATAAGACAAAGAGCTCATACAGCTCAATATCAGGAAAAAAAATCAAAAAATGGATGGAATGCCTGAATATATATTTCTCCAAAGAAGGCATACATAGTACCAAGAGGCACGTGAAAAGATGTTCAGCATCACTGATTTTTAGAGAAATGCATATCAAAAATACAATGAAGTATCACCTCAAACCAGGCAGAATGACGTCACCAAAAAATCTACAAGCAATAAATGCTGGAGGAGGTCTGTTAAAAAGGGAATCCTCTTGCACGGTTACTGGGAATATAAATAGATGTATTCTCTATGGAGAACGGAGGTTCCTTAAACAACTAAAAAGAGAACTACCATATGACCCATCAATGAGATGATTAGTTGAAAGAATGACATAGTTGGCATCACTGATTCAATGGACATGAATTTGAGCAAACTCCAGGAGATGGAGGACAGAAGAGCATGCTGTGCTACAATCCTTGGGGTCATAAAAAGACAGACATGATTAATCATCTCAATAACACCATCAATAAAATGACTCAGCAATCTCACTCCTGGGCATATACCCTGAGAAAACCATTATTCAAAATGACACATGTATTCTAATGTGCATTACAGCACTATTTACAATAACCAGGACATGTAACAATCTAAATATCCATCAACAGATGAATGGATAAAGAATATGTGGTGCATATATACAATAAAATATTAGCCAATCTTAAAAAAAAAAACAAAACTGTGTCATTTGTAGAGATGTGGATGGACATAGAGTCTGTCGTACACAGTGAAGTAATTCAGAAAGAGAAAAACAAATGTAATACATGAAACATATAAGAGGAATCTAGACCCTATTTTCATGGCAGGAATAGAAACACAGATATAGAGAATGGACAAGTGGACACAGGAGAGAAAGGGAGGGTGGAACAAATTGGGAGATCAGGATTGACATATATGCACTGAAAATAGAACTGAAAATGAAACTTAGAAAGCTCAGTTGTGTCTTACTCTTTGTGACTCCATGGACTGTAGCCCATGCGTCTCCTCTGTCCACCGAATTCTCCAGGCAAGAATACTGGAGTGAGCAGCCATTCCCTTTTCCAGAAGATCTTCACAACCCAGGGATTAAACCCAGGTCTGCTGCATTTCAGGCAGATTCTTTATTGTCTGAGTGACCAGGGAAGCCCCACTATGTGTAAAATAGCTAATGGTAAGCTGCTGTATAGCATGGGGAACTCAGCTCAGGGCTTTGTGATGACATAGAAGGATAGGATGGGAGGAGTTTTGAAGAAGGTCCAAGAAGAAGGGGATATATTTATACATATAGCTGATTCACTTCATTGTACAGCAGAAACTAACACATTGTAAAGAAATATATTTCAATTTTTAAAAAATGAATGAACCTAGAAATTATCATACTGAGTGAAGTAAGTTAGACATAGGTAGACAACTATCATATCACTCACATGTCAAATTTTTTAAAAAGGGTACATTAAATTATTTACAAAAATAGAAGTAGAATCACAGATGTAGAAAACAAACTTATAGTTACCAGGGGATAAGGAGGGGAGGGATAAACTGGGAGACTGGGATTTACATATACATACTACTATATATAAAATAGATAACTAATAAGAACCTCCTATATAACATAGGGAACACTAATTAATTTTCTGTAATGGCTTATATAAATGTCCCAGGCAGTTCAATGAGTAAAAAATCCATTGGAAATGCAGGAAATGCAGGAGAAACAGGCTTGATCCCTGGGTCTGGAAAACCTCCTGGAGGAGGGCATGGAAACCCACCCCAGTATTCTTGCCTGGAGAATCCCGTAGACAGAGGAGACTGGTGGGCTATAGGCCATAGGGTCACAAATAGTCAGATACAATGAAGGTGACTGAACAGGCACACACATACAATAGCTTATACGGGAAAATTTTAAAAAAAGAGTGAATATTTGTATATGTATAACTGAATCACTTTGCTATACACCTGAAACTAATAAAACATTATAAATCAATTATACTCTGATGAAATGAAAAAGAAAAGAAAGAAAGAAAAGAGGGCCAATGGAAAAAAATCTCAAAGATCAAAGTTGATGAAAGGGAATTGAGACTTGGTGAAATTAGAATATCTGGAACTTGAAGTGTTCTTTCAAGAAAGCCACAGGAACGTGATTATCAGGACAGGACATGGCTTCAAGGTCATCAAGAGGCCATATATTCTGAGGGCATATCAAGATAAAAGAACTCCCAGATGTCTGCATATTCATACCATTGCCTCATGATTCAGTCACCAAAACATCTGGAGAATCCATACCTTTTTCAGCATGCCTCCATTGGTGTCTACTGAGACAGTTTAACATGCCTACTGTAAAGGAGAAATCTTTAAAGGAATTATATTCATTAATACTAAGAAGATACTAAAAAGTAAATTGAAGCTAAGAGCAGTAAATTATAACTGGCACAGTAAAAACCCCTGCCTACACCATTTTCATATGCACATTTTTACACAAATTGGAACTTATTTACAACAATAAAACAAGTTCACATTTCTACCTTAGAAGATAAAACTATCCTTCTGACAGTGAAGAAGTTCCTAGTATTCCCAAAAATAATATGCAAAATCATTAGAGGTATATCTACTACTGGCTCAATTCAGTTCAGTCACTCAGTGTGTCTGACTTTATGTGACTCCATGGACTGCAGCAGACAAGGATTTGCTGTCAAACACTGACTCTCAGAGCTTGCTCAAAAATATGTCTACAGAGTAGGTGATGCCATCCAATGAGCTCATCCTCTGTCATTCCCTTCTCCTTTGGCCTTCAGTTTCACAGCATCAGGGTCATTTCCAATGAGCCAGTTCATCCCATCAGGTGGCCAGTGTATTGGAGTTTCAGCTTCAGCATCAGTCCTTCCAATGAATATTCAGGACTGAATTCCTTTAGGATTGACTGGTTTGATCTCCTTGCAGTCCAAGGGACTCTCAAAAGTATTCTCCAACACCACAGTTCAAAAGATCAATCTTTTGGTGCTCAAGTTTCTTTATGGTCCAACACTCACATCTATACATGACTACTGGAAAAAACATAGCTTTGCCTAGACAGACATTTGTGAGCAAAGCAATTTCTCTGATTTTTAGTATGCTGTCTAGGTTGTCTAGGTTGGTTCCAAATCAGGAAAGGAGAATATCAAGGCTGTATACTGTCATCCTGCTAACTTAACTTGTATTCAGAGTACATCATGAAAAACGCTGGGCCTGGAGGAAACACAAGCTGGAATCAAGATTGCTGGGAGAAAAATCAATAACCTCGGATATGCAGATGACACCACCCTTATGGCAGACAGCAAAGAAGAAGTAAAGAGCCTTTTGATGAAAGTGAAAAAATTTGGCTTAAAACTCAACATTCAGAAAACTAAGATCATGACATCTAGTCCAAACACTTCATGAGAAATAGATGGGGAAACAAAACAGTGAGAGACTTTATTTTGGAGGGCTCCAAAATCTCAGCAGATGATGAGTGCGTCCATGAAATTAAAAGATGCTTGCTCCTTGGAAGAAAATCTCTGACCTACCAAGACAGCATATTAAAAATCAGAGACATTACTTTGCCAACAAAAGTCCATCTAGTCAAAGCTTTGATTTTTCCAGTAGTCATGTATGGATGTGAAAGTTGGACTATAAAGAAAGATAAGCACTAAAGAATTGATGCTTTTGAATTGTGATGTTAGAGAAAATTATTGAGAGTCCCTTGGACTGCAAGGAGATAAAACCAGTCCATCCTAAATGAAATCAGCCCTGAATATTCATTGAAAGGACTGATGCTGAAGCTGAAGCTGAAACTCCAACACTTGAGCCATATGATGCAAAGAACTGACTCATTGGAAAAGACACTAATGCTGGGAAAGACTGAAAGAAAGAGGAGAAGGGGACAATAAAGGATGAGATCATTGGTTAGCATTAACAACTAGATGGACAGGAGTTTGTGTAAGCTCCAGGAGTTGGTGATGGACAGGGAAGCCTGGTGTGCTGCAGTCTATGGGGTCGCAAAGAGTCAAGCACGACTGAGTGACTGAACTGAATCTAGGTTGGTCATAGCTTTTTTTCCAAGGAGTGTCTTTTAATTTCATGGCTGGTCACCATCTGCAGTGATTTTGGAGCTCCCCAAAATAAAGTATGTCACTGTTTCCAGTGTTTCCCAATCCATTTGCCATGAAGTGATGTGACTGGATGTCATGATCTTAGTATTTTGAATGTTGAGTATTAAGCCAACATTTTCATTCTCTTCTTTCACTTTCATCATGAGGCTCTTCAGTTCCTCTTGACTGTCTCCAATAAGGGTGGTGTCATCTGGGCATCTGAAGTTACAGATATTTCTTCCAGTGATCATGAATCAAGCTTGTGCTTCATCAAGCCTGACAGTTCACATGATGTAATCTGCATATAAGTTTAATGAGAATGTTGACAATATACAGCCTTGATGTCATCCTTTCCCAGTTTGGAACCATTCTGTTGTTCCATGTCTATTTCTAACTGTTGCTTCTTGACTTGCAAACAGGTTTCTAAGGAGAGAGATAAGGTGGTCTGGTATTCCCATTTCTTCAACAATTTTACAGAGATTTTTGTGATCCACACAGTCAAAGGCTTTGGCATGGTTAGCAAAGCAGATGTAGATGTTTTTCTGGAACTCTCTTGCTTTTTTGATGATCCAAAAGATGTTGGCAATTTGATCTCTGGTTCTTCTGCCTTTTCTAAATCAAGCTTGAACATCTGGAAGTTCATGGTTCACGTACTGTTGAAGCCTGGCTTGGAAAATTTTGAGCATTACTTTGCTAGAATGTGCAAAGAGTGGAATTGTGCCGTAGTTTGAGCATACTTTGTCATTGCCTTTCTGGAGACTGGAATAAAAACTGACCTTTTGCAGTCCTGTGACCACTGCTGAGTTGTCCAAATTTTCTGGCATATTGAGTGCTGCACAATCACAGCATCATCTTTCAGGACTTGAAATAGCTCAACTAGAATTCCATCAACTCCACCAGATTTGTTCATACTGATGCTTCCTAAGGCCCACCTGACTTGGCATTCTGGGCACCATGGTTATCTGGGTCATGAAGATTTTTTTTTTTTTTGTATAGTTACTCTGTGTATTCTTGGCACCTCTCCTTAATATCTTCTTCTGTTAGGTCCATACAGTTTCTGTCCTTTATAGTGCCCATGTTTCCATTGAGTATTTCCATGGTATATCTAATTTTCTTGAAGAGATCTCTAATCTTTCCCATTCTATCATTTTCCTCTGTTTCTTTGCACTGATCACTGAGGAAGGCTTTCTTATCTCTCCTTGATATTCTTTGGAACTCTGCATTCAAGTGGATATATCTTTCCTTTTCTCCTTTGCCTTTAGGTTCTAATCTTTTCTCAGCTATTTGTAAGGCCTCCTCAGACAACCATTTTGCCTTTTTGTTTTACTTTTCCTTAGGGATGGTCTTGATCACTGCCTCCAGTACAATATCACAGAACTCTGTTCATAGATCATCAAGCACTCTATCAGATCTAATCCCTTGAATCTATTGATCAATTCCACTGTATAATCATAAGGGATATGATGCAGATCATACCTGAATGGTCTAGTGGTTTTCCCTACTTTCTTCAATTTAAGTCTAAATTTTGCAATAAAGAGTTCATGACTTGAGCCACAGTCAGCTCCTGGTCTTGTTTTTGCTGACTGTGTAATGCTTCTTCTTCTTGTTCTGCAAAGAATATAATCCATCTGATTTTGGTATTGACCAGCTGGAGATTTCCATGCATAGTGTTTTCTTTAGTCTTGTTGGAATAGGTTGTTTGCTATGACCACTGGGTTCTTTTGGCAAAACTCTCTTAGCCTTTGCCCTGCTTCATTTTGTACTCCAAGGTCAAATTTAACCTGTTACTCCAAGTATCTTTTGATTTCCTACTTTTGCATTCCATTTCACTATGATGAAAAGGACATTGTTTTGGGGTGTTAGTTCTAGAAGATCTTGTAAGTCTTCATAGAACCATTCAATTTCAACTTCTTCAGCATTAGTGGTTGGGGCATAGATTTGGATTACTGTGATATTGAATGGTTTGCCTTGGAAAGAACAAAGATAATTCCACCATTTTTGAGATTCCACCAAAATACTGAATTTCAGACTCTTTTGTTGACTATGAGGGCTACTCCATTTATTCTAAAGGATTCTTGCCCACAGTAGTAGATATAATCGTCATGTGAATTAAATTTACCCATTCCAATTCCTTTTAGTTCACTGATGCCTAAAATGTCGATGTTCACTCTTGCCATCTCCTGTTTGATCACTTCCAGTTTGCCTTGATTCATGGACCTAACATTCCTGGTTCCTATGCAATAATGCTCTTCACAGCATTGGACTTTACTTCCATCACCAGTGACATCCACAACACTGCATGTGTTTTGGCTTTGTCTCTTCATTCTTTCTGGAGTTATTTCTCCACTCTTCTCTAGCAGCATTTGGGGCACCTGCTGACCTGGGAAGTTCATCTTTCAGTGTTATATCTTTTTGTGTTTTCATACTGTTCTTAGGGTTCTCAAGGCAAGAGTACTGAAATGATTTGCCATTCGCTTCTCCAGTGGGCCATGTTTTGTCAGAACTTTCCATCATGATCCATCCTTCTTGGGTGGCCCTAGACAACCTGGGTTATAGTTTCTCTCAGTTATACAAGGCCATGATCTATGTGATCAGTTTGATTAGTTTCCTGTGATTATGGTTTTCATTCTGTCTGACCTCTGTGCATAAGTGTAAGAGGGATATGGAAGCTTCCTGATGGGAGAGACTGGGTCTTGTTCTAATGGGCGGAGCCATGCTCAATAAATTTTTAATCCAATTTTCTATTGATGGGCCAGGTTGTGCTCCCTCCCTGTTGTTTGATCAGAGATCAAACTATGTTCTTGGAATTGTGTTCCCTCACTTTTGTTTGACCTGAGACCAAACTATTACTGACTGCATTAATACTTCCCAAAATTTTGTCACATTCCTACCAATATTCTCTTGAGGAAGTTCTGTTAATATAATGTTTTCATGCTGTCACTTCAGTCATCTCTGACACTTTGCAACACTATGGGCCATAGACATCCAGGCTCCTCCATATGGACTGAACCTGCATCTCTTATGTCTACTGCATTGGCAAGCGGGTTCTTTATCACTAGTGCCACCTTAGTTAAATACTAATTTGGAAATCTAAACTTTAAGAACATATATATAACAAAAATATATAGAAGGAGAATGAAGATTAAAAAATAATATATTGAAATATACACATGACTTTACTAGTGGGATTTTTCCTTTCTTATAGATTTTTACTTCTTGTTACAGCCTGTTCTTTTCCATTTAGAGAAGACCCTTTAACATTTATTTTAGGGTCAATTTAGTAGTGATAAACTCTTTTAGGTTTTGCTTATCTGAAGTTTGTTATCTATGATTCAATTCTGAATAACAATCCTGCTGGGTAGAGTATCCTAGGTTGTAGGTTTTTCTGTTTTCAGCACTTAAAATATACCACTCCCTTGTGGCCTGCAAATTTTCTGCAGGAAAAAAATAAAAAGTAATAACAACATCTAATGCCATATGGGTGTTCCCTTGTATATGACTTTTTACATTTTTTGACTTTATTTTTAAACTGGAGGAAGGTTACTCCTACAATGTTGTGATAGCTTTTGCTGTACAACAGTGTGAATTAGCCATAATTATACCCATATCCCCTCCCTCTCCTTTTCCATCTCACCCCTCTATGTCATCACAGAATGCCAGGTTGGGTTCCCTGTGTTATATAACAGATTCCCCACCATAGTGAATATATGGCAATGCTACTTTTTCAATTTGTTCCACTCTCTTCTTCCTCCACTGGATCTACAAGTCCATTCTCTACATATGCCTCTCCATCCATCCCTTCCCTGAAAATAGGTGCATCAACACCATTTTTCTAGATTCAATATATATGTGTTAATACATGATATTTATTTTTATCTTTCTGGCTTCACTTTGTATAACAGTCTCTAGGTTCATCCATTTCACTACCACTGACTCAAACACCTTCTATTTTATGGCTGAGTAATATTTAACTGTATGTAGAAAGTTCTGACCAACCTAGATAGCATATTCAAAAGCAGATACATTAATTTGCCAACAAAGGTCCATCTAGTCAAGGCTATGGTTTTTCCAGTAGTCAGGTATGGATGTGAGAGTTGAACTGTGAGGAAAGCTGAGTGTTGAAGAATTGATGCTTTTGAACTGTGGTGTTGGAGAAGACTCTTGAGAGTCCCTTGGACTGCAAGGAGATTCAATCAGTCTATTCTAAAGGAGATCAGTCCTAGGTGTTCTTTGGAAGGAATGATGCTAAAGCTGAAACTCCAGTACTTTGGCCACCTCATGTGAAGAGTTGACTCACTGGAAAAGACTCTGATGCTTGGAGGGATTGGGCACAGGAGGAGAAGGGGAGAACAGAGAATGAGATGGCTGGATTTCATCACCAACTCAATGGACTTGAGTTTGAGCGAAGTCTGGGAATTGTTGATGGACAGGGAGGCCTGGCATGCTGCAATTTGCCAGGGTCCAACCCCAGTGGATCCAGGGAATTCGAAGCAGGGACGGAGTTGGCATCCTAGGAATTAATTGTTTAATTAAATATATGGAGGGAGATTAGAGAGAAATCGTGTAGTAGGAAAATAAGTGGAGAAAAAGAGGCTGAGTAACTTGGTTTACGTGGAAAACTAATAAAACTCCAAGACAAGGAATTTGCACCATCTACATAGGCCACCGGTGCCCACTTGAATAGCAGAGGGTGCCCCACCTGGGCTCCCTCTTGCGTGAGTCTTAGTAGCCAGGGCAAGTAAGTAGATGTCGTGAGCCTCCACGCTCCAGACGGGAATTCAGCCAGAAAAGAAGAGAACAAGAAAAGACCACATGGCGGAAACCAGTCTTTCCAGGAACTGGTCCATTTTCTTTATTTTCAGGTTTGCTTATATACTTTTTGTTATGCATAGATATAGAATACAAAGTCACGCAGGGTCAGCAGACCTGACCTTTATCAAAATCAGGTGCTTCATATAAATGTATATGAGGCTCTTAGGTGTTTTATATCATCTTCTTGCCATGATGCCTGCTAACATTTTATGACCCTTTCTTTCTGATAATGGTCAGTCAACCAGAAAACCTATTTTTTTCAGGGGTGATTTTTCTTAAACCAGGTGCCACCCTCTGAAGGTACCAGATAAAGTTGCATCCCTATAGGGTGAGGGTGTAGTGGGTTACAATTAAGAAAGGAATTTACTTAGCCTAAGTTTTAACATGATTAATATCAAAGGTTAATACTTATTTCTCCTGTATACTAGTTATAATAATTATAAGGGCAGGGAATATGGAGATTTAGCAGCAAATATTGGCTCAACAAATGAAAAACCCTTCACGAATATAATTCCTTTTCTTATGAATATAATTCCTAATCAACCTACTGTGCTAATAATTTCTAACTTCCCAAAAGAATCTGTCTTTGGAAAGTTTAAAACATCTTGTGTCTCTCACAGCTGGGAGGCTGTGAACAGTCACATGTGGCCAGATGAACCTGTTCAGGCAGGCTAGGTAACCTTCAGAGGAGTTTGTCAGTTGAAACACTCTTGTCAAGCCCAGGAATTTTTATTAACTGGGGCTGTAGGTTAACTCCTTCTCTGAGAGAGGTGGTGGGGACAGCGCCCCCTTAAATTCAGAGGTATAGGTGAGAGCATAGAGCAGTAAAGTAGGCAGACTCTGGTTTTAGGGGTAGATGCTCCAGAACAGGGGGTCTCCTGAGGCTCAATCCTGCCTTTGTGTATGCTGCTCCTCCTACCTCATGACCTTTGCCACAGGCAGAGTTCCTCACGCTGGCTCCTGGCAGCAATTCATGGGGTCGCAAAGAGTCGGACATGACTGAGCGACTGAACTGAACTTAACTGAGGTACCACATCTTTTTTATGCATCCATCCATGCATCCATCGATGGACATCTAGCTTACTACCATGTCCTACTTGCTGTAAATAATGATGCAGTGAACACTGGGGTACATGTGTTGTTTAGAATTGTGATTTTCTCAGGGCATATGCTCAGGAGTGGGATTGTTGTGTCATGTGGAAAGTTTATTCCTAGGTTTTTTTAAGGAATATCCATAATATTCTCCATAATGTTTGTATCAGTTTACATTGCCACTGACAGTTCAAGCAGATTCCCTTTTCTCCACATCCTCTCCAGCATTATGTGTTTGTAGTTTTTTGATGATGGTCATTGTGACTGATATGAGGTATACGTCAGTGTAGCTTTGATTTCCATTTTTTCTAATAATTAGTGATGATGAGCATCTTTTCATGTGTATATTGACCTTCTGTATGAATTCTTTGGAGAAATGTCTGTTTAGGACTTTGGCTCATTTTCTGATTGGGATGTTTGTTTTTCTGAAATTAATCTGTTATATTTTAGAGACTAATCTCTTTGTCATTTGCTTCATTTGCAATTATTTTTTCCCCATTCTAAGAGTTGTCTTTTAATCTTATTTACTGTTTCCTTTGGCATGCAAAAATGCTTAAGTGTTATTCAGTCCCATTTGCTAATTTTTGTTTTTATTTCCTTTATTCTAGGAGGCGGATCAAAGAGGATCTTGCTGTTGTTTCTGTCAAAGAGTGTACTGCATATGTTTTCCACTAAGAGCTTTTTTTTTTTTGGGGGGGGCTTACATTTAAGCCTTTAATCCATTGTTTCATTTATTTTTGTGCATGGTGTTAGAAAATGTTCTGACTTCATCCCTTTACATGTAGTTGTCCAGTTTTCTTAGAAACAATTATTGAAGAAGCTGTCTTTTCCCCATTGCAAAATCTTGCCTCTAGTGTCAAAGATAAGGTGCCCCATAGGTGCATGGTTTATCTCTGGGCTTTCTTTCTTGTTTCATTTGTCCTGTATTTCTGCTTTTGTGCCAGTACCATACTGTCCTTATAACTATAGCTTTTTAGTATAGTCTGCCAGCATAGAGCTTTATTCTTCCAGCTCCATTTTTCTTTCTCAAGATTGCTTTGGCTATTTGAGGTCTTTTCTATTTCTATGCAAATAGTTACGTTTTTATTCTAGTTCTGTGAAAAATTTCCATTGGTAGTTTGATAGAGATTGCATTAAATCTGTAGATTGTTTTGGGCAGAATAGTAATTTTCACAATGTCTATTTTTCCAGTTAAAGGACATAGCATATCTTTCTAGCTATTTGTGTTATCTTTAATTTCTTTAACTGGTATCTTACAGTTTTCTTCATGCAGATCTTTGATCCCTTTAGGTAGGTTTATTCCCAGGTATTTGATTATTTTTGTTGCAATTATGAATGGATTATTTCCTTAATTTATTTCTCTGAGTTTTCATTGTTAGTGTATAGGAATGCAAGGGATCTTGTGTATTAATTTTATATCATATGATTTTCCTATATTCATTGATTACCTCTAGTAACATTCTAATGACATCTTTAGGGTTTTCTTTGTATAGGATCATGTCATCAGCAAACAGTGAGAGTTTTACTTCTTCTTTTCTAATCTGGGATTCTTTTATTTCTTTTCCTTCTCTGATTTCCAAAACTATACTGAATAATAGTGAAGAAAGTGGGCACCCTTGTCTTGATCTGGATCTTTGAAGAGAAGCTTTTGCTATTTCACTGCTGAGAATAACATTTGCTGTGGGTTTGTCATATATGATCTTTTTGATGAGGTAGTTTTCTTCTATGTCTACTTTCTGGAGAGTTTTTACATTAAATGGATGTTTAATTTTGTTAAAAGCTTTCTATGCATGTATTGAGATGATCATATTTTTTTTAAGTTTGTTAATATGATGTATCACATTGATTGATTTGTATATATTGAAGAATCCTTCCAAAACTGAGATAAACCTGACTTAATCATGGTGTATGCGTCTTTTAATGTGCTGTTAGATTCTGTTTACTAGAAGTTTGTTGAAGATTTTTGCATCTGTGTTCATTAGCAATATTTGCCCCTCTCTCTCTCTCTCTCTCTCTCTCTCTCTCTCTCTCTATATATATATATATATATATATATATATATATATATATATATATATATATATATAGTGTGTGTGTGTGTGTGTGTGTGTGTGTGATATGTCTGTCTGGTTTTGTTGTCAGGGTGATGGTGACCTCGTAGAATAAATTTGGAAGTTTGCCTTTCTCTGAAATTTTCCGGAAGAGATTGAGCAATTAGGTGTTAACTCTTATCTAAAAGTTAGATAGAATACACCTATAAAGTGGTCTAGCTCTGGGCTTTTGATTGTTGGAAGATTTTTAAAGTTTATCTGATATGAGTATTGTATGCCAACTTACTTTTAATTTCCACTTTCATGGAAAACCTTTTTTGATTCCTTCACTTTCAGTTTGTATGTGTTTCTAGGTCTGAAGGGGGTCTCTTGTAGACAGCATATATACAGATGTTGCTTTTGTATCCTTTCAGCCGGGTCATGTCTTTTGGTATGTGTGATCCTATTACCATTCACTTTATTGTTTTGACTTTTTTTTTTTTCAATCTTTTCTTTCTATTGTGTTTCCTTTCTAGAGAAGTCCCTTTAGCATTTGCTGTAAAGCGGGTTTGGTGGTACTTAATTCTCTTAATTTTCCTTATCTATAAAGATTTTAATTTCTCCTTTGAATCTGAATGATATCCTTGCTGAGTAGAGTAAACTTGTTTATAGCTTTTCTTTTTTTTCCCCTTTCAACACTCTGAAAGGTTGTTGCTGAGCTCTGAAAGATGCCTGGATTTTTGGCCTCCAAAAGAGAGGAATTCAATCCAGGGCCAGTTACAAGGCTTGATCACTCAGAGCTTTTGTTAAATAAAATTGTATCAAAGTATAAAAGAGATAGGGACAGCTTCTGACATAGACATCAGAAGGGGGCAGAAATAGTGCCTCCCCCACTAGTCTTTAACAGGAATTTATATACCTACTATCAGGTTGCTAATTAGAGAAAGGAAATGTCTCAAACCTCAGAGAGTAGCACCAGGCCCCTCATCCACAACATGTATTTTGAAATAACATCGGCACAAGGTGAGTCATCCTGGGCCATAAAACAATTGACATGAATCTTGAAGAAAGGCAGGTTTCCAAACAAATATATAGTCTCAACAACATAGATTAGAAGAACATTTGTATGAATAAAACATACTGATTTGTTGAGCTATTATCAGTTCTGAGTCTTAGGCTGAACTGACTTGAAGAAAGATAGATTTGAGGGTAAATACATGCCTCATTAACATGGCTTAAGAAAAAAAATCCATAAGAAAAAAACACATTGGTTAGTTCAAAGTGTGAGAACAGTTAAGTTGAGGTGGAATGAGGTGTCATTATGGCAACACAAAAATTTAAAAGAAATATTAATTTCATATAGAAAAGGGGAAAAAAATAACACTTTTAGTTAAATAGAGATAGGTAAAAGAGGTATAAAAACCATATGACACTTGCTGCCTATTTCCTCCATTTGGAGACCCCCTAGCTTTCCTGCCTGTTACCCTCTCAACTTTATTATATCCTGACATTCCTTTGGCCTATATAATTTCTGTTGGAAGATCAGCTGCTAGCCTTATGGGGATCACCTTATATGTTATTTGTTGCATTTCTCTTGCTGCTTTTAACATTTTTTCATTGTGCTTAATTTCTGTTAGCTTGACTAATATGTGTCTTGGTGTGTACTTTTGTATTTATCCCGTGTGGGACTAACCAGGCTTCCTGGACATGGGTGGCCATCTCTTTTCCCATATTAAGGTTATTTTTTACTATAATTTCCTCAAATATTTTCTTAACTCCTATATTTACTTCTTCTTCTGGAACCCTATAATTTGAACATTGGTGTGCTTAATGTTATCCAGAGGTATCTGAGACTGCCCTCATTTATTTTCACTCTTTTTTTTCCTCTTTATTCATCTCTGCTTCAACTGTTTCCACCTTTCTATCTTCCAAGTCACTTATCCATTCTTCTGCCTCAGTTATTCTGATACTGGTTCTCTATCAGGTATTTTTTAACACAATTATTGTATTCTTGAGTGTTGATTGTCTATTCTTTATTTCTTCTAGGTCCTTGTTAAACATTTTGTGTATCTTCTCAGTCTTTGCCTCTATTCTATTTACCTGTGCATTCATTTCATTTCCAAGATTTTACTTCATTTTTATTATCATTACTCTGAATTTTTTTCATGTAGACTGCTTATTCCTCTTCCTCTGTTTGGTCTTGTGGGGTTTTACCGTGTTTCTTAATCTGGTACATGTTTCTCTGTCTTTTTCTTAGCTTTTACTTACTCATTATAGTTACTGTTTTTAGGTCTTCTTTCTGCAGGATGCAAGATTGGATTTCCTTTAATTTGTGGATTTTGAATCCAGTGACTGGGGATGGACAAGTGCCTTGTGAAATTTTCATGGTTAGGGGGATCGGTGCCTATGTTTGGTTGGTAGAGCTGAAGCTTGTCTTTCTGAAATGTAGTGCCTCATTCAGTGGTGTGTTTTTGAGTGTTCAGGGGCTGGTATGGCTTTGTGCAGCCTATCTGCTAATGGCTACAGTTGTATTCCTGTTTTACTGATGATTTTGTATGAGGCTCACAGCATTGAATTTTTCTTGCCTTTGAATGGGCAGGTATTAATGTTGAAATAGAAGCCTTTAAGAGAGCTCACACTGATTAATGTTCCATGGAGTTTGGAGTTCTCTGATGGTCCAAAGTCCAGGACTTGGGTTTACCGGCTGAGAGACTCATGTCCCACCCCTTACTGTACCATCAAGACTCCACAAGCCACACAGCACAGATGAACAAAGAAAGGAAGAGACAGAGGAAAGAAAAAAAAAAAGCAAAAGAAAGTCAAACAAACATGCAAACAAAAAATGACCCAACACAGCCCTAAGACAATGGTGAAAGTAACACTCAACAGACAATAACACCCAAAGAAACTCACAGATTCACAAAGTGAAAAGAAGAGAGAAAGAGAAATAAAATTATAAAGAATGAAAAAAGAACCAAAAGAGAATAGATCATTCAAAACAATAAACACTTATGTGAAAATGAATGGCAAAATTAAACTAAAAAAAAAAACACAGAAACATGGGGAAAATGCAGTATAGCTAAAGAGTACTGGAAACTAGGAAAAGTAGAATATAAAATAAATTTATTTGAAAGTAAAAGCTTTTTATAAAGGAAAACTATGTTAAAAATAAAAATCAAAGGGATATAGTAAAAGAAGATGGTGGAGAAGTAAGGCAGGGTGATCACCAGCCTCCCTACAAATACATCAAAAACTCATCAAGATGGAACAATTCCTACAAACCAAACTTTGGACAAGATCAGACTATCCAAGGCCTCGAAAGGGGCAAGCTAAGCCCCCTGGAATGAGGAACTGGCCTGAACCATTGAAATGGGAGAACTGAGTCCAAGATCCCAGATTGTCAGAGAACTCCTAACCCCAGGAAGTTATTAATTACTGAGAACTTCCAAGAAGGTCTAAACCTGTGCACAAAGCCTGGTATCACTCAGCTGCCAACAGCATCCACGGTAGGACACCTCACCCAAACAAAAAGTGAGGCAAAAGCACAAAAACAATCAGCAGAAAGAATTCCCACAGACCCAAAGACACTCCAAAATATACCACTTCACACAGTCCTGCCTATCAGAGGAAAAAGAAAAAAAAAAGCTCACCTCCTCCCACTGGAATACAGGCACAAGTCACTCCTACCGTCAAATCAACACAAACTACCGAATCAACCTTTCCCAATGAGGGCAAAAACCAAAAGGAAGAAGGAACATGACCCTAAAACCTGGGGAAAGAAGGCCTGAAACAGTAACTTAGGGAAAAAGAAAAGAAAAGACAGAGACATATAGCACAAATGAAGGAACATGTTAGAAACTCACAATACCAAATAAATGAAGAGGAAATAGGCAAATTATCTGAAAAAATAAAGTATTCAGAATAATAATAGTAAAGATGTTCCAAAGACTTAAAAATAGAATGGAGAAAATGCAAGAAGCAATTAATTCGATTAATGCAATTAACAAGGACATAGAATAATTAAGGAATAAACAGGTAAATGGCACAATTATTGAAATTAAAAATACTCTGCAAGGAACCAACAGGAGAATAACTGAGGCAGAATAAGGGATAAATGAGCTGGATGAAAGAATGGTATAAATAATGGCTGAAGAGCAAAATAAAGAAAAAATAAAGAAAAAAATTGAGTATAGCTTTAGAGACTTTTGGGACAATATTAAATGCAGCAACATTCTAGTTTTATGGGTCTCGAGTAAGAAGAGAAAAAGAAAGGCACCGAGAAATTTTTTTTTTAAGAGATTACAGTTGAAAACTTCCCCAACATGGAAAAGGAAATAGTCAATCAAGTCCAAGAAGCAGAGAGTTTCATACAGGATAAACCCAAGGAGAAACATGTCAAGAAACATACTAATCATGCTAACAGAGATTAAACACAAAGAATATTAAAAGCAGAAAGGGAAAAGCAACAAGTAACATATAAAGAAAGCCCATCTGATAAACAGCTGATCTTTCTGCAGAAACTCTGCAGGCCAGAAGGGAAAGGAAGGATATATTTAAATAACTGAAAGAAAAAGATCCACCACGAAGATTACTCTACTCAGCAAGGGTCTCATTCAAAATTGATGGAGAAATCAAAAGCTTTACAGATAACCAAAAGAGAACTTAGCACCATGAAACCAGCATTACAGCAAATGGTAAAGGGACTTATATAGGCAGTAAACACAAGAGAAAGGAAAAACTTACAAAAAGAAACCTAAAACAATCAAGAAAATGCCAGTGGGAAAAATATACATAAATAATTATTTTAAATGTAAATGGATTAAATGCTTCAACCAAAAGATACAGACAGGCTTAATAAACATAAAATCAAGACCCATATGTATGATGTGTAAAAGGGAACCACTTCAGACCTAGAGACACATACGGACTGAAATTAAAATGATGGGAAAAGTTATTCCATGCAAATGGAAATTTAAAAAAAGGCCAAGTGGCAATTCCAATTTCAGACAAAATAGGCTAAAATAAGGAATATTATGAGAGATAAAAAGGGTCTGTACATAATGATCAAAAGTTCAATCCAAGAAGAAGACATAAAAAAAATTGTAAAATATTTATGCACCCAACATAGGAGCAGCTCAATACATAAGGCAAAGAGTACCAGATATAAAAGGGGAAACTGACAGTAGCACAATAATAGTAGAGAACTTTAACACCCCACTTACACCAATGGACAGATCAACCAAACAGAAAATTGAAGGAAATACAAACCTTAAATGAAACATGAGACCGAATAGACCTAATTGATATCTTCACGACTTTCAATCCAAATGCAGAAGAATACACTTTCTTCTCAAGTGTGCAGAGAACATTCTCCAGGAGAAATCAAATCTTGTGTCACAAATCAAGCCTCAATAAATTTAAGAAAATTAAAATAATATCAAGCATTTTCTCTGACCACAATCCTAAGAAACTAGATATCAGTTACAGGAACAGAACTGCAAAAAACACAAAAACATGGAGATTAAACAATACATTTCTAAGTAATGAAGACAGTACTGAAGAAATAAAAAGGGAAATAAAAAGATTCCTAGAAACAAATGACAACAAAAACATAACAATCCAAAACCTATGGGACGCACCAAAAGCAGTTCTAAGAGGGAAGTTGATAGCAATACATACTATCTCAAGAAACAAGAAAAACATCTAATAGACAATCTAATTCTGCACCTAAAGCAGTTGACAAAAGAAAAGAAAAAAGAAACCCAAAGTTAGTAAGAGGAAATAAACAGAAACAAGTGAATAAGAGCAGAAACAAGTGAATAAGAAATGAAAGAAACAATAGTAAAGATTGATAAAACTAAAAGCTGGTTCTTTGAGAAGATAAGCAAAATTGCAAATCATACTCATTAACATAAAAGGGAGAAAAATCAAATCAACAAAATTAGGAATGAAAAAAGGGAGGTTACAACAAACAGCTCAAAAATACAAAGGATCACGAGACTATTATGAGAAACTATATGCTAATAAAATGGACAACCTGGAGGAAATGGACAGATTCTTAGAAAAGTTCAACCTTCCAAGACTGAGCCAAGAAGAAAGGGAAACTATAAATAACCCCATTATAAGCACTGAAATCAAAACTGTCATAAAAAATCTCCCCCAAACAAAAACCAAGGGCCAGATGTCTTTCAAGGTGAATTCTATCAAGCATTTAGAGAAGAGCTAATGCCTAGCCTTCTGGAACACTTCAAAAAATTCACAGAGGAAGGAACACTTCCAAAGTCATTCTATGAGGCCAAAATCATTCTGATAAAAGCCAAACAAAAATATCATCCAAAAAAAAAATTACAGGCCAATATCACTGATGAACATAGATGGAAAAATCGTCAACAAAATTCTAGCAAACAAGAACTCAACAACACATTAAAAAGATCATATACACTGATCAAGTCGAGTTTAACCCAGGGATTCAAGGATTCTTCAATATACACAAATCAATCAGTGTGATTCTCCATATTAACAAATTGAAAGATAAAAACCACATAGTCATCTCAATAGATGCAAAAAAAGCTTTCCACAAACTTTAGCATCCATTTATGAAAAAAAAAAAAAACTATTCAAAAAATGGGAATAGAAGGAACCTATCTTAGCATAATAAAGGCCATATACAATAAACCCACAGCAAACATTATTCGGAATGGTGAGAATCTGAAAGCATTCCCTCTAAGATCAGGAACAAGAAAAGGGTGTCCACTCTCACAACTATTATTCAACATAGCTTTAGAAGTCCTAGCTATAGCAATCAGAGAAGAGAAAAAAATAAAATGAATCCAGACCAGAAAAGAAGAAATAAAGCTCTCATTGTTTGCAAATGACAAGATTCTGTACATAGAAAACCCTAAAGATACTATCAGAAGATTACTAGAACTGATCAGCAAATTTAGTAAAGTCACAGGTTAAAAAATCAATACACAAAATTCACTTTCATTCCTATATACTAATGATATAAAATCAGAAAGAGAAATTAAGAAATCGATCCCATTTACCATTATAACAAACAGAATAAAATACGTAAGATTAAATCTACCTAAGGAGACAAAAAAATTGTATACACAAAACTATAAGACGCTGATGAAAAAATCAAAGTTTACATAAACTAGGGTTTCCATTGTAGTTCAGATGGTAAAATATCTTTCTGTAATGCAGGAGACCTGGGTTCTATCCCTGGGTCAGGATGATCCCCTGGAGAAGGAAATGGCAATGCACTCCAGTATTTCCTGGAGAATCCCATGGACAGAGGACCCTGGCAGGCTATAGTCCATGGGATCGCAAAGAGTGAGACATGACTGAGCCACTAACACACACACACACACACACACACACACACACACACACACACACACACACACACACAGATGGATGGATATTCCATGCTCCTGGCCTGGAAGAATCAATATTGTGAAAGTGACTGTACTAACAAATACAATACACAGATTCAATGATATCCCTATCAAATTATCAATGGCATTTTTCACAGAACTAGCACAAAAATTTCACAGTTCTTATGGAAACACAAAAGACCCTGAAAGGCCAAAGCCATCTAGAGAAAGAAGAATGGGGTGGGAGGAATCAGCCGATTTCAGGCTATACTACAAAGATACACTCATCAACAGAGTATGATACCAGCACAAAAATAGAAGTATAGACCAGTGGAACAAGATAGAAATCCCAGAGATATACCCATGCACCTATGGGAACTCTCTCTTTGACAAAGGAAGCAAATATATACAATGGGAAAAAGATAGCCTTTTTAATAAGTGGTGCTGGAAGAATTGAACAACTATGTGTAAAAGAATGAAATTAAAACAGCATACACAAAGATAGACTTAAAATGGATTAAAGACCTAAATTTAACACTAGAAACAATAAAACTCTTAAAAGAAAACATAGGCAGGACACTGTATGATATAAGTTACAGTAAGATTTTCTATGACCAACCTTCTAGAATAATGGAAAAAAAAAACAAAAATAAATAAATGGGACATAATTAAACTTAAAAGTTTTTCACAGCAAAGAAAATATTAACAAGGTGAAAAGACAGCCCTCACAATGGGAGAAAATACTAGCATGTGAAACAACTAACAAAGGATTTATTAACAAAATATACAAGCAGCTCATAAAACTCAGTTCAGTTCAGTTCAGTTCAGTCACTCAGATGGGTCCGACTTTTTGCGACCCCATGAATCGCAGCACACCAGGCCTCCCTGTCCATCACCATCTCCCGGAGTTCACCAAAACTCATGTGCATCAATTCAGTGATGCCATCCAGCCATCTTATCCTCTGTCATCCCCTTCTCCTCCTGTCCCCAATCCCTCCCAGCATCAGAATCTTTTCCAATGAGTAAACGCTTCGCATGAAGTGGCCAAAGTACTGGAGCTTCAGCTTTAGCATCATTCTTTCCAAAGAAATCCCAGGGTTGATCTTGAGAATGGACTGGATGGATCACCTTGCAGACCAAGAGACTAGCAAGAGTCTTCTCCAACACCACAGTTCAAACGCATCAATTTTTCCGTGCTCAGCCTTCTTCACAGTCCAACTCTCACATCCATACATGACCACAGGAAAAACCATAGCCTTGACTAGACGGACCTTAGTCGGCAAAGTAATGTCTCTGCTTTTCAATATACTATCTAGGTTGGTCATAACTTTTCTTTCAAGGAGTAAGTGTCTTTTAATTTAATGGCTGCAGTCACCATCTGAAGTGATTTTGAAGCCAAAAAAAATAAAGTCTGACACTGTTTCCCCATCTATTTCCCATGAAGTGATGGGACCGAATGCCATGATCTTAATTTTCTGAATGTTGAGCTTTAAGCCAACTTTTTGGCTCTCCTCTTTCACTTTCATTAAGAGGCTTTTTATCTCCTCTTCACTGTCTGCAATAAGGGTGGTGTCATCTGCATATCTGTGGTTATTGATATTTCTCCCAGCAATCTTGATTCCAGCTTGTGTTTCTTCCAGTCCAGCATTTCTCATGATGTACTCTGCATAGAAGTTAAATAAGCAGGGTGACAATATACAGCTTTGACATACTCCTTTTCCTATTTGGAACCAGTCTGTTGTTCCATGTCTAGTTCTAACTGTTGCTTCCTGACCTGCATACAGATTTCTCAAGAGGCAGGTTAGTTGGTTTGGTATTCCCATCTCTTTCAGAATTTTCCACAGTTTATTGTGATCCACACAGTCACAGGCTTTGGCATAGTCAATAAAGCAGATATAGATGTTTTTCTGGAACTCTTTGCTTTTTCCATGATCCAGTTGATGTTGGCAATTTGATCTCTGGTTCCTCTGACTTTTCTAAAACCAGCATGAACATGAGGGAGTTCACGGTTCACATATTGCTGAAGCCTGGCTTGGAGCATTTTGAGCATTACTTTACTAGCAGGTGAGATGAGTGCAATTGTGCAGTAGTTTGAGCATTCTTTGGCATTGCCTTTCTTTGGAATTGCAATGAAAACTGACCTTTTCCAGTCCTGTGGCCAGAGCTGAGTTTTCCAAATTTGCTGGCTTATTGAGTGCAGCACGTTCACGGCATCATCTTTCAGGATTTGAAACAGCCCAACTGGAATTCCGTCACCTCCACCAGCTTTGTCCGTAGTGATGCTTTCTATGGCCCACTTGACTTCACTTTCCAAGATGTCTGGCTCTAGGTTAGTGATCACATCATCATGATTATCTGGGTCGTGAAGATCCTTTTTGTACAGTTCTTCAATGTATTCTTGCCATCTATTCTTAATATCTTCTACTTCTGTTAGGTCCATACCATTTCTGTCCTTTATTGAGCCCAACTTTGCAGGAAATATTCCCTTGGTGTCCCTAGTTTTCTTGAAGAGATCTCTATTCTTTCCCATTCTGTTGTTTTCCTCTATTTCTTTGCATTGATCGCTGAAGAAGGCTTTCTTATCTCTTCTTGCTATTCTTTGGAACTCTGCATTCAGATGCTTTTATCTCTCCTTTTCTCCTTTGCTTTTCGCCTCTCTTCTTTTCACTGCTATTTGTAAGGCCTCCCCAAACAGCCATTTTGCTTTTTTGCATTTCTTTTCCATGGGGATGGTCTTCATCCCTGTCTTCTGTACAAGGTCATGAACCTCATTCCATAGTTCATCAGGCACTCTATCTATCAGATCTAGGCTCTTAAATCTATTTCTCATTTCCACTGTATAATCATAAGGGATTTGATTTAGGTCATACCTGAATGGTCTGGTGGTTATTCCTACTTTGTTCAATTTAAGTCTGAATTAGGCAATAAGGAGTTCATGATCTGATCCACAGTCAGCTCCTGGTCTTGTTTTTGTTGACTGTATAAAGCTTCTCCATCTTTGGCTGTAAAGAATAGAATCAATCTGATTTCAATGTTGACCGTCTGGTGATGTCCATGTGTAGAGTCTTCTGTTGTGTTGTTGGAAGAGGGTGTTTACTATGACCAGTGCATTTTCTTGGCAAACTCTATTGTCTTTGCCCTGCTTCATTCCACATTCCAAAGCCAAAATTTATTTTTACTTCATGTGTTTCTTGACTTTTGACTTTTGCATTCCAGTCTCCTATAATGAAAAGGACATCTTTTTGGGGTGTTAGTTCTAAAAGGTCTTGTAGGTCTTCATTAAACCGTTCAACTTTAGTTTCTTCAGAGTTACTCGTTGGGGCATAGACTTGGATAACTCTGATATTCAATGGTTTGTCTTGGAGATGAACAGAGATCATTCTGTCATTTTTAAGAGTGCATCCAGGAGGTGGACAAAAGATGGCGGAGGAATAGGACGGGAAGACCACTTTCTCCCTCACAAATTCCTCAAAAGAACATTTCAACGCTGAGCAAACTTCACAAAACAACTTCTGTAGGCTGGCAGAGGACATCAGGCAACCAGAAAAGCAGACCATTGTCTTCAAAAACAGGTAGGATAAAATATAAAAGACGAAAAAGAAGACAAAGGAGGTGGGGAGGGAGCTCCGTCCCGGGAAGGGAAGCCCGTCCTGGGAAGGGAATTTTAAGAAGAGAGGTTTCCAAACACCAGGAAACACTCTCCCTGCCGAGTCTGTGGCGAGCCTTGGAAACACAGAGGGCAACCTAACAGGAAGGAAAAATAGATAAATAATTAAAACCAAGAGATTACAAGCCCAACAGTAACTCCCCCAGCGGAAAAGCAGCACAGATGCCTGCATCCGCCATTGGGAAGTGGGGGCAGGGCAGGGACGCGCGGGAGGCGCGGGCTGCAGAGCTTTGCAAGAATCGGGCAGGAACGCCCCACGCACAACCAGAACGACCTAACTTGGGCTAGCAAACCAGACTGTGGGATAGCTACCACGCGAAAAGCTCGAACATAAGACACCGCCAGGACCGAGCACAGAACAAGGGACGGAACAGAAAAAGCCGGCTGCAGACCATCCCCCGCCGGGGACAGGCAGCCAGAGCCGTAAGGTCTGGAAAGGGGCAATTGCAGACCCGGAGAGACTTTACTTACCTAACTGCAAGCAGGCTCCTTTGCTAAGACTTCTTGGGGTGCTGGACAGTCACAATCTGCCTCACGGGGTGCATCAGCGGCCCACCCAGAAAGCTGAGCAGCAGCGGCAGAAAAGGTGACAAGCCGCGGCGACCGTGCTTGCCAAACTCCTGAGCTACTCGGACCTGGGAAGGGCACAAAGCGCAGTTCCAGCCGAATCTGTGCCTCTGAGGGCTGCCTGAGCGCTGAACCTGAGCGGCTTGGACCGGGGAAGTGCGCGCAGCCTAGGGCCGGCCCCAGATGGTTCCCGGCTGAGCATCAGTAGAGCTGGAGCGGTTTGTGCGCCGCGAGAAAGGACAGGTCAAGCGGAGCAGAGATACTGTGTGCACACGACAGTGCTATTTGTTTGCAGCATCCCCCCTCCCCACAGCGCGACTGAACTAGTGATCCTAAAAAACCAGCAAACAGAAGAAATTAAACAGAGGGAACCACCTTGGAAGTGATCCCACACGGCCCATAACACCAGAAAGGGCCGGATATATATATATTTTTTAATATTTTTAAAAGCATTCCTTTTTTTTTTCCTAACTTTTTTTTTAAAAATTGTTAAGTCTTCTATTTTCCTCTAATTTTTTTTAAAGACTTTTTTTTTTTTAAGGCAAACACCATATATAGTCTTTGGATGGTTGTTGATGGTTTTTTTTTGTGTGTGTGTTGTTGTTGTTGTTGTTGATGTTTTTTTTTGATTGTTTGTCTGTTTGTTTTTCAATAATTCTTTTTCTTTCTTTTTTTTTTCTTTCTTCCTTTTTCCTTCTGCTTCTCTTTAATATTGTATCTTTGAAAATTCAACCTCTACTCTAGATTTTTAATCTTTGCTTTTAGGTGTTTATTGCCAATTTTGTACATTAAAAACCCAAACTTCACTACCCCAGTTTACCTGAGAGCGAGATTACTGGCTTGACCACTCTCTCCTCCTTTGGACTCTCCTTTTTCTCCACCAGATGGCCTCTGTCTCTTTCCCCCCCCCATCTCTCCTCTATCCAACTCTGTGAATCTCTGTGTGTTCCAGACAGTGGGGAACACCTAAGGAACAGGTTACTGGCAGGATTTGTCTCTCTCCTACTCATTCCTCTCTCTGATCCTCCTGGGCACCTCTGTCCACTTCCTCCCTCTCCTCTTCCCCGTATAACTCTGTAAATACCCCTGAGCGGTCCAGACTATAGAGCGCACATAAGGAAGTGACTACTGGCTAGTTTGCTCTCTTCTCTTTTGATCTCACACATCTCATTCCAGTTACCTCTAACTACCTCCTCCATCTTCTCTTCTCCTTATAACCCAGTGAACCTCTCTGAGTGTCCCTCAATGTGGAGAAACTTTTCATCTTTAACCTATATGTTTTATCATCGGTGCTGTATAGATGGAGAAGTCTAGAGCCTACTGTAAAAATAAAACTGAAAACCAGAAGCAGGAGGCTTAAATCCAAAGCCTGAAAACATTAGAGAACTCCTGAATTCAGGGAACATTAAGCAATAGGAGCCCATCTAATGCCTTCATACCTACACCGAAACCAAGCTCCACCCAAGGGCCAACAAGTTCCAAAACAAGACATACCACACAAATTCTCCAGCAACACAGAAACAATCCCCTGAGCTTCAATACACAGGCAGCTCAAAATTATCCCAAAACCTTTGATATCTTGAAACCCATTACAGGTTACTCCACTGTACTCCAGAGAGAAGAAACCCAGCTCCACCCACCAAAACTCCAACACAAGCCTCCCTAACCAGGAAACCTTGACAAGCCACTGATAGAACCCCACCCAAAGTGAGGAAGCTCCATAATAAAGAGAACTCCACAAATTACCAGAATATAAAAAGGCCACCCCAAACGCAGCAATATAACCAAGATGAAGAGACAGATGAATACACAGCAGGTAAAGGAACAGGAGAGTTGCCCACCAAACCAAACAAGAGAGGAAGAAGTAGGGAATCTACCGGAGAAGGAATTCCGAATATTGATAGTGAAAATGATCCAAAATCTTGAAATCAAAATGGAATCACAGATAAATAGGCTAGAGACAAAGATTGAGAAGATGCAAGAAAGGTTTAACAAGGACCTAGAAGAAATAAAAAAGAGTCAAAATATAATGAATAATGCAATAAATGAGATCAGAAACACTCTGGAGGCAACAATTAGTAGAATAACGGAGGCAGAAGATAGGATTAGTGAAATAGAAGATAGAATGGTAGAAATAAATGAATCAGAGGGGAAACAAGAAAAACGAATTAAAAGAAATGAGGACAATCTCAGAGACCTCCAGGACAATATGAAACGCTCCAACATTCGAATTATAGGAGTCCCAGAAGAAGAAGACAGAAATAAAGATCATGAGAAAATCCTTGAGGAGATAATAGTTGAAAACTTCCCTAAAATGGGGAAGGAAATAATCACCCAAGTCCAAGAAACACAGAGAGTTCCAAATAGGATAAACCCAAGGCGAAACACCCCAAGACACATATTAATCAAATTAAAAAAGATCAAACACAAAGAACAAATATTAAAAGCAGCAAGGGAAAAACAGCAAATAACACACAAGGGGATTCCCATAAGGATAACAGCTGATCTTTCAATAGAAACTCTTCAGGCCAGGAGAGAATGACAAGATATACTTAAAGTGATGAAAGACAATAACCTACAGCCCAGATTACTGTACCCAGCAAGGATCTCATTCAAATACGAAGGAGAAATCAAAAGCTTTACAGATAAGCAAAAGCTGAGAGAATTCAGCACCACCAAACCAGCTCTCCAACAAATTCTAAAGGATATCTTCTAGACAGGAAACACGAAAAGGGTGTATAAACCCGAACCCAAAACAATAAAGTAAGTGGTAACGGGATCATACTTATCAATAATCACCTTAAACGTAAATGGGTTGAACGCCCCAACCAAAAGACAAAGACTGACCGAATGGATACAAAAACAAGACCCCTCTATATGCTGCTTACAAGAGACCCACCTCAAAACAAGGGACACATACAGACTGAAAGTGAAGGGCTGGAAAAAGATATACCACGCGAATAGAGACCAAAAGAAAGCAGGAGTGGCAATACTCATATCCGATAAAATAGACTTTAAAACAAAGGCTGTGAAAAGAGACAAAGAAGGCCACTACATAATGATCAAAGGAACAATCCAAGAAGAAGATATAACAATTATAAATATATATGCACCCAATATAGGAGCACCGCAATATGTAAGACAAATGCTAACAAGTATGAAAGGGAAATCAACAATAACACAATAATAGTGGGAGACTTTAATACCCCACTCACACCTATGGACAGATCAACTAAACAGAAAATTAACAAAGAAACGCAAACTTTAAACGATACATTAGATCAGTTAGACCTAATTGATATCTATAGGACATTTCACCCCAAAACAATGAATTTCACCTTTTTTTCAAGTGCTCATGGAACCTTCTCCAGGATAGATCACATCCTGGGCCATAAATCTAAACTTGATAAATTCAAAAAATCGAAATCATTCCAAGCATCTTTTCTGACCATAATGCATTAAGATTAGATCTCAATTACAGGAGAAAAACTATTAAAAATTCCAACATATGGAGGTTGAACAACACACTTCTGAATAACCAACAAATCACAGAAGAAATCAAAAAAGAAATCAAAATATGCATAGAAACTAATGAAAATGAAAATACAACAACCCAAAACCTGTGGGACACTATAAAAGCAGTGCTAAGAGGAAAGTTCATAGCAATACAGGCATACCTCAAGAAACGAGAAAAAAGTCAAATAAACAACCTAACTCTACAACTAAAGCAACTAGAAAAGGGAGAGTTGGAGAACCCCAGAGTGAGTAGAAGGAAAGAAATCTTAAAAATTAGGGCAGAAATAAATGCAAAAGAAACAAAAGAGACCATAGCAAAAATCAACAAATCCAAAAGCTGGTTCTTTGAAAGGATAAATAAAATTGACAAACCATTAGCCAGACTCATCAAGAAGCAAAGAGAGAAAAATCAAATCAATAAAATTAGAAATGAAAATGGAGAGATCACAACAGACAACACAGAAATACAAAGGATCATAAGAGACTACTATCAGCAGTTGTATGCCAATAAAATGGACAACGTGGAAGAAATGGACAAATTCTTAGAAAAGTACAATTTTCCAAAACTGAACCAGGAAGAAATAGAAAATCTTAACAGACCCATCACAAGCACGGAAATTGAAACTGTAATCAGAAATCTTCCAGCAAACAAAAGCCCAGGTCCAGACGGCTTCACAGCTGAATTCTACCAAAAATTTCGAGAAGAGCTAACACCTATCCTCCTCAAACTCTTCCAGAAAATTGCAGAGGAAGGTAAACTTCCAAACTCATTCTAGGAGGCCACCATCACCCTAATACCAAAACCTGACAAAGATGTCACAAAAAAAGAAAACTACAGGCCAATATCACTGATGAACATAGATGCAAAAATCCTCAACAAAATTCTAGCAATCAGAATCCAACAACACATTAAAAAGATCATACACCATGACCAAGTGGGCTTTATCCCAGGGATGCAAGGATTCTTCAATATCCGCAAATCAATCAATGTAATTCACCACATTAACAAATTGAAAAATAAAAACCATATGATTATTTCAATAGATGCAGAGAAGGCCTTTGACAAAATTCAACATCCATTTATGATAAAAACTCTCCAGAAAGCAGGAATAGAAGGAACATACCTCAACATAATAAAAGCTATATATGACAAACCCACAGCAAACATTATCCTCAATGGTGAAAAATTGAAAGCATTTCCCCTAAAGTCAGGAACAAGACAAGGGTGTCCACTTTCACTGCTACTATTCAACATAGTTCTGGAAGTTTTTGCCACAGCAATCAGAGCAGAAAAAGAAATAAAAGGAATCCAAAGTGGAAAAGAAGAAGTAAAACTCTCACTGTTTGCAGATGACATGATCCTCTACATGGAAAACCCTAAAGACTCCACCAGAAAATTACTAGAGCTCATCAATAAATATAGTAAAGTTGCAGGATATAAAATCAACACACAGAAATCCCTTGCATTCCTATACACGAATAATGAGAAAGTAGAAAAAGAAATTAAGGAAACAATTCCATTTAACATTGCAACGAAAAGAATAAAATACTTAGGAATATATCTACCTAAAGAAACTAAAGACCTATATATAGAAAACTATAAGACACTGATGAAAGAAATCAAAGGGGACACTAATAGATGGAGAAATATACCATGTTCATGGCTTGGAAGAATCAATATAGTGAAAATGAGTATACTACCCAAAGCAATTTACAAATTCAATGCAATCCCTATCAAGCTACCAGCCACATTTTTCACAGAACTAGAACAAATAATTTCAAGATTTGTATGGAAATACAAAAAACCTCGAATAGCCAAAGCAATCTTGAGAAAGAAGAATGGAACGGGAGGAATCAACTTGCCTGACTTCAGGCTCTACTACAAAGCCACAGTCATCAAGACACTATGGTACTGGCACAAAGACAGACATATAGATCAATGGAACAAAATAGAAAGCCCAGAGATAAATCCACACACATATGGACAACTTATCTTTCACAAAGGGGGCAAGAATATACAATGGGGTAAAGACAATCTCTTTAACAAGTGGTGCTGGGAAAACTGGTCAATCACTTGTAAAAGAATGAAACTAGATCACTTTCTAACACCGTACACAAAAATAAACTCAAAATGGATTAAAGATCTAAATGTAAGATCAGAAACTATAAAACTCCTAGAGGAGAACATAGGCAAAACACTCTCCGACATAAATCACAGCAGGATCCTCTATGATCCATCTCCCAGAATTCTGGAAATAAAAGCAAAAATAAACAAATGGGATCTAATTAAAATTAAAAGCTTCTGCACAGCAAAGGAAAATATAAGCAAGGTGAAAAGACAGCCTTCTGAATGGGAGAAAATAATAGCAAATGAAGCAACTGACAAACAACTAATCTCAAAAATATACAAGCAACTTCTGCAGCTCAACTCCAGAAAAATAAACGACCCAATCAAAAAATGGGCCAAAGAACTAAATAGACATTTCTCCAAAGAAGACATACGGATGGCTAACAAACACATGAAAAAATGCTCAACATCACTCATTATTAGAGAAATGCAAATCAAAACCACAATGAGGTACCACTTCACACCAGTCAGAATGGCTGCGATCCAAAAATCTGCAAGCAATAAATGCTGGAGAGGGTGTGGAGAAAAGGGAACCCTCCTACACTGTTGGTGGGAATGCAAACTAGTACAGCCACTTTGGAGAACAGTGTGGAGATTCCTTAAAAAATTGCAAATAGAACTACCTTATGACCCAGCAATCCCACTTCTGGGCATACACACCGAGGAAACCCGAATTGAAAGAGACACATGTACCCCAATGTTCATCGCAGCACTGTTTATAATAGCCAGGACATGGAAACAACCTAGATGTCCCTCAGCAGATGAATGGATAAGCAAGCTGTGGTACATATACACAATGGAGTATTACTCAGCCGTTAAAAAGAATTCATTTGAATCAGTTCTGATGAGATGGATGAAACTGGAGCCGATTATACAGAGTGAAGTAAGCCAGAAAGAAAAACACCAATACAGTATACTAACACATATATATGGAATTTAGGAAGATGGCAATGACGACCCTGTATGCAAGACAGGAAAAAAGACACAGATGTGTATAACGGACTTTTGGACTCAGAGGGAGAGGGAGAGGGTGGGATGATTTGGGAGAACGGGAATTCTAACACGTATACTATCATGTAAGAATTGAATCGCCAGTCCATGTCTGACGTCGGGTGCAGCATGCTTGGGGCTGGTGCATGGGGATGACCCAGAGAGATGTTGTGGGGAGGGAGGTGGGAGGGGGGGTCATGTTTGGGAACGCATGTAAGAATTAAAGATTTTAAAATTTAAAAAATTAAAAAAAAATAAAACAATAGAAATTAAAAAAAAAAAAAGAGTGCATCCAAGTACTGCATTTCAGACTCTTTTGCTCACCATGATGGCTATTCCATTTCTCCTAAGGTATTCCTGCCCACAGTAGTAGATATAATGGTCATCTAAGTTAAGTTCACCCATTCCAGTCCATTTTAGTTCGCTGATTCCTAGAATGTCGACATTCACCCTTGCCATCTCTTGTTTGACCACTTCCAGTTTGCCTTGATTCATGGACCTGACATTCCTGGTTCCTATGCAATATTGATCTTTACAGCATTGGATCCTGATTCTGTAACCAGTCATATCCACAACTGGGTATTGTTTTTGCTTTGGCTACATCCCTTCATTCTTTCCCGAGTTATTTCACCAATGATCTCAAGTAGCATATTGGGGACCTATGCTAACACCTAGTGACCTGGTGAGTTCCTCTTTTGATATCCTAGTATTTTGTCTTTTCATACTGTTCATGGGGTTCTCAAGGCAAGAATACTGGAGTGGTTTGCCATTCCCTTCTCCAGTGGACCACATTCTGTCAGACCTCTCCACCATGACCCACCTGTCTTGGCTTGCCCCACAAGCATGACTTGGTTTCATTGAGTTAGACAAGGCTATGGTCCTAGTGTGATTAGATTGACTAGTTTTATGTGAGTATGGTTTCAGTGTGTCTGCCCTCTGATGCCCTCTTGCAACACCTACCATCTTACTAAGGTTTCATACCAGAAAAACGAACAACCCAATCAAAAACTGGGCAAAAGAAGAACTAAACACACATTTCTCCAAAGACATACCTATGGCTAATAAACAGATGAATAAATGTTCAACCTCACTTATTATTAGATAAATTCAAATCAAAACTAAAATGACATGTCACTTCACACTGGTCAAATTGGCCATCATCAAAAAAATCCACAAACAACAAGTGCTGGAGAGGGTGTGAAGAAAAAGGAACACTTTTACACTGCTGGTGTGAATATAAATTGATACAGCCATTATGGAAGACAATATGGAGATTCCCTTAAAAAACAGGAGTAAAACCACTACACAACCCAGCAATGCCACTTCTAAGCACATGCTCTGAAGAAATCAAAATTGAAAAATACACATGTACCCCAATATTCATTGAAGCACTATTTAAAATAGCTAAGACATGGAAGCAACCTAGATGTGCATCAACAGATGAATGTATAAAGAAGCAGTCATACATATATACAATGGAGTACGACTCTGCCATAAAAAGGAACACATGTGAGTCAGTTCTAATGAGCTGGATTAATTTAGAGCCTATTATACAGACTGAAGCAAGTCAGAAAGAAAAAATAAACATTATGTATTAATGCATATATATATATATATATATATATATATATATATATATATATATAATCTAGAGAGATGGTACTGATGAACCTATTTGCAGAGCAGAAGTGGCAACACTGCCATAGAGAACAGACTTACAGAGAATGTTGGAGGATAGGAGGGAGAGGGTGAGGTGAATGGAGAGAGTAGCATGGAAGTATATACATTAACATATGCAAATAGATAGACAATAGACATTTGCTGTGTGACTCAGGAAACTCAAACTGGGGCTCTGTAGTAACCTATAGGGGTGGGAAAGTGTGGGAGGTGGGAAGGAGATTCAAGAGAGAGGGGGCCATATGTACACTTACGGTTAATTCATGTTGATGTGTGACAGAAATCAAACTAATATTGTAAAGCAATCACCAATAAATTAAAAATAAATATAAAAAATTAAAGGAATAATAAAAAGAAGAACAATAGAACAATATTGAAAAAAGACAATATAAATATATATAGAGAGAGTGGCAGTAAGAATAATGTCCTCATGTAGAAAACATATATAGTGGTATTTTTTTGTGTGTGTGTATCCATTCAGCCAGTCTTTGTCTTTCAGTTGGGACTTTAAACCCATTTACGTTTAAGGTAATTATTAAAGAGATACAGATGTGTAGAACAGTCTTTTGGACTCTATGGGAGAGGGAGAGGGTGGGATGATTTGAGAGAATGGCATTGAAACATGTATAATATCATATATGAAATGAAGCGCCAGTCCAGGTTTGATGCATGATACAGTATGATTGGGGCTGGTGCACTACGATGACCCAGAGGGATGGTACGGGGAGGGAGGTGGGTGGGAGTTCAGGATGGGGAACACGTGTACACCCATGGCAGATTCATATTGATGTATGGCAAAACCAATAAAATATTATAAAGCAATTAACCTCCAATTTAAAAAAATACATAAATTTATATTAAAAAAAAAAAGAAGAATGTCCTCTTATGTCCTCAGTTGTCTTGCCACACAGTGAGTACCAGTCAATCTGCCTACTCAGGAATTCCTCAGATATACTGGAAGGTCTCTGGACCTGCTGTTGGTGCTCTGAGGTCAGTTCAAACTCACATCTGGCCTTACTCCAGCTTGAACTTTCTTCCAAGTTCACAATTGCCGCCAACGTCTAAAATCGCAGATTAAATTGTGGGAATTTATACATGTATGGATGTGAGAGTTGGACTGTGAAGAAGGCTCAGCACCGAAGAATTGATGCTTTTGAACTGTGGCGTTGGAGAAGACTCTTGAGAGTCCCTTGGACTGCAAGGAGATCCAACAAGTCCATTCTGAAGGAGATCAGCCCTGGAATTTCTTTGAAAGAAATGATGCTAAAGCTGAAACTCCAGTACTTTGGCCACCTCATGTGAATAGTTGACTCACTGGAAAGACTTTGAAGCTGAGAGGGATTGGGGGCAAGAGGAGAAGGATACGACAGAGGATGAGATGGCTGGATGGCATCACTGACTCAATGGACGTGAATCTGAGTGAACTTCGGGAGTTGGTGATGGACAGGGAGGTCTGGTGTGCTGCAGTTCATGGGGTTGCAAAGAGTTGGACACAACTAAGCGACTGAACTGAACTGAACTGAATCCAATTCACCTGCAGCTGCAGGAGTGAATTCCCTTCCTCTTCTTTGTTCACACAGCCTCTGGTGCTCAGTTTTGGTTTTGGCCCCACCTCTATTTGTAGGCAGCCCTCCAGTGTCTGTTCCTTGCCCAGATAAGAGGGGCTTATTAGGGCTCAAGTTTAGAGGTTTATTAGGGCTCAGCTGCTCAGTTGGGCTGGGGAAAGGGAGGGACACCCAGACACAATTGGGGTGCGGAGAGTGCCTGCTGTGATGAAGGCCTGCAGGAATTCACCATCATCTGAGATGGATCATGTGTTTCTCCAGAGAAGTTGGCCCTGGACCATGAGTCCCTTGGCAGGGCCAAGCTGCACAGGCTCCCAGGAAGGTGTGGGAAGTAACCTTCACCCACTCATAGCTTGGTGGCAGCTGTGAACCCTGGGGTTGGAATTACAGTGGCCTCCTGTTCCCCATCTATGGCACCCATGCTGACCCTGGCAGTGATGAATTAACCCACGATTCCCCCTCACGGATCATAAACTGCGTTCACAGGTAGTCTCACTGCTGACAAGCAGCACTGGCTTTGGTGGATCTGCCTTTGGGGTCACAGTCCACAGCCATGGCTTGTCTTACCTATGGTACTTATGAAGGCAAAGTTCTGTGGTCTGTTATTGCAGGGAATTAGAAGGTTCCCACGACAATGATCTCTGCCCCACTGGAGGGCCCAGGCTTTTCCCTGGACTTCTTCAGCTATGTCATATTAGCTCCTTTCAGAGTATCTTCAGGGCAGTCAACCCCAGTCCTCTCCCTGGGGTCTAACCACTGAAGCTTGAGCCTCAGCCACCCAGACCACTTTTGCCATGGTGGGCTGCATGTAAACAGCATCTAATCTAAGAAGTGTTGTTTTGACAAAGATCCCTGTGGTGAATTTTCTCTGTTTTGCCTTCCAAGCACTTGTTGCTTCATTCCCCTTGAGATTCCAAGGGTTTCTCCTGTTCCTGCCACTGTTGAGTCTTCTCAGTGTGAAAACTTTTCTTCCTTCACTTTTCCATCCCCAAGGCACAAGTCCTTATCCCAAATAATTTGCCTCTATTTTCTCATATCATTTGCCCTACCTCAACCTTCTGCCAGCATTCATAAGGTGTTCTATAGGAGTTGTTCTACATGCAGATGAATTTTTTATGTATTTGTGGGGAGGAAGGTGATCTCCCACTCTTACTCCTCCATCATTTTGAAAATCCCCTCAATGTATTGCTGCCTTTAGAATTCTCTCATCTTGAATTTTTGCCATCTTAATTATGATACATCTTGGTATTGATCTCTTTGCATTCATCTTGTTTGGGACTCTCTGCATTACACCCCACTCCAGTATTCTTGCCTGGAAAATCCCATGGATGGAGGAGCCTGGTGGGCTGCAATCCAGGGGGTCGCACAGAGTTGGGCACGACTGAGCAACATCACTTTTACTTTTCACTTTCATGCATTGGAGAAGGAAATGGCAACCAACTCCAGTGTTCTTTCCTGGTGAACCCTAGGGACGGGGGAGCCTGGTGGGCTGCTGTCTATTGGGTCGCACAGAGTCGGACACGACTGAAGCGACTTAGCAGCAGCAGCAGCAGCAGCAGCAGCCCTTCCTGAAACTGGATATCTATTTTCTTCTTCAGGTTCAGGAAGTTTTCAGCCATAATTTTCTCAAATACTTTTTTACTCTTTCTCTTCTTCTGGAGCCTCTATACTCAAATGATGACATACTTGATTTTGTCCCAAAAGTCCCTTAAACTCTTCTCTTTTTGTTTGTTGTTGTTTTTGCTGTTCTGAATGAGGGATTTAAATTATACGATGTTCCATATGTTTTATGCATTTTTCCTTATCATCTTTTTTTTTTGTTGTTTAGTCATTAAGTCATGTCCAAATCTTTTGCAACCCCATGGACTGTAGCTTGACAGGCTCTTCTGTATGTTGGATTTCCCAGGCAAGAATACTGGAGTGGGTTGTCATTTCCTTCTCCAGGGGATCTTCCTAACCCAGGGATTGAACCCACATCTCCTACATTAGCAGTCAGATGCTGTACTACTGAGCCCCCTTTCACCTAATCTGCTTTTAATTCCTTCTAGTGTGTTTTCCATTTCAGTTATGGTACTCTTCAGTTCTGATTCTTTTTTAAAATTTCCAGTGCCTTGTTAAAATTCTCAGTGTTCATCTATCATTTTCCCTTGTTCATTTGACATTTTTATCACTAAGAATGAACTATCATCTGCTAAATTATGCTTTTAATTAGTCGGGGTTTTTTTTCAGGATTTTTTTTCTTATTTCCTTATTCAAAATGCATTATTCTGTCTTCTCATTCTGCCTAACCTTTTCCATCTCTATCAAATTATGTGAAATAGTTACCTATCACAGGCTTGAAGAGATGTCCTTTTGTGTGAGTGATCCTATACAGTCTGCATGTGCCCAGTGGCTTTAGTGAGGGAGCTGGACTTGAATTGAACATGAATCATATCTTTCCCAAGAGTGTGTTGGCAGCTATCATAAAATAAGCAAAGAGAACATATGGAATGCTTTCATATGTTGTAGCCCTAACCCCTAGTACCTCAAACATATTTGAAGATAGTGTTTAGAGATAGACCCTTTAAGGAAGTAACTAAGTGAATTACTTAGGGTGACCTCTAATTCAGTTTGACTGTTATTGTTATAAGGAGAAAATATGGGAAAGATGCACAGGTGATGCATACATAGAGGAAATGGTATGAGAGGACAAAAGGAAAAGGTGGCAGCCTGCAAGCTAATGATAGTGGCCTCAGAAGAAATCAAAGCAGCTGAGCCCCTGGTGCTAGACCTTTATCCTAAAGAACTGTGAGAAACAAATTTCTGTTGATAAGCCACCCAGTCTGTGGTAGTCTCTGATATTTTGTTGTGGTAGCTTTAGATGATTAATACATTTTACAATCCTCCCTTCTTAAATAGGCCATGAAGTTGTAGTTCATATTTACCTATCATTCCACATTTCCCTTTTTCAGATACTCAATCCATATTTCCCTTGCCATCAGTGAGAACATCAGTTGAGCTGGTTTATTTGTCTAATAGACTGACTTAAAATTTTATTGTCACAGGATCTGACTTATAAGTTGCCAGCTTTTTTTTTTTTTTTGCTTTATTTTTCCATTAATTTTTAATATTGGTCCAGGAAGTGACAAGAGAGACTCTAAAGAATGCTCTGAGTTCCATATATGGTTTTCCTTGCCTCCATTGTGTTGTAGCAAACAAATATCCCTTTGGTGATTATAATCAATCTCATCTGTTAATAGTTTAGCTCCTCTGTCTGTTGATTTAGTGCATAATGAGAGATATTGATCAGTTGATATTATCATTTTCCCATTCAATAGAAACTTCTGTTTCTCTTGGTGGAAGATTTTCCTCTTTGAGAACTAAGCTCCTCAAGCCAGGGAAGATAAAAGATTTTTTTTTAGAAAGGAAGAAAAACCAAATTTTATTAATGGGTTAATAGTGAGAAAAAAATATAGTGAGAGGAATCACTCTCATTTTCAACTATGAATTCTTGGAACCAGGCTATGGGGGACAAAGGATGACACAAAAATCGGCACACTGTTTCACAATAATATCCATCAGTTGGCACTGTAACTGTGCCTTTGGTAAGTCATCTCACTTTTCCACTAAGTCAGACATTTTCAGGGAATGAAGTATATGGACATACATCTGTCAAAAGAGCTTTATATTTGCTCCAAAGTTCTAAAAAATATCCGCTGATTCCTCAATTAGTGTTTTCCAAAGGTTCAATAAGCATTCTTATTTTTCATGGACACTTTTGGTTATCACTGGATTTGATGGATCGTAAGGACCAAAGTGAAGACTGGTTTATGATGCAAACTGAATTTAATAGAACGCTTCTGTTGTGCTGATCCTCAGTCAGAATCAGCCATCTAATGTGTGACTTTGTAAATGGGTTAAACTACCACATTCAAACTTATGCTTCCCCATGATTCAAGAAAGCCTTCCAAGTTTTTTTTTTTTTCTTTTATAGTTAGTGGCTTAACATGCAATCATTCATCACCTTGGAGGATAGTCCTTGCCATGTTCCATGCCAGTAAATCTCCTGAAAAGTTCCCAGGAGGAAAGGTTGCAGACAAGCTATTTTCAAGCTCAGAATAGATTGCACATTCAAAACTGCTTATTTCATCTAAAAATCCCAATTTTCATAACCCCATTCTTTATCAATCTATACCATAATAGTCTCATGAGCAACTTGCAAGATTATGAATTCAGCTGTCTTTGTAATTAAAAAACCTGCATGATTAAATTTGTGTTTAATTTTCAGCAGTAACAAGAAATAAATCATTATTTTAGCATTGTCATGTAAGGTATTAAGTTTTTGGAACTGAGTTATGAATGATCAGACTTGAGCTTGCCATTTTTTCTCTACAGGTGTTCAAGTGTGTTGAAAGAATCCACTGCACAGTCTTTAAGGTTTTTATAGTTATCATTGCTATCATAATTGTTGAGTACAGCAGTAACTTGCACCCTCAATTTCATCATAATCAATTCAGCATTCTCATCCAGGAGCATTTTGGCCTCACTCACTCAGAGGACATGAGGTAATGCCTGAAGATATTTTTAGTTGTCAAAATTTGGTGGGGATGCTACTCCCATGTAGTGGGAAAAGGTCATGGATGCTGCTGAACATATCACAAAGCAAAAAACAATTCCCCACACAAATAATTATTTGTATCAAAATATCAATAGTTGAGATGAGACCTTGACAAACACAGATGAAAAGTGACTGATTTTGTGATGCCACCACATGTCATCCTTGCTAGCATTGGACTTCCCATTATCAAAGATCTTGACATGACGCTTAATCCCAATAATACAAAGCCCAAAATCTCATCTTAAGTGTACTATCTCCTAAAACTATTCTAGGAACTAATTCTGTATAGTTCTGGTTCTTATCAGTATACAGAAAATTCCCAGTCATTTAAACAGGGAGATATTCCATATAAAGAATTATTAAGCTATAATAAATAGTAGCTATGAGATGTAAGAGGCCTCATAGGGTACCTTGTCGCTGAGGAGCAGTGTCCAAGGAAGGACAAACTTCAAAGGGAGACCCCTTTCCCAACAATATGGTTCAGATTTCATTGCATAAGGTGAAATTTCAGCCCACTGAGTAGCAGAGAATGTTGCTAGTTTTCCCAGGAATGTTTTGTTCTACAATCACTGAACAAGCAAGAAACAATGCTCTGTGGTGCAGATGAGCTGAAACTGGTGGCCAGGCAGACAGGTGTTTAGAGGGTGCCAGTATTGGAAGTAGTCCTGGCATATACATGGTCTGTGTTGAGAGAACTAAAGCCTTGGCCATTTGAGACAACATCTAGAAGACAAAAGATCAGAATGAGTCAAGGTGTTGGGGGAGGCAGGATGCTTAGAAAAGTGTATAGCATTCATGCATTTCAATCCACAAGTATGTGATTATCTGCTCTCACCAAGGATGAGTGGAAACCAAGAGACCACCATTTCTGGACAAGTGGTTGAGATAGAGTAGCACTGGACATGGGGCTTCTCAGGTGGCACCAGTAGTAAATAACCTGCTTGCCAGTTCAGGAAACATAAGAGATATAGGATTTGATCCCTGGGTAGAGAACCTTCCCTGGAGGAGGGTATGGCAACCCACTTCAGTATTCCTGCCTGGAGAATTTCATGGACAAAGGACCCTGGTAGGTTACTGTCTGTAGGGTCTCAAAGAGTCAGACACAACTGAGGCAACAGCACACACACATACACACAATTGGATATCCTCATACTCATACCACTGACTCAAAGTATAACCACTAGAACCAGAAATGAAACTTATTTATCTTATAATGTCCCTTTAGTACTGTCTACTAAGCTTAACATTGTGCTTCCCGTGAAGGAGAAATACTGAAAGAATTCCATGCTTTCTCACAGAGTAAGTATTGCAGAGTGAATTTTGAACTGAGAGGAAATACATTGATAACTGGTATAGACTTCCACTAACTTAATTTTTGAATCTATATAGTTTATACCTATGTATACACATACTTACACAGCATCTGGGTTTTTTTTTCATTTTTTACTAATTTAATTATTTTTTCCATATAAACCTTATAATTAATTTGCCTGATTTCAAAAATAAATAAACCTTTTATTATTTTAAAGATTACATTACAAATATAAACTGAGTTAAGAGAGAAGTCCTTTGAAAAAACATGTCTAATTTTGGTACTTTAGGAAATGGTTCACAATCTTCTTCACTAAGTTATGTATATTTAAAATAATCATGCCTATGGTTTCATTTATTTCAGCTATATAATTGAGTTTTCTAGCTTGTTATATATTTTAATGGGTTTTCATTTTATAAGTGAAATATTTAAATTTTTCTATAATAATTTTATATCCTCCAACATCACAAAATTTTCTTAATATTTTTAGCATTTTTTCCTAAATTTCTATTGTCCTTTCTATATAATGATATACTCTCTAAATAAAAACATCTTTGTCTTTGTTCTCAGTTCTTAAGTTTCTAATTGCATTAAGCAATACTTTCAAAATCATTCTTTCCTAGTGGCTCAGCTGGTAAGAATCCACTTGCAGTAATGGAGATAAAGTATCACAATCTATATCAACCTATAGTTTCACAACAATTTCAAACTATAGTAACCAAAAAATGTGATACTTTATCTCCAATACTGTTTAACATAATGTTGAAAGTCAAGGTGAAAGTCGCTCAGTCCTGTCTGACTCTTTGTGATCTCATGAGCTATACAGTCCATGGAATTCTCCAGTCCAGAATACTAGAGTGGATAGCTGTTCCCTTCTCCATGGGATCTTCCCAACCCAGGGATCAAACCCAGGTCTCCTGAATTTCAGGCAGATTCTTTTCCAGCTGAGCCCCAAGGGAAGCATCAGGGCTTCCCTGATAGTTCAGTCAGTAAAGAATCTTCTAGAAATGCAGGAGACCAGGGTTTGATTTCTGGGTTGAGAAGATCCCCTGGAGAAGGAAATGGCATCCCACTCCAGTATTCTTACTTGGAGAATCCCCTGGGAAGAAGAGCCTGGTAGGCTACAGTCAGTGGGGTCACAAGAGTCAGACACAACTTAGCATTAAACCAAGACCATCATCTATATGTAAGGGATTCAATCTACCATCTACCAAACTCTATCTCTGTTGTCCATTCATCTTCCTTTTATTATTATTATTTTTGGCTGTGCTGTGCACCCAGCCCTAAATATAGGACTATCAGGGAACTCCTCATCTTCCTTTTTATATGTCGCCTTCTCATCTATTTTCTGCCTTTGGATCAATCAAATATTTATATCATTTTCTTTTGTCTCTACAATCATGGGCATTTAATATTATTTGACTTTATTATTGTATTATTTACTGTAGAAATACAATGTTATTATTGCAAATGTATGTCATTGATACTTGAATGAAAAAATGTTTTTAAAGGGAATGTAAGACATAGATTAAAGAGTTTTCAGAGTAAAATTATATAATTTAATGGTAAATAAATTAAAATAAATGTATTAAGCAAAATAAATCAAACACAGAGTTAACCAAAAGAAAGTGTTACTGAGTTCAAGCTCATTCTGCTTGCCACATGATAGGCCAATAAAATCAGAGACAAAGTATTGAAGCAAGGAATAGGACTTTATCCAGAAAGCTGGCTGACAGAGAAAATGGCAGACTAATGTCTCAAAATAACCTTCTTATCAGGGTCTGGAGGCCAAGTTGTTTTACAGAACAGAGATGGAGGGAAGTGAGGAAAGAAAGTAAAAAATAATTAACTTTTTAAATATATCCTAGAATGGCAAGCCTTGGGGAGGGGATATGCTCATTTTATTCTCCCTGTAGCAACTCATAAGTAGACAGGTTCCTGAACAAAGGCACTTTGGTTTAATATTTAGGTAATTGGCGGGGTTTTCCAAGGCAATTTCATTGTGTATAAACAGTAACTTTTTTAAAAGTGAACAAGAGCAATAGGAAGCAGAGGTTAAACTAAAAGAAACAGATCCAACATGAAGTCATAACTGGATCTTCCCTGTAACAAATGCAAAAGAACAAATAAAAATTTGGTTATTAAGATCAGTGTAGACATTGAATTGTCCTGTAGAGTTATCTGGTATTTTTTTTTTCTTATTCCATTCTTGTGGTATACCTTTTCATTTATATCAAATTGATAGTTATATCAGGGAGCATAATCTGATGCAGACTTGAAAAACACAAGATTATTTGAAAATTGATATTGTAATCTTCGACTACACTTATGTAATATATTGAACTCTCATTTATTATTATCTTCAACAAAACATACACTCTTGATTTGCATTTACTCTTGTTTTTTCTAAGTGTGTTTTTTGTTGTTGTTGTTCAGTCACTAAGACGTATTCAACTCTTTGCGACCTCACTGTAGCATGACAGGCTACTCTGTCCTTCACTAATATCCAGAGTTTGCTCAGATGCATGTCCATTAAATTGACGATGCTATCTAACCAAGTCATCCTCTGCTGTCTACTTCTTATTTTGCCTTCAAACTTTCCAAGTATCAGGGTTTTTTCCAATGAGTTGGCTCTTGTATCAGGTAGGCAAAGTATTGGAGCTTCAGCAATAATCCTTACAATAAACATGGAGTGTTAATTTCCTTTAGGGTTGATTGGTTTGATCGCCTTGTAGTTCAAGGGACTCTCAAGAGTCTTCTCTAGCACAATTTGAAAGCATCAGTTATTTAACACTCAGCTTTCTTTATGGTCCAAGAGTATTTAATAACAAACAGGAAAAAAACTAGTTAATGAATGTCAGACTTTAAAAAAAGCAAATGTTAGACAAATTATTATCTACTTTCATTTAAAAAATGAAAAAAAAAACAAAAACAACACATTCAAAATTATACAAAGAAATAATATTTTAATTTAAAATTTAAAGTCAAAAAAGATTATTTGCAGTAAATTTTGAGTGAGTTTAACAAATAAATCTCTGTATTATAAGGCTTGCCAAAATTGACCACAATATAGACAATATTTAAACAGGAAAAAATTCATTGAAAAAAATGAAGTAGTTGAGGAATATCACCAAAAAGTTCCAGGTCCAAATAATTTCAGAAGAGAATTCTTCCAAAACTTTAAAGATGAGATAATCTTAGTGCTATTTAAAGTATTTTAGGGAATAGAAAAAAAAATTCTAAAGGCATTTTACAAAATGTGTACAACACTCGTCCCAAAACATGATAAGAATTTGTATATGAAAAACTGCAAGTGTTCTCATTTGTGAATAAATTTAAAAATAAGCAAAAAAATCTCAGGATCACCTTATATAATATAACATCATTTTATGAATATAAAAAAAGTTTGTATAAGAATGCTATTTCCTGTGAGAACAAGAAAAGGTTTTGAAATTTTAAAATTATCTGCTTAGTTCCATCCACTTCATTAAAACTGATTCAAATGTATTCTTTTTAATGGCTGAGTAATACTCCATTGTGTATATGTGCCACAGCTTTCTTATGCATTCATCTGCTGATGGACATCTAGGTTGCTTCCACGTTTTGGATATTATATACAGTGCTGTGATGAACATTGGGGTACACCAATACAGTATACTAATGCATATATATGGAATTTAGAAAGATGGTAACAATAACCCTGTATTTGAGACAGCAAAAGAGACACAGATGTATAGAACAGTCTTTTGGACTCTGTGGGAGAGGGAGAGGGTGGGATGATTTGGGAGAATGGCATTGAAACATGTATAATATCATATAAGAAACGAAAAAAAAAATAAAAAGGAATTTCAGAAAAAAAAATTATCTGCTTAACGGAATCATAGAACTCCTAAAACTATAAGAAGAAAATACAGGCTGTTAAGATTTTGGAGAATGGATACCCTTAGCAAGATAAGCTAATTTTTAAAGCATCTTTTTTTTCACTGGGGTCTTGCCAATACTGACTATGCTAAGAATTTGATAATCCATACTTTATAAAGCTAAATCGAGGGGGATAGAAAAATAGGTGAAAATTTTAGCATATTACAGGATTTTGAAACTATAAAACTGGATATCAAAGAGGCTTTGATACACAGTAAGTTTCTCTATAATATATATACCAAATTTTGAAACTTAATGAAGAAGAGGGTTAAAAAGGCAAGAAAAAATTCAGTTTGAAAAAGAATTAGTTTTCATGGTCTTTACCCAAAGAAAAGAAGTATCAGAGTTCAAGAATTATTAGGGAGAAAAATCACAATTAACAGCTCTAATTGACAGCCAAAAAGCCCTGGAGAATTATTCTTTAGGAATAGGGGATGAGAGTAGAGAGAAACAACAAGAAGTCTTACCAAGTTCTTGCTTCAAAACAACTCAGCTTATGCCTGTTTTGAGAAAGAGCTCTACTTAGCAGAGAAAAAGGAAGTTGCACTTCTAAAGGAATATAATGTCATCTGGGCTTTCTACAGTCTTTATTAACTATGTATGGCATTCAGTAACAAATTAACTGGCATACAAAAAAAAATCCAAATGGATAAAGTGTATGAAGTAAATAAAAGAGATGCAAGTATTTAGGTCAAGAGATACCTGGAGACACAGGCAAGTCGGGGTTTAGGGTACAAAATGAAGCAGGGCAAAGCAGGGCAAAACAGAATTTTGCCAAAAGAATGCACTGGTCATGTAAAACATTCTCTTCCAACAACACAAGAGATGACTCTACACATGGACAACCCCAGATGGTCAATATCAAAATTAGGTTGATTAAATTCCTTGCTGGCAGATAGACAAGCTATATACAGTTAGCAAAAACAAGACTGGGAGCTGAGGTTGTGAACTTCTTATTGCAAAATTCAGATTTAAGTTGAAGAAAGTAAGGGAAACCATTAGGCCATTCAGGTATGACCTAAATCAAATATTTTATGATTATATAGTGGAAGTGAGAAATAGATTCAAGAGATTAGATCTGATACAGTGCCTGAAGAACTATGGACGGAGGTTCATAACATTGTACAGGAGGTGGTGCTGAAAACCACCCCCAAGAAAAGTCAAACCAAAAATGCAAAATGGTTTCCTGAAGAAGCCTTACAAAGAGCTGAGAAAAGAAGACAAGCAAAATGCAAAAGAAAAAAGGAAAGATGTACCCATCTGAATATAGTGTTCCAAAGAATAGCAAGGAGAGACAAGAAAGCCTTCTTAAGTGATCAATGCAAAGAAAGAGGAAAACAATAAAATGGGAAACATTAGATATTTATTCAAGAAAATTAGAGATACCAAGGCAATATTTCATGAGGACGGAAATGGTATGGACCTAAAAGAAGCAGAAGATATTAAGAAGAGGTTGCAAGAATACATAGAACAATACAAAAAAGGTCTTCATGACCTGGATAACCACGATGGTGTAATCACTCACCTAGAGCCGGACATTGTGGAGTGTAAAGTCAAGTGGGCCTTAGGAAGCACCACTAAGACCAAAGCTAGTGGAGGTGATGAAATTCCAGCTGAGTTATTTCAAATCCTAAAGGATGATGCTGTTAAATTGCTGCACTCAATATGCAGGCAGATTTGGAAAACTCTGCAGGGACCATAGGACTGAAAAAAGTCAGTTTTCATTCTAATCACAAAGAAGGGCAATGCCAAAGGATGTTCAAACTACCACACAATTGCACTCATTTCAAATGTTAGTAAAGTAATGCTCAAATTTCTCCAAGCTATGCTTAAGCCATATGTGAAACAAGAACAGCCAGATGTTCAATCTGGATTTAGAGGAACCAAAGATCAAACTGTTAATATCCATTGGATCATAGAAAAAGCAAGATAATTCCAGAAAAAAAAGATCTACTTCTGCTTCATTGGCTATGTTGAAGCCTTTGACTGCATGAATCACACAAAACTGTGGAAAATTCTTATGAGATGGGAGTACCAAACCACCTTACCTGCACCCTGAGTAAAAAGTATGCAGATCAAGGAACAACAGTTAGAGCCAGACTTGAAACTATGGACTTATTCCAAATTGGGAAAGGAGTATGTCAAAGCTGTATATTGTCATCCTGCTTATTTACCTTATATGCAGACTTATTTACATTATGCAAAATGCTGGGCTGGATGAAGCACAACCTGGAATCAAGACTGCTGGGAGAAATATCAATGACTCAGGTATGCAGATGACACCACCCTTACAGAAGAAAATGAAGAGAAAGCAAAGAGCTTCTTGATGAAAGTGAAAGAGGCGAGTGGAAAAACTGCCTTACAACTCAACATTCAAAAAACCAAGATCATGGCATCTGGTTCCATCACTTCATGGCAAATAGATGGCAAAACAATGGAAACAGTGAGATACTTTATTTTGGGGGGCTCCAAAATCACTGCAGAAGGTTACTGTAGCCATGAAATTCAAAGACATTTGTTCTTTGGAAGAAAAGCTATGACAAATCTACACAGTGTATTAGAAAGCAGAGACATCAGTGCCAACAAAGGCCCATTAATACTGAGCCATGGTTTTTCCAGTAGTAATGTATGGATGTGTGATTTGGACCTTAAAGAAGGCTGAGTGCCAAAGAATAGATGCTTTTGAACTGTGGTGTTGGAGAAGACTCTTGAGAGTACCTTGGGCTGCAAGGAGATCAAATCAGTCAATCCTAAATGAAATCAACCCTGAATATTAATTGGAAGTACTAAACACAGGTGGCAGTGGCTGGCTGGCACACTAAGCGCGGCCGAGAGTTACCCCACATCCGAAGCCAGGGACAGCGGCCCAGAGGGCCAGGCTGTGACAGCGCAGGAACGGCCAGGAGGAGCCACCCCACGTCCGAGGTCAGCGGTGGTGACCGAGAGGAGCTACCCCGTGTCCAAGGTCAGTGGCGGCCGGGAGGAGCCACCCCATGTCGAGGTCAGGGCGGTGGCTGGGAGGAGCTACCCAGCGTCTAAGGCCAGTGGTGGCCAGGAGGAGACACCCCATGTCCGAGGTCAGGAGCGGCTGGGAGAAGCCACTTCACGCCCGAGGCCAGCGGCGGTGATCCTGAGGAGCCACCCCGGGCCCGAGGCCAGGGGCAGCAGCTGGGAGGAGCCACCCACGCCAGAGGCCAGGGCCAGCAGCCGGAAGGAGCAACCCTAGGAGCAGTGGCTGAGCAGGCACAGGAGGGCCTAGAGGAGCTATCCCACATTGAAGGTCAGGAACGGTGGCAGTAAGGAGATAGCCCTCATCCAAGGTAAGGAACAGCGGGTGTGCTTTGCTGGAGCAGCCGTGAAGAGAAAACCCACGCCCAAGTTAAGAGAAATACAAGTAAGATGGTGGGTGTTGCAAGAGGGCATCAGAGGCAGAAACACTGAAACCATACTCACAGAAAATTAGTCAATCTAATCACACTAGGACCACAGCCTTGATAACTCAGTGAAACCAAGTCATGCCTGTGGGGCAACCTAAGACTGATGGGTCATGGTGGAGAGATCTGACAGAATGTGGTCCACTGGAAAAGGGAATGGCAAGCCACTTCAGTATTCTTGCCTTGAGAATCCCAAGAACAGTATGAAAAGGCAAAATGATAGAATACTGAAAGAGGAAATCCTCAGATCATTAGCTGCCCAATAGGCTACTGGAGATCAATGGAGAAATAACTCCAGAAAGAAGGAAGGGATGAAGCCAAAGAAAAAACAATACACAGTTGTGGATATGACTGGTGATAGAAGCAAGATCTGAAGCTGTAAAGAGCAATATTGCATAGGAACCTGGAATGTCAGGTCCATGAATCAAGGCAAATTGGAAGTGGTCAAACAAGAGATGGCAACGGTGAACGTCGCCATTCTAGGAATCAGCGAACTAAAATGGATTGGAATGGGTGAATTTAACTCAGATGACCATTATATCTACTACTGTGGGCACGAATCCCTGAGAAGAAATGGAGTAGCCATCATGGTGAACAAAAGAGTCTGAAATGCAGTACTTGAATGCAATCACAAAAACGATAAATGATCTCTGTTTGTATCCGAGGCAAACCACTGAATATCACAGTTATCCAAGTCTATGCCCCAACCAGTAATGCTGAAGAAACTGAAGTTGAATGGTTTAATGAAGACCTACAAGACCTTTTAGAATTAACACCCAAAAAAGATGTCCTTTTCATTATAGGGGACTGGAATGCAAAAGTAGGAAGTCAAGAAACACCTGGAGTAACAGGCAAATTTGGCCTTCGAATGCAGAATGAAGCAGGGAAAAGACTAATAGAGTTTTGCCTAGAAAATGCACTGGTCATAGTAAACACGCTCTTCCAACAACACAAGAGAAGACTCTACACATGGACACCACCAGATGGTCAACACTGAAATCAGATTGATTCTATTCTTTGCAGCCAAAGGTGGAGAAGCTCTATACAGTCAACAAAAACAAGACCAGGAGCTGACTGTGGCTCAGATCATGAACTCCTTATTAACAAATTCAGACTCAATTTGAACGAAGTAAGGAAAACCACTAGCCCATTCAGGTATGACCTAAATCAAATCCCTTATGATTATACAGTGGAAGAGAGAAATAGATTTAAGCCTAGATCTGATAGATACAGTGCCTGATGAACTATGGATGAAGGTTCATGACATTGTACAGGAGACAGGGATCAAGACCATCCCCATGAAAGAGAAATGCAAAAAAGCAAAATATCTGTCTGAGGAGGTCTTACAAATAGATGTGAAAGGAAGAGAAGTGAAAAACAAAGGAGAAAAGGAAAGATATAAGCCTCTGAATGCAGAGTTCCAAAGAATAGCAAGAAGACATAAGAAAGACTTCTTCAGCAATCATTGCAAAGAAATATAGGAAAACAACAGAATGGGAAAGACTAGAGATCTCTTCAAGAAAGTTAGATTAACCAAGGGAACATTTCATGCAAAGATGGGCTCAATAAAGGACAGACATGGTATGGACCTAAGAAGCAGAAGATATTAAGAAGAGGTGGCAAGAATACACAGAAGAACTGTACAAAAAAGATCTTCACGACCCAGATAATCATGATGATGTGATCACTAATCTAGAGCCAGACATCTTGGAAAGTGAAGTCAAGTGGGCCTTAGAAAACGTCACTATGAAAAAAGCTAGTGGAGGTGATGGAATTCCAGTCAAGCTGTTTCAAATCCTGAAAGATGATGCTGTGGAAGTGCTGTGCTTAATATGCCAGCAAATTTGGAAAACTCAGCAGTGGCCACAGGACTGGAGAAGGTGAGTTTTCCTTCCAATTCAAAAGAAAGGCAATGCAAAAGAATGCTCAAACTACCGCAGAATTGCACTCATCTCACATGCTAGTAAAGTAATGCTCAAAATTCTCCAAGCCAGGCTTCAGCAATACATGAACCGTGAACTCCCTCATGTTCATGCTGGTTTTAGAAAAGTCAGAGGAACCAGAGATCAAATTGCCAACATCAACTGGATCATGGAAAAAGCAAGAGAGTTCCAGAAAAACATCTATATCTGCTTTATTGACTATGCCAAAGCCTGTGACTGTGTGGATCACAATAAACTGTGGAAAATTCTGAAAGAGATGGGAATACAGACCACCTGACCTGCCTCTTGATAAATCCGTATGCAGGTCAGGAAGCAACACTTAGGACTGGACATGGAACAACAGACTGGTTCCAAATAGGAAAAGGAGTATGTCAAAGCTGTATATTGTCACCCTGCTTATTTAACTTATATGCAGAGTACATCATGAGAAATGCTGGACTGGAAGAAACACAAGCTGGAATCAAGATTGCCTGGAGAAATATCAATAACCTCAGATATGCAGATAACACCACCTTTATGGCAGAAAGTAAAGAGGAACTAAAAAGCCTCTTGATGAAAGTGAAAGAGGAGAGCGAAAAAGTTGGCTAAATGCTCAACATTCAGAAAATGAAGATCATGGCATCTGGTCCCATCACGTCATGGGAAATAGATGGGGAAACAGTGGAAACAGTGTCAGACTTTATTTTTCTGGGATCCAAAATCACCGCAGATGGTGACTGCAGCCATGAAATTAAAAGACACTTGCTCCTTGGAAGGAAAGCTATGACCAAACTCGATAGCATATTCAAAAGCAGAGACATTACTTTGCCGACTAAGGTCTGGTTAGTCAAGGCTATGATTTTTCTTGTGGTCATGTATGGCTGTGAGAGTTGGACTGTGAAGAAGGCTGAGCACCATAGAATTGATGCTTTTGAACTGTGGTGTTGGAGAAGACTTTTGAGAGTTCCTTGGACTGCCAGGAGATCCAACCAGTCCATTCTGAAGGAGATCAGCCCTGGGATTTCTTTGGAAGGAATGATGCTGAAGCTGAATCTCCAGTCCTTTGGACACCTCATGCGGAGAGTTGACTCACTGGAAAAGACTTTGATGCTGGGAGGGATTGGGGGCAGGAGAAGAAGGGGACGACCGAGGATGAGATGGCTGGATGGCATCACTGACTCGATGGATTTGAGTCTGAGTGAACTCTGGGAGATGGTGATGGACAGGGAGGCCTGGCGTGCTGCAATTCATGGGGTCGCAAAGAGTCGGACACGACTGAGCAACTGAACTGAACTAATGCTGAAGCTGAAGCTTAGTACTTTGGCCACCTGATTGAAGAGCCAAATCATGATAAAAGACCTTTATTCTGGGACAGATTCAAAGCAGTATGAGAAGGTGAAGATAGAGCATGAATAGGTTGGATAACATCAGCGTGTCAGTTGACATGAATTTGAGCTATCTCCAGAAAATTTTGGAAGAGAGGGAAGCCTAGTATGCTGCATTCCATGGGGTCACAAAGAGTCAGGAACGAATGAGGAACTAAACAGCAATAAATAATTAGGATATCTGTGATTTTTATGTAAAATTGTATGGAGGGACAGATGGAGAATTTCACCAGAGAATTAAAAATTTTTTTAAGGAAAATAGCTCTTGTTGTGACTTTGCATAACTCTACAGAAAAAAACACTGAATATCATACTTCAAATGAGTAAAAGAGTATCCCAATAAAGCTTATTTTGAAGGAATCAAATAGAAATTCTAAAATTAAAAAAAATGAAAGTGAAATGAAATAATATATGTATAATAGTTTTAGCACAACTGTGCACTTAATTAGTGAGTTAAAAATTGGTCAGCAGAAACAATATGAGTTGAATCATAAAAAGATGGAAAATACAGGAAGCAATAACATAAAGTATGAAAAGTAAAACCCAATCATTGTAACAGTAGTTGTAAAAGAAAAAAAAATAATGAGATAAAAGTAAAATTTGGAGGTATAATAACTGAAAAGTTAAAAAATGCAAATTTAATACCATATGATTTTAAAGTAAGATTTGAATAAGTGGATGAGTATGAAAACAATTCTGAACTAGGCACCCGTTAGCAAAAATACTAAAATTCAAAGATAAAGGGTAAATCTTAAGAAAAAATGGAGAAAATAGATACAATGTTTTAAAGAAACAAATTGAAGAATGAGAGGTAAGTTACCAACAGAAATCACGTGTTGTATTCTAAACTGTGTCCTTGTAAATAAAATTATTGTCTAGAAGACTTAGTCTACAATGTAATTACATCTGGAGATGAGACGTTTTAAGGATACAATTAGTGTTCAGTTCAGTTCAGTCGCTCAGTTGTGTCCGACTCTGCGACCCCATGAATCACAGCCTGCCAGGCCTCCCTGTCCATCACCATCTCCCGGAGTTCACTCAGACTCACATCCATCGAGTCAGTGATGCCATCCAGCCATCTCATTCTCTGTCGGCCCCTTCTCCTCCTGCCCACAATCCCTCCCAGCATCAGAGTATTTTGCAATGAGTCAAATCTTCGCATGAGGTGGCCAAAGTACTGGAGTTTCAGCTTTAGAATCATTCCTTCCAAAGAAATCCCAGGACTGATCTCCTTCAGAATTGACTGGTTGGATCTCCTTGCAGTCCAAGGGACTCTCAAGAGTCTTCTCCAACACCACCGTTCAAAAGCATCAATTCTTCAGCGTTCAGCCTTCTTCACAGTCCAACTTTCACATCCATACATGACCACAGGAAAAACCAAAGCCTTGACTAAATGGACCTTAGTCGGCAAAGTAATGTCTCTGCTTTTGAATATGCTATCGAGGTTGGTCATAGCTTTCCTTCCAAGGAGTAAGCGTCTTTTAATTTCATGGCTGCAGTCACCATCTGCAGTGATTTTGGATCCCAGAAAAATAAAGTCTGACACTGTTTCCCCTGTTTCCCCATCTATTTCCCATGATGTGATGGGACCAGATGCCATGATCTTCATTTTCTGAATGTTGAGCTTTAAGCCAACTTTTTCGCTCTCCTCTTTCACTTTCATCAAGAGGCTTTTTAGCTCCTCTTCACTTTCTGCCATAAGGGTGGTGTCATCTGCCTATCTGAGGTTATTGATATTTCTCCAGGCAATCTTGATTCCAGCTTGTGTTTCTTCCAGTCCAGCATTTCTCATGATGTACTCTGCATATAAGTTAAATAAGCAGGGTGACAATATACAGCCTTAATGTACTCCTTTTCTTATTTGGAACCAGTCTGTTGTTCCATGTCCAGTTCTAACTGCTGCTTCCTGACCTGCATACAGATTTCTCAGGAGGCAGGTCAGGTGGTCTGGTATTCCCATCTCTTTCAGAATTTTCCCCAGTTTATTGTGATCCACACAGTCAAAGGCTTTGGCATAGTCAATAAAGCCGAAATGCTTTTTCTGGAACTCTCTTGCTTTTGCCATGATCCAGCGGATGTTGGCAATTTGATCTCTGGTTCCTCTGCCTTTTCTAAAACCAGCTTGAACATCAGATGTTCACGGTTCACATATTGCTAAGCCTAGCTTGGAGAATTTTGAGCATTACTTTACTAGCATGTGAGATGAGTGCAATTGTGTGGTAGTTAAATGAGGTCAACTGAGTAGGACTCTTATCCAATAAGATGCCTGTTCTAAAAGAGGAAGAAACACCAGTGATATGTATGCACAGAGAAAGAGGCATGTGATGTAACAGAGAGAAGACAGATGGCTATCTGAAAAACAAGAAGAGAATTCTGAGGAGTAATCAAATCTGCTGATATCTCAGTCTTGGTCTTCTAGCCTCCAGAATTGTGGAAAAATAAATTTATGTTGTTTAAGCCACACAGCCTGAATTGCTTTCTTCAGCAATACTATCAGACTTAGATACCGTTGAAGCCATAAGATACTAAAATAATATCCTTAAAAACTTGAAGGAAGATAATTTAACCTAGAATTATGTACCTATCAAAAATATTATTCAAAACTGAAGAGATACTAAAGTCATATGCAGAAAAATATATGTTGAGATATTTCATTATCAATGTATTCACACAAATAATATTCACTGTAATTTCTCAGACAAAATGAAAATTATTCCAGAGAAAGAAAGAAATTCCCAAAGGAATGAACATTAAAAGAAAGAATAAAGATATTATTGTTGATGTTGTTCAGTCCCTAAATTGTGTCCAAGTCTTTGTGACCCCCACAGATTGCAGCACACCAGGCTTCCCTGTCCTTCACTATCTCACAGAGTTTGCTCAAATTTATGTTCATTGTGTTGAGGATGCCATATCATCTTCTGCTGCCCCCTTCTCCTCTTGCCCTCAGTCTTTCCCAGTATCAGGGTCTTTTTTAACAAGTCAGCTTTTCACATCAGGTGGCCAGAGTATTGGCACTTCAGCTTCAGCATCAGTCCTTCAGCATCAGTCCAATGCTCAGGGTTGATTTCCTTTAAGATTGACTGATTTGATCTCCATGCTGTCCAAGGGTCTCTCAAGAGTCTTCTCCAGCACCACAATTTGAAATCATCAATTCATCAGTGTTCAGCCTTCTTTATGGTCCAATTCTCACGTCTGTACATGACTACTGGAAAAAACATAGCTTTGACAATATGGACCTTTGTCAGCAAAGTGATGTCTCTGCTTTTCAATAAACGTGAAGGATCCATAGAATGATTATTTTCAATGTTAAAAATGTGATATTTAATGGATATTTAAAATTAAAATTCATGAATTATTGTTTTATATTCTAGGTTATTAGCATTATTTAAAAAAAGGTTAAAATACTAATATATATCACACTGTAATAAATTAACATTATTTATCCCTAATTAATTATTAAAGTAATAAAGATGCATATTTATGCTAATGAAAGTTATATAAAATAATGTAAAATACTTGAAAAGTAGAAAAGATGACATGGTAGGAAAAATTATGAAACGTGAGAAGTGGAAAAAATCATTTAAAAATTAAAATATTATGTTTACATATAATTATGTTAAATATAAAAAATGAAAAAAAAATCCACTTAAAACGCAAAACCTGGCTGGATAAAGTAAGCGACAGCCAAATACTTTTGTTTGCAAGAGTACAACTTAATTGTAGGAACACTGAGAATGTGAACACAAAATGACTAGGAAAAAAAAAAAGTTGTAATGTAAATAACAACTGAAAGAAAAGCAGAGGAGCTTTACCGATACTAAAAAAAAAAAAAAAAAATGTGGGAGAACAAGATGATGGAAGAGTAGGTGGACATGGAGTACATCCCTCACCACGGATACATCAGGAATACACCTCCAGACATAGAAGTGCATACAAAACACCAGCTGAGAGCAGACAGGAGTACCTGGCCAGTGGAAAATAATATATAGAACCATGCAAAACTCAATAGGATGAAGGACCTAGGAGGAAAAACAGGAGTTTTAGTAGGATTGGACCTACTCTTGGCAGGTGGGGGAACTGAAGCAAGGGTCCAGTCCCCACATCTGGGCAATTGTCTGAGTTAGAGGGGAAAAATTTAAGGCTGAAAGTGAAACAGTTGATCTGTGGCAGCCTAAGTGGTATGAGAATCAGACAGTCCTTGCCAAAGCCATATATACCTGAACAGGGAAGCAAGTCCCCTGGAAGGCACAGTGGCTGGGAGCTGGAGTTTAGGGATTGTGGAGGGCTGCTGTTGACTGTGGAGAGTTGGACTGAGGGGATGTGAGGGAGGAGACTGTGGTGGGAAATGCCTGTGGAGTAAAGCCAGGCAGCCATGGAAGCAAGACTATACTGCTGAGTCACGCATAGTGGGTGGAGCCATCAACATAGCCTCTCACTCTTCACACATCAGCATCAGCAGCTGAGCAATAGAGAGGCTAGCCCATAAAATGCCTGATACACTGAACTACAACATAGGACCCCAGCCAGGGTGTTCCCCTCTATGGGCCTGACGTGATATACAACAGGGAAGGACCCCAGGCAAAGGAGCCCTTTAAGTGCCTGAACAGGCAGAGCTATGGAGAAAGACTGGCCAAAGAGGTCTTCTTATTGCCAGCTACAAGAGGCTGAAAAAAAGACACTGATAGGGCCATAACTCCTGCAGTAGAGGCAGTCCATGTCCCTGCACACTTAGTACTACCAGGGTCCCCACAAGCCAAACAGCTGCACCACCTCACGCTCAACTCTCACTGAGGCAAGCTGCCACAGGCAAAAAGTCTTGCATTTATGCATGCAGGGTCAGTTCAGTCGTGTCCAAATCTTTGTGACCCTGAAGACTGTGGCCAGCCAGGCTTCCCTGTCAGGGTAAAATCCAGGCAAAAATACTGGAGCGTATTGGCCAATACTGGTTACATACACTTCTAGAGCACTATATTTCCTACTTTCCTAGTCATCAACTCCGCTGAGCACCTGGAGTGGCCAGAACCCCTGTGACCCAAGCAGCTGCACCACCTCTGCACCTGGCCTTCACAGGGGCAAACTCAAATCCTCCAGAACAACCTCAGGAGCAAACCCCAGTGGAGACCACATGCAGAGGTGGAAATAATACCACAATTAAAACTTAGGGGTGGCATGGCTAAGGAAGAAGACCTCAAACCTTCCCACCAGCTGTACAAGCTGCAGATTAAATCCACACAATCAACTAGGCAGACTCTGTGCCTATGCAATATGTAAAAGGACATTAAGAGCTCCCACAAAAGAAAACGCAATAGTTTTTAGAGTTGTGATCACTGGAGGCAAGAACACACAGGAATACGACCAGATTAGAACCTGAGCTGCCCCCACAGCAGGCCAAGAGATCAGCACAGAGTTGGAAGGTATCCTAGGGAGGTGAGGTGGATTGCTATTCCCAGTGAGGGAAAGGACTCTGACAGCAGTGACTCAAGAAAAACATGCATTATTATTATGTTTTGACTTACTCTGTAGCTTTTGAGCTTCTTTTTCTCAGTCACATTTTTTATTGTTGGTATAAACCTCTGCCTCTACGTTGGGCTTTTGCAGGTCTGTGGAGTTTTCATTTTATTTTTTAATCTTTTTTTTATTAAAAAAATTTATAAAATTTTTGTTATTTTTTCTACATGTATTCCTTTGTTTAGCTTTTCTACTGGTCTTTTCCCCTTGCAATTAACCTTTAATGTATATAAATCTTCTTTATCTACCTCTGTTTAACCTTGCATATCCATCCTTTCTTTTCTGTCTTTCCTTTCTCTCAACATATTTTCTAGTTTTATTTTCATTGCTTTATTCCACAATTGGCACCTTGCATTAGTTCTGTTTTCCAGTTTGTGATTTAGTTATTTTCATTCTTAACTGGTAGATATAATTTTTGGTTTCTTTTCCAGGTCAGTATGCTGTAATTCATTTTTGTTGAACTGTTTTGATTTTGCTTCTGGGTGTATATGTCTATGTGTATATTCAGTCACACTTTTTATTGTTGTTATAAACCTTTCCCTCTACCTTGGAATTTTGCTGTTCTGTGGAGTTTTCCTTTTATCATTTTTTCTTTTTTTTCTCCTTGCTTTTATTTATTTTCTCTTTTTATAGGTTTAATGTTTAGTTTTTAAAACTTATTATATTTTTCTATATTTATTATTCATTTTGGCTTTCATACCGCTATTTTCCCCTTGCAGTTAACCTTTAATGCATATAAATCATCTTCATCTACCTCTGTTTACCTTTGCATATCTATTCTTTCTTTTTTTTAAATTCTTTCTTTCTTTCCTTTCCTCTCAACATATATGTTAGTTCTGTTTTCATTGCCTTATTCCCCACTTGGCACCTTGCTTTAGTTTGGTTTCCCAGTTTGTGCTTTAGTTTTGTTCTTAATTGGTAAATATAATTTTTGATTTCCTTTGGTTGCAAGGTCAACCTACTGTACTTTATTTTTGTGTGGCTGTTTTGACTTTGCTTATGGGTATATATGTATACGTGTATATTCTATTTTTTAAATTATTATTTGCCTGATTCTCTAACTGCCATTTGTCTGGGGTTTCTCTTTGGTTTCTCATTTTTGGGTATTTGTTTTAACCTCACTTAATGCCATAACAAACCACTTATGGAATTTTCATTCCACAGATCAAGCCCTGAGTCTTTGGAGTGGGAGCACTGACGCCAAGACCCTAGACTACCAGAGAACAAGCCCTAGGGAGTATCAAATAATACGAACTCATACAAAGGAAACCACTCAAATACAAGACCTGGCATAACTCAACCACCAGTAGCACCCTGTGCAGGTTGCCTTATCTAAACAAACAAAACAAAAATACAAACTCAATTATTAGTAGACAGGGTTACCACCTCACTCAGCATTGCCCATCAGAGGAAAACAAACAAACAAAAAACTCATCACAAATCTTACCTTATATCAAGCTTACACAAACCAATGGACCAAGGTTAGAAGGGCAGAAACAAAAAGGAATAAATAATTCAACCTTGAAGCCTGGGGAAAGAATATGTCAAATACAATAAGTTAAAAAAAATAATGTAAATGTAGAGAAATGTTGTATAAATTAAGGAACAAAGTAGAAAAACAGAAGTCCAAAGAAATGAAGAGAATATGGGAAAACTACTTGCAAAAGAATTGAGAATATGATAGTAAAGATGATCAAAAACCTTGAAAACAAAATAGAGAAAATTAAAGAATCAATTAACAAAGACCTAGAAGAATCAAAGAATAAACATACAGAGAATAACAACACACTTACTGAAATTGAAAATACTCTAGAAGGAATCTATAGCAGAAAATGTGAAGAAGAAGGACAAACAAATGAGGTGGAAGACAAAATGGTGGAAATAGCTTCTGAAAAGCAGAAAAAAGTAAAAAGAATGAAAGGAGCTGAAGATCATCTCAGAGACCTCTGGGACAATATCAAACAAAACAACATTCAAATTATAGGGGTGATAGAAGAAGAGAAAAAGAAACGGTATGAGAAAATTTTTGAAGAGGTTACAGTTGAAATTTTCTCCAATATGGAAAAAGAAATAATAAATCAAAGCCAAGAGGCACACAGAGTCCAAAACAGGATAAAGCCAAGGAGAAACACAGCAAGACACATACTAATCAAACTAACAAAGACTAAACACAAAGAAATAATATTAAAAACAGCAAGGGGAAGCAACAAGTAACACACAAGGGAATCCCCATATGCTTAACTGATCTTTCAGCAGAAACTCTACAGGCCACAAGGGAATGGCAGGATTAGTTAAAGTACTGAAAGGGAAAAAAATCTACAAACAAGATTACTGCAAGGATCTCATTCAGAATTGATGGAGAAATAAAAGCTTTCTAGACATGCAAAAGTTAAGACAATTCAGTACCACCAAACCAGCTTTACAAGAAGTGTTAAAGAGGCTTATATAGTCCAGAAATATGAGAAAAGGAAAAAAAAATCTACAAAATCAACCCCAAACAATTAAGAAAATGGCTATAGGAACATATATATATCAATAATTACTTTAAAAGTGAATGGATTAAATATTCCAACCAAAAGACATAGAATGGCTGGATGGATACAAAAACAAGACCCACTCATATGCTGTCTACAAAAAACCCACTTCAGACCTAAAGACACATATAGACTGAATGTGAGAGGATGGGAGAAATATATTCCATGCAAATGGGAAGCAAAAGAAAGCTGGAGTAGCAATTCTCATATCAGACAAAACAGGCCTTAAAATAGAGAAGATTACAAGAGATAAGGAAGGACACTACATAATGATCAGGGGATCAATCCAAGAAGAAGACATAGCAATTGTAAATATCTATGCATCCAACATAGGAGCACCTCAATACATAAGACAAACACTAACAGACATAAAAGGAGAAGCTGACAATAACACAATAATAGTAGGAGACTTTAACACCTCACTCACACAAACGGACAGATTATCAAGACAGAAAATTAATAAGGAAACACAAGTCTTAAGTAATAATTTAGATGAGATGGATCTCATTGATACCTTCAGGATATTCCATTCAAATGCAGAATAAAAGACCTTCTTCTCAAGTGCACATGGGGCATTCTCCAGTATAGACTACATCTTGGGTCACAAATCAAAACTCAGTAAATTTCAGATAATTGAAATTGCATCAAGCATCTTCTTTACAGTGCTATGAGACTAGACATCAATTACAAGGAAAAAAAATACTATAAGAAACACAAAACCATGGACATAAAAAAATATATCTCTAAATAACAAACAGGTTACTGAAGAAATCAAAAGGAAAATTAAGAAAAAAAATTCTGGAAACAAATAACAATGAAAACATAACATCCTAAAGCTTATGGAATATAGCAAAAGTGGTTCTAAGAGGGAAGTTTATAGCAATACAATCCTACCTCAAGAAACAAGAAAAACATCAAATAGACAACCTAACTTTACACCTGCAACAATGGGAAAAAGAATAACAAAAAAAAATTAGTAGAAGGAAATAAATCATAAAGATCCAAGCAGAAATAAATGAAAAATAAATGAAATAAATGATTATAAATATTAATAAAAATAAAATCTGGTTCTTTGAGACTATAAACCAAATTGTCCAAAATTTAGTCAGACTTATCAAGAGAAAAAGAGAACCATGAAATCAAAAAAAATTAGAAATGAAAAAGGAGACGTTACAGCAGAAAATGCAGAAATACAAAAGATTAAAAGATACTATTATGAACAACAATATTGCAATAAAATGGATAACTTGGAAGAAATGGACAGATTCTTAGAAAAGCTAAATATTCCAAGACTGAAGCAGGAAGAAATAGAAATTATGAACAACCAAACTACAAGCAGTGAAAATGAAACTGGATCAAAAATCTCCCCAAAATCAAAAGTCCAGGATGAGATGGCTTCACAGGAGAATTCTATCAAACATTTAGAAAAGAGTTAATGATTATACTTCTAAAATTCTTTCATAGAAGAATGGAAATGGAGGAATCAACCTGCCTGACTTCAGGCTCTACTACAAAGCCACAGTCATCAAGACAGTATGGTACTGGCACAAACACAGAAATATAGATCAATGGAATAAAATAGAAAGCCCAGAAATAAATCCACACATCTATGGACACCTTATCTTACACAAAGGAAGCAAGAATATACAATGGAGAAAAAACAATCTCTTTAACAAGTGGTTCTGGGAAAACTGTTCAACCACATGTAAAAGAATGAAATTAAAAGACTAATACCATATACAAAAATAAACTCAAAATGTTAATTAGCCTCCTATTAAAATAAATAAATTCATATTAAAAAATGATTGAAATGTAAGACCAGAAACTATAAAACTCTTAGAGGAGAACATAGACAAAACACTCTCCAACACAAATCACAGCAGGATCCTCTATGACCCACCTCCCAAAATATTGGAAATAAAAGCAAAAAGAAAAAAAGGGGCCAAATTAAAATTAAAAGTTTCTGCACAACAAAGGAAACTATAACTAAGGTGAAAACACAGCATTCAGAATGGAAGAAAATATTAGCAAATGAAGCAAAATGGCAAAGAATTAATCTCAAAAATATACAAGCAAGTCCTACAGATCAATTCCAGAAAAAGAAACAACCCAATTAAAAAAATGGGCCAAAGACCTAAACAGATATTTCTCCAAATAAGACATACAGATGGCTAACAAACACATGAAAATGCTCAACATCACCCATTATCAGAGAAATGCAAATCAAAACCACAATGAGGTACCATTTTATGCCAGTCAGAATGGCTGCTATCCAAAAGTCTACAAGCAATAAATGCTGGAAAGGGTGTGGAGAAAATGGAACACTCTTACACTGTTGGTGGGAATGCAAACTAGTACAGCCACTATTGAGAACAGTGTGGAGATTCCTTAAAAACTGGAAATAGAACTGCCGTATGACCCAGCAATCCCACAGCTGGGCATACACACTGAAGAAACCAGAATTGAAAGACACATGTTCATAGCAGCACTGTTTATAATAGCCAGGTCATGAAAGCAATCTAGATGTCCATCAGCAGACAAATGGATAAGAAAACTGCGGTTCAGTTCCATTCAGTCACTCAGCCGTGTCCGACTCTTTGCAACCACATGAATCACAGCACACAGCCTCCCTGTCCATCACCAACTCACTGAGTTCACTCAGACTCACGTCCATCATGTCCGTGTGCTATTCAGCCATCTCATCCTCAGTCGTCCCCTTCTCTTCCTGCCCCCAATCCCTCTCAGCATCAGAGTCTTTTCCAGTGAGTCAACTCTTCACATGAGGTGGCCAAAGGACTGAAGCTTCAGCTTTAGCATCATTCCTTCCAAATAAATCCCAGGGCTGATATCATTCAGAGTGGACTGGTTGGATCTCCTTGAAGTCCAAGGGACTCGCAAGAGTCTTCTGCAACACCACAGTTCAAAAGCATCAATTCTTCGGCACTCAGCCTTCTTCATAGTCCAACTCTCACATCCGTACACGACCATCTGAAAAACCATAGCCTTGACTAGACGGACCTTAGTCGGCAAAGTAATGTCTCTGCTTTTGAAGATGCTATCTAGGTTGGTCATAGCTTTTCTTTCAAGGAGTAAGTGTCTTTTAATTTCATGGCTGCAGTCACCATCTGCAGTGATTTTGGAGCTCAAAAAATAAAGTCTGACACTGTTTCTACTGTTTCCCCATCTATTTCCCATGAAGTGATGGGACCGGATGCCATGATCTTAGTTTTCTGAATGTTGAGCTTTAAACAAAGTTATTCGCTCTCCTCCTTCACTTTCTTCAAGAGGATTTTTAGCTTCTCTTCACTTTCTGCCATAAGGATGGAGTAATCTGCATATCTGAGGTTATTGATATTTCTTCTGGAAATCTTGATTCCAGCTTGTGTTTCTTCCAGTCCAGCATTTCTCATGATGTACTCTGCATAGAAGTTAAATAAGCAGGGTGACAATATACAGCCTTGATGTACTCCTTTTCCTAGTTGGAACCAGTCTATTGTTCCATGTCCAGTCCTAACTGCTGCTTCCTGACCTGCATACAGATTTCTCAAGAGGCAGGTCAGGTGGTCTGGTATTCCCATCTCTTTCAGAATTTTCCACAGTTTATTGTGATCCACACAGTCACAGGCTTTGGCATAGTCAAGAAAGCAGAAATTGATGTTTTTCTGGAACTCTCTTGCTTTTTCCATGATCCAGCAGATGTTGGCAATTTGATCTCTGGTTCCTCTGCCTTTTTTAAAACCAGCTTGAACATCAGGGAGTTCACAGTTCATGTATTGCTGAACCTGGCTTGGAGAATTTTGAGCATTACTTTACTAGCATGTGAGATGAGTGCAGTGGTGCGGTAGTTTGAGCATTCTTTGGCATTGCCTTTCTTTGGAATTGCAATGAAAACGGACCTTTTCCAGTCCTGTGGCCACTGCTGAGTTTTCCAAACTTGCTGGCATATTGAGTGCAGCACTTTCACAGCATCATCTTTCAGGATTTGAAACAGCTCAACTGGAATTCCATCACCTCCACTAGCTTTGTTCGTAGTGATGCTTACTAAGACCCACATGACTTCACATTCCAAGATGTCTGGCTCTAGATTAGTGATCACATCATCATGATTATCTGGGTCGTGAAGATCTTTTTTGTACAGTTCTTCCATGTATTCTTTCCACCTCTTCTTAATATCTTCTGCTTCTGTTAGGTCCATACCATTTCTGTCCTTTATTGAGCCCATCTTTGCATGAAATATTCCCTTGTATCTCTAATTTTCTTAAAGAGATCTCTAGTCATTCCCATTCTGGTGTTATCCTCTATTTCTTTGCACTGATTGCTGAAGAAGGCTTTCTTATGTCTTCTTGCTGTTCTTTGGAACTCTGCATTCAGATGCTTATATCTTTCCTTTTCTCCTTTACTTTTCACCTCTCTTCTTTTCACAGCTATTTGTAAGGCCTCCACAGACAGCCATTTTGCTTTTTTGCATTCTTTTTCCATGGGAATGGTGTTGATCCCTGTCTCCTGTACAATGTCACGAACCTCATTCCATAGTTCATCAGGCACTCTATCTATCAGATATAGGCCCTTAAATCTATTTCTCACTTCCACTGTATAATCATAAAGGGATTTGATTTAGGTCATACCTGAATGGTCTAGCGGTTTTCCCTACTTTGTTCAAATTGAGTCTGAATTTGTTAATAAGGAGTTCACGATCTGAGCCACAGTCAGCTCCTGGTCTTGTTTTTGTTGACTATATAGAGCTTCTCCATGTTTGGCTGCAAAGAATAGAATCAATCTGATTTCAGTGTTGACCATCTGGTGATGTCCATGTGTAGAGTCTTCTCTTGTGCTTTTGGATGAGGGTGTTTGCTATGACTAGTGCATTTTCTAGGCAAAACTCTATTAGTCTTTTCCCTGCTTCATTCTGCATTCCAAGGCCAAATTTGCCTGTTACTCCAGGTGTTTCTTGACTTCCTACTTTTGCATTCCAGTCCCCTATAATGAAAAGATGCTCAACATCACTCATTATTATAGAAATACAAATCAAAACTACAATGAGATATTACCTCACACCTGTCAGAATGGCCATCATCAAAATGTCTACAAACAATAAATTCTGGAGAGAGTGTGGAGAAACGGAACGTACTTTCACTGTTGGTGGGAATGTAAATTGATACAACCATTGTGGAGGACGGTAAGGAGATTCCTTTAAAATCTAAGAATAAAACCACCACATGATCCAACAATCCCACTCCTAGGTATATACCTTGAGAAAACCAAAATTGAACAAAAAAAACACATGTATGTCATTCTTCATTGCATCACTATTAATAATAACTAGAACATGGAAGCAACCCTAGATGTTCATCGACAGATGAACAGATAAAGAAGTTGTGGTGCATATACATAATGGAATATTATTCAGCCATAAAAAGGAATACATTTGAGTCAGTTCTAATGAGGTGGATGAACCTAGAACCTATTATACAGAGTGAAGGGAGTCAGAATGAGAAAGATAAATATCACATTCTAATGTATATATACAGAATCTAGGAAAATGGTACTGAATAATTTATTTACAGGGAAGCAATGCAGAAACAGACATAGAGAATAAACTTATGGACATGGGGAGATGGAAGGAGAGGGTGAGATGTATGGAAAGAGTAACATGGAAACTTACATTAGCATATGTTAAATAGATAGCCAATCGGAATTTACTGTATGGCTCAGGAAACCCAAACAGGGTATCTACATCAACCCAGAGGGGTGGAATGGGGAAGGAGATGGTAGGGGGGTTCAAAAGGTGGGAAATATATGTATACCTATGGCTGATTCATGTTGAGGTTTGACAGAAAAAAAAATTCTGTAAAGCAATTATCCTTTAAAAGATTAATTTAAAAAATATAGACAAATTTTGGTATATGATAGGCCATAAACCAAGTTTCTACAATTTCAAATAGAATGGGCTTACAATATATTCACATAAACCAAATAATTGAGAAGTCAAAAAGAAAAATAAAGCTAGCAAATTGCAAAACCCTTCAAAATTAAACTAAAACTTTAATGCAGTCAAAATGGAAATAAAAATAGAAGTTAAAAAATATTTTCATTGACTGTGAATGCAATATATCATTTATCCTATTATAAAAATAGCTATGCTTAGAGAAACACAGTCCTACATGCACATACAAGAAATGCTAAACATTGAAAAACATTCATCTCAAAAAGTAAACAAAAGTAATCTGAACTCAAAAAAAATTGTAAAAGAAATGAAAACTTGGATTTTAATATGAACAAAAATTTAAAAAATAGAAAATGAAATTTAAATGAAATTCATCTCAAAATATAGTTATTTGAAGGATAAGTATTTAGCAAGAGCAATTAAGAAAACAGAATAAAAAAGAATATATAATAGAGCAGTATCAGGAATAGAAAAAAGAGCCTTCACTAAAAATCCACAAACATTAGAAAGATAACACATGAAGTTATTTCAAACAACTCCAGGCCAAAAAACAAAAGTGAAAGTTTAGGTAAAATGGAAACCACTCTAGGCATGCACCTTACTAGAAGAGATACAAAGTAAAAATTATTTTATTTTTTTAATATTTATATATTTATTTTAATTGGAGGCTAATTACTTTACAATATTGCAGTGGTTTTGCCATACATTGACATGGATCTGCAATGGGTGTACATGTGTTCCCTATCCTGGACCCCCATCCCACATCCCTCCCCATCCCATGCCCCTGGGTCATCCCAATGCAACAGCTCCGAGCACCCTGTCTCATCAATTGAACCTGGACTGGCGAGCTCTTTCACATATGATAATATACATGTTTCAATGTCATTCTTCCAAATCATCCCACCCTCACCCTCTCCGACAGAGTCCAAAAGACTGTTATATACATGTGTGTCTCTTTTGCTGTCTCACATGAGGGGTTATCATTACCACCTTTCCAAATTCCATATATATGCATTAGTATACTGTAATGGTGTTTTTCTTTCTGGCTTACATCACTCTGTATAATAGGCTCCAGTTTCATCCACCTCATTAGAACTGATTCAAATGTATTCTTTTTAATGGCTGAGTAATACTCCATTGTGTATATGTACCACAGCTTTCCTATCCATCCGTCTGCTGATGGACATCTAGGTTGCTTCCATGTCCTGGCTATTATAAACAGTGCTGTGATGAACACTGGGGTACACGCGTCTCTTTAAATTCTGGTTTACTTGCTATGTATGCCCAGAGGTGGAATTGCCATAGTGGCTGCACTAGTTTGCATTCCCACCAACAGTGTAAGAGGGTTCCCTTTTCTCCACACCCTCTCCAGCATTTATTGCTTGTAGACTTTTGGATCACAGCCATTCTGACTGGCTTGAAATAATACCTCATTAAGGTGTTGATTTGCATTTCTCTGTTAATGAGTGATGTTGAGCATCTGTTCATGTGTTTGTTAGCCATCTGTATGTTTTCTTAGGAGAAATGTCTAATTTAGTTCTTTGGCCCAGTTTTTGATTGGGTTGTTTATTTTTCTGGAATTGAACTGCATAAGTTGCTTGTATATTTTTGAGGTTAGTTGTTTGTGAGTTGCTTCATTTGCTCTTATGTTCTCCCATTTTGAAGGCTATCTTTTCACCTTGCTTTTAGTTTCCTTTGTTGTGAAGAAGCTTTCAAGTTTAATTAGATCCCATTTGTTTATTTTTGCTTTTATTTCCAATAATTTTGGAGGTGGGTCATAGAGGATCCTGATGTGACTTATGTCGGAGAGTGTTTTGCCTATGTATTCCTCTAAGAGTTTTATAGTTTCTGTTCTGATGATTAGATCTTTAATCCATTTTGAATTTATTTTTGTGTATGGTGTTAGAAAGTCTTCTAGTTTCATTCTTTTCTTTTTAATTTTTATTTTTTCTTTATTTTGCTTTACAATACTGTGCTCGTTTTGCCATATATTGACATGAATCAGCCATGGGTGTACATGAGTTCCCAATCCTGAACCCCCCTCCCACATCTCACCCCATATCATCTCTCTGGATCATCCCCGTGCACCAGTCCCAAGCATCCTGTATCCTGTATCGAACATAGACTGGTGATTTGTTTCTTACATGATAGTATACATGTTTCAATGCCATTCTCCCAAATCATCCCACCCTATCCTTCTCCCACAGAGTCTCAAAGTCCATTCTATACATCTGTGTCTCTTTTGCTTTCTCGCATAGAGGGTTATCATCACCATTTTTCTAAATTTCATATATATGTGTTAGTATACTGTATTGGTGTTTTTCTTTCTGGCTTACTTCACTCTGTATAATAGGCTCCAGTTTCATCCACCTCATTAGAACTGATTCAAATGTATTCTTTTTAATGGCTGCGTAATACTCTATTGTGCATATGTACCACAGCTTTCTTATCCATTCATCTATTGAAGGACATCTAGGTTGTTTCTATGTCCTGGCTATTATAAGCAGTGCAGCGATGAACATTGGGGTACATGTGTCTCTTTCAATTCTGGTTTCCTTGGTGTGTATGTCCAGCAGTGGGATTTCTGGGTCATAAGGCAGTTCTATTTTCAATTTTTTAAGGAATCTCCACACTGTTCTCCATAGTGGCTGTACTAGTTTGCATTCCCACCAACAGTGTAGGAGGATTCCCTTTTCTCCATACCCTTTATGGCATTTATTGTTTGTAGACTTTTGGATCACAGCCATTCTGATTGGTGTGAAGTGGTACCTCATTGTGGTTTTGATGTGCATTTCTCTGATAATGGGTGATGTTGAGCATCTGTTCATGTGTTTGTTAGCCATCTGTATGTCTTCTTTGGAGAAATGTCTATTTAGTTCTTTGGCCCATTTTTTTGATTAGGTTGTTTATTTTTCTGGACTTGAGCTGCATAAGTGGCTTCTTTTTTTTTTTTTTTAGTTTTTTAGTTTTTAAATTTTAAAATCTTTAATTCTTACATGCATTCCCAAACATGAACCCCCCTCCCACCGCCCTCCCCATAACATCTTTCTGGGTCATCGCCATGCACCAGCCCCAAGCATGCTGCATCCTGCGTCAGACATAGACTGGCGATTCAATTCACATGATAGTATACATGTTTCAATGCCATTCTCCCAAATCATCCCACCCTATCCTTCTCCCACAGAGTCTCAAAGTCCATTCTATACATCTGTGTCTCTTTTGCTTTCTCGCATAGAGGGTTATCATCACCATTTTTCTAAATTTCATATATATGTGTTAGTATACTGTATTGGTGTTTTTCTTTCTGGCTTACTTCACTCTGTATAATCGGCTCCAGTTTCATCCATCTCATCAGAACTGATTCAAATGAATTCTTTTTAACGGCTGAGTAATACTCCATTGTGTATATGTACCACAGCTTGCTTATCCATTCATCTGCTGAGGGACATCTAGGTTGTTTCCATGTCCTGGCTATTATAAACAGTGCTGCGATGAACATTGGGGTACATGTGTCTCTTTCAATTCTGGTTTCCTCGGTGTGTATGCCCAGAAGTGGGATTGCTGGGTCATAAGGTAGTTCTATTTGCAATTTTTTAAGGAATCTCCACACTGTTCTCCATAGTGGCTGTACTAGTTTGCATTCTCACCAACAGTGTAGGAGGGTTCCCTTTTGTCCACACCCTCTCCAGCATTTATTGCTTGCAGATTTTTGGATTGCAGCCATTCTGACTGGTGTGAAGTGGTACCTCATTGTGGTTTTGACTTGCATTTCTCTAATAATGAGTGATGTTGAGCATCTTTTCATGTGTTTGTTAGCCATCCGTATGTGTTCTTTGGAGAAATGTCTATTTAGTTCTTTGGCCCATTTTTTGATTGGGTCGTTTATTTTTCTGGAGTTGAGCTGCATAAGTTGCTTGTATATTTTTGAGATGAGTTGTTTGTCAGTTGCTTCATTTGCTATTATTTTCTCCCATTCAGAAGGCTGTCTTTTCACCTTGCTTATTGTTTCATTTGTTGTGCAGAAGCTTTTAATTTTAATTAGATCCCATTTGTTTATTTTTGCTTTTATTTCCAGTATTCTGGAAGGTGGATCATAGAGGATCTTGCTGTGATTTATGTCGGAGAGTGTTTTGCCTACGTTCTCCTCTTGGAGTTTTATAGTTTCTGGTCTTACGTTTAGATCATTAATCCATTTTGAGTTTATCTTTATGTATGGTGTTATAAAGTGATCTAGTTTCATTCTTTTACAAGTGGTTGACCAGTTTTCCCAGCACCACTTGTTAAAGAGATTTTCTTTAATCCATTGTATATTCTGGCCTCCTTTTTCGAAGATAAGGTGTCCATTGGTGCCTGCATCTATCTCTGGGCTATCCATTTTGTTCCATTGATCTATATTTTTGTCTTTGTGCCAGTACCATACTGTCCTGATGACTATAGCTGTTGGTAGAGCCTGAAGTCAGGCAGGTTGATTCCTCCAGGTCCATTCTTGTTTCTCAAGAATGCTTTGGCTATTCGAGGTTTTGTATTTCCATACAAATTGTGAAATTATTTGTTCTAGTTCTGTGAAAAATAGTGTTGGTATCTTGATAGGGATTGCATTGAATCTATAGATTTCTTTGGGTAGTATGCTCATTTTCAATATATTGATTCATTCAATCCATGAACATTGTATATTTCTCCATCTATTTGTGTTTTCTTTGATGTCTTCATTAGTGTTTTATAGTTTTCTATATATAGGTTCTTTGTTTCTTTCAGTTCATTTCATTTGCTCACTCGTTTCTGACTCTTTTTGACCCCATAAATCACAGGACACCAGGCCACCCTGTCCTTCACCAACTCCCAGAGTTTACCCAAACTCATGCCCATCGAGTCAGTGATGCCATCCAGCCATCTCATCCTCTGTCGTCCCCTTCTCTTCCTGCCCCGAATCCTTCCCACCATCAGGGTCTTTTCCAATGAGTCAACTCTTCGCATGAGGTGGCCAAAATAATGGAGTTTCAGCTTTAGCATCATTCCTTCCAAAGAACACCCAGGGCTGATTTCTTTCAGAGTGGACTGGTTGGATCTCCTTGCAGTCCAAGGGACTCTCAAGAGTCTTCTCCAACACCACAGTTCAAACGCATCAATTCTTCGGCCCTCAGCTTTCTTCACAGTCCAACTCTCGCATCCATACATGACCACTGGAAAAAAACATAGCCTTGACTAAACGGACCTTTGTTGGCAAAGTAATATCTCTGCTTTTCTATATGCTATCGAGGTTGGTCATAACTTTCCTTCAAAGAGTAAACTTTTTTTTTTTAATTTCATGTCTGCAATCACCATCTGTAGTGATTTTTGAGTCCAAAAAAATAAAGTCTGACACTGTTTCCACTGTTTCCCCATCTATTTCCATGAGGTGATGGGACCAGATGCCATAGTCTTCATTTTCTGAATGTTGAGCTTTAAGCCAACTTTTTCACTCTCCTCTTTCAGTTTCATCAAGAGGCTTTTAGTTCCTCTTCACTTTCTGGCATAAGGGTGTCATCATCTGCATATCTGAGGTTATTGATATTGGTCCCGGCAATCTTGATTCCAGCTTGTGCTTCCTCCAGCCCAGCATTCCTCATGATGTACTCTGCATATAAGTTAAATAAGGAGGGTGATAACATACAGATTGATATATTCCTAACTATTTAACATTTTTCATTGCCATTTTGAATGGAATTGTTTCTTTAATTTCTGTTTCTGTTTCCTCATTGTTGGTGCATAGGAATACAAGTGATTTCTGTTTTTAATTTTATATCCTTCAACTTTAATATATTCATTGATTATTTCTAGTAATTTTCTGATGGAGTCTTTAGGGTGTTTTATATAGTGAATCATGTCATTTGCAAAGAATGAGGGTTTCACTTCTTCTTTTCCAATCTGAATTCCTTGTATTTATATTTCTGCTCTTATTGCTGTGGCCAAAACTTCCAAAACTATGTTGAATAATAGTGGCAAGTGTGGGCACCCTTGTGTTGATCCTGGCTTTGGGTAAATTGTCTCTGTAATCTGAAGTGTTAATTCAAAGAATTATCTTGTGCTAGCTGGCTTTATTGGTGAATTCTTTCAAATATTTAAATAAAAATTATATCATACAGACAAAATGCTGCACAGAATAGGAAAAATAAAAGAGTTCCCAATTTATTTTATGAGAGATAGCACATTAACATGAATACAGTGACATTCCAATCTCTCTCATGGACATAGTTGAAGTAATCATGGAGAAAATATTAACAATTATATTCTTTGGCATATAGAAATCATTCTATATGATAACCAATTATATTTCACAAGTGAACTATATATTTTATACTTGGAAACATTCTGCATTAACAGAATAAAGGAGGAAAATAATGATGATATCAATATATATAAGAAACATTTTAAAATAAATATTCAGCACCTGTTAATGATAAAATCCTTAAAATATTAGGAATAACATAGCTCTTTCTTGATCTCATGGATAATATCTTAGAAAACCTATGGAAAGTATCATTATTGATAGTTAATTGTTAAATGCATTTATGTTGAGTTGAAAAAGACACAAAAATGTCTACTATCACCACTTCTACCCATAATTATACCCAAATTTTTATACCCAATTTTAGGCAGTGTTTTTTTTTTTAAATCAAATATAAATAAAGGTTTTAAGAAGTAGAAGAGAATAAACAAAGTCATTATTAATCACAGATAATATGCTTGTGTACATAGAAAATCCAAAATATTCTATAGACCAGTGACTAGAATTTATAAATTAATACAGTAAGGCTGTTATATATAATGGCTACATTGTACAATCAAATAGATTTATATATCCTAAAATACATATAATTTAAAAATAAAATTTTAAAAGATAAAATTTGTAGTTACATCATAAAACATCAAATTTAGCTACATTGTAATTATTCAGTTATATGGTGATGGCAGCCATGAAATTAAAAGACACTTACTCCTTGGAAGAAAAGTTATGACCAACCTAGATAGCATACTGAGAAGCAGAGACATTACTTTGCCAACAAAGGTCCATTTAGTCAAGGCTATGTTTTTTCCAGTGGTCATGTATGGATGTGAGAGTTGGACTGTGAAGAAAGCTGAGGGCCGAAGAATTGATGCTTTTGAACTGTGGTGTTGGAGAAGACTCTTGAGAGTCCCTTGGATTGCAAGGAGATCCAACCAGTCCACTCTGAAAGAAATCAGCCCTGGGTGTTCTTTGGAAGGAATGATGCTAAAGCTGAAACTCCATTACTTTGGCCACCTCATGCGAAGAGTTGACTCATTGGAAAAGACCCCGATGCTGGGAGGGATTGGTGGCAGGAGGAAAAGGGGACGACAGAGGATGAGATGGCTGGATGGCATCACCGACTCAATGGCCGTGAGTTTGAGTGAACTCCGGGGGATAGTGATGAACAGGGCGGCCTGGCGAACTGTGCATGGGGTCACAAAGAGTTAGCCACCACTGAGTGACAGAAATGAACTGATGATTAAGTTCCCATTATATTTAAAATTTTAACATTTTTAGGGTTTTTTTTAGCTTTTCTTTTATGTTCTTATTGTTGGTTTTGTTTACATTATTTTAACATCATATGAAATATAAGGAAGTACATTCAATCAAATTTTTCTAGGTTATCCATGAGATGATATAGTTTAATTTACAAAAAATAGTTATCATTGCAGAATAACTCTAATACCCTTTAAATGTAGAATTATGAATATGACTTTGCTTTTTATGGACCATTAATAAACATAAAATGCAATTTCATGAAAATTATTTCTTTAAATATAAAATACAAGGAATAAATTCAGTAAGAGTTTTGGAATTCATACATATACAAAATTATACCTAATTATTGAAATAAGAATAGAAATAAAGGGAGGAAAATATGTTTCTGACTTAGAAGTTTTTAACAGTATAAAGAGGTAAGTTATTCTTAATCTATAGACTCAACATAATCACAACCAATATCTCACAATTTTTTTGGTAATAAGTCACAAACTAAATCTAAATCAAGATTTCTGGGAGAACTATCAATAACCTCAGATATGCAGATGACACCACCCTTATGGCAGAAATTGAAGAGGAACTAAAAAGCCTCTTGATGAAAGTGAAAGAGGACAGCGAAAAAGTTGACTTATAGCTCAACATTCAGAAAACAAAGATCATGGCATCCGGTCCCATCACTTCATGGGAAATAGATGGGGAAACAGTGGAATCAGTGGCAGACTTTATTTTTCATGGCTCCAAAATCACTGCAGATGGTGACTGCAGCCACGAAATTAAAAGACACTTACTCCTTGGAAGAAAAGTTATGACCAACCTAGATAGCATATTCAAAAGCAGAATCATTACTTTGCCAAATAAGGTCTGTCTAGTCAAGCCTATGTTTTTACCTGTGGTCATGTATGGATGTGAGAGTTGGACTGTGAAGAAGGCTGAGTGCCGAAGAATTGATGCTTTTGAACGGTGGTGTTGGAGAAGACTCTTGAGAGTCCCTTGGACTGCAAGGAGATCCAACCAGTCCATTCTGAAGGAGATCAGCCCTGGGATTTCTTCAGAAGGAATGATGTTAAAGCTGAAGCTCCAGTCCTTTGGCCACCTCATGTGAAGAGTTGACTCACTGGAAAAGACTCTGATGCTGGGAGGGATTGGGGACAGGAGGAAAAGGGGACCACCGAGGATGAGATAGCTGGATGGCATCACTGACTCCATGGACCCGAGTCTGAGTGAACTCCGGGAGTTGTTGATGGAGAGCGAGGCCTGGCGTGCTGCAGTTCATGGGGTCACAAAGAGTCAGACACAACTGAGTGACTGAACTGAACGGAACTGATAACCATATATATGCACAAAAGTGTCATAGTGACAGTCCCTTCTTAGGGGCAGTTTGAGCCCTCATTAAAACTATGGGTAAAACTTTAAACCAACTGCCTTATGTTTCCTGAGTTAGCTTATACAGATGGCTCTTATTAATGTCATTAGCCTTTTTAACTTTTTTTGAAGATTGGGGTCTCCAGGAACAATGTAATTGATATTTTAATCCTAGAGCTTTTGACACCCCTTGAGTTACAGCAGCTTTAAATATGGAGCCACTGTCACTCTGAATTTTAGAGTTTAAGATCCCACTTACATCATGAGAAATCAGTACAGGAAGATCTTTTCCATTTCTGAACTTCAGGCTTTAGTGGATGCTGCTTTTGATGTGCAAATAGGTGAATGTCTTTGAGCTTGATAATGACAGGAACAGCATTTTGTGTTTTACCCACAGTTTTTCCATCAGTCCACAATCTAGGATTTCCAGTTTGTTTAATTAATGGGAGAGAAAGAGAAGGCTCCATATTCATAAAAATCAGGCCTGGACCTTGATCAGTATATCCCTCCCCAGAAGGGGTGAAGAAGACTCTGGCATGATCAGAAAATTGTCTGAAAATAGCACAGAGTCCCAGTTGCAGCTTTAAGGACAACTGAAATAATAGCGTTTGGCTCAGCCAGAGAGTTCCATTATGGTAGTGGGCTAGGGGGAAAGTGGATCAGGGGCTTCAGTGAGCACAGAGAAAGTTGTCCCAGTGTCCAAAAAAAATCAACTGATTGGTCCCCCAGAGTTATTAATACTCGGGTTTCTCACGTGTAATTAGAATGGGAGCTTTTGTGGGGACCCCCAGGCACTTCAGTCCTGATTGCCTTGAGAGTCCAACCCCTGGGGCCTATGCCTTAGAGGGCAGTCTCTCCTCAGGTATGGTCCTTTACAGACTGGACATGGAGCCGGGAGTGGCTAAGATGCCTGAGGGCAATCCTGCTAGAGATGCCCCTCCTTTCCACTTGTAATAACAAGTCCCTCCCTTTTCACCTGGGTCCCTTGGGACTCTTTTCCTCAGGCTGTTTCAGAGCCAATTGAGCAGCAGTGCTGAGTTTCCGTCCTTTTTGCCTGGTTCTTTGTTTTTTTTTTTTTTTTTGTATATTAATAATCCTCATATTCTCTACCATAATATACTGTCTGAGCCAGCTGCTAAGAGTTTTTTTTTTTTTTTTTAAAGACTGATTTGGTACAAACACCTGTTTTCATAACTCATGGCAGATATCTGGAGCCTACTGAGTGAGAAATCTATCTCTTAAGATCATCCCTCCCTCTATAATTTCAGGATCAACATCAGTAAACTCTCAGAGAGCCTCCCATAGTCTATACTAGGGATTTATCAGGAGCTTTCTTCTCTCCCTTTTCTATGTCAGCCAACTTAGCATAGTTTAAAGTCTTAATGATCACTCACTTGAGTCCTTCAAGAATCCATCTGACAAAGCAGCTCTGCTATGGGAACTGCTTGGCTCCCAGTAGGGAGGACTATTTCGTGTTCCCTCTTTCCCCTTGTCTCACATTCAAGCCATCCATGTCCAAAAATAGTAGCTTCCCCTAAAACTCAAGTTTTTGAGTCAGGAGTTTGCGTGTGTTTCAAGACATACATTATGTCTCTCCAAGTAAGGTAATAAAATAGTTAGTCCTGTCAAGGCTAATATGTACTTTTGGGGTCCTCTAAATAGTCTTGACCACAATTGGGACTGTTATAATTTCTACTGAGACTGAGGCAACCCGTTCTGGGAGGGTGCCCTAATTCTCAGTCTGTTCAGTTGGGAACGCTGAATACAGGGGCAAAGTAAGAGGACAGAAGGGAGCTGAAGGTTTCATATCCAAATCTCACACCTAGGACATAAGTATGGCATGTCTTGCAGAGAGATAAAGAGCAACACATATGTCACTTCTACCAATTTTGCTTATTTTCTACAGAACTTCTCTGGTTGTAAAGCTGTATTGTAATTAAGACACCCTTCAGCTGGCCAGCGTCCCCCATCTTCCAAAGGATACTGTGGCCATTCAGTATCACAGAAGAAGATCAGGCATGTCTTTTTTAATTCTTGGGGTCATACTTCTCCCAGTTTTTTGTTCGTTTGTTTGTTTGTTTGTTTGTTTAATATATCTTAAAGTAGTGGTTCTGAAACTGTTAGCTCCCATCTGTAAGAGAGAAAAAAGTGGCATCCACAGCCATAGTTTTTTTTTTTTTTTTTTTTTTTCCCACCAGAGGCATCCCTTCCTGCTCTGTATGGGGGTGTAGACAGACTTTCCACCAAAGCTTTCCCTCCCTGGTCAGACTTAGTCTGTTTCTTAGTGACGCAAGCATATTTCTCATCCCTCCCAGTTCTACCACTGAGGCAAGGTGGAGATGCACCAAGGGTAGACCTGATGGCATCTCAGACTGACTTATTTACATACCACCAAGACCTTTGTTTGATCTGCCCTTTTCCTCTGATGTCACCCAGCGTGGAGTAGAGTAGCGTTCCCAGAATATTTCCAAGCTAAGAATACTAGGGGAAGCATCTGTGTTCCATGTGCCTGTGCACATTTCTGAGTACAGTCCTGACTGCAATAGAAGCACTGATTTATAAAGGGATGAACAAAAATAACAACAACAATAAAAACCCAAGGTGCTTCCTCTAAGTGTCGTCACATCAGTATATGTGATACCAAAAGGGTCAGTCAGTGAGCAAAAAAGTGATTTTTGCCCTTCAGCTACTAGGGCCAATCCTTGCAGTTCATTCCCACACAGATTCCACAGAGGAATATTGAAGGAGTTGAGACAAAAGCCATCAGAGAGCCTCCTCTGATCCAGTAACAGCACTACAAAAGGAAGAAGCCCACTGTACCTCCAATCTAACCAGATCCTGAAATTGGCCACCTCATGCGAAGGGTTGACTCATTGGAAAAGACTGATGCTGGGAGGGATTGGGGGCAGGAGGAGAAGGGGACGACCGAGGATGAGATGGCTGGATGGCATCATGGATTCAATGGACATGAGTCTTAGTAAACTCATGGAGATGGTGATGAACAGGGAGGCCTGGCATGCTGCGATTCATGGGGTCGCAAAGAGTCGGACACGACAGAGTGACTGAATTGAACTGATCCTCAAAAACATCATGGTCACCAGAAATGCTTCTATCCACATAGATCAGAGAGATAGCCATGACTGAGACTCATTTTCAGGTTTCTGGTCCTAGAGGCAGACAGCCAAGAGAGTGACCTTTAAGTTGAGAGACGTTCCTAGATCTAGGGCTCCACATTGCTCTGAAACATGCTTTTGTAACTTTCGGGTGCTAGCAAGGCTAGGCCCTTCCATACATGGAGTCTAAGTAAAAATTCATAGTAAGACCATGGATCACATTCCCTTGAAAATCTGTAATATGATATATTATGTTCAGTTCAGTTCAGTCGCTCAGTCGTGTCAGACTCCTTGTGACCCCATGAATCACAGCACGCCAGGCCTCCCTGTCCATCACCAACTTCAGGAGATCACTCAGACTCACGCCCATTGAGTCCGTGATGCCATCCAGCCATCTCATCCTCGGTCGTCCCCTTCTCCTCCTGCCCTCAATCCCTCCCAGCATCAGAGTCTTTTCCAATGAGTCAACTCTTCGCATGAGGTGGCCAAAGTACTGGAGCTTCAGCTTTAGCATCATTCCCTCCAAAGAAATCCCAGGGCTGATCTCCTTCAGAAGAGACTGGTTGGATCTCCTTGCAGTCCAAGGGATTCTTAAGAGTCTTCTCCAACACCACAGTTCAAAAGCATCAATTCTTCGGCGCTCAGCCTTCTTCACAGTCCAACTCTCACATCCGTACATGACTACTGGACAAACCATAGCCTTGACTAGATGGATCTTAGTCGGCAAAGTAATGTCTCTGTTTTTGAATATACGATCTAAGTTGGTCATAACTTTTTTTCCAAGGAGTAACCGTCTTTTAATTTCATGGCTTCCATCACCATCTGCAGTGATTTTAGAGACCACCCCCCCCAAAAAATAAAGTCTGCAACAGTTTCCACTGTTTTCCCATGAAGTGATGGGACCGGATGCCATGATCTTCGTTTTCTGAATGCTGAGCTGTAAGCCAACTTTTCCATTCTCCTCTTTTACTTTCATCAAGAGGCTTTTAGTTCCTCTTCACTTTCTGCCATAAGGGTAGTGTCATCTGCATATCTGAGGTTATTGATATTTCTCCCGGCAATCTTGATTCCAGCTTGTGTTTCTTCCAGTCCAGCGTTTCGAATGATGTACTCTGCATAGAAGTTAAATAAGCAAGGTGACAATATACAGCCTTGACTTACTCCTTTTCCTATTTGGATCCAGTCTGTTGTTCCATTTCCAGTTCTAACTGTTGCTTCCTGACCTGCATACAGATTTCTTAAGAGTCAGGTTAAGTGGTTTGTTATTCCCATCTCTCTCAGAATCTTCCACAGTTTACTGTGATCCACACAGTCAAAGGCTTTGGCATAGTCAATAAAGCAGAAATAGATTTTTTTTTTTAACTCTCTTGCTTTTCCATGATCCAGCGGATGTTGGCAATTTGATCTCTGGTTCCTCTGCATTTTCTAAAACCAGCTTGAAAATCAGGAAGTTCACAGTTCACATATTGCTGAAGCCTGGCTTGGAGAATTTTGAGCATCACTTTACTAGTATGTGAGATGAGTGCAATTGTGGAGTAGTTTGAGCATTTTTTCGCATTGCCTTTCTTTGGGATTGCAATGAAAAACTGACCTTTTCCAGTCCTGTGGACACTACTGAGTTTTCCAGAATGCTGGCATATTGAGTGCAGCACTTTCACAGCATCATCTTTCAGGATTTGAAATGGCTCAACTGGAATTCCATCACCTCCACAAGCTTTATTCATAGTGTTGCTTTGTAAAGCCCACTTGACTTCACATTCCAAGATGTCCGCCTCTAGATGAGTGATCACACCATCATGATTATCTGGGTAGTGAAGATTTTTTTGTACAGTTCTTCTGTGTATTCTTGCCACCTCTTCTTAATATCTTCTGCTTCTGTTAGGTCCAGACCATTTCTGTCCTTTATCAAGCGCATCTTTGCATGAAATGTTCCCTTGGTATCTCTAATTTTCTTGACGAGATCTCTAGTCTTTCCCATTCTGTTGTTTTCCTCGATTTCTTTGCATTGATCCCTGAAGGCTTTTTCATCTCTTCTTACTATTTTCTGGAACTCTACATTCAGATGCTTATATCTTTCCTTTTCTCCTTTGCTTTTCACCTCTCTTCTTTGCACAACTATTTGTAAGGCCTCCCCAGAGAGCCATTTTGCTTTTTGCTTTTCTTTTCCATGGGGAAGGTCTTGATCCCTGTCTCCTGTACAATGTCATGATCCTCATTCCAGAGTTCATCAGGCACTCTGTCTATCAGATCTAGGCCCTTAAATCTATTTCTCACTTCCACTGTATAACCATAAGGGATTTGATTTAGGTCATACCTGAGTGGTCTAGGGTTTTCCCTGCTTTCTTCAATTTGAGACTGAATTTGGTAATAAGAAGTTCATGATCTGAGCCACAGTTAGCTACTGGTCTTGTTTTTGTTGGCTGTATAAAGTTTCTCCATCTTTGGATGCAAAGAATATAATCAATCTGATTTCGGTGTTGACCATCTGGTGATGTCCATGTGTAAAGTTTTCTCTTGTATTGTTGGAAGTGGGTGTTTGCTATGACCAGTGCATTTTCTTGGCAAAACTCTATTAGTCTTTGCCCTGCTTCACTCCACATTCCAAGGCCAAATTTGCCTGTTACTCCAAGTGTTTCTTGACTTCCTCCTTTTGCATTCCATTCCCCTATAATGAAAAGGACATCTTTTTTCGGTGTTAGTTCTGAAAGGTCTTGTAGGTCTTCATAAAACTGTTCAAATTCATCTTCTTCAGCATTACTGGTTGGAACATAGACTTAAAAAATTGTGAAATTGAATGGTTTGTCTTGGAGATGAAAAGATATTATTCTGTAATTTTTGAGATTGAATCCAAGTACTGCATTTCAGACTCTCTTGTTGACCATGATGGCTAATCCATTTCTTCTGAGGGATTCCTGCCCGCAGTAGTAGATGTAATGGTCATCTGACTTAAATTCACCCATTCCAGTCAATTTTAGTTTGCTGATTCCTAGAATAGTCAACGTTCACTCTTGCTATCTCTTGTTTGATCATTTCCAATTTGCCTTGATTCATGGACCTGACATTCCAGGTTCCTATGCAATATTGCTCTTTATAGCATTGGACCTTTCTTCTATCAGCAGTTATATCCACAGCTGGGTATTGTTTTTGCTTTGACTTCATCCCTTCATTCTTTCTGGAGTTATTTCTCCACTATCTCCAATAGCATATTGGGCACCTAATGACCTGGGGAGTTCCTCTTTCAGTATCCTATCATTTTGCCTTGTCATACTGTTCATGGGGTTCTTGAGGCAAGAATACTGAAATGGTTTGCCATTCCCTTCTCCAGTGGACCACATTCTGCCAGACCTCTCCACCATGACCCGCCTGTCTTGGGTTGCCCTGTGGCACGGCTTGGTTTCATTGAGTTAGACAAGGCTGTGGTCCTAGTGTGATTAGATTGACTAGTTTTCTGTATGGTTTCAGTGTGTCTGCCCTCTGATGCCCTCTTGCAAAGCCTACTTTCTTGCTCGGGTTTCTCTTGCCTTGGGCGTGGGATATCTCTTCATGGCTGCTCCAGCAAAGTACAGCTGCTGCTCCTTACCTTGGATGAGGGGTATCTCCTTACCACACCGTTCTTGACCTTCAACATGGAATAGCTCCTCTAGGCCCTCCTGTGCCTGCGCAGCCACCCCTCCTCCGGTTGCTCCTCCTGGCCTCCACCCCTGGCCTCCACCATGGGGTGGCTCCCTCTGGCCCCCGCCCCGACCTCGGGCTCAGGGTGGCTCCTCAGAGCCACCGTCTCGGGCGCAAGGTGCCTTCTCCAGCCGCCCCTGATCTCGGACGCGGGGTAGCCCCTCTCGGCCGCCACCCCTGTCCTCAGACGCCGGGTGTCTCCTCCCGGCTGCCACTGCCCTCGACATGGGGAGGCTCCTCTCGGCTGCTGCCCCTGACCTTGGACATGGGGTGTCTCCTTCCGGCTGCCACTGACCTCCAATGCAGGGTATCTCCTCTCGGTCGCCGCCCCTGACCCTGGAAGCGAGGTAGCTCCTCCCGGCCTCAACCCTTGACATCAGACTTGGGTAACTCCACTCGGCTGTTCCTGCACCGTCACAGCCTGGCACTCTCGGCCACTGCCCCTGACCTTGGACATGGGGTAACTCCTCTCAGGCGCCCTTAGTGAGCCGGGTCGCAGCCACCTGCGCTTAGTGCAGCGGGTCGTAGCACTCTTGTTTGTCTGCCAATGGAAATCTGGGTTGCTTCCATGTCCTGGCGATTGTAAACAGTGTTGCGATGAACACTGGGATACATGTGTCTCTTTCAATTCTGGTTTCCTTGGTATGTATGCAGAACAGTGGGATTACTGGGCCGTATGGCTATTATATTTCCAGATTTTTAAGGAATCTCCACACTGTTCTCCATAGTGGCTGTACTAGATTGCATTCCCACCAACACTGTAAGAGGGTTCCCTTTTCTCCACACCCTCACCAACATTTACCGTTTGTAAACATTTTGATAGCAGCCATTCTTACCAGCATGAGATGGTACCTCATTGTGTTTTTGATTTGCATTTCTCTGATAATGAGTGATGTTGAGCATCTTTTCATGTGTTTTTTAGCCATCTGTATGTCTTCTTTGGAGAAATGTCTGTTTAGTTCTTTGGCCCATTTTTTGATTGGGTAGTTTATATTTCTGGAATTGAGTTGCAGGTATTGCTTGTATATTTTTGAGATTAGTTGTCAGTTGCTTCATTTGCTATTATTTTCTCCCATTCTGGAGGCTGTCTTTTCACCTTGCTTATAGCTTCCTTGGTTGTGCAAAAGCTTTTAAGTTTAATTAGGTCCCATTTGCTTATTTTTGCTTTTATTTCCATTACTCTGGGAGGTGTGTCATAGAGGATCCTGCTGTGGTTTATGTCAGAGAGTGTTTTTCCTATGTTTTCCTTTAGAAGTTTTACAGTTTCTGGTCTTACATTTAGATATTTAATCCATTTTAAGTTTATTTCTGCATATGGTGTTAGAAAGTGTTCTAGTTTCATTCTTTTACAAGTGGTTGACCAGTTTTCCCAGGACCCCTTGTTAAAGAGACTGTCTTTGCTCCATTGTATGTTCTTGCCTCCTTTGTCAAATATAAGGTGTCCATAGGTGCATGGATTTATCTCTGGGCTTTCTATTTTCTTCCATTGATCTATATTTCTGTTTTTGTGCCATTACCAATGTGTCTTAATGACTGCAGCTTTGTAGTATAGTCTGAAGTCAGGCAGGTTGATTCCTCCAGTTTCATTCTTACTTAAGATTGCTTTGACTATTCGAGGTTTGTTGTATTTCCATACAAATTAGGAAATTATTTGTTCTAGTTCTTTGAAAAATACCGTTGGTAGCTTGATAGGGGTTATATTGAATCTATAAATTGCTTTGGGTAGTATACTCATTTTCACTATATTGATTCTTCTGATCTATGAACATGGTATATTTCTCAGTTTATTTGTGTCACCTTTGATTTCTTTCATCAGTGTTTTATAGTTCTCTCTCTCTCTCTCTCTCTCTCTCTATATATATATATATATATATATATATATATATATATATGTCTTTTGTTTCCTTAGGTAAATTTCTTGCTATGTATTTTATTCTTTTCATTGCAATGATGAGTGGAATTGTTTCCTTACTTTCTGTTTTCTCATTGTTAGTGTATAGAAATACAAGGGGTTTCTCTGTGTTAATTTTATATCCTGCAACTTTAAAATATTCATTGATTAGCTCTAGTAATTTTCTGGTGAAGTCTTTAGGGTTTCCTATGTAAAGGATCATGTCACCTGCAAAGAGTTTTAGTTTAGTTCTTCTTTTCCAATCTGGATTCCTTTTATTTATTTTTTTCTGTTTTTCTTGCCAAAACTATGTTGAATAATAGTGGTGAGAGTTGCCACCCTTGTCTTGTTCTTGACTTTAGGGGAAATGCTTTTACTTTTTCATCATTTAGAATAATATTTGCTGTGGGTTTAACATATATGGCTTTTATTATGTTGAGGTTTGTTCCTTTTATGGCTGCTTTCTGGAGGGTTTTTATCATAAGCGGATGTTGAATTTTGTCAAATGCTTTCTTGGCATCTATTGAGATAATCATAAGTTTTTTATCTTTCAAATTGTTAATGTGGTGTATCACGTTTTTTGATTTGCAAATAATGAAGAATCCTTGCATCCCTGGTATAAAGCCCACTTGGTCAAATGTATGATCTTTTTAATATGTTGTTGGACTTTGTTTGCTAGAATTTTCTTAAGGACTTTTGCATCTATGTTCTTCAGGGATATTTGCCTGTAGTTTTTTTTTTTCTTTTTCTTTTTTTAACAAGAAAATTTTAACAGACAAGTACTTAGTTAAGAGGGACCGTCCCAAGATGGTAGATGAATAGAATGAGGAGACCACTTTCTCTCTCACAGATTCATCAAAAGATCATTTTAATATGGAACAACTTCCAGAAAACAACCTCTGAATGCTAGCTGAGGCCACCAGGTACCCAGAAAGGCAGCCCAGTCTCTTCAAAAAAAGGTAGGACAAAATATAAAAGACAAAATGGAGACAAAATATTTAGCGACAGAGATCTGTCCTGGGGAGGAAGTCGTAAAGTAAGAGAAGTCTCCACATAGTAGGAAACCCTCTCATAGGCATGTCTGTGGGGAGTTTTGGAACCTCAGAGGGCAACATCACCAGGAGGAAGCACACACACAGAGAATATGTGCCTAACTGCAACTGCCAGCAGAGAAGTGGCCCAGATGCTTGTGTCTACCACCAGTGAGTAGGGGCTGGGCAGAGGGGTTCAGGCTGCATCATCAGTCTTTAGGGTAAAGATCAGGCCAGAATTCCCTGAGAAAAACCTGAGGGAGCTAATGTGAGACAGCAACCCCAACCATGAGATCTCCAGAGAGAAAAGAGAGAGAGAGACCTTTTCTGTGAAGGCTCTAATGTCTCGTTGTGACCCCCAGTCCACTCACAGAATAAAGGATTGAGAGATTACCAAAGAAGAGCAATCCAGCTGCCATATAGGGCCCTCCCTCCCCAGAGACAGAGAGGCAGGCCTGAGATAACCAGAGTTGGAAGGTAAGTGACTGCTTCAATCTGGGCCCCAGAGATCGCATGTTACACCAATCTATGAGCACTTTCCCAGTTGCTAACCTTGTCTTCCTGGGATCCTGAAATATTGACATCTGCCAGGAGTGTCACAGACTGATATCTTCTCCTCAGAGGAGACACACGGCATGCCTGGGAATCTGAGTGGCCAGGACCAGGGAGATGATTAAGATGCATGATCCACCTGAAACAGTGCACTCACCAAGCACCTGGTCACCTGAGCTGCTCAGACCTGGGAAGGACACAAAATGCACAGTCCATCTGGGTCTGTGCCTCTGTGGAGCACCTGAGAACCTGAATGGCTTAAGTCTGGGAAGTGCATGAAACACAGGTCACACTTGGGACAGTGCCCTTGCAGATCACCTTGGAGCCTGAGAAGTATAGACTTTGGAAGTACACACCACCTTGAGCTGTGGCAACCCAGTGTGGTTCCTGTACTGTGATCACTTATCACACATACCAGCACTATTCATATGTAGTGTCACTCCATCCCCACAAATAACTGAACAAGTGAGCCTAAATAAGTGGACACCTTCGCCCCCATGTGTCAGGGTGGAAATTAGACACTGAAGAGACTTGCAAACAGAGAAAGTAAAAATAAACAAAGAAGGGGGAACCACTCTGGAAGTTACATGTGCAACAGATTAAAACACTGCATTTAATATACTGGAGACATTTAAGGGGCACATATAGACTTTGAGAATAAGTACAAGCAGGAACAAGGGACTATATGACACTGAAAATGACCCCACATTGTCCACAACAGCTCCAGAGAAATTCCTAGATATATTTTTACCATAAAACTTTTATAATTAAAAAAAATAGTTTTTACTCCTCTAACTTTCATTTCTATAGCCTACTATTACCTTTCCTAAAACATTCATTTTTTATAACAAATTCCATATGTTTCTAATTATTGTGATTGATTATATTTTGTATTTTTATATTGTATTTTTGAGAGTCTAATCTCTATTCTAGGTTTTTAATCTTTCCTCTTTGATATTTGTTATAAACTTTGTACCTCTAAGAATCTAATCGTCACTATCCATTTTCACTTAGAAATTTGATTGCCAGCTTGATTACTCTCTTTCTCCTTTTGACTCTCTTTTTTCTCCCCCAGGTCACCTCTATCTCCTCTCTCCTCCTCCTCTCTTCCACACGACTCTGTAAAACTCTCTGGGTGTTCCATACTGTGTAGAGCACTCATGGATTAGATTACTGGCTAGATTGTTCTCTCCACTTGTGGCTCCCCTTTTCTCCTCCTGGTCACCTCTATTTCCCTCCTCTCTCCCCTATTCTCTATATAACTCTGTGAACGTCTCTGGGAGTTCCTGGCTATAGAGAGTTGTTTCACCAATAAACCTAGGTGTTTTATCTTCTATGCTGAATGGATGGAGAAGTCTTAAGGCTACTGTAAGAGAAGGACCAAAAGCCAGAGGCAGGAGGCTTAACTTCAAAACTTTAGAACATCAGGGAACTTCTGACTACAGGGAACATTAATAGACAAGAGCTCACACAAAGTTTCTGCACCTAGACAGAATCCAAGCTCCACGCAAGAGACAACAAGATACAGTGCAAGACACACCAAGCAAATTCTCCAGTAACACTGGAACACAAACCTGAACATTAAAAGACAGGCTGCTCAAATCCATGGCAAACACATACACACCCGAAAACTCACAACTGGACACTTCATTGCACTCCAGAGATAATAGATATAGTTCCACCCATTAGAACACAGAAACATGCTCCCTGAACCAGGAAACCTTGACAAGCCATTACTACAATCCCACCTACACTGAGCAGACTCCACAATTAAGAGGAACCACCAACTTTCAGCCTATAGAAAGGGCACCCCAAACACAGCAATTTAAATAAAATGAAAAGGCAGAGAAACATTCAGTACATGAAGGAACATGATAAAGAACCAGTAAACCAAACAAAAAATGAGGAGATACGGAGTCTACCTGAAAAAGAAATCAAAATAATGATAGTAAAGATAATTCAAAATCTTGAAAACAAAATGGAGTTACAGATAAATAGACTGTGGACAAGGATTGGGATGATCCAAGAAATGTTTAATAAAGATCTAGAAGAAATAAAAAGGCATCAATCAATAATGCAATAACTGACATCAAAAGCACTCTGAACGGAACCAACAGCAGAATAGCAGAGGCAGAAGAGAGGATAAATGAGGTGGAGGATAGAACAGTGCAAATAAATGAAGCAGAGAGGATAAAAGAAAAATAATTAAAATAAATGATGACAACCTCAGAGACATTTGGGACAATGTTAAACACCCGTTCATTCAAATCATAGGTGTCCCAGACAACGAAGACAAAAAGAAAGAGCTTGAGAAAATACTTGAAGAAATAATAGTCAAAAACGTCCTTAACTGGGGAAGGTACTAACCACCCAAGTCCAAGAAACCCAGAGAGTCCCAAACAGGATAAATCCCCAAAGACACATATTAATCAAACTGAAAAAGATCAAACACAAGGAAAATATATTAAAAACAGCAAGGGAAAAGCAACAAATACCACACAAAAGGATCTCCATAAGGATAACAGTTGATCTTTCAATAGAAACTCTTCAGGTCAGAAGGGAATGGCAGGACATACTTAAAGTGTTGAAAGACAAAGCCTACAACCCAGGTTATTATACAAAGCAAGGATCTCATTCAGATATGAGGGAAAAATCAAAAGCTTTACCACAAGCAAAAGCTGAGAGAATTCAGCACCATCAAACCATCTCTTCAACAAATGTGAAAGAATTTTCTTTAGACAGGAAACACAGAAATGGTTTATAAACACAAAACCAAAACAACAAAGCAAATGGTAACAGGATCATACTTATCAATAATTACACTAAATGTAAATGGGTTAAATGCTCCAACCAAAAGAAAAAGACTGGCCAAACGGATACAAAAAAAAAAAAAAAAGACCCCTATATACACTGTCTAAAAGACCCACCTCAAACCTAGGGACACAGACAGACTGAAAGTGAAGGGATGGAAAAAGATATTTCATGTAAATGGAGACCAAAGGAAAGCAAGAGTAGCAATAGTCATATCAGATAAAATAGATTTTTAAATAAAGATTATGGTAAGAGACAAAGAAGGAAACTACATAATGACCAAAGGATCTAAGAAGAAGGAATAACAGTTATAAATGTATATACACCCAACATCGTAGCACCACAATATGTAAGGAAAATGCTAACAAGTATGAAAGGGGAAATTAGCAGTAACACAATAATAGTGGAGGACAATAATACTCCACTCACACTTATGGATAGATCATTCAAACAGAAAAATAGCAAAGAATCACAAGCTCTAAATGATACCAAGGGACAGTTAGACCTAACTGATATCTATAATGCATTTCTCGGAAAAAAAAATAACACAATTCACCTTTTATTCAAGTGAAAACAGAACATTCTCCAAAATAGATCACATCCTGGGCCATAAATCTATCCTTGGTAAATTAAAAAAAAAAAAATGAAATCATTTCAAGCATCTTTTCTGATCACAGTGTGGTAAGATTAGATATCAACTAAGGATAAAACTATTAAAAATACAAACATATGGAGGCTGAACAGCACACTTCTGAATAACCAACAGATCACAAAAGAAATAAAAAATGAAATAAATATATGCATAGAAATAACTGAAAATGAATGTACAACAACCCCAAACCTATGGGATTCAGTAAAAGCAGTGCTAAGAGAAAGGAGATTCATAGTAATACAAGCCTACCTCAAGAAACAAGAGAAACATCAAATAAACAACCTAACTTTACATTTAAAGAAACTAGGAAAAGAAGAAAAGAAGAAACACAAAGTTAGTAAAAGGAAAGAAATCATAAAATTCAGAGGAGAAATATATGATAAAGAAACCAAGGAGATTATAGCAAAAGTAAACAAAACTAAAAGCTGGTACTTTGAGAAGATAAATAACATAGACAAATCATTACCACATTCATCACGAAATAAACGGGGAAAAATCAAATCAGTAAAGTTGGAAATGAAAATGGAGAAATCACAAAAGACAACATAGAAATACAAATGTTCATAAGAGACAACTATGAGCAATTACATACCAATAAAATGGACAACTTGGAAGACATGGACAAATTCTTAGAAAATTATAGCTTTCAAAACTGAACCAGGAAGAAAGAGAAAATCTTAATAGATCCATCACAAGCACGGAAATTGAAACTAATAAAAATATCTTCCAACAAGCAAAAGTCCAGGACAAGATGACTTCACAGGTGAATTCTACCAAAAATATAAAGAGCTAACACCTATGCTACTCAAACTCTTCCAGAAAATTTCAGATGAAAGTAAACTCCCAAACTCATGCTATGAGGCCACCATCACCCTGATACCAAAACCAGAGAAAGATGCCACGAAGAAAAGAAAACAGCAGGCCAGTTTTCACTGATAAACATTGATACAATAATCCTCAACAAACTTCTGGCAAACAGAACCCAACAATATATTTAAAAGATAATGCACCATGACCAAGTGGTCTTTATCCCAGGGATGCAAGGATTCTTCAATATTCTCAAATCAATCAATGGGCTACACCATATTAACAAGTTGAAAAATAAAAACGATATGATTATCTCAATAGATGCAGGGAAAGACTTTGATAAAATTCAACACCCATTTATAATAAAAGCAGGCATAGAAGGAATATACCTTAACATAATAAAAGCCATATACATCAAACCCACATCAAATACTATCCTGAATAGTGAAAAATTGAAAGCATTTCCTCTAAATCAGGAACAAGACAAGGTTCCCCACTGTCATTACTACAATTCAATATAGTTTTGGAAATCCTAGCCACAGTAATCAGAGAAACACAAGAAATAAAAGCAATCCAGATTGGAAACCAAGTATAACTCTAACTGTTTGCAGATGACGAGATTCTCTTCATAGAAAACCCTAAAGATACCACAAGAAAATTACCAGAGTTAATAAATGAGTATAATAAAGTTGCAAGATATAAAATTAGTACACAGAAATCACTTACATTCCTGTACACTAAAAATGAGAAAACAGGAAGTGAATGCAAGGAAACAATCTCATTCACCATTGCAACAAAAAGAATAAAGTACTTAGGAATAAAATTACCTAAAGAAACAAAAGACCCATATATTAGAAAACTATAAAACACTGATGAAAGAAATCAAAGATGACACAGATAGATGGAAAAATATACCATGTTTATGGATTGGGAGAATCAGTATAGTGAACATGAGTATACTATCCAAAGCAATCTATAGTTTCACTGCAATTCCTATGAAGCTACCAACAGTATTCTTCACAGAACTAGAACAAATAACTTCACAATTTGGATGAAAACACAAGAAAACCTCGAATAGCCAAAGCAATCCTGAGAGAGAAGAATGGAACTGGAGGAATCAACTTGTCTGACTTCAGACTATATTACAAAGCTGCAGTCATAAGGACAGTATGGTACTCGCACAAAGACAGAAATATAGATCAATGGAACAAAATAGAAAGCCCAGAGATAAATCCATGCACCTATGGAGACCTTATCTTTGATAAAGCAGGCAAAAATATACAGTAGAGAAAGGACAATCTCTTTAACAAGTGGTGATGGGAAAAGAGGTCAACCACCTCTAAAAGAATGAAATTAGAACACTTTCTAACACCATACACAAAAATAAACTTAAAATGAATTAAAGATCTAAATGTAGGACCAGAAGCTATAAAATTCTTAGAGGAAAACATAGGCAGAACACTCTCTGACATAAACCACAGCAGGATCCTCTATGACCCAACTTCCAAAGTAATGGAAATAAATACAAAAATAAGCAAATGGGACCTAATTAAACTTAAAAGCTTTTGCACAAAGAAGAAAGCTATAAGCAAGGTGAAAAGACAGCCTTCAGAATGGGAGAAAATAATAACAAACTAACAGATGACAAAGAATTAATCTTCAAAATATACAAGCAGATCATGTAGCTCAATACCAGAAAAATAAATGACCCCAATCAAAAAATGGGCCAAAGAACTGAACAGATATTTCTCCAGAGAAGACATACAGATGGCTAACAAACATATCTGAAAATGCTCAACATCACTCATTATAAAGGAAATGCAAATCAAACCCACAATGAGGTACCATCTCTCACCAGTCAGAATGTTTGCCATAAAAAAATTCGACAAATAATAGATTTTTGAGAGAGTGTGGAGAAAGGGAAACTTCTTACACTGTTGTTGGGAATGTGAATTGTATAGCCACTATGGAGAACAGTGTAGAGATTCCTTTAAAAACTGGAAACATAACTTTCATATGAACCAGCAATTCCACTGCTGGGCATACACACTGAGGAAACCACAACTGAAAGAGACACATGTACCACAATATTCACTGAAGCACTATTTACAATAGCTAAGACATGAAAGCCAATCAATGTCCACTGGCAGATGAATGGATAAGGAAGCTTTGGTACATATACACGATAGAATATTACTCAGCTATAAAAAAAAAATTACACATTTGAAACAGTTCTAATGAGGTGGATGAAACTGGAGCCCATTATATATAGTGAAGCAAGCCAGGAAGAGAAACAGCAGTACAGTATATTAATTTATATGGAATTTAGAAAGACAGTAAGGATGACCCTATAAGCACAACACAAAAAGAAACACAGATGTAAAGAACAGACTTTTGTATTCCATGGGAGGAGGCAAGGGTAGGACGATATGAGAGAATAGCATTGAAACATGTATATTGCCATATGTAAAACAGATGACCAGTGCAAACTCAATGCATGAAGCAGGGAACTCAAAGGTGGTGGTCTGGACCAACCCAGAAGGATGAGATGGGGAGGGATGAGGGAGGGGGTTCAAGATTGTGGAACACATGTACACCCATGGTTGACTCAGGTCAATGAGTACCAAAAAGAACCACGATATTGTAAAGTAATTAGACTTCAATTAAAATTAATTAATTAAAAATTTTTTAAAAAATAACAAATGCAAAAGCTATTTGACATTTTGAGAAAATTTGTGGCTATAAATTAAGATTGAATTTATGAACCAGTCAAATTATTTTATACATAAAACAACTACATTCTCTAGCTCTATAACAAAAATATAAGATTGTTTACTTTTATATTATGGTGAAGCATAGAAAAAATATATCGAGCTATGAAAGAGCCTATTTGCATTGTTAATTTGATGATACATATATATATATATATATATAACAGTTTTTTTCTGATCTATAAACTGTATTTTTACATGCAGTTCAGTTCAGTCAAGCAGTCGTGTCCGACTCTTTGTGATCCCATGAATTGCAGTATGCCAGGCCTCCCTGTCCATCACCAAATCCCGGAGTCCACACAAACACATGTCAATCGAGTCGGTGATGCCATCCAAACATCTCATCCTTTATTGTCCCTTTCTCCTCCTGCCTTCAATCTTTCCCAGGATCAGTGAGTCAGCTCTTCGCATTAGTTGGCCAAAGTATTGGAGTTTCAGCTTCAACATCAGTCCTTTCAATGAACACCCAGGACTGATCTCCCTTAGGATGGATTGGTTGGATCTCCTTGGAGGCCAAGGGACTCTCAAGATTCTTTTCCAACACCACAGTTCAAAAGCATCAATTCTTCTGCACTCAGCTTTCTTTATAGTCCAATTCTCACATCCATACATGATAACTGGAAAAGCCCTAGCCTTGACTAGATGGGTCTTTGTTGACAAAGTAATGTCTCTACTTTTTAATATGCTGTCTAGGTTGGCCATAACTTTCCTTCCAAGGAGTAAGAGTCTTTTAAGTTCATGGCTGCAGTCACCATCTAAAGTGATTTTGGAGCCCAGAAAAATAAACTCAGCCAGTTTCCACTCTTTCCCCGTCTATTTGCCATGAAATTATGGGTCCAGATGCCATGATCCTCGTTTTCTGAATGTTGAGCTTTAAGCCAACTTTTTCACTCTTCTCTTTCACTTTCATCAAAAGGATCTTTAGCTCCTCTTCACTTTCTGCCATAAGGGTGGTGTCATCTGCATATCTGATATTATTGATATTTCTCCTGGCAATCTTGATTCCAGCTTGGACTTCCTCCAGCCCGGCGTTTCTTATGAGTATTCCGCTTATAAGTTAAATAAGCAGGGTGGCAATATACAGCCTTCATGTACTCCTTTGCCTATTTGAACCAGTCTGTTGTTCCAAGTCCAGTTGTAACTGTTGCTTCCTGACCTGAATATAGGTTGCTCAAGAGGCAGGTCAGGTGGTCTGGTATTCCCATCTCTTTCAGAACCTTCCACAGTTTCTTGTGATCCACACAGTCAAAGGCTTTGGCATAGTCAATAAAGCAGAAATAGATGTTTTTCTGGAACTCGTTTGCTTTTTCGATGATCCAGCAGACGTTGGCAATTTGAACTCTGGTTCCTTTGCCTTTTCTAAACCAGCTTGAACATCTGAAAGCTAACAGTTCATGTATTGCTGAAGCCTGGCTTGTAGCATTTTAAGCATTACTTTACTAGCATGTGAGATGTGTGCAATTGTGCAGTTGTTTGAGCATTCGTTGGCATTGTCTTTCTTTGGGATTGGAATGAAACTGACCTTTTCTAGGCTTGTGGCCACTGCTGAGTTCTCCAAATTTGCTGGCATATTGAGTGCAGCACTTTCACAGCATCATCTTTTTTGGATTTGAAATAGCTCAACTGGAATTCCATCACCTCCACTAGCTTTCTTCATAGTGATGCGTTCTAAGGCTCACTTGACTTCACATTCCAGGATTTCTGGCTCTAGGTGAGTGATCACACCATCGTGATTATCTTGATCATGAAGATCTTTTTTGTACAGTTCTTCTGCTTCTGTTAGGTCCCTGCCATTTCTGTAGAAAACCACTAGACCGTTCAGGTATGACCTAAATCAAATCCCTTATGACTATACTGTGGAAGTGAGAAATAGATTTAAGGGACTAGATCTGATAGACAGCGTGCCTGATGAACTATGGATGGAGGTTTGTGACATTGTACTGGAGACAGGAATCAAGACCGTCCCCAAGAAAAAGAAATGCAGAAAAGTAAAACCGCTGTCTGAGTAGGCCTTACAAATAGCTGTGAAAAGAAGGGAAGTGAATAGGAAAGAAGGAAAGGAAAGATATACCCATTTGAATGCAGAGTTCCAAAGAATAGCAAAAAGAGATAAGAAAGCCTTCCTCAGCGATCAATGCAAAGAAATGGAGGAAAACAATAGAATGGGAAAGTCTAGAAATCTCTTCAAGAAAATTACCTACAGTAATATCAACTTAAATATAAATCTCTCATACTGAGCAGTCTAGTCAACAAAAAATGGAGGAGATTCTAAATATTTATATCTGTCATCTAGTTATTTAGAACTCCAGTACTTTGGTTACCTGATGCAAATAACTGACTCATTAGAAAAGACTTTGATGCTGGGACAGATTGAAGGCAGGAGGAGAAGAGGACGACAGAGGATGAGATGATTTGATGGCATCACTTATTCAATGGACATGAGTTTCAGCAAGCTCTGAGAGTTGGTGATGGACAAGGAAACTTTGCGTACTGCAGTCCATGATGTCACAAAGAGTTGGACATGACTGAGCAACTGAACTGGGCTCAGTTCAGTTTAGAGGGAAAATATCAATAGCTAATATTTTAGAAATAAGTACTTTAATTATTAAATATAAAGTTTCTACAACTCAGATAGGGGAAAAGTTCACATATATATGATAAAAAATACCTTTTTTTTTTTTGCAAAATTTGTATCAAAGATGCAGGCTCAGTTTACCAGTAGTCCCTCATTTACAGTATATTACTTTTGATAACAATTTCTTTTCATGTAAATGGTCTATAAACACAAACATGCACACACTTACTCTTGTACATTCTTGCATGCACATAAACATGCACAAATATACACACAGCTTTCTTATTAGTAATATGACTCAATGAGGTAATGTGATGACTTACCTGATATCATCAGGAAGCCACCTCCAACTTTGTAACATGCAGCACTGGTGAAGAGCACACCGTACACCAACAGAAATTCCCCAGCCAGACCAGAATCAACACCTGGTATAATATAATCCAGAAGCCTATGTACAATAAAGAATGAGAAGCAAAATTAATATGTTAAGAAATAATTTATAAAGCTAGTAATAAGCTTTGGAATCAATCCATCATTATTGATAGACATTGTTTGATTTATGGTTATTTGAATAAATGAGACATTCTTTTGCATTGATTTCACCTCTCACCTACACAACTTTTAAAGCACAATTCAGATAAATAATCCTTACTTGAAGTCTTCTCTTACTACTATAGTATGGGTTAGAAGTTTCTTCCATGTTCTATCATAGCATCCTTTGCTTATCTTTATAAAGGACACTGGTTTGAGCTCTCTGAGTCATACAGCAAATTCTCACTGACTATCTATTTTACTTATGGTAGTGAATATGTTTCCATGCTACTCTATCCATTTTCTTCAACCTCTCCTTGTCCTATGTGACAAGCTAGAGGTGTGGGATGGGATGGGAGATGTGAGGAGACATGTATATCTATGGCTGATTTATATTGATGTATGGCAGAAACCAACACAATATTGTAAGTGATTATCCATCAATTAAAAATAAATTTTAAAAAATAAAAAAAAGAAATATGTCTTATTAGACTGTTGTCCATTTTCTATATCCTTCAATAGGCCTTTCTATATCCTCAAATAGGCTTAAATTTTATTGATGGCAAGCATTAATTTTTATCTATTCAAGGCTGTATATTGTCACCCTGCTTATTTAACTTATATACAGAGTACATCATGAGAAATGCTGGACTGGAAGAAACACAAGCTGGAATCAAGATTGCCAGGAGAAATATCAATCACCTCAGATATGCAGATGACACCACCATTATGGCAGAAAGTGAAGAGGAACTAAAAAGTCTCTTGATGAAAGTGAAAGAGGAGAGTGAAAAAGTTGGCTTAAAGCTCAACATTCAGAAAACGAAAATTATGGCATCCGGTCCCATCACTTCATGGGAAATAGATGGGGAAACAGTGGAAACAGTGTCAGACTTTATTTTTTGTGCTCCAAAATCACTGCAGATGGTGACTACAGCCATGAAATTAAAAGACGCTTACTCCTTGAAAGAAAAGTTATAACCAACCTAGACAGTATATTCAAAAGCAGAGATATTACTTTGCCAACTAAGATCTGTCTAGTCAAGGCTATGGTTTTTCCAGGAGTCATATATGGATGTGAGTGTTGGACTGTGAAGAAGGCTGAGCGCCAAAGAATTGATGTTTTTGAGGTGTGGTGTTGGAGAAGACTCTTGAGAGTTCCTTGGACTGCAAGGAGATCCATCCAGTCCATTCTGAAGGAGATCAGCCCTGGAATTTTTTGGAGGGAATGATGCTAAAGCAGAAACTCATGCAAAGAGTTGACTCATTGGAAAAGACTCTGATGCTGGGAGGGATTGGGGCCAGGAGGAGAAGGGGACGACAGAGGATGAGATGGCTGGATGGCATCACTGACTCGATGGACGTGAATCTGAGTGAACTCCGGGAGTTGGTGATGAACAGGGAGGCCTGGCATGCTGTGATTCATGGGGTCACAAAGAGTCGGACACGACTAAGCTACTGAACTGAACTGATTCCCAAAACCAAGAAGTGGCCAGCACATAGTAGGCCTCAAGAGGCATTTGCTTCATTCTATCCTATGCATTCACTCAGCTTCAATTCTAAAATGTCAAAGAAAATATTTTTCCAACTGTAGTATGCTTTCTTTTCTTTAAGTTCTCTGACTATGGGCATTCTTTAAGACTTGTGACTGCTTCCCACATGTGCAAAAGGGAAAACGTAGGCCTCAAAATTGAGTGATTAAAATGCAATATTCCTGACTCCTAATCCTTTTTCCTTGTCTTGTATCTCTTTTCTTTCCCACACAAAATTTACCAGCATCTGCCAGTGTATGGAGAAAGCAATGGCACCCCACTCCAGTACTCTTGCCTGGAAAATCCCATGGGCGGAGGAGCCTGGAAGGCTGCAGTCCATGCGGTCACTAAGAGTTGGACACAACTGAGCGACTTCACTTTCTCTTTTCACTTTCATACATTGGAGAAGGAAATGGCAACCCACTCCAGTGTTCTTGCCTGGAGAATCCCAGGGATGGTGGAGCCTAGTGGGCTGCAGTCTATGGGGTCACACAGAGTCAGACACGACTGAAGTGGCTTAACTTAGCAGCCAGTATATATTTAACAAACCTATGTTCTTTCTAACAGCCTATCCCTAGCCTGACATGCAACTATTTCTTTACTTCCACCAATCTTTATGAGCGACTGTGTTCTTCAATAACCTCAGATATGCAGATGACACCACCATTATGGCAGAAAGTGAAGAGGAGCTAAAAGCCTCTTGATGAAAGTGAAAGAGGAGAGTGAAAAAGTTGGCCTAAAGCTCAACATTCAGAAAATGAAGATCATGGCATCTGATCCCATCACTTCATGGGAAATAGTTGGGGAAACAGTAGAAACAGTGTCAGACTTTATTTTTTTGGGCTTCAAAATCACTGCAGATGGTGACTGCAGCCATGAAATTAAAAGATGCTTACTCCTTGAAAGAAAAGTTATGAGCAACCTAGGTAGTATATTCAAAAGCAGAGACATTACTTTGCCAACTAAGGTCCGTCTAGTCAAGGCTATGGTTTTTCCTGTGGTCATGTATGGATGTGAGAGTTGGACTGTGAAGAAGGCTGAGCACCAAAGAACTGATGCTTTTGAACTGTGGTATTGGAGAAGACTCTTGAGGGTCCCTTGGACCGCAAGGAGATCCAACCAGTCCATTCTGAGGGAGATCAGCCCTGGGCTTTCTTTGGAAGGAATGATGCTAAAGCTGAAACTCCAGTCCTTTGGCCACCTCACACGAAGAGTTGGCTCATTGGAAAAGACTCTGATGCTGGAAGGGATTGGGGGCAGGAGGAGAAGGGGACGACCGAGGATGAGATTGCTGGATGGCATCACTGACTCAATGGACGTGAGTCTGAGTAACTCCGGGAGATGGTGATGGATAGGGAGGCCTGGCGTGCTGCGATTCATGGGGTTGCAAAGAGTCAAACATGACTGAGCGACTGAACTGAACTGAACTGAACTGTGTTCCTGTGCAGGTGGGATATGTGAGCAGATGGAACTTCTCTCACAAATATTTCATATATGTAAGCACATTCTTAAAATGCATCATGTTATTCTTTATTTTCCTGAAACTCCAAAGCAAAAGACTGTGGAGCTCAGGACTGCATATATTTTACCATTGTTAGGGAGGTCCTTGGAGAAGGCAAATGCACCCCACTCCGGTACTCTTGCTTGGAAAACCCCATGGATGGAGGAGCCTGGTAGGCTACAGTCCATGGGGTCACTAAGAGTCAGACAGGACTGAGCGACTTAACATTCACTTTTCACTTTCTTGCATTTCTTGCCTGGAGAATCCAAGGGACGGGGAGCCTGGTGGGCTGCCACCTATGGGGTCGCACAGAGTCGGACTTAGCAGCAGCAGCAGCAGCAGCAGCAGCAGGGAGGTCCTTATGTATCTCCTGAAAAAGAAATTCTACACAATTGTTCTTCATATATATTAATTGCAGTGGAATATTGAAAGCAAGTAACTGAGTTGTGAAATTAAACAAATAATAGTTTTCTTTGAATGACCTAAGTCATTCAGAAAATACAGTGAAATGTGAGCTTTAATTTCTCCAGAAAGTCTTTCAATTCTTTAAACAAGTAAACACATTTTAACTACAATTTTTAAAACATATTTTTCTGTCTTATCACTTTAATGTTTTACCCAAGAACTGAAATGACTTTCAGATACTCTCTTTATCTTTACAAACCCTAGTAACTCTGAGCTTTGAAGTGTGTTTTGAATCAAGAGGCACCAGCCTGATAGACTGCCTCGGGGAAGATAAGGAAGTGAAACTGGTATATAGAGTAGCTGACAATAACTTCTCTACCTTGCATTTATGCAGAACCTTAAACTTCTTTTCAAAGAATTTGCACAATCCAGCCTCTACTGTTTTTTAGAGAAAGTGCTTTGAAGTTCCTGGTATTATGAAACATAGGTTCATATTAAAGGTTATAGTTAGCTTTTTGCTTGACTGTAAGTGACAGCAATATCTTCATTTTAAAGTATGCAACTTTCTGAAGCAGACATATAAGCAACAGAAAAAGGCAGTAGTTTCCTCAAACACTGCAACTAAGAAATCAGTATATCTTCAGTCCATCTTCCATGAAAAGGCAGTGATTTTCCCTAAGAAAATGGTCAACATGTTTGCTTATTCACCTCCCTAAGGTTCCCAGGATGAAAGGAGATATAAATACTATATATAAAAAATAATATACTTATTAGAATTAAATATATAATTGATAGGATATTTGTTTCATTCTAACTGAAGAATTAAATATACATATACATATACATATTTAATTCTTCAGTTAGAATGAAACAAATATCATATATATATATTTAATTCTTCAGTTAGAATAAAACAAATATCCTATCAATTCAAATATCAGCTCCAGTAAAAGAACAATTGCTGTTTAGTTGCTAAGTCACGTATGACTCTTTTGTGACCCCATGGACTGTAGACCACCAGATTCCTCTGTCCATGGGATTTCTTAGACAAGAATACTGGAATAGGTTGTCATTTCCTTCTCCAGGGGATCTTCCTGACCCAAGGACAGAACCCACATCTTTTGCATTACAGGCATTGGCAGGCAGATTCCTTACCCCTGAGCCACTAGGGAAGCCCTTAATTCAGTTCAGTTGCTCAGTCATGTCTGACTCTTTGCGACCTCATGAACTGCAGCACGCCAGGCCTCCTTGTTCATCACCAATTCCCAGAGTTCACTCAAACTCACCTATGTAAGAGCAAATACTATATAAAATTTCTTGTGTATGAGGATATAATGCCCACACAAATATTATTTATTGTGCTTTTCCTTTGGTAGTCATGATGCCTTTTGTGAATTTTTTTTTACATGCCCCTGAATGTACAGTTACCACCAAGCTAAGAAGCCTGTAGTAATTTACTTAGCTTTTCTCAGTCTCAGAAGTAAAGGGGGATAATAACTCAGGGTAATGGTGATGCTGGAATCATAAGTTTTATGTAAGAACATACTGTTTAATGAGTGATAGCTTATTATTGCTATTTCAATAGTAGTATCATTTCATGTATTTCTTTTGGAGCTCAAAACCATAAACTACGCCCCTCTCAGAAAAAAAAAAACAAAAAACTGCTAGGTAGTTAGAATAGAAAAGGAGTCCAAGATGGTGGCTAGAGAAAATGGTGACTAGAAGAACCTTGATGAGAGCAAACACAGACACACACACACACACACACACACACACACACACACACACAAACCATGAAAAAGGAAGTCAAGGTCAAGTGTGAGAATGTCTGGCAGGAAACCATGCCCATACATGCCACTTTCCCTGATTGACCTTGAGCATATGCCCTACTTGCACCCCCTTCCTGATTGGTGGCAGATACAAGCTCTATTTTTCATGGGCAGATTTAATCAGGTCCCAGGAACTGCCAAAGAGAGGAGACAAAAATATTATATAAAAAGGGAAACCAAGAAGAGTCAGGGTACTTCAGAGGGGTCGGCCTACTCTCACGTCTTAGAAATGTACTATGTACTAATGCCTGCTTATTAAATCTTGCACGCTTGAGTTGTAACTAGTCTACCATTTCAGATCTTTGCTATGATTAGACAAAGATCAAGGGAAAAAGGAACCAACCTGACATTTTGGTGCAATGACTCAGATCACTGACTGCCTTTAGACAAGGGTCCTTGCCCCTATGACTGGAAGGACCTTGACTTCCTCTAAAGCCTTTTCTATGATTTCTTGCTTCTTGTCTCCTTGAACCCTCTGTGAATAGGCAAGCACCTATGGATGCAATTGAGGAGCTCTGGCTAGGGACTGGTGAATATTTCAAGATATAGATATCATAAATGAGGCTGTAGCCCCCTTCCTCCCACAGTTCCAAACCCCTATGTAATCCTGTAAGAAATACCACACACTGCCAAGGGTTATAGCATCCTGGAAGTTAAGGCCAATTTCTTTTGCATACCACTGGTTAAGGAGTCTGCAAACCTTTTTGCCTTCTAGTGGGAAGCACCAGGAGAAAAGTACCAACAAATGACCTGGACAGTATTACCTCAAGGATTCAGTCCCCACTTGCTAAGACAGGCTCTTAGGTGGGATCTTCTGGATCAGGACCTGGGACCAAATAGAAAAATATTACAATACAAAGATGGTCTAGTAATCTGCTCAACAGATAAGAGAGAAGCCCAATGGCATGCGATTCAGCTTCTAAACTTTTTGGCAGAATGGGGATATAAAATCTCCCCTGCCAAGGTACTGATAGTCCAGACAAATATCATTTACCTGAGAGTTCAAATTACACACATGTCTAAGAGATTGCCCTCTGATCAGGTACAAGGAATCCTCCAGTTGCCTTTCTCCATGACTCAGAAATAATTGCAAGCTTTTCTGGGGCTAATCGAATATTGTAGAATCTGGATAAGCATCTATGGCCTAATCACCCAGTCTTTATGTGAAAGCCTAAAAAGAGGGGTGATTTGATCCCATTGATGCGGGGACTTCCTCAAAATGAGGCAGAGGTTACACCAAAACAGGCTTTAGTCCTGGCACCAGCTTTGAGGTCGCTGGACCCAGAGAAAATGTTCCAAACGTATGTCCACTAGAAGGAAGGGATAGCTTTGGGAATGTTAACTCAAAGGTCAGGACTTGAACCCCAACCAGTGGCTTACTTATCCAAAAGGCTCAACCAAACTGCCCAAGGAAGGGTGACCTCCCTTCTTTTGAAACCTTGAAGCTACTGAAGCCCTCACAGAAGATGACTTAAAACTCTCTCTTGAGGGTATGCTAACTATTTTTACCAGCCACCAAGTTAAATAACTTCTGAAAGGGAAAGGCCATTTGTGAATATTGTGTACACCAGGACCCAGGAGAAAGGAGCTGTGACCCCACAAAAGACTGACCCTGTGAGTGTCCAGGTGTACCTGGTGGAGGCATGGATTGGCAGTAGCCTGCTGCAGAATTGGGGGCACTGGGTGCTGTAGTGTGCGCACTGGAAATTTTGAAGGAGGTCGGCATTCTCTTCATTAGCTGCACCATAGTTTGGTCTCAGGTCAAACAATAGGGAGAGAACACAGCACCACACATCAACAGAAAAATCAGATTAAAGATTTGCTGAGCATGTTCCCTCCCATCAGAACAAGACCCAATTTCCCCCACAGTCAGTCTCTCCCATCAGGTAGCTTCCATATGTCTCTTATCCTTATCCATTAGAGGACTGCTGCTGCTGCTAAGTCACTTCAGTCGTGTCTGACTCTGTGCGACCCCATAGATGGAAGCTCACCAGATTCCTCCATCCCTGGGGTTCTCCAGACAAAAACACTGGAGTGGGTTGCCATTGCCTTCTCCAATGCATGAAAGTGAAAAGTGAATATAAAGTTGCTCAGTCGTATCTGACTCCTAGCGACCTCATGGACTGCAGCCCACCAGGCTCCTCCATCCATGGGATTTTCCAGGCAAGAGTACTGGAGTGGGTTGCCATTGCCTTCTGAAAATCACCATCACAGAAAGCTAATCACACTGATCACATGGACCACAGCCTTGTCTAACTCAATGAAACTATGAGCCATGCCATATAGAGCCACCCAAAACAGACAGGGAATGTGGAGAATTCTGACAAAAGTTGGTCCACTAGAGGAGAGAATGGCAAACTACTTAGTATTCTTGCCTTAAGAACCCCATGAACAGTATGAAAAAGCAAAAAGATAGGACCGTGAAAGATGAACTCCCTGTCAGTAGGTGCCCACTATGCTACTGGAGAAGAGTGGAGAAATAACTCCAGAAAGAATGAAGATATGGAGACAAAGTAAAAACAATGCCCAGTTGTGGATGTGACTCGTGAAGGAAGTAAAGTCTGATGCTGTAAAGAGCAATATTGCATAGGAACCTGTAATGTTAAGTCTATGAATCAAGGTAAATTGGAAGTAGTCATGTAGGAGATGGCAAGAGTGAACATTGATGTTTTAGGAGTCAGTGAAATAAAATGGACTGAAAAGAGTGAATTTAATTCAGATATCCATTATAGCTACTACTGAGAACAAGAATCCCTTAGAAGACATGAAGTACCCTCATAGTCAACAAAAGAGTCCGAAATGCAGTACGTGGTAAAATCTAAAATAAAATTTAAAAACAAACAAACAAACAAACAAAAAACAACCAGAGTGATCTGTTTGTTTCCAAGCAAACCATTCAATATCGTAGTATCCAAGCTTATGCCCCAACCACTAATGATAAAGAAGCTGAAGTTGAATAGTTATGAAGACCTACAAGACCTTCTAGAACTAACACCCCCAAAAGATGTCCTTTTCATCATAGGGGACTGGAATTCAAAGGTAGGAAGTCAGGAGATACCTGGAATGACAAGCAAGTTTGGCCTTGGAGTACAAAATGGGTATGGGTAAGGGCTAACGGAGTTTTTCCAAGAGAACGCACTGATCATAGCAAACACCCTCTTCCAACAACACAAGAGAAGACTCTACACATGGATATCACCAGATGGTATTCAACACCAAAATCAGATTGATTATAATCTTTGCAGGTGAAGATGAAAATTCTCTATAAAGTCAGCAAAAACAAGACAAGGAGCTGAATATGCCTCACATCATGAACTCCTTATCGTAAATTCACACTTAAATTGAAGAAAATAGGGAAAACCACTAAACCATTCAGGTATTACCTGAATCAAATTCCTTACAATTATAGAGTGGAAATGACAAATATATTGAAGGGAATATAGATAGACAGTGCGCCTGAAGAATGATGGACGGAGGTTTGTGACATTGTACAGCAGGCAGAGATTAAGACCATCCCCAAGAAAAAGAAATGCAAAAGGCAAAATAATTGTCTGAGGAGGCCTTACAAATAGCTGAGAAAAGAAGAGAGAAGAAAAGCAAAGGAGAAAAAGAAAGAGATATCCATTTGAATGCAGAGTTCCAAAGAATAGCAAGGAGAGATAAGAAAGTTTTCCTCAATGATCAATGCAAAGAAATAGAGGAAAACAATGAAATGGGAAAGACTAGAGATCTCTTCAAGAAAATTAGAGATACCAAAGTAAATTTTCATGCCAAGATGGACACAATAAAGGATAGAAATGGTATGGGTATAATAGAAGCAGAAGATATTAAGAATAGGTGGCAAGAATACTCAGAAAAACTACACAAAAAAATCTTAATGACCCAGATAACCATGATGGTGAGATCACTCACCTAGAGCCAGACATCATGGAATGTGAAGTCAAGTGGGCCTTAGGAAGCATCACTACTAACAAAGCTAGTGGAGGTGATGGAATTCCAGTTGAGCTGTTTCAAATCCTGAAAGATGATGCTGTGAAAGTGCTGCACTCAATATGCTAGCAAGTTTGGAAAACTCAGCGGTGGCCACAGGACAGGAAAAGGTCAGTTTTCATTTCAATCCCAAATAAAGGCAATGCCAAAGAATGTTGTAACTACTGCACAATTGCATTCATCTCATGCTCTAGCAAAGCAATGCTCAAAATTCTCCAAGCCAGGCTTTAACAGTATATGAATTGTGAATATCCAGATGTTCAAGTTGGTTTTTAAAAAAGGCAGAAGAAACGGAGATCAAATTGCCAAAATTCGTTGGATCATCAAGAAAGCAAGAGAGTTCCAAAAAAAATCTACTTCTGCTTATTGACTATGCCAAAGACTTTGACTGTGTGGATCACAACAAACCGTGGAAAATTCTTCAAGAGATGGGAATACCAGACCACCTGACGTGCCTCTTGAGAAATCTATATGCAGGTCAAGAAGCAACAGTTAGAAGCAGACATGGAAAACCAGATTGGTGTTAAATTGGGAAAGGAGTAGATCAAGGCTGTATATTGTCACCCTGTTTATTTAATTTATACGCAAAATACAACATGTGAAATGCTGGGCTGGGTGAAGCACAAGCTGGAATCAAGACTGCCAGGAGAAATATCAATAACCTCAGATATGCAGATGACACCATCCTTAAGGCAGAAGGGTAAGCAGAACTAAAGAGCCTCTTGATGAAAGTGAAAAAAGAGGAGAGTGAAAACGTTGGCTTAAAATTCAACATTCAGAAAACTAAGATCATGGCATCTGGTCCCATCACTTCATGGCAAATAGGTGGGGAAACAATGGAAACAGTAATAGACTATTTTTTTTTGGGGGGGTTCCAATATCACTGAAGATTGGTACTGCAGCCATGAAATTAAAAGGCACTTGCTCCTTGGGAGAAAAGCAATGACCAACCTAGACAGCATATTAAAATAGCAGAGACATTTCTTTGCTGACAAAATTCCATCTAGTCAAAGCTATGATTTTTACAGTAGTCATGTATGGACCTGAGATTTGGACTATAAAGACAGCTGAGCACCAACAAATTGATGCTTTTGAACTGTGGTGTTGGAGAAAATTCTTGAGAATCCCTTGGACTACAAGTTCAAACCAGTCAATCCTGAGGGAAATCAGTCCTGAGTATTCATTTGAAGGACAGATGCTGAAGCTGAAACTCCAAAATTTTGTCCACCTGATGTTAAGAACTGACTCATTGGAGAAGTCCCTGATTCTGGGAAAGATTGAAGGCAGGAGGAGAAGAGAACAACATGGATGCAATTGTTGTATGGCATCACTGACTTGATGGACATGAGTTTGAGCAATTCCAGTAGCTGGTGATAGACAGGGAAGTCTAGCTTGGTGCAGTCCATGGAGTCAGAAAGAGTTGGACATGACTGAGTGACTGATGTGACTGGTGATAGAAGCAAGATCCAATGCTGTAAAGAGCAATATTGCATAGGAACCTGGAATGTCAGGTCCATGAATCAAGGCAAATTGGAAGTGGTCAAACAAGAGATGGCAAGGGTGAATGTCGACATTCTAGGAATCAGCTAACTAAAATGGACTGGAATGGGTGAATTTAACTCAGATGACCATTACATCTACTACTGCTGGCAGGAATGCCTCAGAAGAAATGAAGTAGCCATCATGATCAACAAAAGAGTCCGAATGCAGTACTTGGATGCAATCTCAAAAACGACAGAATGATCTCTGTTCATCTCCGAGGCAAACCATTCAATATCACAATTATCCAAGCCTATGCCCCAACCAGTAATGCTAAAGAAACTGAAGTTGAACGGTTTTATGAAGACCTACAAGATCTTTTAGAACTAACACCCAAAAAAGATGTCCTTTTCATTATAGGGGACTGGAATGCAAAAGTAGGAAGTCAAGAAACACCTGGAGTAACAGGCAAATTTGGCCTTGGAATGTGGAATGAAGCAGGGCAAAGACTAATAGAGTTTTGCCAAGAAAATGCACTGGTCATAGCAAACACCCTCTTCCAAAAACACAAGAGAAGACTCTACACATGGACATCACAAGATGGTTAACACCAATATCAGAATGATTATATTGTTTGAAGCAAAGATGGAAAAGCTCTATACAGTCAACAAAAACAAGACCGGGAACTGACTGTGGCTCAGATCATAAACTCCTTATTGCCAAATTCAGACTTAAATTGAAGAAAGTAGGGAAAACCGCTAGACCATTCAGGTATGACCTAAATGAAATCCCTTATGATTACACAGTGGAAGTGAGAAATAGATTTAAGGGTCTAGATCTGATAGACACAGTGCTTGATGAACTATGGAATGAGGTTCATGACATTGTACAGGAGACAAGGATCAAGACCATCCCCATGGAAAAGAAAAGCAAAAAAGCAAAATGGCTGTGTGGGGAGGCCTTACAAATAGCTGTGAAAAGAAGAGAAGTGAAAACCAAAGGAGAAAAGGACAGATATAAGCATCTGAATGCAGAGTTTCAGAAAATAGCAAGAAGAGATAAGAAAGCCTTCTTCAGAGATCAATGCAAAGAAAGAGGGGAAAACGACAGAATGGGGAAGACTAGAGATCTCTTCAAGAAAATTAGAGATACCAAGGGAACATTTCATGCAAAGATGGGCTCAGTAAAGGACAGAAATTGTAAGGACCTAACAGCAGCAGAAGATATTAAGAAGAGGTGGCAAGAATACACAGAACTGTACAAAAAGATCTTCACGACCCAGATAATCATGATGATGTGATCACACATCTAGAGCCAGACATCTTGGAATGTGAAGTCAAGTGGGCCTTAGAAAGCATCACTACTAATAAAGCTAGTGGAGGTGACAGAATTCCAGTTGAGCTATTTCAAATCTTGAAAGATGATGCTATGAAAGTGTTGCACTCAATATGCCAGCAAATTTGGAAAACTCAGCAATGGCCACAGGACTGGAAAAGGTCAGTTTTCATTCCAATTCTAAAGAAAGGCAATGCAAAAGAATGCTCAAACCACCCACAATTGCACTCATCTCACTTGCTAGCAAAGTAATGTTCAAAATTCTCCAAGCCAGACTTCAGCAATACGTGAACAGTGAACTCCCTGATGTTCAAGCTGGTTTGAGAAAAAGAGGAGGAACCAGAGATCAAATTGCCAACATCCCCTGGATCATGGAAAAAGCAAGAGAGTTCCAGAAAAACATCTCTTTCTGCTTTATTGACTATGCCAAAGCCTTTGACTGTGTGGATCACAATAAACTGTGGAAAATTCTGAAAGAGATGGGAATACCAGACCACCTGTCCTGCCTCCTGAGAAATCTGTATGCAGGTCAGGAAGCACCAGTTAGAACTGGACATGGAAGAACAGACTGGTTCCAAATAGGAAAAGGAGTATGTCAAGGATGTATATAGTCACCCTGCTTATTTAACTTATATGCAGAGTACATCATGAGAAACGCTGGACTGGAAGAAGCACAAGCTGGAATCAAGATTGCCGGGAGAAATATCAATAACCTCAGATATGCAGATGACACCACCCTTATGGCAGAAAGTGAAGAGGAGCTAAAAAGCCTCTTGATGAAAGTGGAAGAGGAGAGTGAAAAAGTTGGCTTAAAGATCAACATTCAGAAAACGAGGATCATGGAATCTGGTCCCATCACTTCATGGGAAATAGATGGGGAAACAGTGGAAACAGTGTCAGGCTTTATTTTGGGGGGCTCCAAAATCACTGCAGATGGTGACTGCAGCCATGAAATTAAAAGACGCTTACTCCTTGGAAGAAAAGTTATGATCAACCTAGATAGTATATTCAAAAGCAGAGACATTTCTTTGCTGACTAAGGTCCGTCTAGTCAAGGCTATGGTTTTTCCTGTGGTCATGTGTGGATGTGAGAGTTGGACTGTGAAGAAGGCTGAGTGCCGAAGAATTGATGCTTTTGAACTGTGGTGTTGGAGAAGACTCTTTAGAGTCCCTTGGACTGCAAGGAGATCCAACCAGTCCATTCTGAAGGAGATCAACTCTGGGATTTCTTTGGAAGGAATGATGCTCATGCTGAAGCTCCAGTACTTTAGTCACCTCATGCAAAGAACTGACTGATTGGAAAAGACTGATGCTGGGAGAGATTGGGGACAGGAGGAGAAGGGGACGACCTAGGATGAGATGGCTGGATGACATCACGGACTTGATGAACGTGAGTCTGAGTGAACTCCAGGAGTTGGTGATGGACAGGGAGGCCCGGCGTGCTGCGATTCATGCGGTAGCAAAGAGTCGGACACGACTGAGTGACTGAACTGAACTGAACTGAACTGAGTGGCTGAAGTGACTAACTGATCAAAGGATCCTCAGATATCAAGTAATACTTATGGAAAATCCAGAGCTAGCTATATCTATAGGACCTGGTTCTCCTGCAAACCCAAACAGGTTCTCTCCCCTTTCCTTCTTGCCTAGAAACTTTAGACCATTGTACAAACCCTGAGAGGCATTTTCATAAGATACTCTGAACAATCCTGAGAAAATGTTGTGTACTCATGGGAGTAGTTTTATCTTAGATGGGAAAAGGAGAGCAGGATATGCCCTAGTCTCCAATTGCAAGACCATGGAGGCTTAACTTTTACCACAAGAAACTTCAGCCTAGTCGGCTCAATTTTAAGCCCTGACTCAAGCTTTAGAGCTGTGAAAAGGAAATGAGTAGCTCTTTATACTGACTTCAATTATGCCATTCTTGTACTGCATGTACAGGTTTCTATTTGGAAAGAAAGGGGCCAGATAACCACCTGAGAGTCTTCAATTAAATATGATGACCAAATCCCCTGGTTCCTTGAAACAGTCCATTTTCCTGCAGAGGTTTCAGTCTCCCACTGCAGGAGACAGCAAAAAGCAAGTACAGAGGTGTCACAAGAGAAACAAGGTGCCGATCAGACAGCTAAGAGAGCCACATTACAGAGTTGTGGCCTAATAGAGGTTTCCACCCTAGTTCCGCAGGCTGCCTTGCTAGAAACTTCTTTATACACCGAAGGGGTACTCTTAAAGCAAAGAGTGAGGGCTTTCAACAAGATCATGTAGGGTGGTCCCAAAAATAGGGATTCTGCTTTCTACTTTCTGCTTTTTACCCAGTATTAGGTAAATTAAATAAATAGTCTTGGTTAGGCTTCAGAGACAAAGCAGAGCAAGCCTCTGACCTTGCTTTTAACCTACGTGGACACTTCCCTGACTGTGAGTGCAAGCCTTGAAACACAATAGATAAGATAGGGGACAAATCTTAAGACTGTTGAGCCCCTGGAGGGGGTCTGGCCCACCAGGCCCAAGGCTTAACAATATTCCAACTTTTACAAGACCAAGCAAACAGCATTAACATAAAATCAGAGCTGCAGTTTGCTCACAGATGGATGATGATACCTGTTTGCATCCTGGGATTATAAATGGGAACACTGAGCTCCAATTTTTGAAGTCTCACCCACAAAGCAGACATACTGCCTGGGAACTTTTTCCAACTGGAACTTCAAATGTGCTGTGTCATGGGACTTGCCAGCTATGTTTGAGTCTGGATGTTTTTCAAACCCCAACTTTGTGATGCCCACTGTTTCTATTTCTCATTTATTTTTTAATGCTAGTATATTGAAAGTAAGCTAGATATTGCTTTAATAAATATTGATATTTATTTGTATATAAAAAGTGACTTATTTTGTTAAAAATCATTTGAATCTGAGATGAAAGTGAAAACTTTGGCAAAACAATAATTGGCACTGTGACCAGGATTTGTGAGACAAAAATTCTACCATTTAAGAAGAAAGAGATTAAGGTTGATGAAGTTTTTATTCCCAGATGGGAATACTCACCTTATTGCTCATTAGCTAATGAACGTGACACATTCACTGGATTGTGTGAGAATTGGAACCTTAAATTAAAGTGGGGCAAACATTTCGAAGTTACTGAATGTGACTAATGCTGATTGAGAAAGGCTAAGAATATGCCACATTAGGTGAGAGGCTGGATCCTCCTCTCTGCCTACTGGAAAGTACATGAAGCTAAGTTAAAATTGTCTGAAGAGAAGTTACAATTAGAAAAAGAATTATGTGATTTGTGAGGATGATTATCCATCTTACAATGTCAAAATTATATTTTAGCTGATTAAATCTTCACTTTGTTAGTTGGCTCTCCTTTGAGCTGGCTTGCTGCTCTAACAGTGTCTTCTATTCTAACAGACTTTATTCTCCTCACATGTTGAATAATGTCTGAAAATTATTTTCCAACTCATGTATGGACCACGGAATTTTTTGGTAGCCTGTACAGGGACTCGGAGTTTCTTCCCCCATCTTCTCGCCTCTCTTTTCTCATTGGGATCCTTTGCAAACAGGCAAGTGGCTATGATAGCAATGAGGAACTCTGGCAAGAGTTACCCTCTTGTATGTTCCAAAGACCCCATCACCCACTGTGCCCCAGTAGCTGCCACTCAAATGGATGAGGGTCTCTTTGACTCCTTTTCAATTGAATACTAGGCCAAACAATATTATGTGGGCACGGGTCAGGCATTTCAAAACCATTAGGCTGCCTGTCAAATGAAGACACCCATGAGAGGATAAATGTGTCACGAAATGGATCAGGCCATAAAGGCATCCACCTCCAGTAAGACAACTTCTGTGTTCTGTGTCAGGCACATAGTGTTTGAAGCAAAACATAGAGCCCATCATCCCCTGGTCTTCCTGATAGGATTGTAAGATGGATTCCTCAGCCTGTCTTCCTTGTCACTTTCACTTCTTTCCCTTTTGGTCTGTATTGATTTACAGGAGCCTAAGTGTTGTCTTTGAGCTATCCTGAAACAGGAATCTAAGTCCTTGTTCACAGAGCCCAAGAATGAACTTCACAAACGCACAAACAGTCACAGTAGCAAGCAAATAGGATTTATTTTAGAGAAAATAAAAGTACAAAGCTCTCATCATAGATACTGAGAGAGAGTAAAGTGTTTCCAAAAAGGTGGACTTACAGCAATTTTTATCCTTATTAGCACTGATCTGTACATTTTTGCTTGGCTCCTGTCCTTAAAATATGTAATTTCTAACCAATCAGTTTAAAGGTCAGGATGTTGAACTTAACATCTTTATGGCTTCTCTTGATCCTCAGATTAATTTGCCACCCTTTTTCATGGCTCCTGGCCAAATTACAATGGACAAGATGTATGGGTAAAGATTAATGATCATCAGTTGCTTTTATCTCAGGCATGTGGAGCAGAAGTTAATTACTGCCCTTTCCTGGATTGCAGTGCTGATAATTTATCAGACCAAGGACGCATTCAAGGAATTTGGAACAAAGGGTATAGTTTCAGGTTAATGGAATGAGATATTTCTTGAAAGCAAGATCAAGGTCTCATAGTCCTACACTGACTGCTTAGCAATTTTTGCTTCAATCCTAAGAGTACTTTACCATGTTTCAGGAAATCAGCAAATTGTAAATCACATCATTGCTATCAGGAATCTCTGTCTCTGCCAGGATCACAAGATGCCTTAAGCTGCACGGTTTACAGGGGTGTCACCTCTCACTTTCAGACGTGACTATTGGGACAGTTGGGCATTTTGTGCCATTAGAAGCATGGAGAGATCACTGGGACAAAAGGGACACTTTTTTCTTTCAGCCAGTGACTCTCAGCACTCCCATTCTATGACATGTAGGCTAAGAGTGGGTTCAGGTGCATTGCAGAAGCCTCTCTCAGACTCACCCCTTGGTTACATCTCAGGAATTGAAAAAGAAGTGACCCTGAAAAGCTCAGAAGGCCTGGCCCCAATAAAAACTCAGTTCAGTTCAGTCGCTCAGTTGTGTCCAACTCTTTGTGACCCTATGCACTGCAGCACTCTAGGCTTCCCTGTCCATCACCAACTCCTGGAGCTTACTCAAATACATGTCCATTGAGTTGGTGATGCCACTCAACCATCTCATCCTCTGTTTCCCCTTCTTCTCCTGCTTTCAGTCTTTCCTACAATCAGGGTCTTTTCCAATGAGTCAATTATTTGCATCAGGTGGCCAAAGTATTGGAGCTTCAGCTTCAGCATCAATGCTTCCAATGAGTATTCAGGACTGATTTCCTTTAGGATGGACTGGTTGGATCTCCTTGCAATCCAAGAGACTCTCAAGAGTCTTCTCCAACACCACAGTTCAAAAACATCAATTCTTTGCCACTCAGTTTTCTTTATAGTCCAACTCTCATATCCATGACTACTTTAAAAACCATAGCTTTGACTAGATGGAACTTTGTTAGCAAACTAATGTCTCTGCTTTTTAATATGCTGTCTAGGTTGGTCATAGTTTTTCTTCCAAAGAGCAAATGTCTTTTAATGTCATGGCTGCAGTCACCATCTGCAGTGATTTTGGAGTCCAAAATTGCTTCCATTGTCTCCCTATCTATTTGCTATGAACTGATGGGACTGGATGCCATGATCTTAGTTTTCTGGATGTTGAGTTTTAAGCCAAATTTTTCACTCTCCTTTTTCACTTTCATCAAGAGGCTCTTTAGTTCTTCTTCCTTTTCTGCCATAAGGGTGGTGTCATCTGCATATATGAGGTTATTGATACTTCTCCTTGCAATCTTGATTCCAGCTTGTGCTTCATCCAGCCCAGCATTTCTCATGATATACTCTGCATATAAGTTAAATAAGCAGGGTAACAATATACAATCTTGACATACTCCTTTCCCAATTTGGGACCTGTCTGTTGTTTCATGTCCAGTTCTAACTAACTGCTGCTTCTTGACCTGCATACATATACAAACTAGGGGACCAAAAAATTGGCCTCTGAATGGCACACAGATTATAGCACAATCCTTCAACTTTATCTCTTTTGTCAAAAGCAAGGAAAGGACACAGAGATTCCTCACATTCAGTCCTTCATAGCCCCTAGTCAGAATCCAGATTTGAGGCATTCTTAAGGCATGTGTTGCCTCCCTCTCCCCGACCCCCCTCTGTCTTGCTCTCCATCAGATTTCCTAGACAACCCCCATTTGACCTTTCCTATCCACCTTTTATCTCTATTGTCAGACAAGATTCTGAAGTTTCCTTTGATTTAGGGCTTTCTCCTATATTCAAAATCCTGGGGGAACTAAAAAACAAAACAAAACAAAACAAAACAAAACAAAACAAAACAAAACTCTTTTAACATTAAAAATTCCCCTTCTAACTTCTGTCGCTTGGGGAGGGGGCCAAGCTTCCCCCACTCTTGCAAGTTCCCTTATCCCTCCTGATTCTTCTTATCAAACAAAGACCCCACTTCCCCAGAAGGACAATCCAAGATTTGTATCAGCTGATCTGTCCCTGATATGAGAGTCAATTTGAGCACTACTTGGTCTATATTTTAGCTATAAAGCTATGACCACAGAAAAGAAAGATGCCTTTTTTTGACACAGGATGGCCATGATATTTTTTAGACTTCAGAAAAAAAAAATGGTTAAATTTTTTTTGCCTTGTTTATTCTCAGAAACTGCAAAATTTGTTCATTTTGTGCATGTGATTAAAAACAACTAACTTGTTATAAAAGCCTGCCTAGGGAGTAGCTTGAAGTTAACTCTTACCAGGTCCTTAAAATACACATCTCACTTTGCCTGTGACCTCAGTCTTGGGCAAATTAGAACCTCAAGCCCCCCCCCCCCAAAAAAAAGCTCAAAGAGAAATTTTAAATCTCCAGCAGAAAATTATGAGATCTCTGTCTGTCTCTCTGTCTGAAATTTATGTCACAATGTGTGTCTTTGTTTTTGAATAATATTGTTGAGGTTAATTTTAAATGAGCTTTAATTCAATTGGCTTAATAAAGAAGTAAGCACTTGCAAATCAAACAATTGCAAGATAAATTTACCTAAATAAATTTCAGGTTCACATGAACTAGGAAATGTTCAATATTAATATCTAATATTAATGTTTGTCTGCTAATCTAATTAGTACATGTGTTGAGTCATCAATATTGTGCCTAGGTTTAGTGAAAGCTAAATTTTTCAACAAGGACAGTAACTCCAGTGAAGAAATATTTAAAGAAAGAAAGTGCAAATGGGATAACAGATTTTGGATAAACCCTATTAAGAATAATTATGCTTTAGGAATGTCTGTTTAAAATAGTCTCTCCAGATTGGGGTAACTTGAATTTCTAGGGTTGTGCTAAAATAAAATTATGGAAACTTGTTAAATAACCAGGCCATTTCCAAATAAGATTTTGAAGCATAAACTACTGAACACTAACTTCCTCTTACAGAGAAACTAAAGAGATTTTAGACTATTGATGATTAATTGCGGTGCCATCCTGAGACATTATCTATAAAAAGACAAATGTTTTTAGAAAGCATCACTGGTATTTATGTTCACCAATGTACAGAATGCTAATATAAAGGAAAGTTCATGGTTGCTTAAGCAACGTAGGATGTTTTTAGTAAAAAGTTATGAGAAATGAAATTACATTGTATTAAGGGAACGGAAAGTCGGTCTGACTTACAGGTGGCTGTTTTTAAATGAACAAAGTGATTTAAAGATATATATATATATATGTATATATATATATGTGTGTATATATATATATATATATATATATATATATATATATACATACATGGAAAGTGGACAGAAAGAAGAGGTTCATGCATAATACAAGTTTTCTAGAGATATTGAACTGCCTTTAATAATGGATTTTAAGTGTTTTTACCTCTAAAGTTATCTGTTCTGTTTACCTTTGAAGTTTTGTGTTACTTTGGTTAAGTGAACTGTTGTTTCACAGTAACATATATGATCCTGCCTGACTGTTGTAAATCCTTTTGATATTTTTGGGAAAACTTCCAAAATTAAATTATAATGAAGTTATTTTGACCTCTAACTGACTTTGGGGTGCTTCTGAGGGCACCTGAGACATACAAAAAGTGAGTATTAAACTGTGTTCATTTGACATGTTAACTTATATGGGAATTATTATTGAAGGAGTGATAAATCTCCTCAGGTTGTATTGTATGGTTGACATTACTAATGTAGCTATCCTAAAATTATATGGAATTCATGAAGATCTGATATGTCCTGATAAAATGTTGTCAATTATAATTCTAGTTATATTAAAGTATTACATGCCATGAAAATGACCAGGTTGCTTTGTCAATTGTACTATAATCAGATTTTAAGCATGGTTTCACTCTGATGCCTTTAAAGAATACTACTACTTCAAGATTTATGGAAAAGAGCTTTCTAAGATTAGCCAGATAAACATAATTGGTTATTAATAGTAAGGTGATAGCAGACTGGAATTTGGTTTTCTCTCTCTGTTAACAGAACAAAGTTTTCTTAGAATGTGGCTTTTGATAATAGATTTTGAACCTCTTTGCCTTTAAGTGATCTACATTTGTTTTCAAAATATTTTGTTACTTTGGTAAAGTACATAAGTATTATTTACAATGATCTATGAAGATTATGGTACATATAGTTGAAGTTAATTCTGTTTCTACACAACTAACCCCTCATTGTTAGATTATTGCTATCCTGATGTCCTTAAAACATGGCAATAACCTATTATTAAATTGGAGAATTTAAAATGGGTAAGCAATAGCTATAAATCAAACAGTCAGGACTATGGGACATCCAAGACAGCCACTTGGCTTTTCCCAGCTCCCTGAAAAAACTCATTTTTATTTGATGGGATAAAGCCTTTCCTGGCTGCAGTGTAAATGCCCTCACAACGAAAAATATTTATGTTTCACTGAGAACATTAAATTTTAGTTTGTTACTCACTGCGATGGCACCCCACTCCAGTACTCTCGCCTGGAAAATCCCATGGGCGGAGGAGCATGGTAGGCTGTAGTCCATGGGGTCGCGAAGAGTCGGACACGACTGAGCGACTTCACTTTTACTTTTCACTTTCATGCGTTGGAGAAGGAAATGGCAAGCCACTCCAGTGTTCTTGCCTGGAGAATCCCAGGGACGGGGAAGCCTGGTGGGCTGCCGTCTATGGAGTCACACAGAGTCAGAAACGGCTGAAGCGACGCAGCAGCAGCAGCAGCAGCACTCACTTCTGAGATAGTACCTTGTTGTTATATTTTTAAAAGTTTAGTTAAGTTGTTAAAAGGACACTTTAAGTTTGTTTCTAAAGCTTATATCAGTAGTCAGTCTTTGGATGAAGATCAGATGTTCCATGATCTACAACCAGGCAACTAACACTCAGCTAAGTCATTTAAGTAAGTCAAATGACCTGGGGATATACTGGGCTATACCTAATGATAGCTCTTGACTCAAATTCTTACTTGTGATCTTACTAATAACTGCTTGCTATATTATTTTCTTTTCTTTTTTTCTTTTTAAAATTAATTTTTATTATTGATTTACAATGTTGTGTTAGTTTCTGGTGTATAGCAAAGTGAATCAGTTATACACATACATATACCCACTCACTTTTAGATTTTTTTCTCATATAGGTCATTACAGAGGATTGACTAGAGTTCCCTTACTAGTCAACCCAAATCTCCCAACTTATTCCTTCCTTCTCTTTCTCCCTTGGTTACCATTAGTTTGTCTCCTGTACCTGTGAATCTATTTCTGTTTTACTGAAAAACTTAAGCCATTCAGACGTGATCTTTTTTATTTTTTTTTATTTCTTTGTTTTATTTATTTACTTATTTATTTTTATTTTTTTTATTTATTTTATTTTATTTTTTTGTTTTTAGTTTTTTATTTTTTAAATTTTAAAATCTTTAATTCTTACATGCGTTCCCAAACATGAACCCCCCTCCCACCTCCCTCCCCATAACATCTCTCTGGGTCATCCCCATGCACCAGCCCCAAGCATTATTTTCTGTGTCACCTGTTTCAAAAAAAAAAAAAAATTGTTGTCTCTTAGATTACCAAGTATGTGACTGAGGCACTGATAAAATGATGGATATATAGAGTTCCATATGAGATCAACGATTTTAATAATGTAACTTTAGATATGGAAAAAAGCAACAAGAGGGCATATTTTCCTGAAGCAAGAGGCTAATAAGACAGGTATTATCTGGAGTCTTTTGCTATTCGTGGGGCCTGGTCCAGTAACAGTACATTTAGTGGCCTATCAGAGGAATCTTTCCCAGATCTGGAAAGAACATTCCCAGCACTGTGGGACACAATGTCCATGAAATGCCTCAAAATGATGATAAATCTATGACCCTGAAGGGGCTCTGCCAACTGGAAATTGACAATTGTCATCTGCCTCTGAAAGTGTGAAAATGAAAGTTAGTCACACAATCATGTTCGCCTCTTTGTGACACCATGGACTGTAATCCACCAGGCTCCTCTGTTCATGGAATTCTCCAGGTAAGAATACTGTAGTGGGATCCCATTTCCTTCTTCAGGGAATCTTCCCAACCCAGGGATCAAATCTGGGTCTCCTGAATTGTAGGCAGATTCTTTACCAAGTGAACCACTAGGGATGCCCCTGTCATCTGCATCTACAAGAGTTAAATTATTACCATTGAAAGTTGCTGACCTTGAACAGCCCCTAAAAGGAGTTCATGGTAGAGATCAGTAACAAGGCACTGTGTGCTCGGGAAAAACCTGGCAGAACAGGCCTTCAGATAGATGTTTTCAGGTAAAGATTTTTATGAGTCCAAATTCTTGAATCTTCTCATACCGAGAGAAACACTAACATCATGGACCAGTGTCTGCTATTGTTTCTCCTCGATAGCCTTTCTTCTAAGGCACCTTGGTAGCTCTACTTTTATGCATCTTTAACCTTGTTTTTGTTTCTTCAAAAATACAGTAAATAAATCTCCAAATGGTAGTATAAGAATGGGAGGTGGGAGGAGGGTTCAGGATGGGGAACATGTATACACCTGTAGTGGATTCATGTTGATGTATGGCAAAACCAATACAATACTATAAAGCAATTAGCCTCCAATTAAAATAAATAAATTTATATTTTTTTAAAAAAGAATACACCCAGCCAACACTCAAATAAACTTCACCTGATCTGTGAACAAGGCCTGTCTTTCCCTGATTTTGACTTTTTATGGCCAAAATTTACCTGTCTGGTTGGGAGTAAATCCTGACAGCTTATGGAATTGAGCTTTTTTACAATCTCTAAACATCTCCTTAACAGTAGAACTAAACCTTTGTGCTTCTATGATGTGTTGTAGTATTTCAGAAATTCTTGGTCCTACAATTGGCCAAAAGAAGCATAAAAGCATAGCCTCTTGCAAAGATGATTTTAATGTTTATTTCCCTGCCCATCCTAGATGTAGGGTCAGATGATCATTATGTTCCAATTTCATGTGTTATCTGTTCTTTGAAAAGAATATTTGTTACTTCATTTTACTAGAAATTATCTGGACTTTGATAACCACACCTGCTTACTGAGAGGCTATTACAAGGCTGTGAAGGAACTGCTTTGTGGGCCAAATTCTCACATTTGGGAACCCTGCTTATTGCAGCATTCAATCAACTACTCTGGGTGGACTGTTTTTCCTAAACCTACAACATTTTTTTAATAGCCCCTCAATTAGTAGAATATTCTGTTATTAATACTATTACAGTCAATAAGTTAATGGATATAGGGATTAATGTAAAAAAATATACTTGTTACTCATGGTGACACTGCTTCTTCATAACATCACCTGCCACTCAGAAATGATTTTGCTACATCATTTAACCCCTTGCTTATTTCTTTGAATATCTTGTTTCTTTTGACCATTTGAAATTGTTATTTGTCTTATAGAATTAATAAGACTGATCATGCTATTTTGCCTTATTCCTATCTCTCCAACCTAAACAATCCTGAAGTCTACTGTTAGGGAAATTAAATGGAATTAGTCTTGTTCAGGTTTCAGACACAAGAGAGCAGAACAGACCTCTGACTTTGCTTCTGACCTGCCTGGACACTGCCTTGACTACATGTCTGTTTGTGAGTGCACCTATTTGCTACCAGTAAGACTAGTGGCATTATAGATATGATAGGGAGTAAGTCTTGGAATTCTTTAACCCCTGGACGAGGTCTGGCCAACCATACCCAGGGGTCAACAAATTCTACAACTCACAAGATAAAAAAAGAAAAACATCATTGTAATAAAGATTAATGTGAAACCAGAGCTGCAATTTACTTGCAAACTAATAGTGTTATAAGTTTGTGGCCCAGGATTATAAGCAGAAACCCCCCAAAAGACAAATTTTGGGATGAAGTCTCATCACGGAGTGAATGTACGGCCAGGGACCTTTTCCCAACTGGGACATCAGATTGCTGTTACATGAGACTTCCCAGGACTCTTTGAGTCTGGATGTTAGCAACCTCCAATTAGAAGATGTATGTAATCTCCTCTACTGTTTCTATTTCTTCTTTTCATTTAATGATTTTTGTATAATGAAAGTAATTTAGATAATTATTAAATATTGAAGATGTTTGTGTATAACAAATGGTTTCTTTTGTTAACAAGTCCTTTAAACATGAAATGGAAGTTAAAACTTTCAGCAAAATATCACCATATTAACAAACTAAAGAATAAAGACCATATGATCATCTCAATAGATGCAGAGAAAGCTTTTGACAAAATCCAACACCCATTTGTGATTAAAATTTTTTTAAAAAAGAAAAAACTCTCCAATAAATGGACATAAAGGGAGCCTACCTCAATAGAATAAAGACCATATGTGACCAAACGATAGCAAGCATCACTCTCAATGGTGAAAATATGAGATAATTTCATCTAAGATCTGGAACAAGACAAGAATGTGCTTTCTCACCGCTATTATTCAACATTGTTTTGAAAATTCTAGCCATGGGCAATCAGAGAAGAAAAAGAAATAAAACAAATTTAAACTGTAAAAGAAGAGAGATGCAAAACTGTCATTGTTTGCAGATGTCACGATACTATACATAGAAAACCTGGCAAATGCCACCAGAAAACTACTAGAGTTAATCAATGAATTTGGTATAAGATACAAAATTAATACACAAGAATCTTTTTTATTCATATACATTAACAACAAAATACTGGAAAGTGTAATAGAGAAAACAATCTTGTTTAACATCTCATATAACAATTAAATATCTGGGAATAAACCTATCTATATAGGTAAAAGTTGTACATGGAAAACTGTTAGATACTGATGAAAACAATTAAAGATGACACAGAAGCAGATGGAGAGATATAACATGTTCATGGATTGGAGAACTTGATAATGTGGAAATGACCATACTACTCAAATTTATCTGCAGATTCAATGCAATCTCTACCAAATCGCCAACGTTATTTTTCACAAGTTGAAACAAAAATGTTTACAACTTGTATGGAAACAAAAAAGACATTGAATATAAAAAAGTGAAGCTAGAAGAATCAGGGTCCCTGACTTCAGAATATACTACAAACCTACAGTAAACAAGATGGTACGGTATTATTTTAAAAAAAGGATAAAATCCCAGAGGTAAGCCCACACAACAATGGGGCATCTAGTCTGCTACTACAAATAATCCAAAAATATACAATTGAGAAAAGACAGCCTCTTCAATAAGTGGTACTAGGATACCTGGACAGCTGTATGTGAAAGAATGAAACTAGAACACTCCCTAACAACATACACAAAAATAAATTCAAAATGGACTACAAAACTCTTAGAGGCATACAAAGACAGAATATTCTGACATAAATTGAAGAAAAATCTTTCTTAACCCACTTCCTAGAGTAATGAAAACAAAAACAAATGTAAACAAATGGAACCTAATTAAACTTAAACCTTTTCCACAGCAATGGAAACCATAAACAAGATGAAAATACAACCCATAGAATGGGAGAAAATATTTGCAAAAGAAACAACTAACAAATGATTAATCTGCAAAATATATGAACAGTTCATGCAGTTCAATATAAAAACAATCATTGCAATTTAAAAAAAAAAATGGCAGAAGACCTCAATAGAGACTTTTCCAAAGATAAAAAAAGGTGGCCAACAAACATGAAAAGATGCTCAACATCATGAATTATTAGAGAAATGCAAGTCAAAAATAAAATATCACCTCACATTGGTCGGAATGGACATCATTGAAAAATCTACAAATAATAAATGATGGAGAGGGTATTGAGAAAAGAGAAACATCTTATACTGCTGGTGGTAATGTAAATTTATACATCCACTATGGAGAACAGTATGCAGTTTCCTTAAAAAAAGAAAAAATAAATAAAACTAGAATTAAAACTACCTATGACCCAGCAATCTCACTCTTGAGCATATACTTGGAGGAAAAAAAAAAAAAACAGAATATGGCAGCAACTTAAATGCCCATCAACAGAGGAATGAATAAGAAGATTTGGTACATATATATATATATATAGTGCAATATTACTCAGCCATAAAAGGGAATGAAATTGTGTATTTTGCATAGACCTGGATAGACATTGAGACTGTCATACAGAGTAAAACAAGTAAGAAAGAGAAAAATAACTATTGTATAATATCACTTATATGTGAAATCTAGAAAAGTGACACAGATGAACTTATTTGCAAAGCAGAAACAGAAACAGAGACATAGAGAATGGACATATAGATACCAGGTAGGGAGGGAGAAGGTGGATGGGATGAATAGGAGATAGGGATTTACATATATAACCTATTATATATAAAAAATAACTAACTTGATGATCTGTAGTGACCTAAATAGGAAGGAAATCCAAAAAGGAGAAAATGTATGTATACATAGATCTGATTCACTTTGCTGTACAGGAGAAACTAACACAATATTGTAAAGCAATTATATGCCAAATAAAGTTAATTTTAAAAACAGAAAAAAGGAAAAGGAAAAACAAGGTTTAAGTGGGGAAAAAATCTTTTCAATAAATAGTTTTGAGAAAACTGGGCATTCTCGTGCACAAGAATGGCACCAGACCACAATTTGACTCTATATACAGCTCAAAATAGATTAATAACTTGGATGTAAGACATAAAACCATAAAACTCCTAGAATAAAATATAGGCTGTATGTTTTACATTGGTCTTAGCAATATTTTTCTGGATATATCTCTGTAGGCAAGGCAAAATCAATGGATAGGACCACATCAAAATAAAAAGCTTTTTCACAGCTGAGGAAACCATCAGCAAAACAAAAAGACAACTTTCCTAATGGGAGAAGATATTTGCAAGTAATATATCTACTAAGTCGTTAATAGCTAAAATATATAAAAATTCCTAACAGCAAAAAAGGAAACAACCTGATTTAAAATGGGCAGAAGAGCTGAATGTTTTACAAGAAAATGTGCAGATGGCCAAGAGACCTCTAAAAAGGTGCCCAACATTATTTACCATCAGGGAAATGCAGATCACAACCGCAATGAGATAATACCTCATGCTGATGGATATTATAAAAAAGGCACTTGCTGTTATTTCTATAACATGAGTTGGTGAGGATGTGGAGATTACCACTCTTGCTGGGAATACAAATTGTTTTAGTCACTGTAGAAACAAAATGAATAAATCTCAAAATATTAAGAACAAGGCCATTGTATAATTCAGTTTTTCCAATCTGGGGTGCTAATCTGAAGAAACAAAAACACTAATTCAAAAAGAAATATGCACCTCTATGTTCATTGTAGCACTCAAGTCAAGATAAGGAAACAAACTAAATGTCCATCAACAGATCAATGGATAAAGAAGATATGGGGTGTATATACAATGAAATACTTTGTTGTTGTGTCGTCACTAAGTAAGTCATGTCTGACTCTTGTAACCTCATTGACTGTCACCCACCAGTTGCCTCTGTCCATGGGGTTTCCCAGGCAACAATATTGGAGTGGGTTGCCATTTCCTTCTCCAGGGGCTCTTCCTTACCCAGAGATCAAACCCAAGTATCCTGCATTGGCATGCAAATTTTTTACCACTGAGACACGATGGAAGCCCATAAATAGATGAATCTTGCCATTTGCAACAAAACAGATAAACCATGAAGGCATTATGCTGAAGTGAAGTAAGTCAGACAAAGACCAATTCTGTATAATTTCAATTGCATGTGGATTTTTAAAGCAAATACAAAAAAAAAAAAAAAAAACCTTAACCAAACAGAAACAAATCCATTGATAAAGAAAAGAGAATGGATAGCAATTTAACTTTTATTGGTAGCATCTTATAGTGAATACAGAAATTAAAATACAATGTACATATGAAACATACAATGTTTTAAACCACTACTACTCTGTGTGTGCATGTTAAGTCACTTCAGTCATGTGAACCCTACTGTGCAACCCTACAGACTGTAGCCTGCCAGAGTCCTCTATCCATTGGATTCTCCAGACAAGAGTATTGGATTGGATTGACATTTCCTCCTTCAGGGGATTTTCCTGGCCCAGGCTGAATCTCTTATGTCTTCTGCATTGGCAGGTTGGTTCTCTGGGAAGCCCATTATTGCAGTGATTTTTAATTTAAAAATTAAAACAACAGGAAGAAATTCTTGGAGAGAATGGATATGTTTACAGTATAGAATGTGCTGGTGATTTCGTGAGTATATACTTATCTTCATGTTTATTAAGCTGTATACATTTAATAAATACAGACTCTTTGTACATCACTGCTATTCAAAGTGGTTTTAAAAACTTTAAATGAATCGCCCAACTTTAGAAACTTTGTGTTGCCACCTTTTCTGTTGTTGTTCTAATTACAACTTAGCAAGCAACTTTTAATAATATAGAAAAGCATAAATAGCCAAATAATATAACTATCTCATCTTGGGGAAAAACATGGATGGTTTTGTTTCTGACTATAAGGCAAGTAGGATCATACTCAGATGGTTTCAAAATAAACAGCTGCCTCTTAAGCAAAACAAGTAAAAAGGGAAAATGATGTCTCGCAATCTTGGGCTTTTTATGTTAAATATATATTCCTAACATATATCCCTTCAACTGCTGTACATTGTTATTGAAGCTGAGGCCATACCTTTGTTTATTTAACTTGTTTTATTTTATATTGCATATAGTTGATTTACTATATTGTGTTAGTTTCTTGTGTACTGCTAGGTGATTCAGTTATACATATATCCATTCTTTTTCAGCTTCTTTTACCATATAAGTTATTACAGAATACTGAATAGAGTTCCCTGTGCTACTTTGTAATGGCTGAGTAAGATTCCATTGTATATCTGTACCACATCTTTTTTTAATCCATTCACCTGTCAATGGATATTTAGGTTCCTTCCATTTCTTGGTTGTTTTAAACAGTATTGCACCGTCATTGTAGTTTTGGTATTCATTTCTATAATAACTAGCAGTGTTGACAATTTTTTCATGTAATTTTTCACCATCTGTACATCTTCATTGGAGAAATGCCTGTTTAGATCTTCTGCCCATTTTTTGACTGGGTAGTGTTTTTTTTTTTTTTTTAAATTTTTTTTAATTGCTTTGCATGAGCTGCTTGTATGTTTGGAGATTAATCCCTTGTGAGTTGCATCTTTGGCAAATATTTTCTCTCATTGTGTACGTTGTCATTTTGTTTTGTTTGCCATTTCCTTTGCTATAAAAGGCTGTAAATTTAATTAGGTCCTAATTTTTTTATTCTAGTTTTTTTTTTTTTTTTACTTTATTTTACTTTACAATACTATATTGGTTTTGCCATACATCAACATGAATCCGCCACGGGTGTACACGTGTTCCCAACCCTGAACCCCCTTCCCACCTCCCTTCTCATACCATCTCTCTGGGTCATCCCAGTGGACCAGCCCCAAGCATCCTGTATCCTGCATCAAACCGAGACTGGCGATTCGTTTCTTATATAATATTATACATGTTTCAATGCCATTCTCCCAAATTATCCCACCCTCTCCCTCTCCCACAGAGTCCAAAATACTGTTCTATACATCTGTGTCTCTTTTGCTGTCTCGCATACAGGATTATCATTACCATCTTTCTAAATTCCATATGTATGTGTTGGTATACTGTATTGGTGTTTTTCTTTCTGGTTTACTTCACTCTGTATAATTGGCTCCAGTTTCATCCACCTCATTAGAACTGATTCAAATGTATTATTTTTAATGGCTGAATAATACTCCATTGTGTATATGTACAACAGCTTTCTTATATTTTCAATATTCTAGGAGGTGGATCCAAAAGGATATTGTTGCAACTTATATCAATTAGTGTTCTACTTAAGTTTTTAGTTTTATAGCAAGAGGCCTCACATTTAAGTCTTTAATCCATTTTGAGATTTTTTTTTTTTTTTGGTATATGATGCTAGAGAATGCTCTCATTTCATTCTTTTACCTGTAGCTGTCCAGTTTTCCCAGCATTACTTATGAAGAAACTTTCTTTTCTCTACTGTATATTTCTCATCCTTTGTTGTAGACTAATTGACTATAGCTGGTGCATGCATTTATTTCTGAGCTTTCTATCTTGTTTCACTGATATATGTTTCTGTTTTTGTACCAGTATTATACTCTTTTGCTTACTGTAACTATGTAGTATAGTCTGAAGTCAGGGAGCATGATTTTTACATTACCACGTTTCTTTCTCAGGATTGCTTTAGCCATTTGGGGTCTTTTGTGTTTCCATACAAATGTTAAGATTTTTTTCTTTTAGTTTTGTGAAAAATATATTCAATATATTGATAGGGATTGCACTCAATCTCTATATTTTCTTGAATAGTATAGTCATTTTGACACCATTGATTCTTCCAATCCAAAAGCATGGTGTATCTTTCTGTTTGTGTCATCTTTGATTTCTTTCATCAGTGTCTCATTGTTTTCAGAGTATAGGTCTTTTGCCTCCTGAGGTACTTTTATTCTTAGGTATTTTATTCTTTTTCATACAATGGTAAATTGAATTGTTTTCTTAATTTTTCTTTTTAATTATTCATTTCTTAATTTATATGAATAAAAGAGATTTGTGTACATTAATTTAGCATCCTGTAAGTTTACCAAAGTAATTGATGAGCTCTAATAGTTTTCTGGTAGCATCTTTAGGATTTTCTCTGTGTAGCATTGATAGCTTATGGTGAATGGTGTCAGATTTGTGATCTCCAAAGGAGAAAAATTTGCTTCAGGGCCAAAGAAGGATTTTCAGTCACTCACAACTTCATGCAGCCTAAGATTTATTAAAGTGAAAAGAGATAGAGAAAGCTTCTGACATAGACATCAGAAGGGGGCAGAGAGAGTATCCCCTCATTAGCTTTAGCAAGGCATTTTATAATTTTTTCAATTGGTTCCTAATAATTGATCAAAAGAATATCTTAGGATTGTAAAGTTGTTAACAGACCCACTCCTACACATACATCTTAAAATAAATCCAGTACAAGATTGGCCAGAAAGAATAGGTTCCTGTTAAGAAGAAGAAACATGTCCTCAAGCAAGATATATTATTGTTACATAATCATTACCACAGAAATTAAGGAAAAATATATCCTTGAGCAACATGTACTGCTTTGTTTTGTAATCATTAGCTCTGGGCTTAAAGAACGTTTAGTTCAGTTCAATTCAGTCACTCAGTTGTGTTCGAACCTTGGTGACCCCATAAATCGCAGCACACCAGTCCTCCCTGTTTATCACCAACTCCCAGAGTTCACTCAAACAAACATGTATATCGAGCTGGTGATGCCATCCAGCCATCTCATCCTCTGTTGTCCCCTTTTCCTCCTGTCCCCAATCCCTTCCAGCATCAGAGTATTTTCCAAAGAGTCAACTCTTCACATAAGTGGGCAAAGAACTGGAGTTTCAGCTTTAGCATCATTCCTTCCAAAGAAATCCCAGAGTTGATCTCCTTGAGAATGGATTAGTTGGATCTCCTTGTAGTCCAAGGGACTCGCAAGAGTCTTCTTCAACACCACAATTCAAAAGCATCAATACTTTGGTGCTCAGCGTTCTTCACAGTCCAACTCTCACATCCATACATGACCACAGGAAAAACCAGAGCCTTGACTAGATGGACCTTAGTCAGTAAAGTAATATCTCTGCTTTTCAATATGCTACCTAGTTTGGTTATAACTTTCCTTCCAAGGAGTAAGTGTCGTTTAATTTCATGGCTGCAGTTACCATCTGCAGTGATTTTGCACCCCCAAAAAATAAAGTCTGACACTGTTTCCACTGTTTCCCCATCTATTTCCCATGAAGTGATGGGACCAGACGCCATGATCTTCGTTTTCTGAATGTTGAGCTTTAAGCCAACTTTTTCACTCTCCGCTTTCACATTCATCAAGAGATTTGAGTTCCTCTTCACTTTCTGCCATAAGGATGGTGTCATCTGCATATCTGAGGTTATTGATATTTCTTCTGGCAGTCTTAATTCCAGCTTGTGATTCTTCCAGCCCAGAGTTTCCCATGATGCACTCTGCATAGAAGTTAAATAAGCAGGGTGACAATATACAGCCTTGACGTACTCTGTTTCCTATTTGGAACCAGTCTGTTGTTCCATGTCCAGTTCTAACTGTTGCTTCCTGACCTGCATATAGGTTTCTCAAGAGGCAGGTCGGGTGGTCTGGTATTCCCATTTCTTTCAGAATTTTCCACAGTTTATTTTGATCCACACAGTCAAAGGCTTTGACATAGTCAATAAAGCAGAAATAGATGTTTTTCTGGAACTCCTTTGGTTTTTTGATGATCCTGGGGTTCTTGGCAATTTGATCTCTTGTTTCCCTGCCCTTTCTAAAACCAGCTTGAGCATCTGGAAGTTCACGGTTCAATATTGCGGAAGCCTGGCTTGGAGAATTTTGAGCATTACTTTACTAGTGTGTCAGATGAGTGCAACTGTGTGGTAATTTGCACATTCTTTGGCATTGCCTTTCTTTGGGATTGGAATGAAACTGACCTTTCCCAGGCCAATTGCCACTGCTGAGTTTTCCAAATTTGCTGACATATTGAGAGCAGCACTTTCACAGCAACATCTTTCAGGATTTGAAATAGCTCAACTGGAATTCCATCACCTCCACTAGCTTTGTTCGTAGTGATGCCTTCTAAGGCCCAATTGACATCACATTCCAGGATGTCTGTCTCTAGGTGAGTGATCATACCGTTGTGATTATCTTGGTCATGAAAATATATATATATATTTTTTTACATTTCTTCTGTATATTCTTGCCACCTCTTCTTAATATCTTCTGCTTCTGTTAGGTCCTTAAATTTCTGTCCTTTATTGAGCCCATCTTTGCATGAAATATTATCTTGGTATCTCTAATTTTCTTGAAGAGATCTCTAGTCTTTCCCATTCTGTTATTTTCCTCTATTTCTTTACATTGATCACTGAGGAATGCTTTCTTATCTCTCCTTGCTATTTTTTGGAACTCTGCATTCAGAGGCTTATATCTTTCCTTTTCTCCTTTGCTTTTTGCTTCTCTTTTCTCCTTTGCTTTTTGCTTCTCTTTTCTCCTTTGCTTTTTGCTTCTCTTTTTTTCACAGCTATTTGTAAGGCCTCACCTGACAGCCATTTTGCTTTTTTTTTTTTCTTTTCTTTTCCATGAGGATGGTCTTGATCCTTGTCTCCTGTACATTGTCACGAACCTTCATCTGTAGTTCCTCAGGCAGTCTATCAATCAGATCTAGACCCTTAAGTCTATTTCTCACTTCCACTGTATAATCACAAGGGATTTGATTTAAGTCATACCTAAATGGTCTAGCGGTTTTCCCTACTTTCTTCAATTTAAGTCTGAATTTGGCAATATGGAGTTCATGATCTGAGCCACAGTCAGCTCCTGGTCTTGCTTTGTTGACTGTATAGAGCTTCTCCATCTTTGGCTGCAAGAATATAATCAATCTGATTTCAGTGTTGACCATCTGGTGATGTCCATGTGTAGAGTCTTTTCTTATGTTGTTGGAAGAAGGTGTTTGCTATGACCAGTGCGTTCTCTTGGCAAAACTCTATTAGCTTTTGCCCTGCTTCTTTATGTTTTCAAAGGCCAAATTTGCCTGTTACTCCATGTGTTTCTTGACTTCCTACTTTTGCACTCCAGGCACCTGTAATGAAAAGGACATCTTTTTAGGTTGCTAGTTCTAAAAGGTCTTGGAGGTCTTCATAGAACCAATCAACGTCAGCTCCTTTAGTGTTACTGGTTGAGGCATTGACTTGGATTACAGTGATATTGAATGGTTTGCCTTGGAAACGAATGGAGATCATTCTGTCGTTTTTGAGATTGCATCCAAGTACTGCATTTCGGACTCTTTTGTTGACCATGATGGCTACTCCATTTCTTCTAAGGGATTCCTGCCCACAGTAGTAGATATAATGGTCATCTGAGTTAAATTCACCCATTCCAGTCCATTTTAGTTCACTGATTCCTAGAATGTCGACGTTCACTCTTGCCATCTCCTGTTTGACCACTTCCAATTTGCCTTGATTCATGAACCTGACATTCCAGGTTCCTATGCAATATTGCTCTTTACATCATCAGATATTGCTTCTATCACTAGTCACATCCACAGCTGGTTATTGTTTTTGCTTTGGCTCCATCCCTTCATTCTTTTTGGAGTTATTTCTCCACTGATCTCCAGTAGCATATCCAAGCCAGGCTTCAGCAATACGTGAACCATGAACTCCCTGATGTCCAAGCTGGTTTTAGAAAAGGCAGAGAAACCAGAGATCAAATTGCCAACATCTGCTGGATCATGGAAAAAGCAAGAGAGTTCCAGAAAAAACATCTATTTCTGCTTTATTGACTATAACAAAGCCTTTGACTGTGTGGATCACAATAAACTGTGGAAAATTCTGAAAGAGATGAGAATACCAGACCACCTAACCTGCCTCTTCCCTTCGGAGAAGGCAATGGCACCCCACTCCAGGACTCTTGCCTGGAATATCCCATGGACGGAGGAGCCTGGTAGGCTGCAGTCCATGGGGTCGCTGAGAGTTGGACGTGACTCAGTGACTTCACTTTCACTTTTCACTTGCATGTATTGGAGAAGGAAATGGCAAGCCACTCCAGTGTTCTTGCTTGGAGAGCCCCAGGGATGGCGGAGCCTGGTGGGCTGCCATCTATGGGGTTGCACAGAGTCGGACATGACCAAACCAACTTAGCAACCTGCCTCTTAAGAAATCTGTATGCAGGTCAGGAAGCAACAGTTAGAACTGGACATGGAACAACAGACTGGTTCCAAATAGGAAAAGGAGTATGTCAAGGATGTATATTGTCACCCTGCTTATTTAACTTCTATGCAGAGTACATCATGAGAAACACTGGACTGGAAGAAACACAAGCTGGAATCAAGATTGCCGGGAGAAATATCATTTCCTCAGATATGCAGATGACACCACCCTTATGGCAGTAAGTGAAGAGGAACTCAAAAGCCTCTTGATAAAAGTGAAAGAGGAGAGTAAAAAATTGGCTTAAAGCTCAACATTCAGAAAACGAAGATCATGGCATCTGGTCCCATCACTCCATGGGAAATAGATGGGGAAACAGTGGAAACAGTGTCAGACTTTATTTTGGGTTGGCTCTAAAATCACTGCAGATGATGATTGCAGCCATGAAATTAAAAGACACTTACTCCTTGGAAGAAAAGTTATGATCAACCTAGATAGCATATTCGAAAGCAGAGACATTACTTTTCCGACTAAGGTCCGTCTAGTCAAGGCTATGGTTTTTCCAGTGGTCATGTATGGATGTGACAGTTGGACTGTGAAGAAGGCTGAATGCCAAAGAATTGATGCTTTTGAACTGTGGTGTTGGAGAAGACTCTTGAGAGTCCCTTGGACTGCAAGGAGATCCAACCAGTCCATTCTGAAGGAGATCAGTCCTGGGATTTCTTTGGAAGGAATGATGCTAAAGCTGAAACTCCAGTCCTTTGGTCACCTCATGCGAAGAGTTGACTCATTGGAAATGACTCTGATGCTGGGAGGGATTGGGGACAGGAGGAGAAGGGGACGACAGAGGATGAAATGGCTGGATGGCATCACTGACTCGATGTATGTGAGTCTGAGTGAACTCCAGGTGATGGTGATGGACAGGAAGGCCTGGCATGCTGCAATTCATGGGGTCGCAAAGAGTCGGACACGACTGAGCGACCTAACTGAACTGAACTGACCTGGGGAGTTCCTCTTTCAGTATCCTATCATTTTACCTTTGCGTACTATTCATGGGTTTCTCAAGGCCAGAATACTGAAGTGGTTTGCCATTCCCTTCTCCAGTGGACCAAATTCTTTCAGACCTCTCCACCATGGCCCACCCAACTTGGGTGGCCCCCACAGGGCATGGCTTGGTTTCATTGAGTTAAACAATGCTGTGGAACTAGTGTGATTAGATTGACTAGTTTCCTGTGATTATGGTTTCAGTGTGTCTACCTTCTAATGCTCTCTTGCAACACCTACCATCTTACTTGGGTTTCTCTTGCCTTGGATGTGGGGTATCTCTTCACAGCTGCTCCATCAAAGCACAGCTGCTGCTTTCTACCTTGGATGAGGGGTATCTCCTCCCTGCTGCCCCTCCTGACCTTCAACATGAAATAACCCTCTAGGCCCTACTGGATTCACACAGCCACCGCTCCTTGGACGTGGGGTAGCTCCTCCTGGCTGCCACCCCTGACCTTTGGTGGCAGGTAGCTCCTCACAGCTGCTCCTGCACTGTCGCAGCTTGGCACTCTTGAAAACTGCCCCAACCTCTGATGTGTAAGTCTTAGGCAAAATAGATTGTTGCCATAGAAACTCAGGGCTTAAGAAAAAAATGACTTATGTGACTAAGAGGATGAAATGTAGAAAAACAAAAAAGTTTGTCCCTCCTCCTCAAGGGCCCTGCACTCCTTATCAATCTATCTAAGCATTAACTCTCCCATTATCATGTCATAGACAACAACCGTTTTGCTTATTTTTCCAGTTTGAATTTCTTTTATTTCTTTTCTTTTCTGATTGCCAAGGCTAGGACTTAACAAAACTATGTTGAATAATAGTGGCTAGAGTGAACATCCTTGTCTTGTTACTGATATTAAAGGAAATGCTTTCACCTTTTCATTGAGTATATTAGTTGTAGGTTTGCCATATATGGTTTTTATTATGCTGAGGTAGAGTCCATCTATGCCCACTTTCTGGAGAGTTTTTAACCATAATTTGGTGTTGAGTTTTGCCAAAAGCATTTTCTTCATATTTTGAGATGATCATATTGCTTTTATTCTATAATTTGTTAATTTAATGTATTATATAAATGTATACCTTTGAAATATCACATAATAATATCTTATACTCATTATCTCCAAACTGAAGTTTATGTATCATATCCAGAAATGCAACACCTCCAGAAGTCTTTACAATGATTTATGACAGATATTTCATTCTGGTCTCATACCTTCAACATACTATGAAAAATTACAATTTTAATTTTTAAAACTCTTGCTGTGCAAATTAAATCTGATTTTGCATGGATCTCTATATCATATCAAGTATTATTTATCTGCAGTGTAGTAACGGCATTATGGGAAGTGCTGTATGGCATTTGCCTTATATCAACGCCCCTCAAATTTTACAGTGCACACAAATTAACTACAGATCTTCTGAAGATGTATATTCTTACTTATTACATATAGATGGAGCCTAAAATTCTGCACTTTCATACTGCTTCTGGCATGTAAACTTTATTTTGTGTAGGATGAATTTATATTGCTAAAGAAATCTAAAGAATGGGAAAGTGTTAATATTTTCATGTCTGATTGTATGTAAATAAATGATCATTAAACTATTCCATCTATTGTTTATATGTTGAAGATTTTTCATAATAAAAAGTTTTAAATAAAAAGTTTAAATAATGATTTAAAAATATATGCAAATATTAGGCCTAGCATAGGCTCAATACATATCTTTACTTGACTGACCACCTAATCAATAGCAATTTAAATGGAAAACATACATTTTATGTATTCCTGAAATGTAGAAGGACCTTAGAGAGAGTGTTATTTTATACAGTGTGATTGGGGATTAGTGTTCTGAAAAAGATAGTTAAGCAAGTGCCCCACTAAAACATAAATATTATGGCCTAAATTATTTTTTTACCCTTAGAGGTTATCTATTTATTTTATATATCTCCCTAGATAATAAAGTGTAAAATATAACTGTACTGTAACTTTTGATTAACAATTATAGCATGGTCACAGTCAATGAGTTGAGATACAGAATAATATCATGAAACCTGGAAACTAAAGTACAGCTTCAGATAATCTGAATTAATGGAAACCAAAAAAGTGACTATTGTATATGATTAATGTATTTGGGCAATGTAAATATAGCTTTCAATACTTCTGTCAATCTCTAAACTAGATACTGGGTATTTTCTCCAAACTTCAGTTTTCATGTATAGATTTTTTCCATAGTAAAGAAAAGCATGCTTATGATTCAAGTGTTAAAAATACAAACTAATATTGACTCATACTCTCAAACTATTCTCTGAGTAGCGAAGGCAAGGGAGCAATTTTTTTTTTTTTAATCTCCCCTGGTAATTTTATAGCACACAATATTCTGATAAACCTTTGGTTCAATACTGGCCAACCAAGAAAGGATCTACTGATGATATTTTTTAGTTTGTTAAGAGCTATGGTTAGCTGTGTATTATGAGAAAACATGGCTGGGAATTACAAACCAACCTAAGATAAGAGATTCGCTATGGATGAACATTTTTCTTTCCTCTCTCTGTGCTTCCATTATTACTGTTCAACAATACTATGTTGGTGACAAGCAAGCATATATCCAACATAGTGTCCTCATGTTTTTCTCTGCTTTCTCCATTATAAATATTAAACATGTCATAATATTTTCTCATTTGATGTAACTCCTCACTAGTGAAAGGTTGTTGCTGAACCACACAAAGACACCGGGATCCTTGGCATCCAGATAAGAATTCAATCCAGGGCCAGAGACGAGGCTTGATCACTCAGAGCTTTTGTGTAATAAATATTTATTAAAATATAAAGAAGATAGAGAAAGCTTCTGATATAGACATCAAAAGAGGGTAGAAAGAGTACCCCCTTGCTAGTGTTAGCAATGTAGTTATATACTCTCTAATTAGTTATTATAGTGAATCCAAAGAATGTCTGGAGGTTGTAAAGATCTCACCAGACATACTCCCATAATTTACATTTTAAGATAACAGGATTAGCTAGAGGGTTTAGTCCAGAGACCACCTTCAGGCAGGATATATTATTGTTATATAATCCTTGTAAAGACCAGACCTACTCCCATAATTTACATTTTAAGACAACATGATTAGCTAGAAGATTTTAGTCAAGAGACTGCCTTCAGGCAGGATACATAATCCTAAGGAATGTAGAGGGAAAAACAAAAACAAAAACCTTTGTCCTTTCTTCCTCCATGAGAATTCCAGACCCTTCTCTCCTTGGGGACCCCTAGACTTCTTATCAACCTACTTAGGAAATGACTCTTTCATTAGAAAACATAAATAAATACATTAAATAAAGACTGAGTATTTCAGATCTTCTGATTAATTATTTCATTAATTTCTTATTTCCAGCTAGTACATTATTAACAGTATTCTTAATGTGGGAATAGTAGACAGTACAAAATCATAATTACTGCTATCAACAATATGGTTTCCTTTTACACTTTCATAATTAAAACATTTGAAATACCTTAAATAATATTTTTCTGGCTTGCTGACAACTGTGATTTTGGAAAATGTATCTATAAATATGTGATTTGTATGAAATACTAATATATGAAATCTGCATATACAAACTCATTTTCCTCCTAACTCATTAGCATTTGTATTTTTGAAGAACTGGAGATAGTTTCAACAAATTATTATTGGAATAACAGAAGTGTTAAGTTATTGATTTGCTAATTATCATTTCCTATTTATGAGACATTAGCTCCAGACCTGATCTTTGTTTCTTGCACACGTGAAGAAAATACAAAATATATCCTGAAGTAATAAAATTATCAGAAGGCATTGGAAAGAACAATGGACTGAGAGACAAGAAAACCTAGATTTTAGTTGCTGCTCAGTCACTAGTTCTTTGGCTGCCCTGATGGCTCAGTAAAGAATCCGTTTGCCAATGCAAGAGACACAGATGTGATCCCTTGGTCAGGAAGATCCCTTTGAGAAAGAAATGACAACACATTCCAGTATACTTACCTTGGAAATTCCATGGACAGAAGAATCCTTACATGCCTGACAGTCTATGTGGTCACAGAGTCAGACACAACTTACTAACTAAAAACAACAACATTGCTTTGGGGCTCGCTTCTCTAACAACAACTTCTTCATCTGGATAATTCATTCAGTAGATGTTTACTAAGAGCCAAATATCTATTTATCAATGCACTTATTAATTTAGCTACAAAAATAGATTTTATAAGAAATATCATCAAATTTGTCATTGTTGTTCAGTCACTCGCTGTCCAATCCTTTGCAATCCCATGGACTGAAGCATGCAAGGCTTCCCTATCCTTCACTACCTCCAAGAGATGTTCAAACTCATGTCCATTGAGTCGATGATGCCATCCAACCGTCACGTGGGTGTATGTTCCTTGGTTCTTTGTCTCGTCACAACAAAGATTTGGAGTGATGGACATTAAAGGCCTCTGTGTGTCACAGCTCTTGGGTCTTGGACAAACCGTGTTATAGCTCTTAGGCAAATCAGTGTTACAACTCTATTTTATTCAGAAGATAGTAGGAGAATCCATCCTCAAAGCGTGAGGGCATGCCAACCCAAAGACTTGAAGAGAAGAGAGTGGAGGAGTGTATGGGAGAGAGAGGGAGAGAGCACACGCACGCTGGAGAGAAAGAGAGAGAAAGCACTTTGGCTCCTCCTTTTATATGTTTTTTCCTCCACCTGGGCCTGCCCTATGCAAATTGGGCTTAGCTAGTAGTGCTGTTTGTTCTACCTGAAGTCTTCACTCTGGTCCTCGGACCTTCTTTTGTTTCATTTTCTCGGGCTTTCCCTTCCTTGTCTTGTAGCCACCGCCATTTTGGACTCCTTTTCCTTATTCTACCTACCTAACACAACCACCTCATCCTCTGTCACTCCCTTCTTCTCCTGCCCTCAATCTTTCAAAGCATTAGGGTCTTTTCAACAAGATCATTCTTCATCTATCAGGTGGCCAAAATATTGGAGCTTCAGCTTCAGTGCCAGTCCTTCCAATGAATATTCAATGCTGATTTCATTTAGGATTGACTGGTTTGATCTCCTTGCTGTCCCAGGGACTCTCAAGAGTTTTCTCCAACTCCAGTTCTAAAGCATCAATTCTTTGGTACTCAGACACCTTTATGGTCCAACTTTCACATCCATATATGACAACTGGAAAATGTATAGCTTTGACTATACAGACCTTTATGGGAAAGTGACGGCTCTGCTTTCTAATACATTGTCTAGATTTGTTATAGATTTTCTTCCAAAGAGAAAGTGTCTTTTAATTTCATGGCTGCAGTCACCACCATCTGCAGTAATCTTAGAGCCCAATAAAATAAGGTCTGCCACTGTTTCTATTGTTTCCTCATATACTGCCATGAAGACTGGATGCCATGATCTTCATTTTCTGAATGCTGAGATTTAAGACAACTTCTTCTGTCTCTTCTTTCACCTTCGTTGAAAGGTTCTTTAGTTTCCCTTTGCTTTCTGCCATAAGGGTGGTGTCATCTGCATATCTGAGGCTATTAATATTTCTCACAGCAATCTTGATTTCAGCTTGTGCTTCACCCAGCTTGGCATTTCACATGATGTACCCTGCACATGAGTTAAGTAAGCAGGGTAACAATATGCAGCCTTGATGTACTCCTTTTCCAATTTTGAACCAGTCCATTGTTCCATGTCTGGTTCTAACGGTTGCTTCTTGACCTGCATACAGGTTTCTCAAGAGGCAGGTAAGGGTGGTCTAGTATTTCAATCTCTTTAAGAATGTCCCCCAGTTTGTTATGACCCACACAATCACAGGTTTTAACACAGTCAATGAAGCAGTAGACATTTTTCTGGAATTCAATTGTGTTTTTTTTTTTTTTTCTATAATGCAACAGATGTTGGCAGTTTGATCTCTGGATCTTCTGCCTTTTCTAAATCCAGCTTGTTCAAACGAAGTTCTCAGTTCATGTACTGTCAAAGCCTAACTTGAAGGAATTCAAGCATTATCTTGCTAGAAAGAGAAATTAGTACAACTATGTGGTAGTTTGAATAATATTTGGCCATGCCCTTCTTTGTCACTGGAATGAAAATTGACCTTTTCTAGTCCTTTTGCCACTGTTGAGTTTTCCAGATTTGTTGGCATATTGGGTGCAGCACTTTAACAACATCATGTTTTAGGATTTGAAATAGCTCACTTGGAATTCCATTACCTCCACTAGCTTTCTTCTTAGTGATGCTTCCTAAGGCCCACTAGTGTTCACATTCCATAGTGTCTGGCTCTGTTTGACTAAACAATTGTGGCTGTCCAGGTCATTAAATCTTTTTTGTACAGTTCTTCTGTATATTCTTGCCACTTCTTCTTAATCTCTTCTGCTCCTCTTAAATCCATACCATTTCTGTCCTTTACTGAGCCATCTTTGTGTGAATTGTTCCCTTGATATCTCTAATTTTCTTTAAGAAATCTCTAGTCTTTCCCATTCTATTGTTTTCCTCTATTTCTTTGCATATTTCATTTACAGAGATTTTCTTATCTCACCTTGCTATGATTTGGAACTCTGCATTCAATTGTGTATATCTTTCTTTCTCTCCTTTGCCTTTGACTTCTCTTCTCAGGTATCTGTAAGACTTTCCCAGATAATCATTTTGCCTTTTCACATTTCTTTTGCTTCGGAATAGTTCTGGCCACTTCATCCTATACAATCTTATGAACCTCCATCCATAGTTCTTCAGGCACTCTGTCTATCAGATCTAATCCCTTGTATCTATTTGCCACTTCCATTGTGTAAATATAAGGGATTTGATATAGGTCATACTTGAATGGCCTAGTAGTTTATCCTACTTCAATTTAAGTCTGAATTTTGGAATGAGTTCATGATCTGAGCCACACTCAGCTCCTGGTCTTGTTTTCGCTGATTGTATAGAGCCTCTCAATCTTCAGCTGCAAAGAATATAATCAATCTGATTTTGACATTCATCATCTGGCAATGTCCATGTGAAGGGTCATCTTTTGTGTTGTTGAAAGAAGGTGTTTGCTATGACCAGAGTGTTATCGTGGCAAAACTGTTAGCCTTTACCCAGCTTTGCTATAAAATTAGTGTAATAAAAAAAGCACTTTTTTGGGAGTGAGGTGTTGGTCCTTATTGCAACTTATACTAGATAATTTCTAAGATCACTTCCAGTTCTAACAGTCTAGTTTTTAGTCTGAAAGTTCTGAAAAGTTTGTATACATCTAGTACTATTCCCTGGTGTGGAGTGACAGTTCCTAAGACTTCTAACTGACCATATATGTAAATGGAGTTTGTAGCATCCTAAGTAGTATAATACCACAGATTCAAAGAAGGCAACCTCTTAGAAAACAGCCTTAGAGCCAAAAACTAATATAGCCTGAATCTACAATAGAAATGTATTCATTTGGTCTCTTTATAGTACAAATACTAATGGAAGCGGTAGTACTTAAACATTCACCCATAATCCATGGATGGATAAGTATATCAGAGATTTAGCAAGCAGCAGGTTTTCAATAATGCTGCATGAATAACATTGACTAGTCAAGAGCTGAAGAAATGGAGGCTTCTCTGAAAAGGAAAAATGAAATAGAAAACAAATGATGTTATGAGAGAAAACTTCTGCCAATCTCCAAATTTCCTGAAAACCAAGACTTTAGCATTTCAATAATTTTCACATAGAACAATCAAGTGATATTTGGTATGGGCTGCAAACTATTTATGTGATACTGCATCTTTAAGAGGAGCAATAACTTTTCTTCTTTGCTGAAGAGTCACTTCAGATGCCAAATATATATATATATATATATATTTTTTTTTTCTCATAAGAAGATGTTGCAGGAACTTCCCTGCAAGTTCAATGGTTAATATTTTAATGCTTCCAACACAGAGGGTGTAGGTTCAACCCCTGGTCAGGGAGCTAAGATTCCACATGCTGCACAGCATGGTAAAAAGAAAAAATATATTTAAAAATAACATTGCAAGAACATTATATTATTTTGCTATGCAACAACTTTTAAGTTTCATTAGGTCCCATTTGTTTATTTTTGTTTATATTTTCATTACCCTAGGAAATGGGCCAAAGAATATCCTGCTGTGATTTATATCAGAGTGTACTGCCTATGTTTTCTTCTAAAAGCCTTATAAATATAGATCTTTGAATATACTATTTGCCAAGCCCTCTGTGATATTTTATGGAGAATAGAATGTTACATTAAGATCTAGTCTTTCTTAATTTTAGGGAAATTAATCTCAGCTAGGATTATTTCTCTAACACACAAGTAAAATGTGATATATGGTTCAAATAATGTTATAAGAGCTCAGAGAACCTAGAAATGTGTGGGATATGAACAAGTGGCAAGGATAGAAATAGCAGGAGAAGGGACCTGCTAACTGCTCTATATGGATAACTACTCAGCCTGATCCCACATAGCTTGTAAAAAAAAGTAATGCAACCCATGTTCAAATTCTTCAGACTGGGTGGCTGAAAGCATTTTTCTTTGACTGAGTGAAGGTAGCCGGGAAAGTCACACAAAGCAAAGAAAATCCAAGTATTTAAAAAGATTTTTTACGTATTTTTAACATCAGAAACATTTTGTATTGTGGTATAGACAATTAGCAATGTTGTGATAGTTTCAGGTTAGCAAGAAAGCAAGTTGGGATGAGCTATCACAGGTTTTGAGACAATAATCACTATCAGCACTAAAAGGAAAAGACTTCTACGAACATTTTCTTTGAATGAAGACTAAAAATTATTAGTCTCAAAAGTGTCTTAAATATTTAAGTAACCTTGTGTAAAGCTAATTTGCTTAGTAGCAGAGAGATTCATAAATAAACTGTGAACTAGAATCTTGTGTAGGTGAACGTGTTCTGTCCTATAAAAGTTGCCCATTAGCTTTTTAAAATTTATTTATTTTAGTTGGAGGATGATTAACTTACAGTATTGTGATGTCCTCTGTCAAACATCAGTGTGACTTTTCCATAGGCATACATGTGACCTCTCTCTCCTGAACCCCCCCCCCCGACTTCCTTCCTTGAGTCATCTCTCTAGGTTGTTGCAGAACAATGGCTTTGGGTTTCCTGCGTCATACATCAAAATCGACTGGTTATCTATTTTACATACAGCAATGTATATGTTTCAGTGCTATTCTCTCAAATTATCCCACCCTCTCTTTCTCCTATGTATCTAAAAGCCTGTTTTTATGTCTGTACCTGCACAAAGAATAGTGAGCACAATCTTTCTAGATTCCATATCTATGCATTAATATGTGATATCTGTCTTTTTATTTCTAATTTATCTCACTCTGTGTAATAGGCTCTAGGATCATCCATCTCATTAGAAGTGACTCAGGTGTTCCTTTTTATAGCTGAGTAATATTCCAATGTGCATATGTACAACAACTTCCTTATCCATTCATCTCCCAATGGACATCTAGATTGCTTTCATGTCCTAGTTGTTGTAACTAGTGCTGCAGTGAACATTGGTACCGGGGTCCAGCCCCAGTTGGATCCAGGGTAATCGAAGTGTGGACGGTGTTGGTGATAAGGAAAGAGAGAGGAATAGAATAGAGGCTGATATTCCTTTGTTTACACAGAAAGCCAATAACGCCCCAAGACAAGGGACTTGCACCTTTCACGTAGGCCGCAGGTGCCCTCCTGGTCTCCTGAGGAAGTGAAGATGCAGAGCACCTTCCTGTTCAGGTCTTAGAAGCCCAGGCAAATAAGCAAACACGGAGGGCCCCTGTGCTCCAAGGGATCAGCCTGAAAAAGAGAGTAAGAGAGAGAAAGGAAGAAAGAAAGAAAGAATGACATGGGGGAACCAGGCTTTTGTGGAACTGGTCCTGGTCTGTCTCTTTATTTTTCAGGGAAGCTTTTATACTTTAAGTTGTACATAGAGATAAATGTAAAAAACAGAGTCACGTAGGGGCTGACTCTGCTCTGACTCTTATCTGAAGACAAAGCGTTCTTTGCATACCTTTGTTCTTACAAGGGTCTTACATTTGTTTACAATATCTTCTAGTCTGGAGACCAATTAGCATTTTATGGCCCCATCTTTTTTGTTTTCCCTTAAAATCTACTTAGTCTTAAGATAGCGATAAAGTTACATTCTTACGTAGCAAGGATAGGACGATTTATAATAAAGAAAGAGGAGTACACTGATTTATAACAAAGAGAAAAATTCATTAACTCAAAGGTCTAGTATTGCTAACATCAAAACTACTATATTTCTTTTTCTACATTCCAATTGCATTGATTAACATACTCCCACGAGCCTAAGGGTATGGAGGCCTGGCGGCAATCATTAACTCAGCAATGAAACCCTTCACCAACATGATTTTTATCTTTAGAAAAGCCTTATGCTAACTAAGACTTTCAAAATACTCCAAACTTTCTGTACTGTTTATGGTTGAGAGATTGTAAACAATCCTGTGCATAGTAGCAAGAGTGTGGATAAACCTGTCACACAAACTAGACTGCCAGCAGAGAGGTTTGAGCTGAGACATTCCTTTTATATGCAGGAGACTATTAACTGGAACTCTAAGTTAATTTTCCAGAGAGAGGTGGTCAGGGATAGCCCCTGTTAATGTCAGAAGAGTGTAGTATAACAGAAAGATTTTGGTTTTGGGGGTAAATGCTCGAGCAGATCCAGGGGACCCCTTGAGTCCTGATCCGCCTTGCCCATCAGACCTCTTCCGCATGACCTTGTCATGGGTGGGGTCGGGGAGTCCCTCGAGTCCTGATCCACCTTTGCTCGTCAGGTCTCTCCCTCACGACCTCTACCATGGGTAGGATCTCCCATGTTGGCTCCTGGCACATTGGGGTACATGTATCTTTTTCAATTCTGAATTCTTCAGCGTGTATGCACAGTAGTGGGATTTCTGGGTCATTGGGTAGATTTATTCCTATGTTTTTAAGGAATTTTCATACTGTTCTTCATAGTGGTTGTATCAACCTTCCTGAGATCAGACTACACTACAAAGCTACAGTCAACAAGACACTATGAAACAGACACAAAAACAGAAATATAGATCAATGGAACAAGATAGAAAGCCTAGAGATAAATTCATGCACCCATGGAAAACTTATCTTTCAAAAAGGAGACAAAAAATATACAATGGTGAAAAGAACCTCTTCAACAAGTGCTTCTGGGAAAACTGGTCAACTATGTGTAAAATCAATATGAAAATCAGGCTGATTATATCCTTTTCAGCCAAACATGGAAAAACCCTATACAATAAGCAAAAATAAGATGGGGGATTGACTGTGGTTCAGATCAAGAACTACCTATTGCAAAATTCAGATTTAAATTGAAGAAAACAGGGAAAATTAATAGGCCATTCAGGTATGACCTAAATGAAATCCCTAACAATTATACAGTGGAAGTGGCAAACAAATTCAAGGGATTAGATCTGATAGACAGAGTGCCTGAAGAACTATGGATGGAGGCTTGTAACATTGTATAGGAGGCAGTGATCAAAACTATTAACAAGAAAAATAAATGCAAAAGGCAAAATGTTTGTCTGAGGAGGCCTTTCAAATAATTGAGAAAAGAAGAGAAGCAAAAGGCAGTGGAGAAAAGGGAAGATGCACCCATCTGAATGCAGAGTTCCAAAGGACAGCAAGGAGAGATAAGTGAACAATGCAATGAAATAGAAGAAAGCAACATAATGGGAAAGACTAGAGATATCTTCAAGAAAATTAGAGATACCAAGGAAAAAATGCATGCAAAGATGGGCACAATAAAGGACAGAAGCGGAACGAACCTAAAAGGAACAGAAGAGATTAAGAAGGGGTGGTAAGAATATACAGAAGAACTATACAAAAAAAGGTCTTAATGTCCTGGATAACCATGATGGTGTGATCACTCACCTACAGCCAGACATCTTGGAGTGTGAAACAAAATGGGCTTTAGGATGCCTCGCTATGAACAAAGCTAGAGGAGGTGATAGAATTCCAGCTGAGCTATTTCAAATCCTAAAAGATGATGCTGTTAAAGTGCTGCATCCATATGCCAACAAATTTGTAAAACTCAGCAGTGGCCACAGGATTGGAATAGGTCCGTTTTCATTCCAGTTCCAAATAATTGGTTGGATGGCATCACTGACTCAATGGACATGAGTTTGACCAAGTTTAGGGTGATAGAGAAGGACAGGGAAGCCTGGTATGCTGCAGTCCATGGGGTCACAAAGAATTAGACATGATTGAACAACTGAACTACAACAACTATGTGCAAAATAATAAAGTTAGAATATTTCTGAACATCATACACAAAAATAAACTCAAAATGGGTTAAAGACCTAAACTTCAGACCTGAAACTATAAAACTCTTAGAGGAAAACATAGATAGGACACTCTATGACATAAATCACAGCAAGATCTTCTATGACCCACATCCTAGAGTAATGGAAATAAAAACAAAAATGAACAAATGGGACCTAATTAAACTTAAAAGCTTTTGGACAGTGAAGAAAACTATAAGTAGGGTGAAAAGTCAACCCTCAGAATGGGAGAAAAAAATAGCAATGAAACAACTGGCAAAGAATTATTATTCTCCAAAATATACAAGCAGCCCTTGCAGCTCAATGCTAGAAAAAAGAGCAACCCAATCAAAAAGGGGGCAAAATAACTAAATAGCCTTTTTCCAAAGAAGACATACAGACGGCTAATAAACACATGAAAAAATGCTCAACATCGGTCATTATTAGAGAAATGCAAATCAAAACTACAATGAAGTATCATCTCACACTGGTCAGAATGTCCATCATCAAAAACTCTACAAACAATAAATGGTGGATAGGGTGTGGAGAAAAGGGCACCTTCTTACACTGTTGGTGGGAATGTCCATTAGCTTTTATAAAAATAAATTGCATTGTTGGCAAATACTTGATAACTAAAATAAGAAAATGAGGAGTTTATACAGGCAGTATATGAAGAATTATATAGATCTGACTTCTCTCCAGTTTTAGAAGTCAAAGACTATGTTTGCATTTAAAGGCAAATCTTAACAGTTAACTTCGGTGTTGTTGTTCAGTCATTAAGTTATGTCTGATTCTTTGTGACTCTATAGACTGCAGGATGCCAGACTGCCCTGTCCTTCACTATCTCTCAGAGTTTGCTCAGATTTATGTCCATTGAGCCATTGATCATATCTAACCATCTCATCTTTTATCACCCTCTTCTCCTTTGACCTTCAATCTTTCCAAGAATTAGAGTCCTTTCCAATGAGTTGGCTCTTCCAATCAGGTGGCCAAAATACTGGAGTTTCAGTTTCAGCTTCAGTCCTTTCACTGAATACTCAGGGTTGATTTCCTTTAGGACTGAGTGGTTTGATCTCCTTGCAGTTCAAGGGACTCTCAAGATTTTTCTCCAGCACCACAACTTGAAAGCATCAGTTCTTTGGCTTTCAGCTTCCTTTATGGTCCAACACTCACATCCATACATGACTACTGGAAAAACCATAACTTTGACTATATGAACTTTTGTCAGCAAAATGATGTCTCTCCTTTTTAATACGTTGTCTTGGAATGTCACAGATTTTCTTCTAAGGAGCAAGAATGCTTTAATTTCATGGCTACAGTCACCATCTGTGATTTTTGAACCCAAGGAAATATATCACTGCTTCCACTTTTACCCCTTCTATTTGCCATGAAGTGATGGGGCTGGATGCCATGATCTTAGTATTTTGAGTGTTTAGTTTTATGCCAACTTTTCCACTCTCTTCTTTCACCCGCATCAAGAGAATCTTTATTTCCTCTTCACTTTCTGCCATTAGAGTAGCATCATCTGCATATCTGAGGTTGTTGATATTTCTTCTGGCAGTCTTGATTCCAGCTTGTGGTTCATCCAGCCTGTCATTTCACATGATGTACTCTGCATATAGTCTGAGCCACCAGGGAAGTCCTAAGTTAAATAAGCAGGTTGGCAATATACAATCCTGTCCTACTCCCTTTCTCAATTTTGAACCATTAGGTTGTTCCATGTCCAGTTATAACTGTTCCTTCTTGATACACATACTTGTTTCTCAGGAGACAGGTAAAGTTTCTAGTATTCATATATCTTTAAGAATTTTCAACAAGTGTTTCGATCCACATAAATTCTTTAGCATAGTCAATGAAGCAGAAGTGTATATATATATATATGTATATATATATATATACATATATACATGTATATATATATATATATATGTATATATATATATACATATATATATATATATATATTTTCCTGGAATTTCTTTGCCTTTACAATGATCCAAGGAATATTAGCAATTTGACCTCTGATTCTTCTGCTTCTTTGAAATCCAGTTTGTCCATGTGGAAGTTCTTAAGTCACACACATACTGCTGAAACCTAGCTTGAAGAAATTGAAAAAAATTTACTAGCATGTTAAATGTCCACAGTTGTAATGTAGTTTGAAAATTTTTTGCTCTTCTTTGGGACTGGAATGAAAACTGACCTTTCCCAGTCCTGTGGCCACTGCTGAGTGTTCCAAATTTGCTGACATATTGAGAGCAGCACTTTATCAGCATCATCTTTTAGGATTTGAAATAGCTCATCTGGGATTCCATCATCTCCGTTAGCTTTGTTCATATCAATGCTTCTTAAGGCCTACTTGACTTCACACTCCAGGGTGTCTGGTTATAGGTGAATGACAAAGCTATCATGGTTATCTGCAATATTTAGAATTTTTTTATAGTTCTTCTGTATATTCGTGCTATCTCTTCATCTGATCCTTACCATTTCTGTCTTTTATCATGTTCAACCTTGCATGAAATATTCCCTTTTTATCTCCAATATTCTTGAAGAAATGTCTAATATTTCCCTTTCTGTTGGTTTCCTCAATATATTTGCATCATTCAGTTAAGAAGAATTTGTTTTTGTTTTTGTTTTTGTTTTTTTTTAATCTCCCCCTGCCTCTCTGGAACTCTGCATTCAGTTGGATATATCTTTCCTTTTCTCCCTTGCCTTTCACTTCTCTTTTTTACTCAGCTCTTTGTAAAGCCTCCTCAACAACTAGTTTGATTTCTTGCTTTTATTTTAATTTGGTATGATTTTGGTCGCTGCCTCCTGTATAATGTTATGAATCGCTGTCCACAGTTCTTCAGGCACTTTGTCTACCAGATCGAATCCTTTGCATTAATCCATCATCTCCACTATATAATCATAAGGGATTTGATTTAGATCATACCTGAATGGCCTAGTGGTTTTCCCTACTTCATTTTAAGATTGAGTTTTGTAATAGGGAGCTCATAATCTATGTAACAGCCATCTCCAGGTCTTCTTTTTATTCTTTCTGCTGGCTCTATAGAGCTTCTCCTTCTTTGGCTGCAAAGAATGCAATCAATCTTATTTTGGTATTATCCATCAAGTGATGTCCATGTGTAGACTCATAGATTCTGTTATTGGAGAAGACTGTTTGCTATGACTAGCATGTTTTCTTGACAAAACTCTATTAGCCTTTGCCCTGCTTTATATTATACCCCAAGGCCAAACTTGCCTTTTACTCCAGGTATCTTCTGACTTTTTTGCTTTTGCATTCCAATCATCTATGATGAAAAAGAGGGCTTTCCTGGCAGCTCAGCTGGTAAAGAATCTGCCTGAAATGCAGGAGAAGCCTGTTCAATTCTGAGTCAGAAAGATCCCCTGGAGAAGAGATAGGCTACCCACTCCAGTATTCTTGTGCTTCCCAGGTGTCTCAGATGGTTTTAAAAAAAAATCTACCTGTAATGCAAGAGACTTGGGTTTGATCCCTAAGTTGGGAAGATCCCCTGGAGAAGGGAATGGCGGCCCACTCCAGTATTCTTGCCTGGGGAATTTCCTGGACAGAGCAGTCTGGCAGGCTACAGTCTATAGAGTTGCAAAGAGTCAGACATGACTGAAGCAACTTGGCACTCCCTATAAAGTCTTATAGGTCTTCATAGAACCAGTCAACTTCAGTTTCTTCATCAACAGTGGTTTGGGCATAGACTTGGATTATTGTGATGTGGAAAGGTTTGCTTTGGAAGTAAACTCTGTTGATTTTGATATTGCACCCAAGTTTTGCATTTCAGATTTGTTTTCTGACTATGAGAGCAATTCTAATTCTTCTAAGGAATTCTTGCCCACAGTGGTAGATATAATGGTCATATGAATTAAATTCACCATTCCAATCCATTTTAGTTCACTGATTCCTTAGTATTGAATAAATACCTGGAATGTTAGGTCAATGAATCAAGGTAAATTGGATGTGGTCAAGCGGTACATGGCAAGAGAAGGATCAAATGGGTGAAAACTTTCAAACTTGATTTGAACAGTTAACCATTGGATGAAAAGGCAAGCACAATTTCAGGGGAAAAAAAAGGCAAACATAGAAGTGAAGAAAAGATGGCAAGAATTAGAGTATTAAGTTAAACCAGAATTAGAAAATTTAACTCTAAAAAGAGTTTATATTTGCAAGGTCTAGCTTGGTCCACCATAATAGAAATAGTTCCTGTTTAAGTATCACTATAAACCTCAGCAGCAGCATCAAAAGGTAAAGTAATATCTACCTCTGAAGATGTAAGATTTAAAAAGTCAGTGACTCCTTTGTTAAATGAAGGCCAATAGTAATTCTTAGTGTAGCCAGATAGAGAAATTTTAGAAATACTTGGCCATATGAATACTGTTCAAATGTTGAGTCATTTACTTATTTGTTCCAATATTTTTCAAAACTTTATCTGAACCAATGGCTGGCTATGACATTTAGTGATAAAACAAGATCATCTTATAAGCATGTTTCAATCACAGATGCGGTATATCAAATGAATGAACATCAAGAAAAAAAAAAGGCTCTATTCAGTCCAGATATTCAACTTTATCATCAGGACTACATAGTGGAGCATCAAAGAATAGAAAGACGGGACTTATTTAACCAAGACAGTCAAGCTGATAATACCTTTCTCTTTGTCATGAATTGCATACTTTGTTTCAAGTCATGTGGTCTGGAAACTGGATCTTGGTCACATCATTTTGCTATACAATACTCAGTATGGAGATTATTTCCTGATTTTCATGGTTATGCCCAGCAAGATGCTCAGGAATTTCTTTGTGAGCTTTTGAATAAAATACAACATGAACTAGAGATAACTGAGAACCTTTCTGGAACTTGTTACTGGAATTTCAAGAAAGATACCAATGTAGTGGAAAATATATTACTTCCCAGGCATGTCTTGTTACTGAAATGTTGGACAAGTTCACAGAAACTGAAGATTCAGAAGGAAAATCCTACATATAACCAGGGTAATTCAAAGTATAGAAGGTTTTCCTCAAAACCAGTTATGCTCACAGAAGCTGCCAAACAGCTTATGATTTGCCAGTTACCTCAGGTTCTCAGAGTACATCTGAAATAATTCAGGTGATAAGGACATAAAAATTGACAGAAGATTGGTATTCATATTGGCTTTGAAGAAATCTGAAACCTGGGACCCTAGTGTTTCAGGGAATATTTGAAATCCCTAAGACTAGAAAGCATTATCTATAGCTTAATACACCGTGGGAAAGAATTTGGCTCAGAACATTACACCACGTACTGTTATAATTCTGAAAGAGGATACTGGGCACACTGTAATGATTCCAAGCTAAATATGTGCATTATGGATGAATTATGCATGGCTCAACCTTATATTTTGCTTTATAACAAGTGAGTTACTGAGACTAGTTATTCTAAACTCTTGGCTCCAGAACTACTGTCTGGTATTCAGTATCCCAAAGAAGAAGCTGGTACATCTAATGAAATTCTTTGTTGTTGTTGTTCAGTTGCTCTGCTGTGTCTGACTCTTTGCAACCCCATGGACTACAGAACATCAGATTTCCCTGTCCTTCACAATATCCTGGAGTTTGCTCAAACTCATGTCCATTAAATAGGTGATGCCATCCTACTATCTCATTCTCTGTCATCCCTTTCTCTTCCTGCTTTCAATCTTTCCCAGCATCGGGGCCTTTTGCAATGAGTTGGCTCTTTGCATAAAGTGACCAAAGTATTGGAGCTTCAGCTTCATCATCAGAGCTTCCAGTGAACATTGAGGGTTGATTTCCTTTAGGATTGACTGGTTTTATCACCTTGCTGTCCAACCGACTCTCAAGAGTTTTCTCCAGCACCACAGTTTGAAAGCATCATTTCTTCAGCCATCAGCCTTCTTTATGGTTCAACTCTCACAACCAGACACAACTGCTGGAAAAATCAAAGCTTTGACTGTATGGAATTTTGTCAGCAAACTGATGTCCTTGCTTCTTAATATATTAAACATGTTTGTCATAGGTTTCTTTCTAAGGAGCAAGTGCCTTTTGGTTTTATGGCTGCAGTCACCATTCACAGAGATATTGGAGACCAAGAAAATAAAATCTGTAACTGTTTCCAATTTTCCCCCTTTTATTTTTCATGAAGTGATGGGACAAGATTACATGATTTAAGTTTTTTGAATGGTGAGTTTTAAGCCAG